>NW_006408525.1:30559770-30711405 GCF_000296735.1 Chrysochloris asiatica
ACAACAACAACAACAACAACAGTACTGTGGTGCTGTGGGATAAGGCACTAGACCACAAGGTTGGTGGTTCAAACTCACCAGCCATTCCTTGGAAACCCTAACAGGGTCTCTCAATGAGTTGGAACTGACTGATGGCACTTAACACCAACAGCAGCTCTGGTGTGGTGTTATAGGGTTATGAGTGGACTGCAAACCACAAGGTCGGCAGTTCAAACCCATCAGCTGCTCCTCGAAACTCTACAAAGGGTCGCTGAGTCAGAACCAACTTGATAGCACCTAAGAACAACAACAACACAATGCAGCACTGTAGGATAAGCACTGGACTGCTGACTGCAAGGTTGGTGGTTCAAACCCAGCAGCCATCTCTCGGAAACCCTACACAGGGTCACTAAGAGTCTGAGCCGACTTAACAGAACTTACCAACAACCACATGACTAACGCTTATCACACTGCTGTATTAGAACCATTGTATGAGTTTCTGGAGAGCAAGACCTATGCTTACCACCTGAGAGGGTCCTAAGTGCTTACAGAAAGAACGAGTGAACAGCTCTCAAACGTACCTCCTCCTCCTTTTTGGTGGCACAGACAACAGTAATGCTGCACTCCCAATCTTGCAGCTCAGTATCAACAAAAACGTCTAAACAGATGTCTCTTCCTGTACTACCCTTCCTCTGGTCTCTTTCATGCAGCTTTGCCTGCAGCACCCCACCCTGATCTCATGGTTCCTATCTGGTGTGGCACTATAGAATAAACACTGGACTGCTAACCAAAAGGTCAGGGGTTCAAACCAGCTGCTCCTCAGAAACCCTACACAAGGTCATTAGGAGTTGGAACAGAGTTCATGGCACTTAACAACAACAACAATCTGCCTGTAGTATAAAATCTAAATTCCTTAAACTGGCATTCCAAACCCTCTTCAACATGACCCCAACCCATCCTGTGAACATCTTTACTTGAACTTTTCTCCTTGGTGAAAGCAGTCCACTGTGACCTGAACAAGCATGGCCAACACCAGCTGCCTCCTCTCTCAACCTTGGGAGTCTGGAATGCCTGGCTCCCTATTCTCTTCTCTGCCAACTCCCTAGCCATCTGGGCCGACGTCCTACTCCAGTTCTGCAGCTCCGCCTGCCTACAGCAGCTACTTGGCTGTTGCTCAGCCCGTGTGTGGGATTCTGTGTACCAGTGGATGAAGTTCCTAGAAGTCAGAGATCAGTCATCATGTCTGGAATGCCTACGAAGAGGGCATGGCACTCAATTTGGGCAGTGTACTAGAAAGAGCACCAAAGAAGATTCAAATTCCAACTCTATCACAGTTAGTTCTGTGGCCTCATGCTCAGGCTCCCCATATGTAAATGCAGGGGAAAGGCTCATCTGATAAGCCCTCCAGTGCTGACTTTCTAGAAGTCAGTACCGGGTTTCTCAAGGCAGTGGTACAGGAGCCCAAAGCTGGGTTGCTCCATAAACTACAGTGGCTCAAGGATGAGTAAGAATCTCTCCTGAGGCTCAGGGTGATTTTCAATTAGAATCGGAATAATTTCTACCTTATAATTACAAAAAAAAATTTTCCTGACAGACTGAAACAAGCGACACTCAAAATACATATAGATGAATGCTTTTTTTTCTCTTAAAGAGCCCTCTGTAAACAACCAAAGTAAACATAAAATGACAAATAGCTAAGTCATAGCTCATAGGTACAATGGAACAATAGCAGTTATATAAAACGGTTTTTATATTTTTAATAAAATAGGCAAATTTTTATGGTTCAACAAGGAATGAAAGACAAGATAAAATTATATATGTATATATCTCATTATTGTAAAACAATAAAAGGAGATAAAGCGAACCATAACAAAATGCTAATAATGGTTTGGTAATGACATTATGGATGGAATTTGCTTTCTTGTCTAATTTTACAGCGCTTTCCACATTTCTACAAAGAGCAGGTATTTCATGGACACATGAAATACTAAAGGACAAAAGCTCTTGTCACCCATGTTTTCACAAGAGCAAGCCAATGCATACTGAGAGGGAGGCCGGCTAACTGACAGGCGAGACGAAGAACAGCGGCACTCCACTCTGTTGGCTGAGAGCCTCTCACAGGGCCTACCTCCTCTCTGGAAGACTGGAAAAGAATGTCTCTCCCGCCAGGAAGCACCGTCCCCAGCAGTTGCATGGTGCCTGAGGGAACTTGAGGTAATTGGGAAGGCTCAGAGATGGAGAGTCCCGGGATTTTCTTGACTTGGGAAGCTGGTCCCTGAGGCTCCAGGAACCCATAAAACCATTGGGCCAGATGGGCCCGAAGAGGCTCATCATATATGTGAGTTTACGGGCCCAAGGAAGCTCGTACTGCAAACCCACTATGTGTTCTCATGTATACCTACAAAATTTATTACTGATGTTAGGAAGTTGATTTTTGACTCATAGTAACTCCACGTGACAGAGTAGAACTGCTCAATAAGGTTTTCTAGGACGTAATATGTAAGGAAACAGCTCGCCCGGTCTTTCTCCTATTGTTAAGTGCTGGCGAGTTGGTTCTGACTCATAGTGACCCTGTATAGGGTTTCTGAGGAGTGGCTGGTGAGCTTGCACTGTGTGCCTAAATCTGGTTGGAAAGCAGCTAGAATCCTTAAGAGTCCATCTTTGAAAAAAAGGGTCTGAAGATGTTTTGTGGGCATGGATGATTTCTATTTTACAAATGTGTTAAAGAGATTTTAATTCCCAGAACCAGCTCACTTTCTTCCCATATGTTCCTAGTCATTTCTATTTTTCTATTGCTTAGAAACCAATTAGGCAAAAGAAAGGGCCTAGAGATCAAAAAGAACCCCAAATGTGGCATAACAGTTGGTAAGTGCTCCCCTAAACAGGGGCTCTGGCACAAAGCCAACTTCTGTACCATTCTGCAGGAAACACACACATGGCTTCAGGGAAGTTGGTGAGACAGGCTGCCAGGTAGAACTTACCAAAGGTGTCAGCGTAGATCTTGGCAAAGGAGCCCAGCGTGAAGCAGATGCTGTACTGGGAGCTGGAGAAGCAGACATTGCCCAGGAGTGGAGACAAGATCAGGTTCTCATCAGTGGAATACATGCTGCAACAAGAGGCCGGTGTGAGTCCAGGGCCTGGCTGTGCAGCCACACTGGCACACAGCCAAAAGTAAGGGGCAGGGGCCCGATACGCAGCCCAGCCAATCCTCACCAGCAGAGCTTACGTAATGGTTCTGCTTTGTCAACCTATTGGCCAAGGAGAGGAACACGATGGAGCTGTCCCCCTAACTCCCAGAAATAAGCTGATCTGCCCAGCGCTGGGAACATTCTGTGTGATCTTGGGAGAAGTTAACCATACCAACAGATCAGTGGAGACTTGAGAGGACAGAGACAGGGACCTTGGAACACAGGAAATGGATCTAATGTGATGTGATACAAGTACATTTTTGAGAATTCTTGATTTCATAAATACCAACAGGCACAATAAACACCAGTTTAAAGGGAAAAAGAGAAAAAAGAAAAGCAACTTTGCCCCTTAGTCGCCTCTACACTATTATGGCTTTGCTTTACAAATTTGTGTTAAACCTTTGAGTCCTCAAAGCCATAAGGAAGCTCTAAGTACTCCAAGTCCAGTAGCATTTATAAGAAAACCAACGTTTGTCATACACAAGGATCAAATCCATAACCCTAGTGTTATTGGCATATCATGTTAAGGAATCTAGTTTCAAAATGAAAGTTTTTGTTGTTAGGTGCCATTGTCAATTTTCTACGTACCTCACGTGACACTCAAGTGACAGAGTTGTAATCATTATGGAAGCGGAACGCCAGGTCTGGCAGCCCGCCTCCAAATTATACTCCTTAGAAGCAACTGCTTTCGACTCGTAAACATGCTTTAAGAGCTACAGGTAATGATAGGTCTATGTTGCTACTTCCTAGTTTGGCAGACCAGGATTTAGCCCCATCCTATCCACTAACTTTAATAACAATGAATCATTTCATTGTTTAGACTCTTGATGTTATTTATGCTGGACTCTAGGCATCCTCAGTTCTATTAGAGATGGGGAGAGATTTCTCTGTGGAGAATTAGTGCTCAAAACTTCAAGGAGGCTCCTGTAGGTACATATATCTTCTGGCCAAATAGGTACTGTCTCCATTCCTCAACCAAGGAGGACAATCTTCTCCCAGGTCTATGAGAGGCCCTCAACAAGCCATCCGGTACATTCCTCAGCCTGCAGACTAAGACTGCTGGTAAGACATATGCAACCTATTCTTTGAAGTTACCCTTATTACTGTTTTTGAAGGTTCACACTAATAATGTGAGGCTCCATCTTACTGAAAAGCAGGTCTAACCGCAGCAACAGATCTGTGCTAACAGTAAGAGCTGCTAACATTATTCACCTATCAGTTACAGTGTGCTAAATGTGCTATACTAAATATCTAATTTCTAAAAACATCCCATCAGGCAAAAATACCCCCATTTACAAACAGGGAAATGGAGATTTTAGAAGCTTAAGTCATTTCCTCATCTTTCCATGGTTGCTATGTGGTGGAGGTGCCTCTAGAGCCCATGGTAGTGAGTACGGCCATGCGGGGAAGTGGGGCTCTCTGTGAAGTGAGTACGTCAGGCTCAGAGCACAGGCGGCTTGGCTGTGAACGCAACCCCAGCAGAGGCCGGCAAGTGCTGTTATAGCAGTGCCTGACAAGTCATCAACACATGCCAAGAGAGCAGTCACCCTCAGAGGTGTTTAGGGTGAAGACTTGTAAAAACCAAGAGTCCCCAAGGAGAGGAAGCCCACTCCAAGGGGTCCCATACCTTATTAATCCATTGACCTCGTCCACAATGTGGCGCAGCTTGTAATAAGCATCGGTGGGAGGCAGCTTGAGCTCCAGGATGAGCCGGTCAATCTTGTTGATGCAAACAGTGACTGCCAGTCTCTCCTGCACAGCGTGCTTGATCAGCCGCTCGGTGTTCAGCATCACCTGAGAAACACAAAGCTCAGGAGGTGGTGATAAGTGCAGAGAGGGCAGAACCAAAGAATACACTGTTTCAAAATATGGGGCATGTGAGGGTTAGAGGACTTGGGAATATAGATTGCTGGGTTGGAAGTAGAGAGCACCTTCCCAAAGGAACTTTAAGAGAGCACCTTGTAGGATTGAGAAATGAATAAATACAGTGATGATGTCGGCATACATGTTCCTCAATGCAGGAGAAGGAAAAAAGGCAGATTTGAAAGAGCCTATGGCGCTGAAATGGAATTGAGGGTGTCAGGATAAAGAAATGATAAATTATATGTATGTGTACAACAGATACAGGTATTATCTAGCTCTGTTCAGTGAAAGGGCCTAGAAGCAACGTACCCCAACAGCAAGAAACACATACAGATCTTTGTTTCTAAATACCAGTCCCCACTAAAAGAACTAGAGAGGTCTTTGGAGAAATGCCTCATTCCAGGACAATGGCAGGAAAGTACAAGTCTAAAACAGAAACATGTCCAAAGACGAAAAGAGCCACCCTGAAGGATCTCTCACCAGCCAAATGTAGAGTTAGAGCATCATCATAAATGAGTAGCTCAGGAGATCTAACCCACCAAACTAAACCAGAACCCATGAGTTCCTGCTGGTAGAGAGTAAATAAGCAAACAGGGAAGGGAATGATAAGAAACTTCCAAATAATGAACACAAAAGGGATAATAACAATTAAAAATCACCATTTTGCAACTATTTATCAAAATGGCCAAGAATGATCAGTGGACGCTAAAACTAGTGGATGAAGTTTGATAAGGAATACAGTGCACACACGGACTTGAAACACCACCCTGCTACTTACTAATTAGTTTCAAAGGGGAAAATAGTAACTTTACACTGGGGAAACCTGACAGGGACACCTTAACCAAGTGATCAACATTTACATCATCAACAATGGGGAGGTGACACCATGTATCTTCTGTTGCTGTGTACTAATAAACACAGATGACTTATGTAGTTGTTAAGTGTTGTCAAATTGGTTCCAACTCACAACAACCCTATGTAGGGTTTCTGAGGGGCAGCTGGTGGGTCTGAACTGCTGACCTTGCAATTAGCAATTCAGTGCTTAAGCCACACCATACCCAGACTTCCCAAATCAAGAGATGTTCTATAAAATAAATGACCTGTACTTTTCAAAAATGTCAATGTCAGAAAACAAACAATCAAGAGAGACTGAAGAATCATTCCAATTAAAGGAAACATGAAAATGAAGTGTTATCATCCTGGATCTAATCCAATAGATCAGGGGAGAAACGTGATAAAAGGCATTAATAAGACAATTAGCACAGGAAGATCTGTACAATAGTACTGCAGCAATGTCAAATTCACTGATTTTGATTATGAGGGACCCTGATGGTTAATGATTGATTAAAGTACTCAACTACTAACCAACAGGTTGCAAGTTCAAACCCACCATCTACTCTATGGGAGAAAGAGGTAGTAATCTACTTCTATAAAGATTTTAGTGTTGGAAACCCTATGGGGTAGTTCTACTCAGTCGTATCAGGTCACTATGAGTGAGATTCAATTTTACTGCAGTGGGTTTGGTTTTGTTTTAACTATAGTTATGTAAGTGAATGTCCTTGGTCTAAAGAAATACTATACATTCTAAAATATTTCACTTCCGACTGGTTCAGAGGATAAAATACACATGCACGCACACACATACAAAGCACACATTTATCAAGAAAAAATTGAAAGCAAAATTAATTCAGTAACTTTTTAATTTATGAATTTTAATTCATAAAAAATTTTCATTTCAATTGAAATGATTCCAAAAAATAAGTCTTTTATTTAAAGGCAACTCTGGCTCCCTCTGGTGGCTATCTCACTAATGACAGCATGAGTGAAGCTCATTAATCAAGGGGCCAAGCTTTTAATGTAGAATATTGGGCCTCCAAAGGAGCTCTGGTAGCGTAGTGGTTACGAATCGGGCTGCGAACCTTAAGGTCAGCGGTTCGAAACTACCAGCCGCTCCGCGGGAGAAAGATGAGGCTTTCTACTCCCGTAAAGATTTACACCCTCGGAAACCCTTACTGGGTCGCTATGGGTCGGAGCCGACTCGATGGCACTTAACAACAACAACAACAACAATGTCTCTTAGGTGTGGGGCTGTTGGTTAAAGTGCTGGGCTGCAAAGTCTACTTTGAAGTGGGAGGCCTGTAGTTCAAGTTCACCAGCTGCTCCTTGGAAACTCTATACAGGATCACTATGGGTCAGAACCTGATTAGATGGCACGTAACAACAAACAACGTCTCGTATCACTAAACCAACTTCTATGAATATATTCTCCTTTGTTGTTAGGTGCCATCGAGTCAGTACCAACTCATAGCACCCCTATGCACAGCAGAATGAAACACTGCCCGGTCCTGGGCCAACCTCACTACTGTTGCCATGGCTTGAGTACATCGATGCTGCCACTTGGCCAATCCACCGCGTTGGGGGTCTTCCTCTTTTTCTCTGACCCTCCACCTTACCAAACATGATATCCTTCTCCAGCGACTGGTCCCTCCTGACAATATGTCCAAAGTACGAGAGATGAAGTTTGGCCTTCCTGGCCTTCAAGGAGCAGTCTGGTTGCACAATCTGTTGGTTCTTTTGGCAGCCCATGGCACTTTCAATATTCTCTTCCAACACCGTAACTCAAAAGCATCAATTCTTCTCCGGTCTTTCTTATTCACTGTCCAGCTTTCGCATGCATATGAGGTTACTGAAAATACCATGGCTTGGGTCAAGCGCATGTTAGTCCTCAAGCTGACACCTTTGCTCTTCAACACTTTAAAAAGGTCTTGTGCAGCAGATTTGCCTAATGCACTAAGTTGTTTGATTTCCTGACTGCTGCTTCCATGAGTGTTGATAGTTGATCCAAGAAGAATGAAGCTCTTGACAACTTCAATCGTTTCTCCGTTGATAAGAATATTGTTTATTGGTCCAGTGGTGAGGATTTTTGTTTTCTTTACATTGAGATGTAATTCATACTGAAGGCTGTGCTCTTTGATCTCCATCAGTAAATGTTTTAAGTCTTCTTCTTTCAGCAAGCAAGGTGGTATCATCTACAAATTGCAGGTTGTTAATGAGTCTTCCTCCAATCCTGATGCCACGTTTTTCTTCATAGAACCCAGCTTCTCAGATGATTTGCTCAGCAGACAGGTTGAATAAGTTTGGTGAAAGAATACAACCTTGCCGCACACCTTCCTTAATTTTAAACCATTCAGTGTTCCCATGTTCTGTTTGAACAGCTGCCTCTTGGTCCAGGTACAGATTCCTCACGAACACAATTAAAGTGTTCCGGAATACTCATACTTCGCAATCTTGTCCATAACCTGTCATGATCCACACCATCGAAAGCCTCTGCGTAACCAATGAAGCACAGGTAAACATCTTTCTAATATTTTCTGCTTTCAGCCAAGATCCATCGGACATCAACAACGACATCCCTCGTTCCACGGCCTCTTCTGAATCTGGCTTGAACTTCTGGAAGTTCTCTGTCAGTGTATGCTTGTACCAGTTTCTGTATTACCTTTACTGAAACTTTACTCGCATGGGATACCAAAGAGATTGTCCGATGACTTCCGCATTCTGTTGGGTCACCTCTCTTTGTAATGGGCACAAATACGATCTCTTCCAATCAGTTGGCCAGACTGATTTAACTTTGTTATCTTTGTGTTACATGAATGACAGTGGGTCCTAACATTTTGCATTTCTCTGGACAGGGAGTGAGGTGGCCTATATTGAGAATGAATGTTGAATTTCATTACCTGCCCTAATTTTTAGAGAGAATCTGACCTTTAATCAATCCCAGCTTGCCTGTTCTCAGGCTCCCAGCTCCCTCAGAACCCTATGAATCATGGGGGGGGGGAGGACCAAGACCAGGAGAGGTGGTTCTGAGAGACCAGTCTGACTCACCCCCTCGGCAGCATCGATAAATAGGACCACTCCATCCGAGATGCGCAAACCAGCTGTGACCTCATCAGAAAAATTGACGTGTCCTGAAAGGCAAATACCAAGTAAGTCGCTACCACTTGTAGGGAAGCGGGATGAGGCGTTAATTAGCTTGTAGGGTGATTGAAGGGAGACAGTTCAGTTTGTGGACCCCTAAGTGTTCCCAGCCCCACCTCCTACAGTTCCTGCAATGTATAAAACTGCATCACTCACACTGCTTCTTTGGATTAAACTTAAAGCAGGTGGTCCTCATGTAACACAAGGAAAGAGTTTTACCTAGACTGGTATATTCACGCTCACTCTCACACCATCTTAAGCAGTAGGCAGAGATCTGCAGGACATATTGCAGTTGTAGAGATAGGAGAATGGGCAATGGAAGGACTAGCGGCCAGTGTTCTACTCCTGGTAAGATGCTGCTGTGGGTCGGCTGAGATGGGAGGCAAGGCTGACATGTAAGAGGACAGTGGGCACATATGTAATAGTGCAGTGAAGGCAGAAATTTTCCTGTTTAAAACTCTGCCAAGTTGGTCTTTTCCCAATACGTGTCACATTATTATTGCCTAGCAGATGTTTGGTGGAGAAATGAATGAATGAATGAGTCAGTGAATGAATGAATGGGTTGTTTCCTCCATCCAAAGGGCCTTTAAAAACACACATTACTCATATTTTAAGACCTAACTCAAATGACATTAACTCCCACAACGTCATCCTTGACTCTCTTTGGGAAATGGCCTTCCCTCCTTCTACCACTCCATCTGCTTTGATGACACAATTCCGTAATTCCATTATAATGACATAACCCATGTAAGTTGGTCTTCACAGGCATGGGGTGAGACGGGCTGCTTCCACAGCAAACTGTGTGCTCACCAGGTGGTGGTGGCTGTGGCTCTTCATGGTCCCCTTCAAAAGACTTGAGAGTCCCTGAGACCAGGACCCATGTTGAATCACCTTTGTTTCCCCCAGCGTCTCGTGTGGAGCCTGACCCATACTGGAATTAATTCATGAAGAAAATTCTCTGTGGTGTATTAAATATTCAGAAGAGTAGTGCTGACAAAGAACTGAATGTCTGGTGCTTGATAATCGTCAGACACAAAGGGGACAAGTAAACATGAAAATTCGTTAAACCCAGGTGAAAAGAATGCACAAAGGTGTGCTGCCATGCTGTTCTGCTCTGGGAAGTGGGCACACAGAACCAAGTACTGACCCCAAAAGGGCAAGGAAAGCCCTACCTGGGGTGTCCATGATATTGAAGAGATAGGATTTTCCTTTGGTGTCTGGCAGGACCACCGTCACAGGAGTGCTTTTGATGCCAACACCTCTCTGAAAGTGATAAACGGAGTGGTCAAGACTTCTCCAATGAAAAAGGGTTCGTTCTGCTCTTGGTGCTTGCCAGCTGATGGGAAATGACACTGAAGTCTCTGCCTGTAGCAGGTGTGATCTTTACCTAGGCCTCTACCCAGCATGAATTAGAAAACAAAACGCCTTGGCATTAAACAGCTATTTGGGTGTTGTTCTGAGTTTGGTTCAAATGCAAAAAAAAAAAAAGTGAAGAAAAATGCACCCTCCACCCCCCACAAACTGCAAACTAGCAAAGTCGTATCAAAGGAACCGAATCTCGAGTTCTGGAATTTTATCTTCCAACTGAGTCACTCCAACACTGGAACCCAAAACACAGATTATGCCTCACACAAGTAAAGAGAAACAATCTGGACCATTTTTGTTTTCTTTTAATATAAATATTATAGCATTCTCATTACAAAAGCTAAAGTAGAATGCATTTAAAAAAATCAAGTCAAATACACATGAAGGTCACCCAGGAACCGTGGAATAGAAGCTATGAAGAGCCCACAGAGAAAGTCTTCCCCCCTACAGCCAGCCCCCTGAATTCAGACTTCTAACCTGTGAGAAAATCATTTGTTACAGCCCCCTCACAAGAAAAATTTTTTGATGGTGTATCACATGCCAGCACTGTTTAAAGCTCTTTTATGCTAGCCTATTTATGTACTGGGGCTTTTCCTGTGGTCTCTTAGAAAAAGCGACAGAAAAAGAGAGCAGGATAAAGAAAAGGGGCCAGAGACAAGGATAAAGAGCCAGACAGATGGGGCAGGCCGAGACATACTCACTGCTTCATAAAGCAAGAGATGCACCCCGACACAATGACCTTCTCCAAGAGAAGCTCCTCGAAGAAAGAGGTCGGCACGTGCAAGGAGCCAGCTTCTGTTCTTTTTAGGATGATGCCATTTTCAAACCACGCTGAGCTTCTTCTGTGTAACTTGCAGTGTAACTGTAGCTATCTCTGCTTAGTATTTGCACCACTGTTGTTGTTTTTGTTATTGTGTTCCATCACACTGGATCTGGCTCACAGTGACCCTGGGTTTCTGAGGCTGTAAGTCTTTTTACAGGAGCAGAAAGCCTTATCTTTCTTACGTGGAGTGGCTCATGGACTCAAACTGCTGACCTTGTAGTTAGCAGCCCAAGACAAAACCCACTATGCCACCAGGGTTCCTTATTTGCATCATTCAGGCAAATTAAATCCTGGGACTCCTGGTGGTGGTGGTGGAGCACTGTAGGATGAGCACTGGACTGCTAACCACAAGGCTGGTGGTGCAATCCCTCCAGCTGCTCCCTGGACACATTCTAGTGGGTTGCTGTAAGTCAGAACCAACTTGACAGCACTTATCAACAACCCAATGCTTACCTACACAGCTCTTTGCAAGAAATAGTTCAGAGGTGACTGGGAAAAACAGGGATGATAGAAGGTACAGGTACAGGTGGGAGGGAGGGAGGTTGGTACAGACAAACGCTCTCTCATAAAGGCTCCCTCCATTCCCTATAAAGCTACTGGATCCGGTAGGGTCTGGTATGCGCAACAGTCTGATTTCCCAAGACACACTTACCTCTTGTTCAGTGAAGAGGATGTCAGTGTAGCACAGCTGAAAAAAATGAACTGCTGTTACCCCTGAATCCCAAGTCTTCTCCCACCTATAAACCATCCATCATTGTTCCTCACCACCTCCCAACTCCATGTTTCGCCTTAGGAGGAGAACAGACCAAGGATGGCAGGTTGCCCCCACAGCAATTTCAGACAAGGAGACCTGTGCCCTCTCAGCTGGAAATTGCTCTTCGATGTGTGTGCTTGATGGGGGCATGGGAGCAGGTAGGGGTGGTCACTAAAGACTCAGTACCTCTGAAGGGTGAAATTAGATCAAATGCAGAGTGCTTACAGTGGGAACGGAGACACAAGACCCGTCTTCCTAGAGCCCCTCATGTCAAAACAATCTGGCAGAGACTGAGTTTTTATTGCACTGAGACTCACAGCACACTTGGCCTCATTCAGAGCATTTACATCTATCATGAAAACAGCAAGGTCTGATTGTATCATATTCACAGAGCCAGTTATTAATACTACAAGAGGAGAGACTAGATCATAAAAGTCAGGATATATCAGAACAGAGGAGATATCCCAAGAGCAGAGCAGATCATCCAAAAATACTGTAAGTTAGTATTTACTCTGCTCCTGAGGAAAGTTGTAGTTATTTTTTTAAGGGCTATTAATAGAAATTATATAGCCACACTTTGTGGGAGTCATTATTTATACAGAAAGGGGGAGGGGAAGGAGAGAGACACCCCTGCACACTTCAAATGGTTTAGCTTAAACCTGCAACAGCAGTTCTACTTACATCTTGGTCATAGCGCTTTCTGATTTCTGGGTGAGTCTGTTCTATTAAACAATCTACAAAACATGTCTGAAAGAGAGAGAAGGTTAAGACCTGCCAAGAACAAAGGCAAATCCACTGTGCACTTCCTCTAGCTCCTAATACTCCCATACAATACAGGAATAAGGAGAAGAGAAGAGCAAGGAGGACTATAAAATGGCAAAGGATTAACACTGAAGCCACAGGATTACTTTCAAATGAAAGATGCAATCTTTTTTGAACAGACATCCCCCAGGAAATAAAAACTTATAAAAATCAAAGTGAGGCTCAATTTCCTCTTTTCTGTCCACATGTAGACACATGGCTGAGGTATGCAATTGGCTGAGGAATGGGCCCCCGTGTGCTGCTCAGGAGAAGCTGGAATCGTACTGTTTGAGTTGCTCCTCACAGCAGCCAGGGAGCTCTAGGGTCAGGAGGCCCAACTGTATGACCTATGACCTCAAACCACATCCTCTGTGATGCTGAGGGATGAAAACTGAGCAGAAACAAAGAGAAATCCTGTTTTCAGTAGCCCAAAGTGTCTCACCTTGCCATGGTGGAGATGGCCACAAAGGGTCACATTTCTGATGAGCTCCGAGTTGTCCATCAGATCTGCGAGGAAACTGAAAGGAGAAAGGAAAAGAGGAAAGACTTGGGGCAAGTTTCCCAATGAGAAGCGGTTAAAATTGTCTAAAGGTGTTTTATGGATTTTAGCCAGTACTAAATAACTGTCAGATGACTGCTCAGAGGCCAATTTGAATTTCCCACTCTACATAGCCCTGGGTCAGGATCTGGAGCAAACCATGAATGAAATGTCATGGGGACTCTGACAATAAAATGATGACATTAAAAAGAAAGCAAGGAGAAAAAAAAAGCCAAAACTAAAAACCAAATTTCAGCACTAGCTCCTTCAGGTAAGAACTCCCACATTGATTTCACTGACGCCAAGGGGCTAAAGTTCTTTTTGGGGGGTCGGGGGGAGTTCTCTATAGAAACTGCTGTCAGCGGCAGTTAAGAAGCCTAATCTCATCAGTGATGTTGAACCCACAGGACCAGTAGCACCTTCTTTGCTTATCACCCACACTGATTCTGCCAGGTATCCGTCAGATGACTTTGGCTCTGAAGTCCGCTCTCAAAGGTTGGAGATTTAAAAACCACCACTGAGATTATGAAGGAATAAGAAGCAAGCTCTGAAGTCAACTGAAAAGTTGCTTTATAAAAATATCTGCATAATGACAGGTGAGTGGGCCATTTTAGAGGGGTTCTAGTTCTTGGATATATACAATGTCAACAAGTTTTCAAAATAAAACCATTTCATAACCTGACAAGTCATAAGCACTTTCGTAGATGGGGACCTTAACCTTACAAGCACATTCTAGGCATGAAAATGCTTATATAAAAACTGTTTGCCGTAGGAAAAGTGTACATATTTCTGTATCTATCTGCTGGTGCCCTCCCTTTTCCACATAAAGAGCTGCTATGTTTCAAGAATATTTAGCAGTCTTCAAAACTCACTGCCATAGAGCTGATTCTGACTCATCAAGTTGAGTTGGATCCTACGGGATAGAATACACTCGCCCCTGGAGGGTTTCCAAGGCTATAATCTTTACGGCCATATCCTTCTCCCATGGAACAGCTGGTGGGAACAAACTATTGACCTTTTGGTTAGGCAGTTAAGCAAGCACTTAACCACAAAACCACCAGGGCTCCTTCTTGGAGTCAAAATAAATAACACAGACAAAATGCCCAGTTTTTGTCTCAAAGGCTGGCTTCCAACACCAAGCTAATAGTTTCAAAGAAAAAAACAAACAGTTGATATCTGGACGAGAGCTAAGAGAAAAATTAAGATTCCACTTAAATATCCCAGGGGCCATATAAGCGAAAGGGAAAATTTGGCAAAATGTACAGTTTTGGTCTTGCAATCCACTGGCTACTTTAACCACATACCATCTTCTCCCTCCCTCCCTAACCAGATGAGCCCAGAGCTCTCCGGCAGGGACCACTTACTCCATCTCATACACCGTGACAGGTAATGTCTGCTCCATCAGTGTGAACTTCTTGGTTTTCACGGGTTTAATAATGGGTTCTAGGGGGCGAGAAAGAATGATTGATGTGCAGGTAGGCATACACCATAAAAGTACAGAGCCCTATTCCACTAGACTAAGCTTTCAGAATATATGATATATGACATCAATTTATTTTATTCTCATATGCTGAGAAAGTTCTGGGACTGCTGTCTGGCATGAAACAGTGAAGGCTCTTGAACTGTAGAGTTAAGAGTTTGGACTTCATTTTGAGGGAGGCTGGAAGAAAGTAAGAAAGAATGGATACAAATTATGGCCCATAAATCTCAGCTTGTATTTATAAATGCAACTATTTTCCAGAAAATCAAGGAAAATTACTGCTGTTAGCCGCCACTGAGTTGGCCTCCGACTCATGGGGACCCCATATATTATATAGCAGAACTGCTCAAAAGTTTTCTCAGCTGAAATCTTTATAGAAGCTGTTTTCCAGGGCTTTCTTCTATAGAGCCACTGAGTAGGTCTGAACCACGAATCTTTAAATTAGCAGCTCACTGCAAATTGTTTGTGCCACCCAGGCTCCTGAAAATTATTTGAGAGGTAAAAAATAAACATTATTAGGTTTGGTTAAAGGGGACTGTAGTTAAATGGGTGGAAAAAGGTATCTGACCACAAGGAAAACTTAATAATGGTCTTCAAGCCCTTTAACCGATGTTAGATAAAGTAATAACTCTACTTAACCTATCTACTTAATTAAGAGTTTACTGTTAAGAGTGTGTAACTGAATCCTAATTCTGAAGGGAGGAAAGAAAACTGACAAACTCATTCACTGAACTTTTAGACTGCTGACGGCTATGAAGACCTTTTCCAGTGTGAAGCTGACTTCTCACATCCTTCTGACTCACCTGTGAGAGGCTGAGTGTCTTCCTCCTGGACTATGGTCTCCACCTCGGGCCCATACACCTCCTCAGCTGTGGGGTAGTACTTCTTGTCTTCGTGCAGCACCACCTCCATCCCAGGGTGGTCATCATCATGATCGCCGATGTCGTCGTCATCGTCGTCGTCATCCATCTGAAAGCAAGAGGGAGGAGGCTGTAAGAGGCACACACCTTTCCTGCTCTATGACTACCAACTGCGGGTACATGAGTAAGAGCGTTGGCTCCCCATGCTTGAGCTTCGTGATAACAAGTCAGCAGGACAGGCTCTACTCCTGTAGGACCCCTCATGAAGAGAAGATGGCATGGCAGGGCTCTGGATGGCATGCCTGCTTCCACTTCGCCCCTCTAAAATGAGCGCCAGACGTCACAAGGGATTGAGATCCAGAAAAACAAATGGACCATCATAACACACTCTTTTCAGGGAAAAATAATTTTTTCCAAGGACAAACACCAGGTAGGAACTAGAAACAAGCCCTTACCTTTAAAATTTCCTCTTAGATTCACAGAATTAAAAACATCATGAAGGCTTTGTAATCTGCTGTTTTCTAATTCATGGTAATTAGAAATGAGACGAGACAAAAAATATCAACAATACATGTATTTACACCTTATACTTTCGATAACTGTGTTCTATCACATACCTTAACTTATTTAACCTATTTTCTAACAGAGATGTTGTTTCTAACACTGAAAATATCATTGAAATAAACCTTTATACACAAATTTCTGTGAACATCACTAATTTTTGATTGAGGTTAAATTCCCAGGAGCAAAACTATTGGACCAAAGAGTATGCTTACTTTTCAAGGCCTGGACATGCATTACCAAGTGGTTGGCAGAAATGCTGCATCTATGCAGTCACAAAGTAGCACGTAAGAGTCCACAACACATTCTGGAGTTGTGTGGTCCAACTGTCAGTCATTCACTCACAAACGTGGCAAAAAATCACATTGATTAAAGGTAGGGTTGCTGAGGCGTAGTGAATTGTTTAAGGTCTCTTCTAGCTTTGGTCTTTGTAATGCCCACTAAATGACTCTTTTCCTACTGGGTCTAGGTAAGAGAAGGTGGAGAAGATAATGATGGTGGTGGTGGTGGTGTGCCGTGGAGTCGGTTCTGACTCACAGAGACTACAATATAATATATATAGTATATAGCAGAACTGTAAGTCTTTACGGAGCAGAAAGCCTCATCTTTCTTCCACAAACAGCTGGTAGCTTAAAACTGCTAACCTTGAGGTTAGCAGCCTGACTCGTAACCACTATGCTACCAGAGCTCCTTGAAGATACTGAGAGGATGGCATGATTCAGCTGTGGATGTTAACAGAGTTCATAGTTACCGGAAACTCTAGCATGGATATAAAATGAGTCATTTCAGAAGCAGGAGGGGGTGGGAATCTCACTACCATCAAAGAAGAGTGGAGTTTGTTGTTTGGACCCTGAGATCCCTGTGTGTTGAACCTCCTCAACCCAAGGAAAGAAAACTTGGGCACTGGAGTGGTAGAAGAGCACAGCAGCAAAACCAGACAGAGTGGTGGGCGTCTCAGCCCCAGACCAAGGAAAGCTGAGTGACTCTGGATAGGAAATTTGCTCAGAGTAGGGTGCTGCTGGACACTTAATTTTTTTGGGGGGAGAGGGAATCCATGGAGCAAGAGCTTAGTGGTGTTCCTATGGTATCAGCAACCCTAAAAGAGCTTGTAGTACTGGCTAAGCAGAGAGAGGCCTGCTGGTGGGCACAGCTGAGGAGAGGTGGTCCTGAATGGAACAAATACACTCTGAGCCTTTGTGCCCCTGCACTGTAACCTGTTAACTTTCCTGTAAACCTCATAATACACTGTGACTATGGAGTCTGAGTTCTGGGTGGCCACTGCAGCGGATTCTCAAGCCCAACCAAGTGGAGTGCTGTGGGAGCAATGGGTTTGTGGTCCGTTTTTGCAGTTGCACAACTGATTAGTATAATTGGTATCGGTAAGCTGCACGCATGTAAAAAGGAGCATTGGCCCAAGTTGTGATAGACAGAGCTACAACAACGGGGAAAGAAGAGAAAGAGCAGTTGCTGAGGATGCTTATGGGATTTGGCTCCTTGGTTTAGAGATTTAGGGTCATGGTGATGGGATATTCCAGTTAGCTGGCCTAATAAAGTTTATTTATTTATTGTTTATTTAAGGTTTTTATTGTGGATTGAGTAAAAGTTTACAGGGCAGATCATCAGTTATACATTCAACAAATCATACACCTTGTTTCATTGTAATGATTATAATTCCCTCCATGTACCATCAGTTAACAGTATTTCTCTCTATTCACTTTAGCTCTTTTTTTTTTTTTTAAACACTCAGGTATATATAATAATTTACACCACCAAAGGGCACATTCTGCACATCTGCCTCCTGGCTGCCAGCTCTTAGTCCCTCTCTTCCCATGAATCTAGAGTCCTCAGCTGCTCCCTCTCTCTATGTCCCCATCTCTGCCTCCATCTCTGGTGTCGCTGCTTCTCTGCATAAGGTCTTGCATTCCACTTGTGCTCTTCTCCCTTATGGTCCTAGGGTCCTTTGTTTCTGGACTGTAAGATTAACCACTCCCCTGTTTTTGTTACAAAACTTCAACCTTTACAATTGTGACAGTCACAATTAGTCATGATAATAATTACTCACTATGGAATCCTAAGAATCTTATCCCCCCCATCTCTGTTAACCAGACCTATCTAGACAAGATGAAAATTATTCATCGGGGACTCTTTATTTCCCCACACACTATTAAACTAAGCTCCCACTTGTAACCTTGTAAGCCAGTCACTTCGCCCCCTCATTTTAGAGAGCCAATGTCTAAGGTGCCTGTCCCTATCTACCCTGTGTACAGAGGGGATAGCACTGATATTGATGTGAAGACTCCTTCCCTCTCTGGTGGTATTTAGAGTTACTACTTCCATGAGTATAGGTCAGGTTCTTCATATTGTAGCAATTTACCCTCGTTTCCTTTATGAGAAATTGTTTGTTTGTTAAAACTCTTCCTCTAGTGGAGCTCTAATTATCGAGCCATCGAGGCTAGGTCAAATGGGTACTGTCTCCAAGTTTAGGTGTTCTTGTGCATCTCCCCTCACTTAATCACCAGCTGGATGCTTCACTCTAAGCTCTAGTCCTCTGTGGCTATGTCCTTGTCCATGGGCTCAGGTGTCCCCAGGTCTCACCACACTTTGGACCAACCAGCCCTTCCTCTTCTCTCTCTCATCTCCAGGTCAATGGGAGTCAATGGACCGTGGTTAAACTCAGCCCATTTCTTCATTGCTGCCTTTCCCCCTCTTCCACTTACCAGTAGACCAATGTGGTCGTCAGCAAGCTTACATGCCTACTCATGTGTTCCCTCTGAGTTTCAGTCTTAGAGGGGAATTTGTACTGAAGGAACTTGATTGCTTGCCTTGATGGCCTCCCAGTGAACAGCTTGCTTAGTCTTATAGTATCCAGTCATACTAACATTTTTATGTTTGGTTTTTCTTGCTGATCTTTGAAGATGTATCTTCTGTCACTCTAGCTGTTCCAGGCTGGTCTGCTTGTGCTTTCTAGTGGGGATGTCCCACCTCAGAAGGTTCTGGATGGAACTCAGGGTTCCATCTAAGGTCCTATGCTCTGCAAAGGCTCTGCAAGAAGTCTATTTCACTGGACAAGTTGTAGAACCCCTTTTAGGTATTCCAATCAGTTATAGGCTGAAGACAGGCTTATAAGTTTTCTGTAATTATGTTTCCCGACATTCCTTTCTATCCCACTCAAGTGTCTAATTTACGATAGGCAAGAGAAACTGATATTCATAAGACAGTCAAGCATCTTAGTATTATTTTCCCTCTTCAAACTATGCCTAGATCCCTGTATCACAGAGCCCTGTTGTTCTAAGGTTGAGCATGCATCACTATTTATCTCTGTCCCACTTAGCCCATGCAAAACTGTCTCAGTGTTCCCCATCTACCTTGTTCTTCCACCTCCTCCCCCTTCTTGTATTGCCCTCCCCACACCCGAACTATGATGTGTCTGCCCTTACCTGTGCTCTACTGTTGCCTCCCTCCACCTCTCCCTAACCCCCCACCACCCCAACCCTGCCATTGTGGTTACCTTACATTCCATTAACTTTTCCCTCTATTTCAGACAGTCTATTTTATCCTGTAATCTACCTGACCTTCTCACCACCTGGATCTCTGTTCCTCCTAATAAAGGTTTCGTGCTTCTGTTCTATCTCTTAAGTTTACTGCACAGTGGCTGGGATTTTAAGTGCTTGCAAGTAGCCATTCAAGGCACAACAATTATCTGTATTTGTCTAGAACAAGAGAGGAAGAAGGAAAAGTCAGGAACAGGAGGAAGAAACGGAATATTTTAATTACTATTTCCATGAGCAAGCACCTGCCTCCTTTGTCATGAGACCAGAAGAACTAGATGGTGCCTGGCTACCATTACTAAACACATTCAATCCAAGAATCTCTGGAAGAATCTTGATCAAATGGGGGGAAACACAGAGCAGAATTTCAAATTCTCAGACTCCAGACTTCCTGGAGCCATGCAGGCTGGATGAGCCCCTGAAACTACTGTCATAAGATGATTTTTGAACCTCAAACCAAAACTAGGCCTTGAAGTCTTCTCAAAACCAAACAATAGTTAAGCTAACTACCAAGGACTGTCTGCCTTGAGTACTGTCTTCTTTAAACATCTATCGATATGGGATCAAACTGACAACAGTACGAGAAAAGGTGAAATAAGGGAAGGAACAACTCAGAAAAGAGAGAATGGTTGCACAACTCAAAGACTGTAAGCAATGTACTGAACTGTACATGCAGAAATGACTGAATCAGTGTGTGTTTTGTTGTGTATATTCTCAAACAACAACAAAAGTACAAATATTTAATGAGCACCCACCATGTGTCACATTAGGTGTTGGTTAAGGGCAGGAAGGTTGCCTTTATTATATATTTATTCCATAATGCCTAATGCATAGCACAGTGTGTGCCTGAGAGAATGAATGTATTCTTCTTGCAGTTAGGTTTCACTCCTGTCCCCATTGAATACTTTCAATAACATGGCCCTCACTCACAGGAAGCCTACCTCCCTGCTGGAAAATTCAGCTAGCAAGTTAAGCCTTTGTAGCTGACTTCAAATTTACCTCCTTCTAATTACTCTACTGGTCATAAGCTTACCGGTCAGGTAGTGACTGGTGGAACCTGAGACTACGGTCCTTGGTCAGCCTTCAGATCTGGAACAGAACTCACCTCCATGGCTCAATTTTTAGTCAAGCAACAGATAGGATATAGGGGAACAACAACACTAGTGAGGTATGCACACCATAAAAAAATCAACCAACTGAAATCAAAAGGGCAGCATTTACCCAAGGACAAAATCCATAAGGGTTGGAAAACAAGAGGAATGGAAACAAGAAACAGGAAGTAAGTGGGACCAGCAATATACCATTGAGGGGATTGTAATCACTGAGATGAAACCACCTGTAAGATAAAACTGCACACAAAATCAAGGGAAACACTACAATAAGTGAATGAATAAATGAAAAGGTAGAAGCCTTACAAATACAGCAAAAAGACATCCAGAAGACTAATACTGAGACTTCCAAAATACTTACTGCACTGAAAGGGCAAACGACTAGAACTGAACCAAATTAGTGACCTTGAAGACAAATCACTCCATACTAATATGCTGGAAAACAATCAGGAAGAAGAAGAAAAAAAATCCCAAGAAAACCTAAGAATTATAGGATACCATCAAGAGGAGTAACTTACATGTGATCAGAATTCTAAAGCAGGAAGAGACCCAAGAAAGCACAGAGAAAATCACTAAAGAGTTGTTGGAGGAAAACTTCCTTAACATGATGAAAGTTGACAAGATATACATTCAAAACAGGAGTTCTTCATAAGGAACTCCTTACTGCACTGGGTTGATTATTGTTAAGTGTCATCGAGTCAGTTCCTACTCACAGTGACCCTGTATAGGGTTTCCAAGCAGCAACTAGTGAGCCTGAGCCACCAACTCTGCGGTCTAGTGCATTAACAGGCAGCGCTGCACTAGGAGTCCATATAGACATGGGCAATCTAGACATTGGCTATCAAAAATGGGGGCTATAAAGGCATGAAATGTCTGACTTATGTGTGAGTGTCCTTAGTTTCAGAATGAGGGGGATAAGGTAGAGTCTTCACTGAGTAGTTTTCCTCTTCTCCAGATGGATCTGGTGAAAGGGGATGGGGGATGATGCTGATAGGATTTTATGATTCAATTATGAGTAACTCTTTGCAAGATTAACTGTGATTGCCACAACTGTAATTGTAGAAAATGTGTAATGAAAAAGGGAGAGTAGTTAACCTTTTATTTCAGGAACAGACGATTCCAGGACCAGCAAGAAGGAAGACCATGAATGGAGTGTGAGATCCTACCTAAAAAAGTGGCAACAGCAGAGACGTTGACAGGTGATGGCACAGACAGATGGAGCAGCAGCAGGCCTAGAGCCCAGCTAGCAGAATATGCCCTGAGGACATTTAAATGATTATACATTTTTTGTTTTAAATTGTGTATTTTTGCTTTGTTCGTTTGTGAAAAATAAGATGTAAAAGGGAAGGCAAGGGAGGAAGTAGGATAACTGTTGTTACTGGAAGGGGATTGCAATCATTGAGATGAAACAAATATAATTTGCTGACTGTAAAAAAAATAAAATACAGACATAAAGCTGCACTCAGGAAGTTGAACAAGCACCATATAGGATAGATTACAAAAGAAAATTACCAACACATATCATGATCAAACTTTTCAAAACCAAAGACAAGGAAAGAATCCCGAGAGCAGCTGGGGAAAAACTAAGTTACCTAAAAAGGAGAACTAATAAGACTAAGCTTTGATCTCCCAGCTGAAACCAAGCAAATAAGAAATGGGCTAACACACAGGAAAAACTTGAAACAAAACAACAACAACAACAACAACAAAAAACAACTGCCAACCAATTACTCAGCAAAAGTGTTCCTTTAACTACAATGGCAAAATTAAGACACTTCTAGATAAACAGAAATTAAAGGAATTTAAAAAAAAAAGCAGAACAACTTCACAAGAAATACGAAGCTCTCCTGACAGAGAACCAACCAACAGTAGACAACTACCTAAGGTTAACATACACAACACCACCATCCACAAACAGGAAAGAAATGGCATGACATGTTAAAAACTAAGGGGGAAAAAATTTTTTTTAAAAAGCCAATCAAGAATCATATACAATGGCAAAATTAGGATATTTCCAGACCAACTTTACATGAACTACTAAGAGAGTACTTTGGGCAGAAAACCAACAACACATTAGACAACAACCTAAGGTTAACATACACAACACCACCCACAAGTCAAATCACATATAGATGGATCCAAAGTAAAACAAACCCACACGACTGAAAATAGGCAACCAGAGTTATAAATTTGTAATGAAAAAGTAAAAAGAAGGAATTGTGGTTACAGAACGTTCAAATGAAGAAGTCTAATAAATTTAAAGACAGAAAAGATTGTTTTAAACTTGGGACGAAATTCACGTGTTACTTGGATGAAGGGGAAACAACACACAACTGAACAGGTGAAGAGGAGGTGTAGGCGGCTGCGGCTGTGCTGATGCGTACCATCAAGTCAGTTCCAACTACAGTGACCACGTATAGCATTCTTGAGGATGTAAGTCTTTACAGGAGCAGGAAGTGTCATCTTTTTCCTGGGGAGCAGCTGGTGGATTTGAACTGCTAACCTTGTAGTCAGCAGTCCAACATATAACCCACTTTATACTACCAGACAAATAAGCTACCAGGGTTCCTTGAGAAGGAATAGGAATAGACCCACAAAACTATAAAGATTTTTTGACAGAGAATTTCGGACAGAGAATATTTGTACATGGGTATTTACTTTTGCTGCAAATATATCCATGAATGTGTAGAAGCATATAGGAGACAAAGATACACAAAAACTTCTTGTTGTTAAGTGCTGTCAAGTCAGTTCCAACCCACAGCGACTCTGTATGAGGGTTTCTGAGGAGCAGCTGGTGAGCTTGAACCACCTTAGAATAACCTACCATTGGAGATCAAAAGGCAGCTTTTACTCACGAACAAAATTTGGAAGGGTTCAGAAAGGAGGAGGAACGGAAATAGGAAACATGAGGAGGAAGTTAAATTAGTGATGTTACATTGAAAGGACTGTAATCAATTAGATGAAGCAAAATGTGTACAAACTGTTGAAAGTAAACTGATGATCTGCTGTGCAAACCTTCACCCAAATCACAATAAAAAGTGAATTTATACATATAAATATATTCAACACAAGTAACAACAGTAGCAACAAAAAGAGGACATGTTCCGTTATGGAGAAGACAGATGACAACCAAGACTTTTGTTCTGCTTTTCGGCTGTCTCTTGTTAACATCACTTTCATTGTTTAAGTAGTGGGACCATCTACTTATTTATTTTGTTTCAACCATTGCTGAAACATAAAAGCCACCTTTGGTGTCTTTTGTAAGCCTCAGACCATTCTAGACTTCATTCTCTACAGCCCACCTGATAAGGAGTCACAAGAATTTTTTTTTATCTGACTTGGATATGTGCCTTCACGTTCTATTCTTTTTATGCATCTTTTAAACCTGAGCTCATGAGAGTGCCCCGTGCAGCTGCACTTGGAAAAGTTGACTAGTTGTTCTATGTTGGAATTATTCATGGGTGTCCATTCAGGCACATGGAAGAAGTGCAACTCCCAGGTGGACCAGAGCTCAGATTACAAGACAACCTCAATGATGAAACTACTGTCTATTTCCTTTTGGAGTCTCGGTAGCTAAACTTTCATAGGGGAAGTATAAAACCTTAGTAAATCTTATTATAAAAAAGGCAATATACAGATGTACATAGAGCATTGTGGGAACACAGATGATTTCTTGTTTTATTGCCTTTTTGTATTTTTTAAAGAGAGTTTAAAATATATTTTTGTTACCTCATCAAGATCTTTGGCTTCTCTGCCCAATTCATCATCATCTTCATCAGAATCAAGTTCTGGTCCAATATAATTCCCAAACTCATCATACAAGTCAGTATCCATGATGCTAAAATTCAAAAAAAGAAGAGTTAAGATTCTAGCAAGGTAATCAAGGTGCTCCACAACACACCCTACCTTTATGGCAGACCATATTTCTTCACAAACCTTTCCATTTACATCGACTGACTGACTGTCCCCTCAAAGTCTTGTACTCTCTCCCTTCTTGCCCTACTAATTGCTTACTTATCCTTGTGTGTTGACATACTTTCCCTCACTTTTTTTAATGCTAAAGAAAACTTTTATTTTAAAATAATTTAAAACAAGTTTTAAGAATAATACAAATAACATTCTTTTCCCTAAATTACTTAAATGTCCTAAGGAGGCCTCCATAACCCCCAATACTTTAGTGCAAGAGTCAGAGAACTATGACCCACAATGCCAAATCTGGACCACTGCCAGTTTTTATATCATCCATGTGTGGCACTACAGGTTAAGCACTGGCCCGCAAGTTCGGTTTCAACTGCAGTGTAGGCAGTTCAAACTCACCAGCCACTCCTCGGAAACCCTACATTTGTTAAATGCCATCAAGTCGCTTCTGACTCAAAGTGACCCTGTGTAGGGTTTCCAAGGAGTAGCTGGTGGGTTGGAACTGTCAGCCTTGTGGTTCGCAATCCAGTGCTTGATGCTACAGCGCCACACCAGGAAACCCTATAAAGGATCACTGAAAGTGCTGAACCAACTCAACTTATACCACTAACAGCAACATGAACTTACGCTATTTATGTTTTTGAAGTTAGAAATTTTAAAAACACTTCATGATATTTGTTGTTGTAAGGTGCTGTACAGTCAGTTCCAAATCATAGCAACCTTGTGCAGAACAGAATAAAACACTGCCTAATCCAGCACCATCCTCACAATTGTTACGCTTGAGCCCGCTGCTGCTGCCACTATACCAATCCATCTCTTTTTCGCTAACCCTCCACTTTACCAAGCACGATGGTCTTCTCCAGGGACCGATCATTCCTGGTAATGTCTGAAGTATGAGAGACGAAGTCTCACCATCGTCTCACCATCTGGATTCTAAGGAACATTCTGGCTCTACTTCTTCCAAGACAGATTTGTTTGTTCTTTTGGCAATCCATGGTACTTTTAATATTCTTCTCCAACATCATTAACTCAAAGCAATCAGTTCTTCTATGGTCTTCCTTATTCACTGTCCAACTTTCACACACATGAGGCTATTGAAAATACGATGGCTTGGGTTAGTCCTCAAACTATCTTTGCTACTGGACACTTTAAAGAGGTTTTGTGCAGTCAGTTAGGCTAATGATTTCTTGGTTGCTGCTTCCATGAGTGTTGTTTGTGGATCCAAGAAACTGATGTCTTTTCTCCATTTATCATGATGCTATTTTATTGGTCCAGTTGTAAGGATTTGTTTACTTTACATTGAGGTGAAATCCATACTGAAGAATTTGATCTTCATCAATATCTTAAGTCCTCTTCACTAACAGTAAGCAAGGTTGTCATTTGCATATCAGATTGTTAATGAGTCTCCCTCCAATCCTGTCACATTCTTCTTTATGTAACCCAGCTTCTCAGATGTTTTGCTCAATAAGTATGGTGAAAGAACAGAATCATGGCGTACACCTTTTCTGTTTGAACGACTGCTTCTAGTACATGTTCCTAATGAAAACAATGAAATGTTCTGGAATACCCATTCTCCACAATGTTACCCATAGTTTGTCATGATCCACACAGTCAAAAGCCTTTGCATAGTTAATAAAGCACAGGTAAAAATCTTTCTGGTATTCTCTACTTTCAGCTAAGATTTACCTGACGTCAGCAATGGTATCCCTAGTTCCAAGTCCTCATGTGAATTCGGCTTGAGTTTCTGGCAGCTCCCTGTTGATGTACTCTTGTAACTGTTTTTGAATTGTATTCAGTAAAATTTTACTTGCATGCAATATTGATATTATTTGATGATTTCCATATGCCATTGGGTCACCTCTCTTTTGGAATGGACAAAATATGAATCTTTTCCAATCAGTTGGCCCGGTAGCTGGCTTCTAAATTTCTTGACATAGATGAGTAAATGCCTCCAGTGCTTCATCGGTGTGTTGAAAGATTTCAATTTGACTTGTAAATTCCTGGAGCCTTATTTCTCACCAATGACTTCAGTGTAGCCTGGATGTCTTCCTTTAGTACCATTAGTTTTTGATCATCATATCGGAAAACGTATCATATAAAATTCAACAATATTGGTGCCTATAAACAAAACATTAGTGGAATACACCCGCGTTCATTTATATTGTCTATGGTTCTTTTAAGGAGCCCTGGAAATACTGTAGGATAAAAACTGGACTGTTAATCACAAGACTGGCCATGGAAATCCACCAGTTACTCCTTGGAAAGGAGATGAGGCTGTCTCCTCTTGTAAAGATTTACCAACTCAGAAACCTTATACAGGTCATGAGTAGGAATCGACTTGATGGCAGCGGGTGGTTTATGTTTCCTTTAGAAGAGTTCCTGGGTAGCACAAACGTTAACTGTTCAACTACTGACTGAAATGGAGGTGGTTCAGACTCATCCAGAAGCATTTTCCGGATCTACTTCCATGAAGTCACACTCTTGAAAACCCTTTGAAGCAGTTTTACTTTGCACAAATGGGGTCTCCATGGATTAAAACAGACCCCACGATGACTGTTATCCACAATGCTATAGGACTTTGTGGCTTCATCAGCATTTGTCTTTGAATGGAAGTTAACTGTACTACTGAGGCTTTCTGCTCCCGTAAAGATTTACAACCCCAGAAACCCTGTACAGGGTCTTCGCTATGAGTCGGAACCGACTCCACGTCACATAACAACAACAGTACCCTCACTGTTTATCTCCCCAAGCCCAATTTAAGAACAGACTTAGTTTTGTTCGCTTAGAACAAAGCAATACATGTTTAATGAACGACGACATTAAGGCATAGAGTAATTAGACGACTTGTCCAGTTGCCAAAGCCACTTAATGACATTCGGTGTCAGCCGTTACTGTAGCTTCTCGTTATCATGCAGAGTCCCAAAAGAAAACTAGATCAAGACGAAGGGCTGAAGGGGACCCAGGCAAAAAAGAGGGTGAGAAAGGGAACTAGACAAAGCATGACCCTGCTGAAGGGATTTCACTAATGGAAGATATCGAGGGACTTCCAGGATGGGGGAGGGGAGGGGCTTTCTGAATTGGGCCCTTTTCTGTTCCTGGCCTCAATTTTCCCATCTGTAATGAAAGGAGGGCAGGCAGCATGCATTGTGTCTTTCAAATCTGACCGTTTTCAATTTCCCATCCCACCCAGAGGAACCACGCCTTGCGGCGGACGGCGCTGTCTCACCTCTAGTCTGTTCATACAGGAGCCCCAGCCTCCGAAGACCGCGCTTCCGCTCCACGCCGCGCCGACGCCTGCGCCCGCCGCCAGGAAGGACCCTGCAGACGCCGCGGTCGCGTTTCTGAACTGGAGGACAACCCTCCGCCTGAGGATCGACTCGTCGGAGTGTTAGCCGTGGCGATAGGAACCGGCGAGAGGAGTCGTGGGTCTCCGAACTAAGGCGCGGGCTGTCCCAAAGAGTATGGCCAGAGGAGGCTTGAATTTGATCAGGCGTTTCGGAGACACTCTGAAAAGGGGGCCTTCGGGAAGATCACGTGGGCAGGCTGTTGGGACAGTTGCTGGGCAACCACAGCTACTGGGTGTGATTTGCACTGAGCCACCCTCCTGTCCCGGTGTTTCAAGGGATACCCCAAAAGAGCAAGGGAACCGAGACCCGGACTGCTGGGGTGAAGGTCCGGGTGTCTTAATTAGGAGGTGGAAGGGAAGGGTTAGTTGTTCTATCTGTTCAACATCTACAGAGGATTTAGAACTAACTGAAGCCAGTATGCCTGACTTCGGTTCCGGACTTGGCCCATCCCAGCCCCTTACTGGCGTTGTGGTTGGGGGTGGCTGTGGGTTGAATGCAAATCTCCTGTTTCCCTGTCCTGAGATTGTTGATGACTCTCCCACAAAGTCTAACCCACTAGGAGGTTCAGAGAGGTCTTAGAGCAAAAACAAAACAAAAAAGTCAAAGATTAGAACTCTTAGGTAGGCCTGTTGTTGTTAAGTGCTGTGGAGTTGATTCCGACCCATAGCGACCCTGTATAGGGTTTCCAAGGAGCAGTAGGCCTGTAGCAAGAGTTTATCGACCAGTTTCCGATATGTGTAGGCTGAAGAAGTCTAGTGGTAGAACTAAAGCGATTGCCGAAGTACATAGGGGCCTGTTCTCCAACCATTGGCTAGACAGAGGAATCTGGGAATAG
This sequence comes from Chrysochloris asiatica, assembly GCF_000296735.1. Taxonomy (NCBI): domain Eukaryota; kingdom Metazoa; phylum Chordata; class Mammalia; order Afrosoricida; family Chrysochloridae; genus Chrysochloris; species Chrysochloris asiatica. The sequence goes on from NW_006408525.1 coordinate 30,588,715, forward strand.
GAATCATTGAGCTCCTTCCCCTGCCGCCTCTACTTGATTTCCTGCTCAGTCAGTGCATCTGGTTTGGGTGAAAAGTATCCTTCCCCATTAAAGGCATTTAATACAAGATGAAAATTTCTCCTAGGGCTCTGGAGTAGCTGACAATTGTTCAGCTTTAATGTGAGGTCCTTTATCCCAACAATTAGCTATAGAATAAAGGGACTGACTTTTGAGACCCAAGTATCCAAAATGATTCATAGAGGCAGAAAGCAAAATTAACACAGGGATCAAAACTGAGAGTCAGGGCTCCCTAGTCTCTTTTTCTTTTCTTTTTAAAAGATGTTTGTTGTGAATTATGTGATAGCTTACATGGGAGAACATTAGCTTTACATTCATCCTATCATATATAGTTTTATTGCCACAGTTACAATCAATCCCTTCTATGCATCATCAACCAATCAAAGGATATACTCTGCAAGCCTGTGCCACCCCCCCACCCCCCCATCAGCACACAGCCCCTCTCCCTCTCTGGGTCTAGAGTCCTCAGCCGCTCCTTTTGTCCACGTCATTGTCTCTGCCTCTGCCTCCATCTATGGCGTCACTGCTTCTCTGGGTAGGGTCCCACTCTCTGCTCTTCTCGCTTGATGGTTCCAGGGACCTCCGCTCCTGGATTGCAAAGTCAATCACTCCCCTCCTTTTGCTACAAAACGTCCACCTTTACCTTATTCTCTTTTTCATGACTATAGGTCTTGTGCAAATTCCCACTGTGCAACTGCTCTCCGCTAAAGTAAAAGCCTTGATTTTTGTACCCTCTTCTCAAGATAAATGAAAGATCCCCCTAGAGACCTGGAGGTCAAAAAATCCAGAGGCTCCCTCTTCCCCCTTATATTGACCCTCTACTGATGTCTACTCCCTTTGCCTTCTTAGACACAAACCATGGAAAAGAATGACATCATCAACTTCCAGGCTTTGGAGAAAGAGCTGCAGGCTGCACTCACTGCAGATGAGAAGTACAAGCGAGAGAATGCTGCCAAGTTACGTGCAGTGGAGCAGAGGGTGGCTTCTTATGAGGAGTTCAGGTTGGCTTACTACCATTTCCCTGTTACTGTGAACTACAGTGGATGAAAGCAGAGGTGGGGTCCGACAAAGCTGGGCTTCACTTCCGGCCTCATCCCATCTCCCCCCTCCCCATTTAACTGTGTGATCTTCTGCATGCTATTTAATTTCTTGGTGCCTCAATTCCTCATTTATAAAATGAGAGTGATTAAATGAGTCACTGTATTAGGGTCTACACTTAGTTCAGTGTCTAGCACATAGGAAGTTTTTTGAAAAAGCAACTATTTTTCTTTTTTACATCTTGATTTATGTCTTAGTTTTTCTAGGGGTACTGTAATAGAAATACTACAAGCCAGTGGCTGTTACGAACAGATCTTTATTTTCTCACAGTTCCAGAGGCTAAAAATCCAAATCAGGGCCTCAGCTTTGTTGTGTTCCTTGGTGATGCTCATCTGGCATCTGTCCTCCTGAGTATGTGTTTTGCCTCTGTGTCTAATCTCTTTTTATAACTAGAAGTGGTTAGGTTTAGGACACACCATACACTGATGTGGTCTATTTCCAAACAGAATTACATCCACATGTATAAGGGTTTAGATTCCAACACATATTTTGGGGTTTAGATTCCAACACATATTCAGTCCATAACAGGCTATTAACAGAGTCAGCCTGGGTCTGTATCATGCCGAGTCCAGCTACCTCATATCCACTTGTAGTAGCACTAAGTCCACCCCTCAGTCTCTATCCTTTGTCCACAGGGGTATTGTCCTTGCTTCACATCTGAAACCTCTGGAGAGGAAGGACAAGATGGGAGGGAAGAGAACTGTACCCTGGAATTGTCATTCTACTCAGGGAAGCATCTCCCAGGATGAAGCCACTGAAATATTCCAGGTAGGTAAGGCCCAGCCTAAAGTTTAGCCCAGCAGGTTCTGCCCTGAACTCCCAAGCCTGTCTCTTAACAACATATACCTCTACCTTCTTTTTCTTTTTCTTTGTTTTTTTTTAAAAAAAAATTTTTATTGTTAATTAAATGAAGGTTTACAGAGCAGATCATCAGTTTTACATTCAACCAATCATATACTTGGCTTCATTACAATGATTGCATTGCCCTCCATGTACCAACAGTTAACAGCATTTACCTTTATACACTTTAACTTTTGCATTCCTCCCTGTGTCTCCCGCTACCCTCATCTTTCTTCTGTCAACTTCCCTCTTATTGTATATTGCCTGCCCCATCACCCACGTTAACCCGTGTCTACCCTCTAGCCCATGAATAATTTTCCCTCCCCATCTGCCTTATTTTTCATGTCAAGCCAAGAGAAGTACCTTTCTATCTCTGGTGCCAGAAACAAAGCAGTCAGCCAGTAGATGGTGAGGCCAAGTTGGGTCAGAAAGGTGGGCTAGGCAAGCCCCCATCAGCTGGTTCTTTGACTTTCATTCCCTGAGCAGATTTGGGTTCATTTACTGTTATTATATATTATATAAGTATTATATATAGTGTGTATTATATATAGCACGAGGGGACTTCAAAGAGTTTGTGGCAAAGTTCTGTTGTCTTTTAATCCCATAGTTCCACAAACTTTTTTTTTTTTAAGAGACCTCTGCGCATCAGCCCCACCCAGACTTTCCACAAACTTTTTGAAGCCCTCTTGTAATGACCCTGTGGTAGTATTGGCGGAAGACCCAGCCTGTCAGATTCAGAAGTTTCTCCCTGAAATTTCCAATCATTTTCTCCACCCTGCTCAGAGTAAACACTGACTTGCTCTCATAGTCTAGGGCTATGTTCCATTTTTCAGAGGGAAAATTCTAGTACAACTGAGAAGCTCCCATAATGGCATAGTTTTCCTTCAAGGCCTCCTCCCTTCTCTGGAGATGAGACCCTCAGGACTACTGTCTTCCCAGTGCTCAGAGAACAGTACCAGAACAAAGATGAAAACTTCCAGACTGCCCTCCAGGTCCTAGAGCTGCTGGAAAGCTCTGATCTCCATTTCCTTCTACCTTGGTTATCTAGGAGAAAGTACTCCTCCAGCCTGAGACCTCGGCAGAGTTCTACCGGAATTGGCGGCGACACTTGCGAAGTGGGCCGGAGCGCTACCAGGCTCTGCTGCAGCTCGGGGCCCCAAGGCTGGGCCATCTCTTTCAGATGGATGTGGGGTTTGGACTTCTGGGAGAGCTGCTGGTGGCACTGGCTGATCATGTGAGGCCAGCTGACTGGAGGGCTGTTCTAGAGATCCTCCGCAGCCTGGCAGGCACGAGGCGCTTTACCTTGAACCTGAGCCTGCTGAGCCAAGCAGAGACAGAGGGCTGCAGAGATTTGTTTCAGAAGCTGCAGACCATGAGTACGCCCAGGCCCATGAAGGAGGGGCTCAGCCAGGAGGAGCAGGGTCTGGAGACACAGCCTGGGGAGGCCCAGGAGGGGAAGAGGCTTCTGCAAGAGCTGCGAGGGCGGTACCAAGTGAACTGATTAGGACCGCCCGTCCTCAGAGGCCCCCAGTGGCCACTGGAGGCCTCTTTTGTTGTCTTGGGGGCCCATACCTGATTGTCTTTTCAACTTGGAATGTTCAGAGCAAAGCAGGAATTGAGCTTTCCCCACTTTGCCAACCCCTCGGTGGCTACGGGGGCAGTCAGGACCCAAGAAGTTGAAAGCAGTTTGGCTTCCTACCTTTAGATAGCAGCCTTAGAGCTGGCCAAGCCCTTATCCCTCTGGTTCTGATGGGTGTGTGCCCAACCAAATGCTGTCTACATTTATACCCTCCACTCCAAGGAAAATAAAAGCAAAGCCTTTCATCTTCCATGGTAAGTAAGTACTGATCTCCACAGGTCTCGATAACAATGTTTGCAACCTCAGATCAGTGAATGGACGTTTATCAATAAATGATCAAATGCTACTTCATTGGGGTGCAGCAGTTTTCGACATGGACTGAGTTCCTGTACAGGCTGCTGGGAAGGCCCCAAGTTACTAGTTCACGCCTGGCTAGCCTCCCAGGCTGCTTCCGATGGTTAGACAAGCAGGCAGAACAGTTTCCTCCATTTCCTGAATGAACAAAAAGGGAAGACTTTTTCTACCAGGCAGGTGACCAGGGCCTGGAAGAGTGGGCAGAGATTTCTCGGTCTTACTTCCTCAACCCTTGCTTCTCATTCTAGTCTTCCCTCACCCATTCTTGGGTGAGTGCCAGTGTTCTAGAAAGGGAAGTGAGGGCTAGGTTCTAGAATGGTTTTCCCATGAGAATGGGTATGGAACATTAGAAGGGCATCTAGAACGTCAACTGGAAATAAATTGTTTACCTTTGGCAGCTTCTGCAGACTATTATTGCTTGCTTTCTTGGATGCTCAGTCCTTTCCTCAGAGACTCCTCTTCCTGGAAGTGAATTTCAGGAGTCCTGACAACCTTCCTGCCTTGGTTTTGCCTCTGACCCTTCTCTCCTGCTAACATGAACCTGGCCCACACCACTGTGCTCCTGTGGGTGTGGGGCAGTCTCCAGAGCTTTGAAATTGTAGAGAAGGAGAACATTTTTCAGAAAACTCCTTGCCCAGCTTTCTTGATGTTTGACAATGCAGCTTACCTGGCCGATATGAGCTTTGAGCTTCCTTGCCACTGCAAGCCTGAGGAGGTATCAGCTGTGGTCTGGTACTACCAGAAGCACCTAGGCAGCAGCCACACCAAAGTGCTGACTGACTTTGATGGGCGGGTGCTGACGGAGGCGGCTCACGTGCGCGTGGGGAGTGACATGCTAGTCCGCTTTAGTATCCGCATGTTCAGCCTGCTGGTTTTCCGGGCCCAGCCCGAGGACTCAGGCTTGTATTTTTGTGGCTCCCGTAAGGGGGACTACTTTTATGCCTATGACGTGGACATCCAGAGTAATGAAGGGATGGTGGCCACCTTCCAGGATGAGGACCAAGAGCCCTTTGAAGATGAGTACCATGGGGACCTCCATGTCTTCACTACTTTCTGGGAGTGGACCCCCTGTGATCGCTGTGGGGTACGTGGGGAGCAGTGGCGCATTGGCCTCTGCTACCTACAGAGCCCAGGCCTCTCCCCACGTTACCGCAAGACGCTGCCCAATGTGGTGTCCTGTGGTTCGCAGGCTGTGCCAAAGAAACTGTGGACCATAGCCAGGGCCCACACACCTGAGCTGCTGGTTCGGAGCTGCATAGTGTCCTGTGAGAAGAGGAAGACGATCCGCGAGGGCCTGCTGGCCATTTTCAACTACGTGTCTAAAGTGGGCAGCCGGCCCTGGGTGCCCCAGGTGCCCATTCAGTTCCACCAGCAGAGGCTGGGGCATGGACTCATCATCTCCTGCCCTGGTGCCCGGCCAGAGCATGCTGTGGCTTGGGACAAAGACGGCCAGCACCTATACCGCACACACTATCTGAAGGGCGTCAACAGGTCTATGCGGGTGTTCATTGACCATGGCAACCAGCTCCACATCCGTTTCACCCAGCTGAGTGACCGAGGCATCTACTATTGTTGGCGGCAGGGAGTGCAGATCGCCGGGTTCCGGCTGGCTGTGAAATCCCGTGGCCATTACCATGTCTCCTTCTCAGACCCGGAGACTCGCTCTGTCCTCCAGCTCACCCTGATAGGCTACCTGCTTATCACAGCAGTCTTTGTGTCTATTCACCTCTTCCGTTGCTGCTGTTACGTATTTCGCTGTTGTCCCAACTTCTCCCCCTAGGTTTTCTTCTCCCCAGCCCTGAAGATCAGTTGTGCCTAAATGCATTTCTGAAATGATACCAGATGCCTCCGAGTGGGCATCCTGGGCTGGGACATGTGGCAAGGAGGTGTGGACAAATCTGTTTTACAACCTGCACCTCATTTTCATGGGTGGGGCTGAGAGTCTGGTCTGAGAAGTGGAGAAGCCAGTGGCTGGTGGGCATTTGGGGACTCGGGTCATGCTGGATGGAGGTAGCCAGGGTCCACATGTTTTCCGGCTTACACTCAGACAAAAAGAAATGAACCTAGTATTTAGCTAACAGCCTACGTGTATTGAATAGTGTTTGAGGTACTTTTACCTTCTTGCCTTTGAAGATTGCTAAACGGGCACTGATTGAACTTGGAATAGCAAGAAGACAGAAGAAAACAGTGGGATTCTAGTCTCTGTCCCCTTTGGCTTACTCTCCAGCTTTGTCCTGGACTGGCAGGAAGAAATTGAAGGTTTGGGATAAAGTGCTCAGCTGCTAACTGCAAGGTTAGAGGTTCAAGTCCAGCCCAAGGAAGAAAGGTCTTAGGATCAATTTTTGAAAAATCAACCATGGACAAGCTGATAGAGCACAGTTCCACTCTCCACACGTGGGGTCGGCATGAGTCAGGGCGCACTCAGTGGCAAACGGGTTGTTGTGATTGGGTGCTATCCAGTTGGTTCCTACTCATAGTGACTCTGTACACAACAGAACGAAACACTAGCCAGTCCTGTGCCATCCTCACAACTGACAACTGGCGGTATGGGAGAAATGGGCGATGAATGTGGGATCAAATTCAGAGCTTACCTGAGATTGCCCAGGATGGGTCTTGGGAGTAAGAAGAGAGAGAGGGATGCTGCTATGGTGGTCTTGGGGCAGGGATGGGGCTGGAACATCCCAAGATGATCAGTGATAAGCAAGCTGGGCCTTATCTGAAACCATGTCATCCCCCAGCCCTCCATCTCTGAGAGATCCAAGTCCACTCTGGGGAAGGCTATATAGCGTTTGTCTTTATTTTCTCCTCCATGACTAGGCAGCAGCAGTACCCCAAAGGTGAACAGTAGCCAGTGGCCAGAGGGGTGGAGAGGAGAGAGCACCAAGGGAAACAGGGCTTTTGGCTTTAGGGTGGAGAGGGGACCCCACTTCTGGGCTCCTCACTGGCAGAGCAGTGCTGTGGGTAGAAGTGTGTGCCTGGAGCGGCCCTTCTCTAGACTTGTGCCTGAAGTTTGAGGCTTGTAAGATATGATGCTGCCTAAAATACAGGAGTATATTTTGTGTGTGAGTGGAGGCCCTGGCTGGGGCCCCTGGCTGAGGGAAAAGCAGCTGGTCCTACGGGACAGAGTCAGATGCGTGGGATGGCTTCAGTCAGCAGCATTTACTAGAATCAGGAGGTAGCAGTCCCAGGGGCTCAGGGGCCTGGACGGACAGGGACTAGAAAGGAAGAGGCCTTTGGAACTAGAACAAAGCTGTGTCCCCACCCCACCCCACCCTGTTCTGTTTCAGCAGCATCTTCTTGATTTCCATGACCCAGAAGTCAGTGTTGCCCACAGCCCCCCACCATACCCATCAGCACTCCCTCCAATCTGTAGGGGGTGCTTGTCCTCTCTACTCAGGGCTAGGGGCAGCTCTCCCAGTACTCCTTCCTGCCCCACCACTTCCCTCTCCACTTACACTATCATCCATCCCTCGAGTGCTGGGAAACAAGCTCCCACAAACCCTCAGGATCCCACAGGGTGGTTCCCTGGATGGTGGCTCTTTGGGGCCAAGACATTCAAGTCACCACTCGGGAGCCCTCTGGGACCCAGGCCAGCTGTAAATTCTGTCTGGTGACCACACCAGGTGACAAGACTTGTCTATCTACTCTCAGGCTGGCCAGCATCAGGCTAGAAGTCTCCGGCGAGGGCTTCCTTGCCTGTGGGGACCCCCTTATCCTGCCTCAGAGTCTCAGTTTTCCTCTAGCAGCCCGAGGAAACTCAGAGACCCAGTTCCTAGGCACTTGTGGAGACAGGCTCTGACATCAGTTACCATAACAACAAGGGTTGAGGATATGGGGTGTGATTTATCAGGTTCCCCTGGCTCTCTCCAGCTTCTCCCCTCCCAATTTTAAATCAAGCTGCTGGCCACACCCTTAGGGTGAGTAAGTGAGTGCTGTTAGTGGGGGCTGCTTATTGGGTGCTATCTGGCATGTCTAACGTTGATAGGGCCTAGGGCAGCAAGCTAGCAAAGAGGATGGGAAGTCAGGTCTGGGGAGACTAGCTATCATAGGAGGGGCAGCTAGCCTGCCTCCTGCTGCAGGCCCCCAGGAGGTGGGCCTGTGTTACATCATGTCCTTGTGCTCCTGCTTGGACTCCTTGATGACCTGCAAGGGACAGGGAAGGTGCACAGTACAATAGTTAGGAACTCACATAGAGCCCAGGCTAGCCCACTGTCTGTCGCTAGGAGGTGTAACCTTGGGCAAGTCCCCAACCTCCCTGGAGCTTTCTTTTCTAGGATAATAACCAGAGTCAAAGAAGCAATGATACGATGCTTGTAAAGCATTTATACATATACCAGGCAGCTGGTAAGTTAATGTTGTTGTTAAGTGCTGTTGGGTCAGTTCCAACTCACAGCAACTCTGCATAGGGTTTCCAAGGAGCAGCTGGTGAGTTTAAACCACTGACCCTGTGGTTCAAACTAACCTTGTGGTTCAGTGCTTTATCCTACAGCACCGTACCAGGACTCCCTGGTAAGCTAATGGCATAAGACTAGATAGATATATTTTTTTTTTGCTGGTGGGAATGGGGAATGGTGGGAACAGAATGGGAACAGACTAATGCAAATCTCTCCTCCTCACCTCTCTGACAGGTTCCTTTAACCAAGGGGGACATTGAAAGCCCTCCCACTTCCCAACTGTTGTAGGTGAAACCGAAAGCCATAACTTTCTTTCCTGAGTTTGAGGGTAGGAAAGGGTGAAATCCTGAGCTAGCACCCCACGTCATGGCATAGGCACGCAGGCACCCCTTAGAATGGAGTTAGACCCAACTCCCTGCAGAGCTCCTGAGCATCCTCAAGGCTTTTCTGTGGGCCAATCCCAGGCTGTGCCCAAGAGTGGCCTCCGAATCCTCACCTCTCCATCCCGCATCTCCACAGTCTTCACCACGATGTTCCTCTTGAGGTGGCCTTCAGACACGGATTTGGTGTCCAGGCTGGTTTCTGCAGGCATGAGGACAGGAGGCCTCCCATGGGCTCTTGGGGACTAGGCATCCCTTCCCACCACTGGCCTCTCTGTCACACACCCCCAATCCTGAGTGCAAGAGCCCATCCAACTAGGCAGGAAGTGGCCGAGCACTTCTAACATAGGTTAAGCACCTGGGACAAATAGTGCTCAATGCATGTGAGTCCCTTGCCTGTCCCCTTTCCTATTTCTTCTTGCCACTTATTTGCCTAGTGACCTTTACCACCTGGCATCTGGCAATATTACCTCTACCTGGTCAGCTTGGTTAACCCTTTTGAACTAAGCCCTGAGACATGCATGTCAAGTGTTCCTTAATTTTTTAGCGCACAAGAAGAAAATTTCCTCCTATCCTTGGAAACCCTATACAGAGTCATCATGAGTCAGAACTGATTCAATTGCACTTAGCAACAACAACAAGTAAAAAGTAACTGTGTCCTCCCCCATCAACCTCAGAAAAATATAACATGTCCCAGTTACTCCTATTTAAAACGAAGAACAGAGAACATAAAACTTTATTCACTACAAGAGTAGCAGTTTAGGAGGAAATAATCCTCCGGGCTGAATCAGCAATGAGCTGAGCAATAGAGCCTCGAGGACCAAGGAATCCCACAGATCCAACGGGCTTTCCCTGCGAGACAGGGATGAGGTGAGGCCGAGGCTGGCCTCAGAGCCTCTGTTCTGAGCACCCAAGGACACACCATGGTTAGCACTCGCCAACTCGGATTGTTTAGCCCACATACACTCTCCTGTGTTGGGCACTGCAGTTGCTGGAAAATGACAAAGTCCTGACCCTTCTGGGGATGCTGAGAGGAGGGAGGCCAAGAGGCCCAGAGAAGTAATCTTTAGTGAGGCTCACTGCCTGGTCAAGCGGAAAGCAAGCAGCTAACCTAGAGCCTGCAAGGCTCCGTTTACAATCTGCTGCATCTCTATTGGGATAACTTGTATTGTAAGCCTTTTGAGATGTCTTGTGACCTTGTGACCTTCCCCTTCTCTGGTGCTTTTGTCCCCTGTAGTGACAAGCAGTGAAAAAAACAAAATCATAAAACAGACAGGCAGAACTTGCTTAGGGACCTGTCAACAGGGCAGAGGTTGAGCCCCTCTGCCCTATTCTGCAGTGGAATGGGGTGCATGCAAGGATGGAGAGTGGGGCACAAGCCAGAGCAGGCCAGGTGTGGCTGGAAGCCTCACTGGGAAGGGTGTGGGAGGGTGAGATCTGGTTAGCAGCATTGCAGTGCATCATGAAGCCCCCAAAGAGAGGTCCAGACCTCTCTGCCTTGGTCCTTGGCCCCAAGCCAAAGCAGCAGCCCACAGACTAGGGGAGGAGATAGGCGTCCAACACCCTTCCCACAAGGCCCTGCTCCACTGACCTCTGATTTGCAGGTTGGAGAAGGTCTGTACAGGAATGGTGATGCTGAAAGACAGAGGGAAATAAATGGGTCCTGGTCCAGGGTCATCACGATAGCCTTGAGGCCATTAGCTTGCCAGGAAAGGCCAACCCCATGCCCTAGCTCTCCCCAGCAGTGAAGGTGCTTTCAGGGACTCCAGATGTTTGTGAGAGGCTATGGTTTTATCTGCAAGGGGACCATTTCTGTCCCAAGGAGAGTGGTGCACAGACAGTGACCGAGGAGACAGTAGAGTAATGAAGAATGCTCTAAGGAGGCAGAAGAGATAGGTCTGGATCAAAGAAGCCCAATCTTTGTTTGGGGGAGGCGTAGGGGGTGAGCCTTTAAGTTGATCCAAGTCCTTGGCGGTGGGATTTAATCAATATTGGTTGAATGGAACCCATTCATTCATCAAACATTTTTAAAGTACCTTCTCTGTGTTAGGCCAGCACAGTTCTGGACTCTAAGATAAGAGGGAGCTGGACACAGGCTGAATACGACAAAGCCCCTGAAGAGAGCAAGGCTGATTCTCCCTAGGGGCAGCAAGCAATAGCATTGGGATGCCCTAGGGCTGTGGGCAGGGCTCACCGGTTCTCCTCGCCCTCTAGCAGCTTCCTGTAAGTGGCGATCTCGATGTCCAGGGCCAGCTTGACGTTGAGCAGCTCCTGGTACTCCTGCAAGTGGCGGGCCATCTCGTCCTTGAGGCTCTGCCTATCCTCCTCCATTCGGGTCAGCGCCTCCTGATAACTGGCCACCTCCCGCACATGGCGCTCCTCCTGCTCCCGCATCTGTCTCTCCAGGGACTCGTTCTGTGGGGTGGAGCCGGCGAATCCTTCAGGCCCCGCCAGAGCTCCAGACCCCGCCCCTGCCCCACCCCATAGTGGAGAGGAGGCTCGGCCCTGGGCGAGCCTCCTAGCTTGTCCACACCAACTGGTCCTGTCGGTGCTCACTGTGCCGCGCAGGGACTCCAGGTCGCAGGTTAAGGCCTGCAGCTGGCGTCTGTAATCGTTGGCCTCGTGTTTGGCCTGGCGGAGCAGCTCAGAGTTGCGGGCGGCAGCGTCTGTCAGGTCTGCAAACTAGACGGGAGAGCGCCTTAAGCTGGGCAGGGGAAGGGGACTGGGGCCAAGGGACCGAACGGGGCGCACGCATATCGCGAGAACTTGATGGCCAAGAAACTTTTACACTAGTACCCAACTGAACGTCGTTGCCCCCCACCATTTTTGTTGTTAAGTGCCTTCGAGTGGTTTCCGACTCATAGCAACCCTGTATAGTTTCCAAGGAGCAACTGGTGACTTTCAACCATCAACTTCGTGGTTCAAACCAACCCTGCGGCCCAGTGCTTTATCACAGCGCCACACTGGGACTTGCCCATCATAGTCCTGGATTCTAAGAAACCTCTCTATTCCATCCCGAAGGATCCCTGGTGGCACAGTGGGTTAAGTGTTGGGCTGCTAATCCCAGGTTGGCGATTCAAACCCACCAGCGGCTCTGCTGGAGAAAGTTGAGGCTGTCTGCATCCATAAAGATTTACAGTCTTGGAAATCCTGTGGTGCAGTACTCTGTCCTTCCTATAGGGTCTCAGGGAGTCAGAGCCAACTCGACAGCCTCCTAGCTCCAGCCTCTCCTCTCCTCAGAAGCACTACTGGTTTCAGCTGTCTACACTTCTCAGCTTGGCACTATGGGCCATATTTCAGGGCCCTTGTCTCTGCTCCGGCTGTGACCTCCACTTGAAAAGCCCCTTCCTTCCTCATTTGCTTGCCCATAGCCTGTCTGTCCTGCTCAGCCCAAATGCCTCCTTCTATGACATCTTCCCTGATCCAGGAACTGCATTCGTAAGTTCTCTCTGGTGCTGTTCTCTGTGGATGCCTTAGGACTTCAGATGTGTGGAGGCAGGTGCTTGCTTGGGTGATCTCCTCGGTCAGACACCTCTCTGTATCCTGGGCCCTGCCTTGCACTCGGATATACAGTAATGCAGGACACAGGCTGGTGGAGGGATCAAGAATGGTATCAGGCTTCAGAGTGAGATGGGCTGGCGTTAGAAATCCAGCTCTACTACTTAGGAGCTGTGTGACTTTGGGCAAATTACTCAAGTTCTCTGGACTTCTCACCTGTCAAAGAACAGTGGTGGTGGTTATATGTTGTGGAGTCAGTTCTGACCCATACAAATCCTGCATAGAGTCTTTACAGGAGCAGAAAGGCTTATCTTTCTCTTGCGGAACGGCTGGTAGTTTCAAACTACTGACCTTGAGGTTAGCAGCCCGACTCATAAGCACTATGCTATCAGAGCTCCTTATCAAAGATCAGTACTTACTCCAGAGTAAGATAATCCATGTAAAGGATTTAGAACAGGAGCTGGCACACAATCATACTTAAGTCCTTGTTGGAGATAACAGTGTTTGTGTTGCCCTGGACAAGTCTCCTCACTTCTCTGGAGGTAGGTAACACAGAAAAGATCCTCTCCCACCTTTTCTACCCTTCCTCCCAATTCTCTTGGATGGAGCAAGGAGGGCTTCCTGGAGGAGGCAGGCTCGCCCACAGTCAGACTACCTTGGACCGGTACCACTCCTCCGCCTCATGCATGTTGCTGGACGCCACTGCCTCATACTGCGTGCGGATCTCTTTCAGGGCTGCTGTGAGGTCTGGCTTTGCCATGTCCAATTCCACATGGACCTGTTGCCGGGCCAGCTGCTCCTGGAGCTCTTGCACCTCCTGACCAGGGTGAGAGAAGGAGTCCCAGGGCTCAGGGCCTAGACCACAGCCTTCCACTAGGACATGGTCACTGGCTGAGTGGCCCTAATGGGAGGAAGTGGCATGGTCCAGGCTAAGGTAGGCAGGGCTCCTCCTCCTAGAGCTGGAGAGGTGGGAGCCAACACGGGAAGTGTGCCCACGGTGTTTAGGGGATATGACAATATTGCTGTCTGGGGGTGTGTCCGTGGTTTTTAGGGGATATGACAATATTGCTTCAGTGGGTGTGTCCATGGTTCCTGGATCCATGAGGCCATGGATCCTGAATCTATGATCTGAGGAGTGGCTCTCATTTTAAGGGTGACAGATGGCAAAGTGGGTGGAATCAGACTTAGCTGTGTGACTGGCAGGTGCCATAACCTCTCTGGGCCTCAGTGAATCTGTGAAGTAGGGATGATACTGGAATGGCTCCTACATCATTGCGTTATTATGGAAAAAACAAACCGAAGCAATGGGGTCCATTGTAACACTCCATTAATGGGGTGGTGATGTGTGTGTGCGTGCGTGCGTTTTACCAGGGATCCGGATACTCTCTTGCCTCTGCCTCCCTCAGTCTCTCTCTGCGTCTGTCTCACTCTCTTCTCTCAGTCTCACTCTCTGTCAGCCAATCTCTATCGGTTTCTCTCTTTCACTCTTTGTCTGTTTCAGAGTGTCTCTCAGTCTCTCTCTGTTTCATTCTCTGTCTTGGACTCTCTTCCCTCTGTCCCATCCTTACCTCCTCATGGATCTTCCTCAGGAACCGGATCTCCTCCTCCAGAGACTCAATCTTCCTCTCCAGATCTAACCGGCCCAGAGTGGCTTCATCTGCCTCCTTGAGTGAGGAGACAGCCAAGAGCCACTCTGACCCCAGACTCTTCATTCCCCAACCTTGTTTATCCTTTCTTCTGGGACCAGTGGGGAGCAGCACATTGTTCTAGAGGGCTGGACTGGGCAGGGGTCTCTATTGGGGTAGACTGCCTTCATGCCTTTCCCTCCTCCTGGCCCCACCCCTTTATCTCCCTGACCTGTCGGTAGGTGGCCAGGTTGTTCTCTGCCTCCAGCCTCAGGTTGGTTTCATCTTGGAGCCTGGTGTGGGGGAGACACATTCCTGGGGCCAAACTCTTCTGAGGACTCTTGAGTCCTTCCCCAGGCTCCCAGGACTGGTAGAGTGGCAGGAGAGCTAGGGACAGAGTGGTCCTAGACAGAGGCCTTGGCTGGGAGGGTGAACAGTCGAGGGCCTTTGCTTTAACTCATTACCTTATCAGGACTGGTGCACCTGCGCCTGCTCAAACAGGTGCTTCCAAGACACCGTGCGTGGCCACATGCACACACACATGCACACACACACACATACACACTCCTCCTGCACTTGCAGCCCGTCTGTCTTGCTCTGTCAGCTCAACAAAGCACCACGTCCCTGGGGGCTCCTCCGATCCTGGCCAGCTACCTCCTGAAATAGGTTTTATTATGACCCACATCAAGGCTGCACAGGTTGAGGTAGCGTGCTTAAAGGTCACGAACTGGTTACAAGCAGTGTGCTTTGAACCCAGGCCTGCCTGCTTTTCTCCCTTCAAGTCATCCTTGTAGATGCCCACCTTCTCCTCTTTTACTTCCTCTTTTAGACAGACCCTGGCTCAGGAAAGGTGAACTCCCTCCCTGTGGTCACCAGGCCCAGCTATGGATGGAAACCCAATGACCCCATCTGTGCAGACTCCCCCTGGTTGGAGGTCCTGAGGCCTTTGGGACTCAAGTCTCCTGCGACTTTGGGCCTTTTCCCGGTCCCTCCCTTTGTTTGGGGAAGAAAGGATTTCCTTCATGTTCCAGAGGTGAGGACATGGAAGCAGGATCTTGTGTCCTGAGACCCTTACAGGCCCTCCTGGGAGCTCAGCACCCTACTCAGGAATCCCTCTCCTGGATACCCCTCCTCACTTCTGCCGCAGGATGCCCAGGTCCTGGGCCAGGTTGTCTCTTTCCACCTCAAGCCTGGTGCTGTTGGCGGTGAGCTGATCGAGCCGCAGCCGTAGTTCGCGCAGCTCTGCCTGGTAGACATCAGCCAGCTTGGTAGGCTCCTTGGCCCTGAGCTGGTTCAGCTCAGCAGCCAGTGCCTTGTTCTGCTGCTCGAGGAAGCGCACCTTCTCGATGTAGCTGGCAAAGCGGTCATTGAGCTCCATCATCTCTGCCCGCTCACTGGTCCTTGTCTCCTTGAAGCCAGCATTGAGTGCCCCGGCCAGGGAGAAGTCCACCCGGACTGGGAGTGGAGGGGGCATTCGAGCTAGGGAAAGACGGGTGCCAGGTCCCAGGCGGCGGCTGGGACCCAGGCCCCCCATCACTGTCTCTGAGGAAGAGACATAGGAGCGGCGAGCCGCTGAGGTAATGCGTCTCCGCTCCATCCAGGCTAAGCTCTGGCAGCTCCTAGCATCTGTGGGCTTTATAGAGGAGTGGACTGGCCTGGCATTGCCCAGGCTGCTCCGGCAACGCTGCCTGGCATGGCCTGAGGGGGTGGGGTTGGACCGCAGCCCAACCATGAGCAGAACTTTTGTCACCCCACCGAGGTCACTGTGCCCAGAGGCAGTGCTTCCTGGACATGCCAGCCTCCTCTAGGACTGCAGACAAGGGTTTGATGGGTGGTGTCTGGGGCCGGATGCTGGGTCTGGGGTCCTAACCACTGGACAAGGAGGCCCCTTTTCTAGGAAGGTGGACCAAGCAGGGGCTGGATCAGATGACTTCTGACCTGCCTTGCAACAAGTGCCATTCCCCAGTCACCCCTTACTGGGCACCCCTTCATTAAGTGCCTCCTGGATGCTGGGAATTTGGTGAAGAGTAAACCTAGCAGCTTCCTGGATACCCTCTGGAGACAGATGTCCCCTATTCCAGCTTCAGTAGCCTTCTCTGGAGTTCTGGGATTGGGGCTGGATGGGACACCAGCTCTCTGGCTGGAGGATCAGTTGAGCCTCTCTATCTGGCAATCTGGGAATGATAGAGGAAGCTTTGGGGATGTCTCTGTAGGGAAGAGGGACCAACACTATACTGGGGTCACTCTGGAGCCACTGTTATCTCCTCTCTGCATCCCCTTCCCAAGCCAGGCCTTGACAGCTTCACTAAGCAGTTATGAATGAGCTGGCTGTCCCTGCTCACATTCTGTTGTTGTGATGCCCCGTTTCCCTGGCCACCCCCTCACTTGCCTCCTGGAGATTTATCTCTTTACAGTTCCCACACATCAGGCTGGGAAGATGGGAAAACCATCTCGGGATGGGTGGTTTTGGCAACTTGGGAGCCACTGGGTCCAGACCAGGAGCCTGTTCACCCCTCCACTCTGGCCCCACCCAGCCTCATACCGGCCCATGTCCTTGGACCTATGGGAGGAGGGCAGCAGCACACTGCCCATGCCTGGGACGCCCAGCCCTCTCCCCAGGCATTTGCTGAAAGGAGCCTTGTTCTCCACCACCCGTGAGGGCAACAAGGCGCGAGGGCAGCCCCCAGGAGACTGTGCTGCTTTTATCTCAAGAAGCCAAGCTGTCGGGCCAGGGCGTGGCCTGAGCCCCCTGCTCAATGGGCTTCTCGGAAAGCATTTGAGGGGGGCTGAGTGCAGTGGGAAGCAGGCTCTGTTCCCACCCCATTGTGCCTGTGCCAAGGTGAGTCATCTGGTGGGCCTAAGGGGAAAGCTCTAGGGGGCAGCTAACGCAACACTGCCAGGTCTCTAACTTGGCAGACAGGCCTGACTGGCCGCCCCTCCCCAGTGTACAACCATTTCAGGCCCCTGAGCCCCGGTGAGGACATGCTCTTTACTCGGGTATGTTATTTGCTGCCTGCTGGGGTCACACTTGAGGCTTCTTCCAGGAGTCCTAGCTCTGAGGGGCAGAGATGAGACTGCCCAAGTCTCCAGCACAACTAATTCTGAGTCTTCACCAATAACATGGGCAAGGGACTCGTGATGCAGGGACACCTAGAGACCTTTCATCCTGCTGTCTTGGAGTGTTGGGGACGGAGACTTTAGAGACAGAACAGGACTGAGGATGAACCCTTGGATTACAGAGTCTTGTCCCAACTCTGTGGCTAGAAGAGTGGCCTGCTCTTCCTGGTTGCTGGGCAAGTCACAGTCTAGTGGAAATTAGTGTAAAGCAACTCTGGAGAGAAAAGTTGTAACAAAGGAGGAAGTTGTCAGAGAAGCTAGGTGAATAGTACCTTTATTATGAGACACAGAATCTCAGGGTGCTGCAAATGGGTAACAGACTCTGCTTCTAACTAAAAGGTTGGTGGTTTGAATACACCCAGAGGGGGCTCAGAAGAAGGACCAAGCAATGTACTTCTGAAAGAGTAGCCATTGAAAACACTGTGGAGCACAGTTCTATTCTGACACACATGGGGTTGCCATGAATTGGAGCCAACTCTAAAGCAGCCGGGTTCAGTCAGCACCAGATAATGGGATCCCTAGATCTCACCCCCTTTATCCATCTGCTAGAGCCCTTGTTTCAGAACTCAGGTTCTCTGGCCCTATTCTCCATCCCTAGATCTAGCCCAACACTTAACCTTTAACTATTCAAAGTTTTTGGGAATAGAGAAGCAAAGAGGCCAACAGACTTGATGGTAGTGATTTTTCCAAACTTTCATCATTTTTATTACACATTGATTGTAGAAAAATTAAAAGATAAAGAAAGATAAGCACAACAAATTTTAATTAGCCATGATTTCACCACCTGGAGATAAACATTACCAGATTTCTCCCCATACATATAGACAGTGTGTTTTTTTTTAAGTGGACTCATGTTGTACAAATTATTTTGCAATTTGCATTTTCCACTCGACAATATGTTGTGAACATCTTTCCATATCAATAAATATGTATCTACATCATCATTTTAACAGCTGCGTGGATTTCCACTGTGTGCATTAATTTAACCAAGCTCTATTGGTGGACAATTACCTCCCCTCTCTCTGTTGTCAACCATACAGTGATGCTCATTTGCCCCAGTCAAACACAACCAGCTGGGATAGGCAGATCCTCAGTCCTCTTGGCCCCTAACTGTCCTCCTAGCCTGCCTCAGACCCATCCTATGCTACACCTCCTCCTGATTTCCCAACCTCAGGTCCCAACATCCGAAGCCTCAGGCTATACCCTAGCCTGACAGCAGAACGCTTCTGGCCGGGGAGAGAGGATGGCTGAACACTTCGCCACAGGGCATTCAACCACACTGCTCCAGGCTTCAAGCCAAGATGGGGACAAGATGACCTCCCACTTCATGAACCTCCCCTTGTCAGAATCTTTGAGGATGCTCTCCTGTCTAGGGAAAAATCCAGATGCCTCCTGGGACCCATCAATGCCACATCTAACCTCGCCCCCGCACACAAAATTCTCTCTTGATGACCCTTTGGCAACCACTGGGTCCACGCCGGTGTTGGGGAGCTGAGCCCTCATGGCCACTAGGTGGCGGTGCTCAGCTGCCCAGGTCCAAATTGCCAGGGGGGTCACAGCCAGGTCACAGGCAGGGAGAAAGCCTAAAGCTCGTATCTGGATCACCCAGATGGATCACTTTCTATTATGTTGTTGTTGTTAGGTGTTAATTGAGTCGGTTCCAACTCATAGCGACCCTGTATAGGAGCTCCAACGAACAACTAGTGGATTTGAACCACCGACCTTGTGGTTCAAATTGACATTGCTGTCCAGTGTTTATTCTACAGTGCCGCAGCAAGACCTTGGCCACTCTATCATTGTATGAGTTGGGCAACTTCAGGGATCTTTTTTGCATCTTCTTTCATACATCAGTCAAATGGGGAGTCATCATGCCTACTTTCAAGTCCATTGTGAGATTTAAGTTAGTGAAAGTCAGACATAACAGGTGCTTAATAAGTTGTCATTGGGTGCTGTCGATTCGATTCACTCTTAGTGACCCCATGTGACAGAATAGAATCGCCTTATGAGGTTTTCAATGCTGATGTTTACTGGAGGAGATATGATGGCACTGTAGGATAAGCACTGAACTGCTAACTGCAAGGTCAGCAGTTCAAACCCACCAGCCACTCTGAGGGAGAAAGAGGAGCCATTCTGCTCCCATAAAGACTTACAGCCTTGGAAACCGTGACTCGATGGCAGTGGTTAGGTTGGTGACCTTCACTGGAGCAGATCTGCAGGTCTTTTTCTGCCATGGAACCACTGATGAACCTTCCTGGTGAACAGCAGAGCCCTTAACCATGACATCATCAGGGCTCCTTTAATAAACCACAGCTTAACACTTGCCATGCACTAAGGAACCCTGCTGGTGCTGTAGATACAATATTTGGCTGTTTCCTAAAAGGTCAGTGGTTTGAACCTACCAGCCACTCCAAGAGAGAAGGCTGGGGCAGTCAGCATCCATAGATTTATAGACTTGGAAGCCCTCTTGGGCCAGCTCTACACTGTCCTAGAGGGTCACCATGAGTTGGAATCAACTCGACAGCTGTGAGATTTCTGATTACCAGGTGCCTGATGATTTCCCTTTATTAGCATCTATGTTTGTAAAGTCTGTGATGAACTTGGCCTGAAGCCAAGCTTGGGTCAACTTCACTGAGCTTGGGGCATAGGCAGCATGTGGGTTGTTGTTAAGTGCCATCGAGTCAGTTCCAACCCACAGTAATCTTATATAGGGTTTCCAAGGAGCAGCTGATGGATTTGAACCACCAACCATGTGGTTCAAATGGACCTTATGGTCCAGTGCATTATCCTGAAGCACTACACCAGGACTCCAGTGTGTGGGTTGTTGTTGTTTAGGTGCTGTTGAGTGGGTTCCTTCTCATAGTGTCCCCATGAACAACAGAACAAAACACTGCCCAGTCCTGTGCCAACCTCACAATCGTTGCTATGCTTGAGCCATTGCTGCTGCCACTGTACCAATCCATTTCATTAGGGGTCTTCCTCTACTTCGCTGATCCTCCACTTTACCAAAACATGATGTCCTCCTCCAGAGACTGGTCCCTTCTGATAATATCTTCGAAGTATGAGAAGTGATGTCTGATTGTCCTGGCTTTTAAGGAGCATTCTGGCTGTACTTCTTCCAACACAGATTGGTTGGTACTTTTGGCAGTCCATGGCACATTTAATATTCTCCTCCAACACCATAACTCAAACGCATCAATTCTTCTGTGGTCTTCCAGATTCATCGTCCAACTTTTACATGTATATGAGGTTATTGAAAATACCATGGTTTGGGTCAGGTGCACCTTAGTCCTCAAACTGACACCTTTGCTCTTGAACATTTTATGGAGGTCTTGTGCAGCAGATCTGCCTAATGCAACAAGCCGCTTGATTTCTTGACTACTGCTTCCATCACTGTTGATGGTTGATCTGAGCAAAATGAAATCTTACACAGCTTCAATCTTTTCTCCATTTACATGAGTGCTGTTTATTGGTCCAGCGGTGAGATTTTTGTTTTCTTTACGTTGAGGTGCAACCCGTATTGAAGGTTGTGGTCTTTTATCTGAATCAGTATTTTAAGCCCTCTTCACTTTCAGCAAGCAAGGTTGTTATCATCTTGTTGTATATCACAGGTTGTTAATGATTCTTCCTCCAATTCTGATGCCATGCTTTCCTTCATATAATCCAGTTTCTTGGATTATTTGCTCTGCATACAGATTGAATAAGTATGGCCAAAGAATACAACCCTGGTGCACACCTTTCCTAATTTTAAGCTATTCCGTGTTACCTTGTTCTGTTCGCACAACTGCCTCTTGGTCTATGTACAGGCTCCTCATGAGCACAATTAAGTGTTCTGGAATGCTCATTCTCTGCAATGTTATTCATAGCTTTTAACACAATTACCTGGCTATGTGTTAGGACACAGTGGGGAACAACCAGTGAAGAAAGGGTTGGAGTCGGCACTGTTTGCTCCAGGCTTCTGGCCTCCTGAAAGAGGAGGCTGAAGAGGCGAGGAGACGTTCAAGTTATCCTATTACCCTGGAGGAGGCTGAGAGTCAAGGATGTTTGCTAATGTGTTGTTCCTCCCAGATACTACCAGTAGGCTCCAAAGATGCTTCCTCCATCTTTGCCCTTTCTCATTCCTAGATTTGATCCAAATCTACTACTCTGTCCAGTTTGAGATGATGGGGGGCTTCTTGATGTTAGAATACATGCGTTTCGATCAGACTAAGGATAGGGACTGTTTCCTGTCTCTTTATTAAGGCCCCTACCAGACAGAAGCCTGCCTCCTTGGGTAGCGACTCTCAGACTAGAGGCTCCTTGTGGACAGGGGTTCTCTCTCTCTCAGTTGAAAGGGGGCTGCTTCAGGGTAGCATCCTCCTCATCTTCAACCCATGCTCAGCCAGGATCTGCAGGTTAGAAAATTCCAAGTCCTGTGGCTAGAAAACCCTCCAGATTCATTTCTCTCCCCCTCCAAACACTTTGGAGGCATCAGCTCACTCACCTTCACAGACCCCAGGGGGCCAGGCGGTTGCACTGGGGTTAATAAGCTTGAGCCCTTTTCTCTCCTTCTCCTCACCCCATTCAGGACCCACTCCAGCCCACATTCCCTCCCAGCCTCTAACCCAGAGACCAGCTTTTTAATTGCTTTCTCCAGTCTGCTATGCTCCTGGCTCCTCTCATCTCCCTGCCTGACTGCATCCCTCAGGGCGGGAGGGTGAGGGGCGGGCACCAGATGTGGCCCTGGCGGGAGGAAAGGGCTGCCAGGAGGCTTGTTATTTCCAATCCAGTGGTCCTCCAAATGGACAGGACGAGGCAGGGAGCAGCGTTGGGGGAGCTGCCGTGGGCTATGGGCTAGCCGAGGGGAGCCCTTGAGCCAAACTGACAACCACAGCCATGCCTATGCTTCCTGGGGTGACTGGGCCTCCGTCTCCTCACAGCCCCCACTTCAAATTCTTGTGGGTTCCTCTTCACAAAAGAACCAGGGAGGCATGAACTGGCTGGAAACCAGGATCTCCCAAACACATAGAGCAAGGGGACAGATGAGGAGGGGTCTGGCCAGCAGGGCTCCTTGGTTGCTGCCATAGAGGCTCCTCAGTGCCCGGTGAGGGACCAAATGAATGGCTACGTGTAGGGAGGGGGAATGCAGAGGAGATTTTGGATTACACTCAGGTGACAAGGACAGGTACCATCCCTGACCGCTTACATGGAGGGGAAATGTCTTGTTCTGTTTTCAGTTCCTGGTGCTGTGAACTAGACAGAGGCCTGTGCCAAGGGTGGGGGTCCAGGTATTTGCTGGGAGGTGGAGGCAAGCAAGGTGAGGTGGGCACATGATGACCTTCCCACAAGTCCCTCCTAGTTTCAGCATCTGCTAGGAGGCTCTTACGCCCACAGGACAAAGTCCAGGATGAGACAGGGAGAGGAGGGCCTAGGCCCACAGTGGATGGGAGCCATCGATCGCCATGTCTCACAGATGACTCTCTTTATGTAAGAACAATCCAATCTCAGTGCGTCACCGCCCACGGAGGTCAGCTGGGAGCTGGCTGTCAGCTTGATGCCCCCTCAGCCCCTGCCGGCTCCCTGTGAAGCTCGGGCCACTTAGGATAACTCCCTCCTGGCAAGGACGCTTCCCAGCATGCACTCTCAGCTGGACCCTGTGATTGAGGGCAGGAGCCACACGCGCTGTAGTCCATCAACTGTCTTTGTACATTTCATGGGTCACTCGAGAACACATTCTGGCCCACCAAGCCCCAATGTTTGCCAAGCGAATGGGCAGTGGAAGAACATCTTTGTCAAGCGTGACCTCTCCACTTGCCAGCCGCCCCAGCCCAAGCAGAGTCCACCTCATGCAATGAACCCTATGGTGCAGCTTGTACTCTGGCCCGTCTCCTTCGCCTTGCCCTGCCTTGCCTCTGCACTTGCAGGGGTGACTGTGATGATAAGAGGAGATAATGGATGTGAGGACTCCCAGAAAAGGAGTGCTTCCATTTGAACCAAGCAAACACTCCGTGGGGCCTTGTGAGGTCAGATACCACAGCAGGCACTGGGGGCTACAGACCTGAGGCTGGGACTGCTCGTGTGGGAATAACAGTGCACATGAGGGAAAACTCATTAAGACTAATTGGAGGGGAGGCCAGCCGGGCCTTGAAAAGAAGTGAAGTCAGCTGGCTTGCACAGGGCAGCAGCTTGGGGCAGCACAGAGCCAGGTCCTGACACGGCGGAATCTTGACTCTGCCACTTTCTGTCCAACTTTTTTGTGAGTCTTTCTGAGTTGCTTTCCTCATTCTCTACCTCAGAGGGTTTTGAAGTTTCCTGTCGCTGCCTGGCAGTGCTGGATGGGGAGGGGCTCACCAGGTAGAGTGGGGCTGCTCCCCAAGAACAGAGAATATCATTTGAAATTAACAGCATTATTTACACACTCCTCACAACGTGCTAAATACCATTAACGTATTTGTTTTCAGAAGCAAGTTAAACACAGACTCCTGTAATTTGTTTACACTATTAATTCATTCAGCCAACCATGTCTTCATGAAGAACAAGGGGAGATGTGGGTGGAAGTAGAAGCCAGGAGGAGCAGGCTGGAGTTGTTGAGATGGCAGGGTGGGAATGGGGAACAGATTGCCCTGGGCTCAAGCTGGCTGGAGCTTAGCTATAAGCCTCACCTCAGACCTGGACCACCAGACTCTCTGACTGGCAGCACGGCTCCTAGCAACCCATCCCCAAAATACAGAGGATGGAACAGACCTCAGGCATAATTGCTGCTTAACCACTGGGGAACAGGCACCTTAACAGAGGATTGGAGGTTTGGGGTGTGGAACATGGAGCACAGCTCTGAACTAAGGCTGAAGGAGGAAGCAGGATGGAAGTTGTTTCCTAAACTTAAAGAAGTTTCTTGAGGTTCTTCAAGCGTGGAAAGGTGAGAACAGGAAGGTGTTGCTACGTATACAGAGAGAAATCCACACTGAGGATGAAGACAGTTTATTAATTATAATGAAAATATCTGTCTCTAACTGGATGTATATATGTATGCATATATATGTAGATATAAATATGTATGTGTGTATGTACATACAATCTGCTTCTGTAAGATCACAGCCCAGAAACCCCCATGGAATGTAGTTCTAATCTATAACATGTGGGGTTACCATGAGACTGAATCGACTCAATAGCAACAGGTTTTAGATGTATGTTGTTGTTAAGTGATGTCGAGTAGGGTTTCCAAGGAGCAGCTGGTGAGCTTGAACCAGTTCAAACGACTTGGCAGTCTGATGCATTAACCCACAGTGCCACACTAGGACTCCTTTAGGCATATGAGGGGGCTTCAAAAAGTTCATGGAAAAATGGAATAAAGAGAGAATGAATTTTTTTCATGGGCTTTTTGAAGCCCCCTTGTATATAGTATACAAACACACACAAATCAAAGATCAAAAAGAAACAAATCCAACTGCAGGCAACAGTTGGTAGCATTAAGGCTGAATTTCCCTTTCTTCTTTCCACGTTTCTTTTACATTGAACATCTATCATGTTCATAATGAGATAAAAACAATGAAGCTATCTTTGGTTGGAAATCATATCATGATCATCATCTTCTGCATCATCACCAGATTGCAGCCTGGGTGGGGGGCAGTGGGGTTGAAGATACCCCCCTCTCAGAAATCAGGAAGTGTATTCCCATCCTCATCGCTCCTTCATTGGGCAGTGACCTATGTTAGCCCTTAGGCATGAGGGACAAAACAAATAGCCCCCAGTCTGCACAGAGTAGGGTGTTATAAACTAGGGGGCAAAAGTGGCAGTGCCCTTTAAAATAGCAACACATTAACACTCACAATTGAAGCTATATACACTGAGAAGCTGGGTGTAACAGGAGATTAACAGCGAAGGTGAGTAGCAGAAAGAATGGCTGGGGGCTGGGTGTTAATGAAGGAAGCAGCGGCTGCATTCATTGCTAGGAGCTGGGGGAGGCAGGCATAGGAAGCTCAGGAACCAAGAGGGGGCAGCCAGCTGAGGGGCCCTTGGGTCAGGCCACCTTGGTGATGCAGCTCCCAGCTGACAGGGTTTCCCCAACACCCACTAATTCCTTCTGGCTCCTCTGGGGACTGGAGGGGCGCTCTGCAGACCAGTTGGGTGCAGGGAGAGCAGAGAGAAAGGGCAAAAGTGAGACTCTGTCTCTTTGGGCTTCTTTCTTTACCCCGCCTCCCACTCATCAGGGTCCCTGAGATGTTTAGAGGAACTCCAGACTTTCCTCTTGGTCCACCTTGCCTGCCCCCATTTTCTATCTTCATCTGCTACCAGGGCCCCAGATTCTCCCTGTCCCCAAGGCCAGTCACCTGGGATTGCGAAGGGCCCAGCTGGCCTTTTCAAGGTGCTGCTGGGGAGACGGGCAATACGGCTTCGGCTTCGGCCCCGGGCCACTCCCAGGGAGCAGGAGACTGAAGAGCTGTGGGAGAGAAGCAGGGAAGGATACAGCTCTGCCTATGGACTTGGAGGGTGGGCTAGGCTAAGCTAGACACTAAGACTTGAGAACAGATGGTGCTTCCAAGGCCAGATCTGAGGGAAGGAGACGTAGCATGGGGGAGATTCGTGGGGGTTAGGACATAGGAGGGAAGGTGTGGGGCGGGTAGTCCAATCACTGGATTAACAATGAACCCTGCCTGAATGTCTCCCTCATGGAACCTCCAGCAGAGGACCAGCTGCCGGCCCTGCTCATAGGCTTCAACCAGCAGTGGGCCCAGGTGTCCACTGATCTTTCCCTCCCCCTACACCTCCCAAAGCTCACCTCCCAAGGCATCTCCTCTTGAAGGCTGAGGTCCCAGGGAGGGAAGACGTTGGCTTGGGACCCTTGGTGGTGAACAGGAACACAGGTCCACTGGCAGAGGGAGGGAGAAGGGAGTAAGTAGATCAGGAGGGGACAAGAAAGTGAAGTCAGCCACTTCCTCCCTCCAGTCCCCAGCTCGGGGGCGAGGAGACTGTACAAGATGACCTCTGAGGCTTCTTCCTACTTCAGAGGTGGACTCTGTTCCCTGCCTCCCTCGATCTAGGCTGACAGTTGAGTGACAGGCCCGTTCTGGGAGAATCTCCAGATGTCAGTGTCTGGTGCGTCCAGGGAACCAGAGTTCAAACAATTTCACCCTTCCACCTGCCCAGCTCAGAGTTTGTTATTGAGAGGTATTTTGGGGTCTCTGGGAGGGGTGGCAACAAGTAGCTGGCCAGCCTCTGCCTTGAAGTCAGTTGATCTGCCACTTGCTCTCAGTCTGTCCTGAGCTGGTGGCTTTTCCAGTCATGTGGGTGGAGCCTGAGAGCAACAGCATCATCTACTCACTGAAAATACCTCTGAGTAAGGTTTTCTGAGGACCCTCTTCCCAGTGCCAGCTGCTGGTCTGGCGGGAAAACTCTGGTGGTGGTTGTGGAGGAAACAACTATTTCCCAGTGGAACTCAGAACTCATGCAGAGAAATAGAGAGTGTTGGGTTCCCCCTCTTAGTCACTGTCCCCTGCAGACTCTTCCCAAGCTAGGGTTCCATTACCTACTCATGGGAAGACCACAACCAGCAGACACTGTGGGCCTTGAAGGAGGGCAGACAAAGCAGGACCCCCACAAGAAAGGACACCTCCGTGGGAACTGTGTATACTGCTCTAATGGTCTGGGGGACAGAGCTGATGCCCTGCTTCCACAACGACGGCCAGCACCACTGTCTGTTGCTGACCTCTGGCCCACTGCTGGGAGGCTTGGAAGGGAGACCTACCTGGGGACGAAGGGCTGCTCCAGACTGGTCAGCTCCTGGGGGACATTCTCCCAGTTAAGACATTCACTGAAACCAAACTTGCAGAGGGGCTCCTCGGAGAGATCAAAGGTGGCATTGAGATCACGAGCTGGAGGGGCCAGAGGGGTGGAGCAGTTCTGCAGGGCGGAAGGGCCCAAGGGTACCCGGCTTTTGATGACTGTGGCTGGGCAGAAATGAGGGGAATGACAGGGAGAAGAGGTCCTTCCCCGCTTGGGGGTGTGGGGGTCATGTGCTGGCTGGGCCTCAGGCAAAGAGCCCCTCTCCAGGGAGGGCAGGAAGGACTGACGCTGGCGCTTGGTTCTCAGCTTTGGGACTGGAGAGCTGTCTGGTTCCAAGGGACTCAGTCTCCTCCTCCTCTTCTTTTTTGGGGGCAGCTGGGATGCCTGGGTTGGGGTGTAGTCAGGCCTGGCTGGGATCCCCAGAGTGGGCATGAGGCCACTCAACTGCTTTGCCATGGTTCGGGTCACAGGGCCAGAGTATCCTGGAGACTCTGGGCAGAGAGAAGCAACATGCTGAAGGAGCCTGGGGCCAGCCAGAGGGGAGGAGGGCGCTGCTGGGAGACCAAGGATGGCCAGAGGGGAGGAGGATTTATACACTTTGTGAAGTGACATTTGTAGAATTTGGGAAGGATGAAGAAGCCCCTAAATCCTCAGGTCCATCACAACTCTACGTTCCACTAGCCTCCTGGTTCTGCCCCCCCGCGCCCCCCCCCGCTGTCTTGGAGGTGTACTGATAAACGTACTTGACTCTGAACACCGCTCCTGGGTCAGAGGTGCCCCCTTGGCCAGGCCAGGAGTCCTGGAAGCCTCCACTCCAGACTCAGTATCTTCCTCCTGCACCAGCTGCTGTAGGGCCTCGAATTCTGCAATCATGTCCGGGGTCAAGAGGTTGGCTGCTTGGAGCAAGGAGTACTGCCGCTGGGCCAGGCACAACACCTTGTGGGTCAACCTGGAACGGAAAGAAGAGGACCCGTGTGCCTCTCCATCACTCCAGGTGGGGTGAAGAACATAGGTGGCCTGGCCGCACGGCTCCCTGCTGCCAGAGGTGGTCAAAGGTGATGGTAGGAGGCTTCACCCACTAATCATGCCACACAACAAAGTCAGTGACTGGGGAGGTAGGAGAAGAGAGTCAGTGGCCTTGCATTTAGAAGGCCTGAGTTTCCTTTTGCTCTAAGATCATGTTGTTGTTGTTATGTGCCGTCGAGTCGGTTCCGACCCATAGCGACCCTGTACAGGGTTTCCGAGGCTGTAAATCTTTATGGGAGCAGAAAGCCTCCTCTCTCCCCCGTGGAGCGGCTGGTAGTTTTGAACTGCTGACCTTAAGGTTCGCAGCCCGATTCGTAACCACTACGCTACCAGAGCTCCTTGTACCCAGGGGCAAAACAAGGTAACACTGAAGAGTCCATGTTCCAGTCAGACTGCCCGTGTTCACATCCTGTCTCCAACACTTTCCAGCTATGTGATTCTGGATACATTCCTTAACCATAGTCTCCATACCCTTACAAGGGGGATAGTAAATGCGCCTACCTCATAGGGTTGTTGGGAAGATGAAATGAATGCCTTTTATACCAAGTGTTTTACACAGTGCCTGGCACATAGTAACAAGGGCTGTGCTGTCTGTAGTTGCTCCTGAGTAAATTCAGAGACGTGCCCCCATAGGCTATGGGGCAGAACTGCTCTGTGGAGTGTTTTTGGCTTTATGGGGCAGTACTCCGAGCTTTTTTCTGTGGTGCTTCTTGGTGGGTTCAAACCATCAACCTTTGGGTTAGTAGTTGACTGTAAACTGCCTGGGCCACCCAGGCTCTTAAGCACTGTTAACCCAAACCCACTGCCTTCGAATCAATTCCAACCCCCCAGTGACTCTGTACAGGGATTCCAAGGCTGTAAAATGTTACGGGAGCAGAGAGCCTCATCTTTCTCCCATTAAGCACCTGGTGGGTTTCAACTGCTAACCTTGAGATTAGCAGTCCAGTGCTTATCCAACAGTCTTACCAGGGACCTCCTTAAGCACTATAAAGTTAGCTAAATTATTGTTTTTGTAACATGGAAATAATACCATCTATTTTGTTAGGGTTTTGGGGTTGGCTGCGGTTCAAACCCACCAAATATTCCTCAGGGTCACTATGAGTTGGAGCTAACTCCAAGGCACTTAACAACAACTTTGTTGATATAAGAGATGAAATAAGACTATTGTTGTAGTTAGGTGCCATCCAGTTGGTGCTAACTTATGGTGACCCTGTACACAACAGAACAAAACCCTACCCAGTCCTGTGCCAGTCTCAGAAATTGTTAGATCTGAGCCCACTGTTATTGCCACTGCATCAACCATCTCATTGGGGTCGTCCTCTTTTTCACTGAACCTCCATTAATGAAGTATGATGTCCTTCTCCAGGGAAAATAAGATAGGCTACATTGATCTTGGTTCTGAGAAGATGCTCGTTAATGCTCTCAGTCAGAGCTTCCTATTGAGTAGGTGGGTTCCTGAAGAAGTAGGTGTGAATTAACACATACTTCACATGCACTGGAAAGCAGCTATTTAATCAGTCCTGGTGGTGAAGCATTCGACTGCTAACAAAGGTCAGCCGACTGAGCCCACCACCAGCTCTTTTGGAGACAGATGTGGCAGTCTGTTACTGTAAAGATTACAACCTTGGAAACCCTATGAGGTCACTTCTACTTCTGTCCTATAAGGTCGCTGTGAGTCACAATCGACTTGACAGCTATGCGTTTGGTTTTTGATTTGGAGAGCTACTTAAAGGAAATGATGAGTGTAATGTGATTATTGATGTAAATTTAGATTCTAATAAAGCAAATGCTCTTTCCGTAAGGCACACCTATGATAAAAGAATAACCCAATTATCTCAGTGGGGATTATTCATGGCAAATAATTTATCCTTAGGTAGCTCCAGCAGCCGGGACATTTACGAAGCCCCTCCGCTGCCCTCAGTGTGTGCTCAGAGAACCTAAACTCATTTTACAAAGCAGCCTCAAGGCCTTTTTCAAAGAAGGCAGGATACAAATGAAAAAGGAAACAAAGAAACAAACTCATTCTGTATCCACCTGAACCACACATGATAAGGAAGATTCTGTTACTGAGTGTTTGGAGAAAAAAAAGCATTGGCCTGGATGTCATATGGCTCGGGACTGACCCTGTCCCCTCTTGCTGTGGGACCTGGGGCAAATGCCTCAGTACCCAGTATGACAAACAGAGAGCTGATCGTAATCAGGGGTTTTCAAATTAGATTTAGAAAACACCGCAAACAGCAGTCCTGGTTTTGTCTGCTCTACGTTGGACTTCACCGCAGATTTCATCTGAGGAAAGGACTGTACAGTTAAAAAAAATTCTGAAAAATCACTGAACTGGAAAATCTAAGATCTACTCAGTGCCCTGGTGGTCTAAGATTCTAAGTTCAAAGCCAAAGAGAAATTGCTGATTGCTAGAGGGTTTCCAAATATGGAGACGATCTAGAATGTTCCACAGCCCCTCTGGTACTTGGCTACTGTTGTACTTTGCTCCATTTAATTCATATATCCTTTAACCTGGTGACGCAGGGAGAACAAGGACTAGGATCCTTATATCATAGCCAAGGATGACATAACTTGTCGTAGAGGGGATCACGAAACCACACTGAGTCAAAGCACCTGGTGTCCTGTCTCCTCACAGTGAGGGGGGTGGGGGAGTGGGGGAGACACCCAGCAGAGACCCTGAGTCATCAGAGGGAGCCTGTGGTGCCCCCTAGGGGCTGAGGGGACATCCCACCTGTGCATCCCTGTCTCAGGGCCTGGGAAGCCAGCAGCAGGAGACAGATAATGAGCTGCTGATTATTCAGGCTGCAGCGATTTTGCTGAGTCGGGAACAGGCACTCCCCAACAAGAAATAAAATTAAACAGGCCCGTCTGTCCGGAAGCTTTAAATACACTGCCTAGCATGAAGCGTGCTGAGGAGGGAGAAGTGGGGTTGGCAGTAGCAAAGCTAAGTGGCAGGGGATTTATGTACTGGGGGCCAAGAAAAAAATACTAGCAGCACTTCTCCATTAAGCACAGAAATATTAGTCCAAAATCCATTGCTCCTTGGCTTTGGGTGGTGGCTCCTATTTACTTCTGAGAAGAAATAGTTGCAGTAAGTCTGTGGATGGAGACGTAGAAATCCCTGCCTCAGGAAGGCTGCCCCTTCCCCAGCCTAATGCTCAACTTCTCTTGGCTGCTCTCATCTTGCTAAGGATGAGCAGCTTTGCCACCAGACTGGAAAGCAAAGCGCAAGCCCAAGCAACCCTGCTCTAGCTTGACGCTTGCCATCTCTCTGGACAGATTTTGGTATTTAGCTTCCTTCTCCTGTTGGGCTGCCAACTATGTGGAGGAATTAGTGGAATTGCTAG
Source organism: Chrysochloris asiatica (assembly GCF_000296735.1). Lineage (NCBI taxonomy): Eukaryota > Metazoa > Chordata > Mammalia > Afrosoricida > Chrysochloridae > Chrysochloris > Chrysochloris asiatica. Next base: position 30,619,789 of record NW_006408525.1, read on the forward strand.
AATCCAGGAGTTGAAAACAGGTTAAGGGACAATGTTGAGGAACAGAGACTGGGCTGCCAACTGGGGCCAAAGCAGGGCTTCTGTGATACACAGAGCTCCCACCCAGGAGGCCGTGCAAGGCTGAGCCCCATTACCTCCCATCCTGGACTCAGACAATAACAAGAAGATACATACTGCTTAGAGTGATCCCTGTCCTTGACTGGCTTGGGCTGTAGGCGCAGGCCAGAGGACCCTGGAGCTGGGTTTCTGGGGCTCTGCACTGGCATGGCGACTGGAACCTAGGAAGAAAGGAAGAGTCACAGGAAAAAGCCCTCCCGCCCCTTCACTAACAAGGAGCTCTGGTAGCGTAGGGGGTTGAGTTAGGCTGCTAACCACAAGGTCAGCAGTTCGAAACTACCAGCTGCTCAGCAGGAGAAAGGTGAGGCTTTCTGCTCCCATAAAGATTTACAGCCTCGGAAACCCTGTACAGGGTCACTCGCTGTGAGTCACCACCACCCTTCATGCTGTTGGCTGCTGTCCAGTTCAGTCTGGACTCATCGTGATTCCATGCCCCAGCTGCCTGGTCCTGCACCATCGCCATCAATTGCAGACCCATAGGGTGTTTGACTGACTGATTTTTGGAAGTAGATTACCAGGCCTTTCTTCCTAGTCTATCCTAGTCTGGAAGCTCTGCTGAAACCGACTCAGCCTCAGAGCAACATGCAACCTCCACTGACAGGGTGGTGGCTGCATGAGGTGCACTGATTGGGAATTGAACCCAAGCCTCCTTCACTGAGGGTGAGAATTCTACCACTGTACCCCCAATGGCCTCCTTTATTTATCTGTTACTTATTGTGGCACTGTGGGATAGGCTTGAACCACAAGGGTGGCGGTTTAAACTCACCAGCCACTCCTTGGAAACCCTATACTGGGTCGCTATGAGTCAGAACCGACTCGACTCTATGGCACTCAACAACACACAGCTCCTAAGATCTTCCCCTCTTCCCAGAGGGTTTCCTAGAATGGCTTTCTTCCTCTCCCAGTCTCCTCCAGCCCCCTCCCTACTTCCCTTCCAGGAACACAGAGGCTCTTCACTTCCAAACATACAAGGATCTGAGAGAACATTTCTCCTTCCTGCGGGTCTCTGAAGGCCTCCTAGTGACTAGTGACTAAGAAGTAAGACATCCAAGGACTGAAGGGACTTGGAGCAGAAACAGCAATTTCTCTCAATATCCTACCAGCTCTAAGCCTTCCCTGTGCCCAGGCCTCATGTCCCCATGTCCTACCTCCTTGGCTGGGCCTTCATTCTTTTCCTCTGGGGGTTGCTCCTGGTCTGGGGACTTCCCTACCCCAGGCCTTTCCTCCTGGGGCTCCGTTTCCAAGTTCTCCTGAAGGACTCCAGATCCTGGCGGGGGCTCTGGGGTACGGTGCTGGCTGGGAAGGCAGGGCGCTGATGGGGAGCCAGGAAGACTAAAGAGAAATGAAGGAGAGAAGTAGGGTGTGACGGCAGGTGGAGAAAGCAGGGAGGGGCAGGGCGGGGTCTCCACGGCACTCGGGTGATATAGAACCTACAAGGGACAGGGCTTGCACACCAGATGGACATTAGCCAAGTGGGAGGGAAAGAGTCAGGGGTTTTCTGGTTTAGGTAACAGTGGCATCCAACCCCTAACTTCACCCTCTCTTGGATGGTAGGAATGCTCAGGTGGGCTGCAGTGGGGTGTCACTTCCTCATTTGAGCAAATTCTAGGTGACAGAGTGCTGGTCACTCGGTGTAGAAACAGAAGCAGAGTCCTAGCCCCCCAGAGCTAGAGGATGGGTGCCTCCCCATCTTAAATGGCAAGCTGAAGCGGGGGGCAGGAAAGTGCAGTAGAACTCACTGTGGTTGTGGCAGGGCCAATTTGGGGGATACTGGCAGCTCCTGGGGTGGAGCCTGGGCTCCCGCCTCATACACTTGCAGCTTCTCCCTCAGAGCAGCCACCTGGAACCCAAGCAACCCAGTCCCTCAGAGCCCTTAAGTGAGGTGGGAGGAGAGGGGAGGGCCCAGAGCCCTGGCCACATCCTGGAGCTCCCGTCTCTCACTCCTCCCATCCGAGCCTGGGTGCCCTGTCTCCCAGTCAGGCTCCTGGCCGGCTACTCACCTCAGCCTGAAGTTGTTGGCAGATGGTGGCGTACTGGCTGATGTGACAGTCCAGGCTGACCACATTGCTTTTCAGCTGGGATAGGGGCACAGGGGAGAGATTTGTGTGTTCAGTCCAAGCAGCTTTATCAACTGCCTCCAACAGTCAGACGCTGCACCTGGCACCTTATTCACAGTGGCAGAAGATGTTTTGAACCCCAGACCCCTGATGGACAATTCTCACTATTGGGTTTTTGATAGCAGCTTCAGGAGGACAAGGGCCCCCTAGAAATGGGGTAGGGAGTCCAGTGCAAATTGGCTTTTCATCTGTTTTCTATACTGGTGTTTGCTGAAAATATGGTTCTGGTGCTAAAAACAAGTCTGAAGGAAAAATCACTGGATGTCCCCACTACAGTTACCTCACAGTGTGTATGTAACAGTCTAACCCAGAGTCTGTGTGAGTCTTGGAGACTGTGCCCCGCTTCTCTCCCCACTGGAAGTTTCTCAAGGGTGGGGACCAATGTTGTTTCTATCACAGACAGCTTCATAAAGACGGAGGCTGGGAAATCTCTTTCCTCTGCATTGGGAAACCCTGGGCCCTGGCATCTGAGGAAGCCAGCTGGGCCCTTTCCCCACACAAGTTAAGATGTCGCCTACCAACACACACCGAGAGTTTGATCTCCTTGGCCCGGTCGGCATACTTGAGGGTATTATAAGTGTCTTCATAGGTCAGGCTAGAGGGGCTGACGGCAGCTATCATCACTGTGCGGCAGTTGCCGCCGATGGAGTCCTTGAGCAGGCGAGTCAGCTTGCTATCCCGGTAGGGCACGTGAGATTTACGACCCTGTAGGACAGTGAACAGGTGATGGGTGAGGTTGCTGGGTTAGATGGGCCCAGGGAAGGATCTCTGGAGAGAAGTCAGATCTGTGCAGAGGTACCTTCGCATCGGCCAGGGCGTTGAGGACGTTGATGAGCGCTAGCAGAGAACGGTTAATGTTGGCGCCCTCCCGTAGCCGCTCCCCCTTGGCATGGGTGCTGGACGCCCGTTCCGAGCCAGCCAGGTCAATCAGGCTCATCTTGGCCACCTGAAAGGCCTGGGTCAGTCCTGGAACCCGGTCCTGCTGCTTCACGAAGATCTGGAAGCAGGCGGAAGAAGTGGGTAGGGAGCTACAGCATCAGCAGGCCCTGTGTCCAGGCTCTCACCTGTGACCCCTCTCACCTGGAAGATGGCATGGGAGCGGGAGGAAGTCGCATTGGCGTCTGTGGGGTGCTGTGTGCGGTTACGGTTCCCCCTGGTCAGCATCTCCAGCAGCTGCTCAGCTGACGTTGGCTACAGAGATGTCCAGAAAGGGGACTCTGGTCTCCCCGACCCAGGCCCTTGTTCCTAACAGGAAGGGCTGCTCTACAGAACCAAAGACACCCCCGAACTGCCACCACCACCACCACAGGCCCAGGGCACCCCCAAACTGCCTTGAGAGGAAACCCAATGGGAATGCCTGTCCCACCGGAACTCAATCCCACACCTGGTGGAAGGAAAGGCCTTGCACCACCACCCCCTTGTCGGGGTCCTCACGGATGGCAAGGGGCCCCTTCGGCTCCAGGAGGTCATGGATCTGCTCATTGTACACCTGAGGAGGAAGGATGCAAGGAGAGACCTGAAGCTGGGGGGCTACCTGGAAACCTCTCTCTAGAGGCCAGTCGGGGGGCTGTGTGCTAGGGGGCGGGAAGCCGATGAGCAGACTGGTATTTGTGACAGCTTCTCCCCAGTGGCACTTGGTGAAGAACAGGCAGGTGTCTCCCTGAGCAGCCTCTCTCTCATTTGGCCCCAAACCATCTACTTGCTATCTTCCTTGCCTCCTCTCACTGCCCCCTGCTCACTCCGCCTCCCTCCCTCTTTAGGGGGCTGTGAAGGTGAAGGAGGGTCATCAGCCTTACCTCCTGGTAACTGATGAGCACCTCAAACCGCTTCTCCTCCTGGCGGGCCTCAAGACGTCGGTACAACTCCATGGTGGTCAGGTACATGATGCCGGGGTCCCCCTCTCGGCCGAGCATGGTGTGTGTCTTTCCAGCCCCAGTGGCTCCATAGGCGAACACTGGAGAGGACAGAGCGGGGATGGGGTTAGTGATGGGGCCAGATCTCCCATCTCTAGCGTCTTCCGCAGTTCATTCCCATCGGCTCAGCCCTTCCTTCCTCCCCTAGGCCTTTCTTTGGGTTTCAATACTTGCATCCCCCCAAGTTTGTGCTGCAGCAGGTATGAGGGCTCCACATGTCTGTCCTGGTCCTTAATAGGTTTGTGAAGTCCAGGGGAGAGGGTTCCCCATGGCTCGTGGGGACTTATCTCTTTCACAGTGAAGCCTTCTCCAGTCTGGATCAACTTCTTCTACTGAAGACTCACAGTTTGTAACCCCTTGTTGGTAGGATTTTGTGATTTGCGTCTTCTGCCGCCTCTAGACTGTAAGCACCATGAGGGCAGAACCATGTCTGCTGGGTCTGCTATTGTGTCCTCAGGGCTTGGGACAACGCCTTGCACAAGGCATGAAAGGGCTGAAGGCCCCTGCAACAAGTCCTACCCAGTGAGGGGAAGGCGTTCACATGTCAGGAGTCATCAACCATAGAGAACCCCTAGAAGAGAGCAGGGACACCAGGTCCCTGCCCAGTTCTCACCTGAGCAGTTGTAGCCCTGGAGGAAGCCATCCAGGATGCTGTGGGTGGTGTACTGGAACACATCCTGTTGGGTGGCCACCTCACCGAAGACCCGGTCAAAGGCAAACTTCAGGTCTTTGCCCTTCTTCTTGGGACCATCATGGGTGTTGCCCCATTTCAGACCAGGAAATCCCCCATCAGGCTCCTCGGGGTCGAACACAAGCACCCGCTCGTCCACCACCTGAACCACAGGCCGCCGTTGACTCTCTAACTCCCGTGAGGTGGGAGGTCGTACACGCACCACCACCTGCACCATGCTGTCCTCCACCGCCATCACCATGGCAACACCTGGGCAGAGACACAATGGTGATGAGGACCTAGTGGACCCCAGGACTGACCAGGTGCCCCTCAGTCTAGTGCTCAAGGGCCTCCACCCAAGTCCTCTCCAGCAGCTGATCTCAATTTCAATACCTCAAGAGAAAACCCACCAACACCACTGACTGGCTATGTGACCCTGGGCCAGGACCCCTGGCCCCTAGGTCTGTTACTTTACTTGAAGGATAACAGCACCTAAACCATCAGCATGCTGTAAGGAAGGACTGAGTGAGGACTGCTGAGTGACAACGAAGACTTGCTTCTCTTGAGTTGTTGACAGCAATCAGATAGGACACTGTAGCTTGAAGACTTAGGCTCTTTCTTGTCCTTCGTTATATCCTTCTTAATTTATCTAAAATGTGATTAATCCTGACTATGAAGTATCATTAATCTTCCCCAAATTTAATTTCTAATTATACTCTTATTAATATGTTATTCTTGTCACAAAATTTCTAACAATAAAAATAAAGTGGAAGCCTCCTTCATCACCCAGCCTTACCAGAGGTTATCACTCCTGGTAGTTTTGTGAGTCTCCTGCTAGTCTCCATACACCATATTTTTGTTAGTTGCCGCTCAGTAGGCTCTAACGCATGGTGGCCATGCACCACATACTGAAACACTGCTCAGTACTGATCCGTTGTTATAACCAATCATTGGTATGCTCAAGGCCACTGTGTATTTTGAGAGCCTTCCAACCTAGGGGGCTCATCTTCTAACACTATATTGGGTGATATTCTGTTGTGATCCATAGAGTTTTCACTGGCTAATTTTCTGTAGATTGCCAGACCTTTCTTCCTGGTCTTAGTCTGAGAGTTCTGCTGAAACCTGTCCACCATGGGTGACCCCACTGGTATTTCAAATACCAGTGACATATTGCCCTGCATTATAACAACATGGAAGTCACCACAGTACAACAAACTGACAGACTGGTAGAGGGCCATTCATTTACACACATATTTGTATATAAGTCACTATAGCTTTGGTGTTTTACAGCCATGGTATTGTACTGCAGATTGCTTTACAACTTGCTTTGTGCATCGTGGAGATACATTTATCTTATTCTTTCTAGCTCTCTTATTCTATGATATGGATTTTCAACATTTTTTTTTAATGTTGTAAAAATACTTAAGATAACATTTGCCAATTCAACATTTTTCTCATGTACACAATTCAGTGACACCAATTACATCAATCATATTATGCAAACATCGCCAATATCGATCGCCACGGATGCTTCATTTTAAATGCTCTAATTTGGAGTCTTGGTATGACACTGCAGACTAAGCATTGGACCACAAGGTCGGTTTGAACCACAAAGTCGGCAGTTCAAACTCACCAGCCGCTCCTCGGAAATCCTTCACAGGGCCACTAAGAGTCGGAACTCGAAAGCACTTAACAATAATTTAATTATTGTCCTATTGACTGATAGATGTTACTTCAAATACTTCATATATACAACAATGCTGCAGAAACATTGTTTTCATGGCCCCTTTGAATACAAGCAAGAGGCTCTCTCTCTCTCACGGACATTACTAGGAAGTGAACCTGCTATGCCAAATGTGGGAACAATTTTATTTTAGAAAAGATTGACAAATTGTTCTCCAGAAAGGGTGTACTTTTATTTACACCACTACTAATAGGAGTCCTGGTGTGGTGCCGTAGGATAAAACACTGGGCTGCAAGGTCAGAGGTTCACACTCACACGCTGCTCCTTGGAAACCCTATACAGGCTCGCTAGGAGTTGGAACCAACTCAATAGCACTTAACTACAACAGCATACACGAGTATCCATTTCTTTACACCCTTACCAGCAATGGACCATTTTAATTTCTGGTCAATCTGACGATATCTCATTATTGTTTTAATTTGCATTTCCTCAATTATAAGCAAGATTAAGCATTTGTATTGCTTTCTCTCTGAACTGTATGTCTTATTTGCTCATATTTTTCTGGGCTGGTTGTCCTTTTGTTAGAAATTTATAAGAGCTTTGGACATTATTAAACACTATATTATAAATATTTTTTCCCAATTTATCATTTGTCAGTTGGTTTTGTCTATGACATCTTTGCCTTACAAAATGTTTATATACTTAAAGAGGCAAAGATGTCAATTTTTTCTTTTAGAGGTTGAGGATTTTCTACCTTCATTAAAAAGGTCTCTAACCCTTGGGCTGAACAGAGTCTCTTAAGTTTTCTAAGCTTTGTTGTTGTTATTTTTAATTTAAAATGTTAAGCTCTCTGGAACTGCTGTTTTAATATGGAATAAGGTAAGTATATAACTTTATTTTCTCCCAGACAGAGAGCTAGTGTCAGTACCACTTATTAATATCCTTTTCTCACTTGATAAATGTCACTTTTGTCATATCCAAATTATTCTATTTTCTGAATTCTTTTACTGAGCTTTCTTTTACATTTCACTAAGCTATGCCAACCCCATACTGCTTCCATTATGTTACTTTACACTACGCGTGCTAGCTACTAAGGCAAGACCCCCTCATTAGTCTTCTGTTTCATAATTTTCTTGGCTATTTTAAGGCATGTGTTATTCTATTTGACTTTATCATTTCCAACCCAATCCTAGAACCTACTGCCCCCACAAAACACTGTTGGAATTCCAACTGGAATCACATTCAATTTATATATTTATTTAACTATATTAAACCTTCTAATTCAACAATGTGGCTCTGGCTTTTCTATTTGTTCAGTTATCTTTTATGCCCATCAATAAGATTTTACAGTTTTCTATCTCTTCAGATAGATTCTGTAATTTCCTTTTAATGTAATTCTCAAGTGTTTTATGTTTACGGACTTAATGGCTCTTCTGAATGGATCATCTTCCCTCATTTTCACTTCCGGCTGGTAACTGCTACTCTAAAGAAACAGGATTGATTTTTAGACACTTGTCTTATATCCATCACCCTCTCCAAACACTTATTAATTGATTGTCTAAATAGAGCTTATTGAACACTTTAAGAATATTACGTGAAAAAAAAATTTTTTTGCCTTTTCTTCTTTATATTCATATGAAACAACACTTCATTTCTTATATTATTATAGTCTCTAGAACTTCCAAACAATGTTAAATAATATTGATGACAATGGGTATCATTGTCTCATTTCTGATTTTAATAGTAATGACTTTGTTCTTATTTGTTGCTAGGTATCTTTAAGTTGGTACTGACTCATAGTGACCCTATGCATACCAGAATGAAACCCTGCCCAGTCTTGTGCCAACCTCACGGTCGTTGCTATGCTTGAGCCCACTGTAACGACATTAGCATTTTACTATTTACCATTTAGAAATGAGTTTCTGGACATGTAGTCCTGTCATAATAATTTCTTCAATTTCTACTTAGCATCATTAATGTCTCAAATTTTATCTAATGCTTTTTCATCATCTTTTGATATATTTATGTGTTTTTTCCTCTTATTTTGTTGATCTGATAAAATTGTGGTATTATTCCTGGTATAAGACCAACCATACATTCCTAGAAGAAAAGATCTGTCCTAGCCATGTGAAGTTTTCAATTTTGAAATGTTCAAATTTGTCAATCTTTTCTGTTATGGCTTTTAAGTCTTACTTAAGAAGATACTCCTTCTCCAAGGTACAGAAAGGCTTTTCTTACATTTCCATGTAATATTCCGTCTTTCTCACATTGATGTCTTCATTCAGATGGAATATACATTTTTGTCAAAGGTTTCTAAACACCTTCTCTTTCCAAATGGTAATCAATTATATCAAGATCATTTACCAAATAGTGAATTTTTTTATTCAACAATTTGAAATGCCACATTCAACATTAAGTACATTTTTATACAGACATGAATATGTTCCTGACTCCCCATTCTGTACTACTGGTCTGCCTAGTCCTTTTCCAGGACTTCACTGTGGTAATTAATATTGTTTTAAACTAAACTATTATATTAATTCAAAAGAATAACACAATATTTGACTGACTGCTTAATGAATACAAGTTTCCATAGTGATGGAGTTTCATGGTTACTGAGTTCACATTATAAAGACGCAGAAAATTTTGGCCCTTTACCCATTGTTAGTTATGAGACCTCTTGATATTAAAATTTGGAAAAGCTCAGAATCTTTTTCATTAAGTCACAGATAATTAATAACTTTGTTATCGAATAGTCTTTGAACATGGAAAAAAAGTTTCTGCAACTTTGAGTGAGAAAACAAAACAAAACAAAGCAAAAACAGGCCAGCAAAGCCCACTGGCAAGAAAATTCTGGGTCAGGAATTTTTAGGTTCGCGGACAAAAAAAGTCTCTTGAAGTAAAAATAAAATGTTTTCAATCAAGGTTTTACTCCACAATCTCTCGCCGTCTGATCATGATTCAATCAGAATCTTGAATCCCTGTTTATCCATCAACATACTGCCCTTCTTGACTATTCTTGGGCAACTTGTCTCATATGCTCTTCTATGCTTATGAGGCTCTGTGGAAAATTCTGCTGAGATTTGAATTGGGATCATTTTGAATTTACAGATTTACATCAGAAGAATTGGCATCTTAGAATATCAAGACTTTTCATCTAGGAACATAGTATCTTTTTCTATTTATTCACATCTTTCTAATATTCATAAAACTTTTCATTTTTCTCACATGGGTTTTATATATTTCTTGATGGGTTTATTACTACTTATTTTACAATCTTTGTCATATTGTGAATTGGCTTTTGTTTGAAATTACATTTTCTAATTCATTTTTGGAGTCCTGGTGTGATGCTGTAATACTGGACTGTTAACTGCAAGGTTGGAGGTTCAAAGCCAACAGTTCCTCCTCAGAAATTCTACACAGGGTTACTATGAGCCAGAACTGACTGGGTGGCACTTAATAACAACAACAATAGGAAAACTACTAATTTCAGTATGCTGATCTTATATCTGGCCATATTACTGAACTCTCTTATTAGTTCTGATAGCTTGCCATTGATTTGCTTAGACTTTTCAATTAAATGATAATATATAGTTTGCAAAATAATGACTGTTACTTTCTATTTTTAATTCTGCTCTATTTAGTTCTGATTGGCACAGTGGTAGCAGCAATGGGCTCAATGATTGTGAGGATGGCGCAGGACCAGGACACGTTTCCTTCCACTCTGCGTAGGGTCACCGTGAGCTGGCACCGACTCCATAGTACCCAACAACAACAACATATTTAGTTCTATCCCTTTTGCCCCATTAAGAATGTAGGAATGGAAGGGGGGAAAAAAGTAGGAATGGGTTTAAAATTTTATCAATACTTTTTTGGCATTTACCAAGAAGATCAGTATTTCTCCTTTAATCTGTTCATGGAGAGGGAGGCAAGGATAGACTTCCTAATGCTGCCCTGATAACAAATCCAAACACTTATTTGCGTATTCACTCTTCTAGTCCAGTGTGCTCTTTGAGTTCTTCATATTCTCCTGTGAGCTGGCATCCCAAGGATAAGCATGGAATTTTTGGAATGTAGGAGTCACCAACACCCTGGAAAAGTTCAGCCAGCTCTAGGGATATATTAACAGGGGTAAGGAGCAGAGTGAAGGATATGAATACATGAATGTTTTCCCCGAACAAACAAAAAATTACTAAGGTCATTCAACAAGGAAAAAATGGATTTCTACCTAATAACTCTGGAGTCCTCGTGTGGCACTATAGGGTCAGCCCTGGACTGCTAACCACAAGGTCGACAGGTCAAACCCACCAACCGCTTCTCGGACACCTTATACCGGGACGCTATGAGTCAGAACGGACTCAGTGGCACTTAACAACAACAACCTAATAAGTCTAGCAAACAAATGCTTTCCTTGGGGAATGAAGCAGAATTAAGTTTATTGGAAACATTCGTCTCCTCACTCCCAAACTTATTAACTTGTTCCCCACACAAAACAAGGGAAAGATAGCAATCAGCGACAATCCTTTCACATGTGTAGAAGTCTCTTCCGGTCCAGCACCCAGAATGCCACAATAATGAAAATCATCACAGTGATCACCGGGTCAGGGACTGTAGTAACCTTATATAGTGAAGCCTGTGAGAGCTGGAACTCAATAGAATGATCATCTTGTTGTTTTTTTCCGGGTCTCACAAGTTTTCTACCTTTAAACAGTTTTTTGCCACTTTTCTGTAGTTGCTTTCAGTGGAAAATATTTAAGTTTTCCTTCTCTGACTGGTTTCTGCTTCTACGGGTTTCTGTTTTTTGGGAGGTTCTACTGGATTCCCATTGTTATCCCAGAGGATAAATACTATTATTATATTCATCTTTCAATGAGAAAATGGAGACAGAGGGTTCAGCAACTTGCCTGAGGTCCCAATGCCAGTAAATGGTGCATCGGACTCCCAACACAAGCGTTTGGACATCGGAGCCTGCTCTATGATGATCACACTGTAAGAAGCCCTGTTCACACAACAATCATCAGCAGTTTCTGTAACTAGCACAATGTGATCTGCCAACCCTTTCAGCTGTATGGAACCGTATGGGGTTTTCAATAGTCTGAGCGAGTGCCTATCTTCCAGTCTTGCATTTCCACCCTCGGGGATGCCACTCTTAAACCCACACTGGGGAAGGGAAGACAGAAGGTTCCTGGTCCCCACTGCCTGGGTCCACATTGGCTGTCGGGACAATAGTCCCAGCTTCCCACAGGGAGGATTTTCACTGAGGAGGAGCTACAGAGCAGCCTAACAGTCTAAGCAGGAAATTAAAAAGGGCACCGCAACAGAGTGCGCATAACCTTTACAGTTCTCTCCTCCCGCCTCCTGAAGGCTTGGGAGGCTGACTGTTTGCCTAATGAGATGTTTTCCTTCTTCCTGAGACAGTACTGGGGGGTGAGGGTGGGATGTAGAGGAGGGGGTGACACTCATCATGGCGGGTGGCCTCAGCTAGAACACCTGGGTCCTGGTGTCTGCTCAGAGTCTGCCTGCTGGAAGGTCTTTCCAGAAGCCACACCATGTCCGTGTCACATAAACTTTCCTCTCTGAGGCAGAGAGAACAGCTACCGATCTGCTTCTGCCCCAGGGGGAAGGGGAGATTAATGAGAGAGCGTTTGTCAAGTTTGCTTTGATCCTCTGTTGGAAAGAGCATTTCAGCCTAAAGTACAAGGGAGATGATTCTTTAATAAGATCTTCAGGGTTCTGAGGCAGTCAGAGTCAGTCCTGTTTCTAACCCAGGGCAGCTCATTAAATCCCAGAGGCTAGTGAGCAGTTAAGCTGAGGCTGGGAAGCCAAATTCAGTTGTTTTCAGGGTGGTCTCCTCTGCCCACCCCAGAAGGGACAGACCAAATAAGTCCCAGCTCCTTAGAAGCTTCTGGAGAATTTGAGATTTCCCTGCAAACATTGGGAGCTGGGAAAGTGGGAAAGACCCAAGTTTGGGGAAGTTGTTCTGTTTCTAGAGTGGTCTCCAGAGTCCCCCTTCATTGCTCCTCAGTCTTCATTCATTGGTGATGGTTGTCCGTAAAGATCAGGATCCACTTACGGCATACTCAGTGAGTCCCAAGTATGTGGGCACAATGTCTAGTATGCATAGATGTTCAATATTTGTCCTTTGAGTATATAAAATCCACAAGAAAGCAAAATGCATGCTCAAAGGTGCCAATCCATTATTATTATTCAGTCATCATGTACCCATTGAGAACGTACTATTTATCAGGCACTATGCTAAATGTTTTTCAAATGGTATCATTTCAACAATAACCTCAGGAGGGAGTGGGTGGTGATATTGATACAAACTGTTACATTTCTACTTTACAAAGGAAACCAAGGCTAAGGGTCACACAGGGTGAAACTTGACCTTGGTCTTGGTCTGCCTGTGCTCAGAGGCATTGCTCTTCATCCTTAGCCTAGTCTGCCCTGATGTTGGGCTCGCCTACCTTCCTCCTCCCCTCACCTTAGTATTCACAGAACCCACAGAAGAGCAACACAGAGCCAGTTGGTTCTTCCCACCTGTGCCTGTGCAGCAGAAGGAGCTGTGTGCCCCAGTCGTCATTCCCAAGGAGTAGTGTAGTGGTTACGAATCGGGCTGCGAACCTTAAGGTCAGCGGTTCGAAATTACCAGCCGCTCCGTGGGAGAAAGATGAGGCTTTCTACTCCCGTAAAGATTTACACCCTCGGAAACCCTGTACAGGGTCGCTATGGGTCGGAACCGACTCGACGGCACTTAACAACAACAACAACAACAGACTTCTTGTTGTTGTTGGTTGCTGTGGAGTCGGTACTGACTCATAGTGACGCTATGCACAATAAAACGAAACGTTGCCCAGTCCTGCATCAACCTAATGCCTAAGCCCATTATTGCTGCAACTGTGCCAATCCATCTCGTTGGGGGTCTTCCTCTTTTTCACTGTCCCTCCATTTTATCAAGTATGATGTTCTTCTCCAAGGACTGGTTCCTCCTGATAACACGTACAAAGCATAAGAGATGAAGTCTCACCATTCTGGTTTCTAAGGAGCACTTCTTCCAACATGGATCTATTGGTTCTTTTGGCAGCCCATGGCACTTTCAATATGTTCCTCCAACATCATAACTCAAATGCATCAATTCTTCTAGTCTTCCTTATTCACTGTCCAACTTTCACATGCATATAAGGCTACTGAAAATACCATGGTTTGGGCCAGGTACACCTTAGTCCTCAAACTGATATGTTTGCTCCTCAACACTTTAAAGAGATCTTGTGAAGCAGATCTGCCTAATGCAATATGTCACTTGATTTCTTGACTGCTGACTCCATGAATGTTGATGACTGATCTGAGCAAAATGAAGTCTTTGACAGCTTCATTCTTTTTTCCACTTATCTTGATGTTATTTATTGGTCCAGTAGTGAGGATTTTTATTGTCTTTGCATTTAAGGTGCAACCCATACCAAAAGCTGTGTGGTCTTGCTGTGTGGTCTTTGGTCATCAATAAAGAGGATTTAAAGGTTATATCAAGGTTATATCATCTGTTGTTAATGAGTCTTTCTCTAATCCTGATGCCGTTATTTTTCTTCATATAATCCAGCTTCTCGAACTGAGTAGGCAGAGTGGCATTTCCTCATTTTCTACATTTCAATGTGCAAAGAGGGAAAAAATACCCCCTCCTAGATCCTCAGGTGAGGAGTGCATGTTCCCCCATCACTCAATAAAGAGGATCTCATATTCATCCAATACTTGTCCATTATGTGGGCCACTTAAAGGCAGCACTTTCTTTCATCTCACAACCTAACATAGAATTTATTCACAAATGTTCTAGGGCTACATGTTTTTACTGTTTCCCAACTAATTGTTGGTTACTACTAATGGTTGTTAACTACCATGTCTGTCAACTTGTCCTACTGTGGTAAGCTGCACGTTGCCATGACGATGGAGGAGTCCTGGGGTAACACTGTGGGTTAATGCACTGGACAGCAAGGTTGGTCTGAACCACAAGGTTGCCAGCTGCTCACCAGTTGCTCCTAGGAAACCCTATACAAGGTCACTATGGGTCAGAACCAACGCAACAGCACTTAACAAAAACAATGATGCAGGAAACTTGGCCACCAGAATTTCAATAGCAACAGGTTCAAGCATGGTGAGCAGGTTTCAACAGAGCTTCCAGACTGAGATAGATAAGGAAGAAAGGTCTGGCAATATACTTCCAAGAATTAGCAAATGAAGATCAATGCATCACAGTACAATACTGCCCTAAATTGGGAGGTACACAAAATACAGTGGCTACCACAATGTTCAACCATTTCAAGAGTAGCATATGATCAAAAATCAATGATGGAGGGAGTGGAGGAAAGTATAATCTCTACTGAGTCGTATCCAATCTGTCTGGGTGAGGCTGATGAAAGGAGATGCGATACAATAGTGAATACAATAGTGAATAATTGTTATCAGGACTGATTGTGAGGGTTGAAAATGTAAAGGTAGACGTTTTGTAGCAAAAGGAGGGGACTGAATGACTTTGCAGTCTAGGAGCGGAGGTCCCAGGGACCATCAAGGGAGAAGAGCAGAGAGCGGGAGCCTACCCAGAGAAGCAATATCACCAAAGATGGCGGCAGAGATGATGACATGGAGAGATGGAGTGGCTGGGGACTTAAGACCCAGAGAGGGAAAGGGGCTGTATGCTGACAACGGGGTCAGGCTTGCAGGGTATACCCTTTGGTTGGTTGATGATGCATGGAAGGGATTGTAACCATGGCAATGAAATGGCATGATAGGATGAATGTAAAGCTAATGTTCTCCCATGTAAACTATCACATAATTCACAATAAAAAATTTTTAAAAACCAATGATGATGAAGGAGGAAGTCCAAGGTGCATTGAATGAATTGGCAAAGAACAAGGCACCATGAATTGATGGAATAAAAATTGAAATCTTTCAAGAAAGTGAGGTGGCACAGGAGGCACTCACTCATCTATGCCAACCACCACCACCACCATCATCACTAATGAGCTGGAATGGACTGGCATTGGCCATTCTGAATCTGACAATTATATGGTTTACTACATGTTGTTGTTGTTAAGTGCCGTCGAGTCAATTCCGACCCATAGCGACCCTGTATAGGGTTTCCGAGGAGCAGGTGGTGAGCTTTAACTGCCAACCTTGCAGTTCAAATGGCTTTGCAGTCTGGCGCATTAACCCACAGCGCCACACCGGGGCTCCGGTTTACTACATAGGTAATGTCAAATTGAAGAGCAGTGGTATCGCATTCATCATCAAAAAGAAGATTTTCAAGATCTATCTTGAAGTATAATGCTCTCTCTCTGAAAGGATATTTATACACCTACAAGAAAGACCAGTTTACACACATTATTCAAATTTACACAACAACCACTTAAGCCAGTGAAAATGAAATTAAAGAATTTTATCAACTTATTCAGTCTGAAATTGATCACACATGTAATCAAGACTTATTGATAATTACTGGGGATTGGAGTGCAAAGTTGGAAAAAAAGAGGATAAACTATTCGGTGTTACCTTGTTCTGTTCGAACAACTGCCTCTTGGTCTATGTACAGATTCCTCAGGAACACAATTAAGTATGCTGGGATACTTATTCTCCACAATGTTGTCCATAACTTGTCGTGATCCACACAATAGAAAGCCTTTTCATAATCAATAAAGCACAGCTAAATATCCTTGTGGTATTCTTTGCTTTCAGCCAAGATCTACCTGATGTCAGCAATGATATCCCTCATTTCATGTCCTCTTCTGAATCTGGCTTGATCCTCTGGAAATTCTCTATCAATTTATAGTTGCAGCCATTTTTTAATATCCTTAGCAAAATTTTGCTTGCATGGGATATAAATAATATTGTTCAATAATATCCGCATTCCACTGTGTCACCTCTCTTTGGAATGGGCATAAATATGGATCTCTTCCAGTCAGTTGGATCTCTTCCAAACAGTTGGTCTGATAGCTGTCTTCCAAATTTCTTGGCACAGATGAGATTTCAATTTGTATTTCATCAATTCCCAGAGCCTTATTCGTGGCCAATACCTTCAATGCACCTTGGACTTTTTCCTTCAGTATCATTGGCTCTTAATCATATGCTACCTCTTGAAATGGTTGATCAACCATTTCTTTTTGGTACAGTGACTCTGTGTATTCCTTCCATCTTCCTTTGATGCTTTCGACATCAATCAATATTTTGCTCATAGAATCCTTCAATGTTGAAAGTCAAGTCTTGAATTTTTTATTCCATTCTCTCAACTTGAGGAATACTGAGTGTGCTCTTCCTTTTGGTTTCCTAACTCCAGGTCTTTGTACATTTCATTATAATATTTGTCTTTGTCTTCTCGAACTGCCTTTTGACATTTTTCTGTTCAGCTCTTGTACCTCCTCACCTCTTTCATTTGCTTTAGCATCTCTACTCTGGAAAGCAAGTTTCAAAGCCTCTTCTGACATCCATTTTGACCTTTTCCTTCTCTCCTGTCTTCTCAATGACCTTCTGCTCTCTTCCTGCATGAGGTTCTTCACATTATCCCACAACTCTTCTGGTCTTTGGTCTTAAGTGTCTAATGCATCAAATCTGTTCTTGAGATGATCTCTAAATTCAGGTGGGATATATTCAAGGTCATATTTTGGCTCTTGTGGACTTGTTTTAATTTTCTTCAGGTTTAGCCTAAACTTGCATATGAGCAATTGATAGGCCTGTTCCACAGTCTGCCCCTGGTCTTGCCCCTGGCCTGATGATATGGAGCAAAAAAAACTCTCTTTTTTAAATTAGTAAATTTGATTTCTGTGTGCTCCATCTGGTGACATCCATGTGTATAATCATATTTTATGTGTTTAAAAAAGATAGTTGCAATGAAGAAGTCACGGGTCTTGCAAAATTCTATCATGTGATCTCCAGCATCATTTTTATCACCAAGGCTATATTTTCCAACTACTGACCCTTTCTCTTTGTTACCAACTTTTGCATTCCAATTGTTAGTAATTATCAATACATCTTGATTGCATGTTTGATCAATTTCAATCTGAAGAAGTTGGTGGTGGTAGCTATGTGCTGTGGAGTCAGTTCCAACTTATAGCAACCCTGTACAGGGTTTCCGTGGCTGTAAATCTTTACAGGAGTAGAAAGCCTCAATTTTCTCCTGTGAAACAGTTGGTAGTTTCAAACTGGTGAACTTGAGGTTAGCGGCACCACTCATAAACACTACACTGCCAGAGCTCCTTAAAGAAGTTTGTAAAATTCTTCAATTTCATCTTCACTGGCTTTAGTGGTTGGTGCATAAATTTGAGTAACGGTTATATTAAATGGTCTTGTTTGTAGGCAAATGGGTATCATCCTATCACAGATGGATGTGATATCACTTTAAGACCATTTTGACACATTCTTTTTGATGATGAATGTGATGCCATTCCACCTCAATTTGTCATTCCCAGCATAGGAAACCATGTGATTGTCAGCTTCAAAACGGCCAATGCCAGTTCATTTCAGCTCACTAATGCCTAAGATGCATTCCATTTCGTTTTTTACCATTTCCAATTTTCCTAGATTCATACCTTGTACATTCCATGTTCCAATTATTAATGGATGGTTTTTTGTTTAGTTTTGGTTTTTTCATTTTGAGTTGTTCCCCACCAGCAAAAGAAGATCCAAAGGCTTTCCTCCATTTACGTCATCATGGTCAACTCTACCCTGAGGAGGGAGCTCTTTCCTAGCCACATTTTGAGTGGCTTCCAACCTGAGGCACACTATATCTGATAATATTCTGGTGCTGACAGTGTTCCCCTGTTATTCATAAGGTTTTCAGTGACTAACTACTCAGAAGTAGTCTGTCTCTTTTTCTTCCTAGTGTGTCTTTGTCTGGAAGCTCAGCTGAAACCTGTCCACCATGCTGCTATTTAAAATATCCATGGCACAGCTTCCAGCATCTTGCAACACACAACACATCCAGCATCACAGCAACACACAAGCCACCACAATACGACAAACTGACAAATGAGTGGTGAACCGATAAAGTAAGAATTACCATTTCAACTCACTCACCATGATGATGAACCTCACAACCTCAAAGGCATATACAATGCATATGTTGAAATATCCTCCGCCAAACTGATATATATATGTTCATGGGTATACACTTCCATACACCATCCCACACTTACTCAGCTTACATATCTACTTATGTAGCCATTTGTAAGTTATTGTTTGTTGCTACTGTTATTACAGGCTTGTGTCTATAATAGCATTTATTTACTATTGCTGCCTTTTACTCTTGCATACCTCCCAGTGTCTTCCTTGCCATGGTCATATCGTGTTGATTTCACCCTTATTTTATATTGCTTTTCTCTTCACCAAGTTAATACATGACTACTATCCTGTGGCGCTGTGGAGTTATGCATTGGGCTGCAAGGTCTGTTTGAACCGCAAGGTTGGTGGGTTCAAGCTCATCAGCTGCTCCTCGGAAACCCTATACAGGGTCACTAAGAGTTGGAACTGACTTGACGGCACTTAACAACAAATCTAGTTAGTGATTCTTACCCGCCTTTCCCCCTCCCATCCCTGGTAACTATCCAGGGTTTTTTTTCAGTGTGTAAACTTTATCTTGACTTTGCTGCTTTGATTTGCACCTTTTCTGGCGGCTAATGACTCCTGAGCACTTCTTCATATATTTGTTGGCTACCTGACTGTTTTCTTTGGTAAAGTTTCTGTTCATGTTCTTTGCCCAATTTTTAATAGGATTGTTTGTCTTTGCTGTTGCTTAGGTATTGAAGTTTTCTATAAATTTTAGAGTAGTCCCTTGTCAGGATTGATCCTAAAATTTTTTTCGCAGTCCATTGGTTCTCTTTTTACTTTTATTTAGGAATCATTTGATATGTCAAAAAATAAACAACAAACCTATTTCCGTCAAGTAAATTCAGACTCATAGCTAGCAATAGCAACCCTCTAGGTGTACATTAAGTATTTAATTTTTAGAAGGTCCCAGTCGTGCAACTAATTTTTATATATCAATCATACACCCAGTAACTACTGAATGCTATTAAGCCTAACAATTTAATCATCTAATAATTTATAAGTTTGTTTGTTTAAGATAATCATGTGCTCGGCAACTGATAGTTTTATTTCATTTCTAACATTAACATTTTATTTTGTTTAGAATTTTTGCAACTATATTCATAAAACAAACTGACCTGTAATTTTGTTTCTTTGGTATTATACAGTTGGCTGGAGATGTTCCCTCTCTTTTTAGGGAGAGTTTATATAAAATTAGAATCATCTCTTATAATTGCCTGAAATTTTCTGGTGGGGTTTGGTGAGATTTTCTGATTTATATGTAGGTCGATTTAAAATTAATTCTATATTCCTAATTTCCATAATCTCTTGAGTTATTTTTATTTAGCTGTGCTTTACTAGGAAATTACCTAAAAGCACTAGCAAAAAGGTATTCCACTTGTTTCTCTCTCTAGCTTATTCTCTCTGTAACTGAAGTTATATTTTTATTTTCATTCCTAATATAATTTTTTGGGGTGTGTTTTCTTTCTTTATTTCTTCATCAATATTACCAGAGGTTTGGCTTTTTATTTGTCTTCATAAAAACATAATTTATAGGTTAGTAAAATTCTATTTCATTAATTTCTGTTCTTATCTTTTTCTTCTCTTTTCTATACATTTAGTCTGTTGTCTGTCTTATTAAAAATGACTATTTACTTCACTAACTTTCAGCTATAACAAAAAACAAACACCATTTTAATGTAAGCATTGGTTGTTGTGTGCTGTTAAGTTGGTTCTGACTCATATCAACCCTTTATAGAATTTCTGAGAGCAGCTGGTGGGTTTGAACTGCTAACCTTGCAATTAGCATGATTAGCAGCTCAGTGCTTATCCTACAGTGCCACACCAGGGCCCTATGTAAGCATTTGGGAGCATAAATAGCTCTGTAAGTGTTGTTTTGATGTATTCCACAAGTTTTACGTGCAGCATTTTTGTCTTATGCTGAATATCTTTTTATTACATTGTGATCTTCTATTTGACCAATGAGTTATTCAACCTTTTCTATTTATTTCCAGACATGTGCTTACTTTACTTTTTACTTATGTATTTTTAACTTTATTGCTTGTGGGGAAAGAATATGGTTTGTACAAAGTTTTGTTTAGATTTGCTTGGTGGCAGGTGAAGGAAAATTTTTACAAATTTCCCTAAGAATATGCTACTTGTATAATTTCTCAAAGAAAGGGTATAAATGAGACTGGATTGGATAATGTAAAGATCAATAAATTGAGACACCTTAAAACATATTTCTGGGATGGGGATCAGGAGCAAAATAATGAAATAGGCATAGCAGGGTTTGGGTAGGTGGCAGTTGATGAAACATGGGATACAGTGATGAAAGAGAAAACAGAATAGGGATGACGCTGAAGAAAACAATGTAACATTAAGCAGAGGCTTATGCAGAAAATTTTGTGATGTTTCCCTGAGTTGGGGTTAACTTCTCTGTGCCTCAGTTTCCCAACCTGTACAATGTAATATTAGTATCTACCTAATATTGAGTCCTGGTGTGGCACTGCAGGATAATGCGCTGGACCACAAAGTCAGCTGTTGAAACCTACCAACCACTCCTCGGAAACCCTATACAGGGTCGCTATGAGTCAGAACTGACTGGATGGCACTCATCAACAACTTAATATTAAAATGGACTCCTGGTGTGGTGTTGTAGGATCAGCACTTGACTTTGAACTACAAGGTTGGAGATTCAAGCTGCTCCTCAGAAACCCTGTATAGGGTTGTTATGACTTGCTATGCCAAGCCAACTTAACAGCACATAACAACATGAAAAAGGGAGTCCTGGTGCGGCACTATAGGATAAGCACTTAAGGATCTATACTGGGTCCTTATGAGTCGGAACCTACTCTATGTCACTTAACAACAAAAAGCTTTCCCCATGAGGCCTTAGAACCAATGCCTTCAATAACGTTCTCTTCAATAAGCCACTGTGGCACAGACCAGGGTTTACCATTTCAAAAAGCCCCAACTAAGGGACTACCTAGAAACAGTAGCCGAAGGCCTGGCTTTCTGTCATACAGATTCAGTTCTTTTTGTCATTCATTCCAATGTTTACTAGTACCCGGGTCCTAAGTAAGGGTCACAACACCTATAGCTCTGCAATCAGTCCTTCAGTACGGATGTGAGGAGAGGGGGTCTAACTACTCCATACAGATGCCCAGAGGGTCTCCTGCTTCGCAACCTTCGCGTGCAGAACCCAATTTTTCCTTACACAGGGATAGGAGGGCAGCTTCCTTTCCCCCAAACATGAAGATATGCTGGCAAGGCCTGACTTCTGTACCTAAGAACACAGGGGTCCCGACCCCTCATGCAGACGCGTAAGGAAGCGCCCGGCTCCCTTGACCGCTTCCCGTCCTGTTCAGAGGGGCCCACCCTGAACCTGCCCTCCCACGGTCGGCGTTCGGTACAAAGGAGACCGGGTTTCGGCTCCATCCCCGCAGCAACCGAGACCGCGCGCCCCAGATCTCAAGGCGGGAGCTTACCGTTCGTCAGTCCTCGCCACTGGTGTAGCCAATCGCTCCCGGGTCCCTTTGACCGCAGCCCCCGGTACAGAAGAATACGCACCCCACAACCTCGCCCACCCACGCCAACCTCCGCCAGGCGCCGCGCGTTCAAATAGACGGGTCTGCGATTCAGCGTCTCCCATTGGTCACTTTCCTGGCCGCTGATTGGCTGTTTCCTAAGTAACAGTGACAAGCTCGGAGATGGCGGGCTCTGGCAACAGTGCGCAAGCGCACTTCCCCTTTTTTTGTTTCCCCGAGGATTTAAAACATGTTTTCAAAGCTGGAACGACTGGAGTGGCCTGTAGAAGCCTGAATGGGATTAGGAAATAGGGTTTACAGCACATCTCTGTAGTTGTGATCATGATCACTATTAGCTACCAGACTTCCAACAGATGTTCAAACTTGTATTTTCTGTTGGCTAGATCCAACAGGGGGTTCTTAACCCCTGTATATGGTCTCTTCCTGCTTCACCACCTTAATAGCAGCCTTGATGTGGAAAAGCCGGCGGCGGCCTAGAATGATAATTACTTCTACTTGGCCTTGCCAGTGTTAGGGGCATGTGAACTGGTGGTTGTACTTGAGTGTTGGTCTGTATGCCACAGCCATCCATACCTTGGTGGAACACCCTCATGCTGATCTCCACAGGCTGTGGGGTCAGAGAAAGCCTTGCATTGGAATCAGAAGAACTGTGTTTCCAGTCCAGGCTCACTAACTTATGCTGAGACTGCATAAGTCCCTTCAAGTGCCCACAATGGCATCACTTGGGTTGGTACCACCTATTGTGGTAACTCATGGGTATTCCAGAACACTTAATTGTGCTCATTGAGAAACCTGTATACAGACCAGGAGACACTGTTAGAACAGAATAAGGGGATATTGAATGGTTTAAAATAAGGAAAGGTGTGTGCCAGGGTTGTATTCTTTCACCATACTTATTCAACTTGTATGCTGAGCAAATAATCCGAGAAGCTGAATTGCATGCAGAACATGGCATCAGGATTGGAGGAAGACTCGTTAAAGACTTGAGATATGCAGATGTTACAACCTTGATTGCTGGAAACTAAGATTTTTACTGATGAAGAGCAAAACCTTCAGTATGGGTTGTGCCTCAATGTAAAGAAAACAAAGATCGTCACCACTGGACCTATATATAATATCATGATAAATGGAGAAAAGATGTGTGTTATCAAAAACTTCCTTTTGCTTGGATCCACTATCGACACTCATGGAAGCAGTAGTCCAGAAATCAAATGACGTATTGCATTACGCAATGCACAAGAACTCTGAAGTGTTCAAGACCAAAGATGTCACTTTGAGGACTAAGGTGCATCTGACCCAAGTCATGGTATTTTCAATAGCCTCATATGCATGTGAAAGTTGGACAGTGAATAAGGAAGGTCATAGAAGAACTGATGCATTAAAAGTTATGGTGTTGGAAAAGAATATTGAAAGTACCATGGATTGCCAGAAAAACAGACAAATCTATATTAGAAGAAGTACAGGCAGAGTGCTCCTTAGAAACCAGGATGGCTAAACTTTGTATCTCATACTTAGAACAAATTATCAAAAGGGACAAATCCCTGGAGAAGGACATCATGCTTGGTAAAGTAGAGGGTTGTTGAAAAGGGGGAAGACCCCCAATGAGACGGATTGACATAGTGGTAGCAGCAGTGGACTCAAATGTACTAACAACTATGAGGATGGCACAGACCAGGAAGCAGTATTTCTGTTGTGTATAGGATCACTATGAGTTGGAACTGACTCAACAGCACCTAACAACAACAACAACAACACATGGTGTCATCCCCCCTTCCAATGGACCTCCTTCCATACCTGACAATATAGAATCTTTAGTACTATTCATTATCAATTTAAAATATAGAATAATATATGATATGGTTGTAAACTGCTTAACTGTAATATTTCTTACTCAGGTTATATGTTGTTAGGTGCCATTGAGTTGGTTCCGACTCATAGCAACTCTATGCACAACAGAACAAAAAACTGCCCGATCCTGAGCCATCCTTGCAATCATGTTTGGGCCCATCATTGCTGCCACTGTGTCAACCAACCCACCTCATTGGGGGGGGGAGGGGGTCTTCCTTTTTTTTTGCTGACCAAACATGGTGTTCTTCTCTAGGACTTGATCCCTCTTGACAACATATCACAAATAATGAGAAGTGAAGTCTCGCCATCCTAGGTTCTAAGGAGCATTCTGGCTATACTTCCTCCAGCACAGATTTGTTTGTTCTTCTGGCTGTCCAGGGTACTTTCAATATTTTTCACCAACACAATAATTTAAATGCATCAATTCCTCTAAAGTCTTCTTTATTCATTGTCCAATTTTTGCATGCATGTGAGATGATTGGAAATACCATGACTTGGATCAGGTATACCTTAGTCCTCTGACATTTTCACTCTCTAATACTTTCAAGAGGTCCTGAAAGCTTTACACCATATATATCAATATGGTCAACTCTACTTTGTAAGTAAGCAGCTCTTCCTCAGTCATATTTTGAGTGCCTTCCAATCTGAGAGGCTCATCTTCTGGCACAATATAGTGTCCAATATAGGACAATGTTCCTCTGCTATTCATATGGTTTTAAGTGGCTAACCATTCAGAAGTGGTTTACCTCTCTTCTTCCTAGTCTGTCTTCATCTGGAAGCTCCATTGAATGGATGACCCTGCTAATATTTAAAATATTGGTGACATAGCTTCTATCATCACAGCCCACATAAGCCACCACAATACAACAAACTGAGAGACAAGTGGTGGTTAAATTATAACGAGATGCAGAAATCATTGAACAATATCATTAACATCACATGCAAGTAAAATTTTGCTGAAGAGAATTCAAAACCAATTGCAGCAGAATAGTGACAAGGAGCTGCCAGAAATTCAAACCAGATACAGAAGAAGACATGGAAAGGATATCATTACTAATGTCAGATAAATCTTGGCTGAAAGTAGATAATACCAAAAAGATGTTTGCTTGTGCTTTATGGACTATGCAGAGGCATTTGACTGTGTGGGTCATAACAAACTATAGATACCATTGTGAACAATGGGAATTACAGAATATTTAATTGTGCTCATGAGGCACCTATACATCGACCAAGAGGCAGTTGTTATGAACAGAACAAGGAGATACTGAATGATTTAAAACCAGGAAAATGTGTGTGCCAGAATTGTATTCTTTCACCATATTTATTCACTCTGTATGCTGAGCAAATAATTCGAGAAGCTGGATTATATGAAGAAGAACATGGCATAAGGATTAGAGGAAGACTCATCAACAGACTGTGAAATGTAGATGACACAATCTTGCTGGAAGGGAAAAGCATTTGAAATACTGAGGCAGATCAACAATTGTAGTCTTCAGTATGAATTGCACCTCAATGTAAAGAAATTTGAAATTTTTACAACCGGATCAATAAATAACATCGTGATGAATGGAGAAAAGATTGAAGTTGTCAAAAACTTCATTTTGAACCATCAAGGCAAGCAATCAAGTCCCTTCAGGGCAAACTCCCCTCCAAGACTGAAACCCAAAGGAAACACATGAGCAGGTATGTAAGCTTGCTGGTGACCACGGTCTACTAGTGAGTAGAAAAGGGGGAGATGGGGAAAGGCAGCAATTAAGATTTGGAGTGAGTTCAACCATGTTCCATAGATTCCCGTTGACCTGGAGAAGAGAGACAGAAGAGGACGGGCTGGTTGGTCTGAAGTGTGGTGAGACCTCGGGACCCCTGAGCCCATGAACAAGAACATAGCCACAGAGAGGGCTAGAGCTGAGAGTGAAGCATCCAGTTGATAAGAAGTTAGGGGAGATGCACAAGAACACCCAAACTTGCAGATAGTACCTATTTGTCCTAGCTTCGATGGCTTGATAATCAGAACTTGACTAGAGGAAGAGAAAAAAAAATTTTTTTTGGTAAAGGAAACAAGTGTAAATTGCTACAATTTGATGAACTTGACCTAAACTTATGGGTGTAGTAACTCAAAATACCAACAGAGAAGGAAGGAGTTTTCACATCAATGCTATTCTGCAGACAGGGTCAATAGGGATGGACAACTTAGACATTGGCTACCTAAAATGGGGGGGCGATAAAGGCACGAAGTGACTGGCTTACAAGGTTTCAAAAGGGATTTTAGTTTAAGAGTATGGAGGGAAAGATATTCAGGGTCCCTACTGACTAGTTTTCATCTTGTCTAGACACATCTGGTGAAAAGAGATGGGGATAAGATTCTTATGATTCAATAGTGAGTAATTGTTACCACGACTAATTGTGACTGTCACAACTGTAAAGGTAGAAGTTTTGTAACAAAAAGGGGGAGTAGTTAATCTTACAGTCCAGGAACAGAGGACCCTAGGACCATCAAGGGAGAAGAGCACAAGCAGAATGTGGGACATTATCCAGAGAGGCAGTGACACCAGAAATGGAGGCAGAGAAGACATGGAGAGAGAGAGCAGCTGAGGACTCCAGACTCATGGAAAGAGAAAGACTGAATGTGGCGGCCAGGAGGCAAGCTTACAGAATGTGCCCTTTGGTTGTTAAAATTATTATATATTCCTGACTGTGTTTTGTGTACATCCCCCCAACACACACCCCAACCCTCCCCCCCACACACACACAAAAACAGGGAATGGAATGTTGAATGATGATGCACGGAGGAGATTGTAATCATTGCAATGAAATGATGAGTGTAAAACCAATGTTCTCCCATGTAAGCCATCATTCAATAAAAACTTTTAAAAAAATTAAATAAAACAAAACTTCATTTTGCTTGTATCCACAATAAATGCTCATGGAAGCAGCAGTCAAGAAATCAAATGACATATTGCATTATGCAAATCTGATGCACAAGACCTCTTTAAAGTGTTCAAGAGTAAAAAATATCATTTTAAGGACTAAGGTGCACCTGATCCAAGCCATGGTATTTCAATTACCTCATATGCATGTGAAAGCTGGGCAAGGAATAAGGAAGACCAGAGAAGAATCCATGCATTTGAATTAGGGTGTTGGAGAATATTGAAAGGACCATGGATTACCAGAAGAATAAACAAATCTGTCTTGGAAGAAGTAGAGCCTGAACGGTGTCTTAGAAAGGAGAATAGTGAGAGACTTCGCCTCTCGTACTTCAGAGACAGACATCATACTTGGTGGAATGGAGGGTCAGCAAAAAAGAGAAAGATTCCCAACAAGATGGATGGACACAGTGACAGCAACAGTGGACTCCGGCATAACAATTGTGTGGATGGCTCAGGAGCAGGCAGCATTTCATTCTGTTGTGCATCGGGTCACTATGAATTGTAACTGGCTCAATGGCACCTAACTACAATACAATTATTTTGTAAAATCTTTCTACATTTAATCGCATTATCAGTAAATGGATTTAAAATTTTTTTTCTATTTTTCCTTTCATTATGACTTCATTCTCAAAAAAAGTTATTGTTATAAAATCACAAATACTAATTACCCCAATTGTAGCTAAAACACATCAGAAAATTTCACAAAATCAGCGAATATAAAAACATAGGCAGTCTGAGGGAATTGCAACGAATGCTACAAAACAAAATGCATATAAATTGTTCAATGGAAACCCAATTTGCTCACAACACCAAATCACAGTAAAACAAAACAAAACAACGAACACCTGCAGCAAGGAAAACAACATATGTGCTAGAGGCCAGCGCAGATGAACCATGTGATTCAAAGCCTCTTTGTAATTGGGTAATAATGACAGCTTTAAAGGGCCCTTTGTTGTTGTTGTGAAGTGCTGTCCCAGTCCGTTACAACCCATAGTGACCCTGTATAGGGTTTCTGAGGAGCGACTGGTGAGCTTGAACCGCCGACCTTGCTGTTCAAACTGACTTTGCAATCCAGTGCATTAACCCACAGCGCCACATCAGGATTCTTTATGGTTCAAAAAGTAAATTAGCATAGCATTTTTTGGCCTTGCAAGTATAGTGATACTTGTAAACTGGACTTAGGAAAAATGTTTTTGTTGTTATAATAGCTACAGAAATATTAAAAAAAAAAAAAAAAGTACATTTCTGCTAAAACACTGTACAAAAATTTTATAGTTATTTTGATGTCACTCCCTCTGACAGAGTCACCTAGTTTCTGTACCACTCCCCCACCCCTCCACTTCTGCACCCCTGCAGTGTGATGCCATTGAGCTTTCTGAAAATCAGTTTCCTCATCTATTAAAAAACAAACAAATGTGCAGTGGAGTGATTCCCACCAAGCCTCTAGGGCTTTCGAGGCTTGCAATCTGTACTGAAGCAGACAGCCGGCCACATCTTTCTCCAACTGAGCTGAGGTCTGAAGGAAGAATATCCCACAGGTTACCTATCTCAGTCACCTAGAGCAGCTACAACAGAAATACCACCAGTAGATGGCTTTAACAAATTTATTTTCTCACTAGGAGGCTGGATGTTCAAACCCAGGGTGCCAATGATAGAGGAAAGCTTTCTCGCTCTCTCTCCGTTGGTTCTGGAGAAAAGTCCTTCTCTCTTCAGAACTTCTGCTCCTGAGTGATCGCCATTTGGTTTAGTGTCTCTCTTCTCACCTCTCCTCTTCTCTGCTTGGACCTCAAAGTCAGTTTGAATTACTAGGTCAGTGGTTCAAACTCACCAGCCTCTCCTCAGAAACCCTCTACAGGGTAGCTAGGAGTTGGAACAGACTCAAAGGCACTTAGCAACAACAACATGTCTCCAAAAAGATAGATTTGAGACATATCAACAGAAATCCTTCCCATTAACAAAGACAACCCATTCTGAAATAGAATTATAACCACAGGCATAGAAGTTAGGTGGTGGTGGTGGTGGGTATGTGCGGTGGAGTCGATTCCGACTCATAACAACCCTGTACAAGGTTTCCAAGGCTGTAAATCTTTATGGGAGCAGAAAGCCTCATCTTTCTTCTGGTGAACCGCTGGTAGTTTCGAACTGCTGATCGTGAGATTAGCAGCCAGACTTGTAACCACTATGCCACCAGAGCTCCTATGAAGGATCATTATGAGGCTTAAATCAATGAATACATACATGCAAAATTATTAGAGCAGTGATACATAAGCTACTATTAAAACTTAACTGTTGATACAGAGATGAGAGTATATGTTCTTCTCCACCATGCCAATATTCCCCAGGCCTCTGGGCAAGGGAAGAAAAAACCCTTAGTTGCCTGGGTCCTAGCTCTGCACCTCCAGCCCCAAAAGGACGGCTTCAGCAACAACTCTAGTCAAGGGGAGTTCTGACTTTGGAGAGATATCTGCTCATCATAAAACCTTTCTAGATGATGGGGGTACGACTCTTGTGGCTCAATAGGGAATGATATATATATAATGTGGTTCAGTAGGGAATGACTGACTATGAGTGTTGGAAAGGTAAAGGTAGATGTTTTGTAAAAAGGAGGGGAGTAGTTGACTTTGCAATCCAGGAGTGGAAGTCCCTGGAACCATCAAGGGAGAAAAGTGGAGTGCGGGACCCTACCCAGAGAAGCAGTGACACCAGGGATGGAGACAGAGATGATGATATGGAGAGATGGAACGGCTGGGGACTCTAGACCCAGAGAGGGAAAGGGGCTGTGTGCTGGTGGCCGGGGGGCAGGTGTGTGGGGTGTACCCTTTGGTTGTTTGATGATGCATGCAGGGGATTGTAATCATGGCAATGAAATGAAATATGATAGGATGAATGTAAAGCTAACGTTCTCCCATGTAAATTCTTACATAATTCACAATAAAATCTTAAATAAATAAATAAAATGAAACCTTTCTAAACAGATTGTTGTTGTTAGATGTCAGTAAGTCGTTTTCTACTCAGAGCAACCCATATGACAGAATAGAGTCGCCCGTTGGAGTCTTCTTGACTGCCAGTTTTATGGAATCAGATGGTCAGGTCAACTGCAGGGATGCTGGGTGGGTTCGAACTGCCAGTCTCCTTAGTTCGCAGCTGGGAGCTTAACCACTTGTACCACCAACTTTCCTTTCTAAACATTATGTAGATGAAAAATGTAAGCCTCTACTTTTTGGATACTAACTCCCTCAGAAGTAACCCCTGTTAATAGTTTGTAAAGCCTTCCTTGCCCCTCCCTTCCTTTCTAAAGCCACTTTGTCTTGGGCATATCTCTATGATCTGGATCTTGAATTTCTGGATAGATTCTTATCCATCTCTGGATCCTCACCACCATGAGAGGGCATGGTCCATAGAAGATGTTTAGTAATGTTTGTTGAATTGAATGGAGCAAGTAGAAACAGAAACAGAGGAGAAGGGTAGGAGAATCCACAACGGAGACCAGAGGGCTCAGGTACTCCATGTCCAGTACTTAGCCCCACATCGTGGGTACCCTCTCCAGTTGTCCCACACTCACTTTGGGGTGACCAGGGTAGGAGAACAACCCAGATGTCTTTATCTTTCGATGATCATCTCCTTCTCAGGCACTGAAGTGAAGCCAAAGAACTTCACATCATGGGGCTTGAAAAACTTGGATCGTAATAATAATGCATTTGCAATTGCTTCGTAACTTGTAAAATACGTTCTCCATCTACTGCCTCACAATAGCGCTTCAAGTTGATGTTTGTTATGATCTAACTCCATTTTATAGATGGGGAAGTTAAGGCTGAGAGAAGTAGTGTGTCTTTCCCAAAAATACTTAGCACAGAAATGGTGGATCCAGGATTTGAACCCAGTTCTTCTGTCTCTTGTTGTTGTTGTTAGTTACCATTTACTCAGTACCGACTCATAGCGACCCGATACATAACAGAACGAAACACTACTCGATCCCTGGCCAACCTCACAATCATTGCTAAGCCTGAGCCCATCGACACTGGGTTAATCCGTCTCATTTGGGGTCTTCCTCTTTTTCTCCAACCCTCCACTTGACCAAACATGATATCCTTCTTCAGGGAACGGTCCCTCCTGACAGTATGTCCGAAGTATGAGAGATGAAGTCTGGCCATCCTAGCTTCCAAGGAGCATTCTGGCTGTACTTTTTCCAACACAGATTGGTTTGTTCTTTTGACAGTCCATAGTACTTTTGATATTCTCCTCCAACACGATGCACCTTAGTCCTCAAACTCACATCTTTGATCTTGAACACTTTAAAGTACAGCATATTTGTCCAATCCAAAACATCATTTGATTTCTTGACTGCTGTTTCCATGAGTGTTGATTGTTGATCCCAGCAAAGTGAAGTCTTTGACAACTTCAATCTTTTCTCCATTTATATGGATATTGTTTATTGGTCAAGTTGTGAGAATTTTTGTTTCTAGCTACTGCAATTTATCTCTAGCTACTGCAATTCCACTGTGTCCCCCTGTCTCTGGTTCCAGCTCTGCCATGAACCAACCTGAATAATCTTGGGTTTCTCTCTGGCCTTCAGTTTTTCCAACTGTGCAATGGGGATTTGCTCCTCAGTTTTCACAGTTGAGGAAAATGGGTAGCATGAAGTGGACTCTGGGCCTTTTCTCCTTCAGCCCACTTCTACCCCAAAGCTGCCACCTCTCAGTAACCCTTCCACACCCTCCCAGTTCCAAACATGTGTAGACCTTTCACTTCCCCTTGATTATCACCTCATTTGTAGGATTTTAAGGTTTGTTACCTGCAATGGAGCTAGGAGTCACACCTTCCCTTCCGCTTTTCAAATATACCTTCACCACTTGTGAAAATAACCTTATTAACAACATCTAACCTGCTACAGCTTACAGGGGCACCCAGATAAATAAATGCAGAAGGAATCAGGGCAGCATCTGGGCAGTGTGGCCTCTGGACCCCTGGGTTTTTCTCCCAGTCTTCGGGGATCCTAGAACTGTTGTCAGGTTCAGCAGAACATGGGTGAGGCCAACAGTTTTCCTGGGCACGTTCTCTGGGTGTCTGCCTTCTGCCTCTTCCCTCGGCATTCAGACATCCTCCTGGAAACAGCTCCTGTGTCTCCCCAGCTTCCCTGTCCCCTGGATGCTTGTCCAGGATTGATTCTCTGGGCAGCTCCCCCTCTGAGCAGTAAATGAAATATCGGTTACCAAGAGTGAGGCGGGAGGCAATTAACCCCTAGACCTCGCCATGGCAGATGTGTTTGTAGCGAGCTGAAACACAGAGCCAAGCGCACCTGCCTGGCCTTCCTGCAAAGTCATCCAATTAGGGCAGCCCCCAGCAGTGGGCCCTGCTGCCCCCTCTGGTTCCCAAAGCCCCAGAAACCAGGACAGCACCAGTCCCAAGGGATGGCAGCTGTTTGGACACAGGACAATCTACAATTCCCCATGTGAGAGAGCTCCAGGGGTACCTCTGCCCTCACACCTCTCTGGCAGGGACATTATTCCTTAATTAATCATACATCTTTCTAAAGGGAAGGCAGCCTGGGGAGGTGTCTTGCTTTCTTTCTCTAGAGTGGATCTGTCATTCTGCCTGTCCAGTCACCTGCCTACCACCTACCCAACTCTGGGAATGTTCTTCTGCCAAGAAAGCCCTCTGGGAATGTTCCTCTGCCAAGAAAGCCCTTGCCTGAGGAGGGG
This sequence comes from Chrysochloris asiatica, assembly GCF_000296735.1. NCBI lineage: Eukaryota > Metazoa > Chordata > Mammalia > Afrosoricida > Chrysochloridae > Chrysochloris > Chrysochloris asiatica. The sequence goes on from NW_006408525.1 coordinate 30,652,375, forward strand.
GAAACACAGGCACTGCCTTCAGGGAGCTGCCAGTCTGAGGGGGAGACAGGCTTTGCTCTCAGAGAGCCTCCAGCTGGTTGAGGAGACAGAGCATCTGTAAGAGGACCATCTGCTGGCTTCAAAAAGTCCTTGTTTAATAGAAAAACAGGTGTCTACTCCTCAGAGCCACAGTCTTTGCCTCTAGGACACCCCCAAGTTCCTGATCTCAGGGGAGACACAGGCCTTGCTCTCCAGGAGCTGGTGGTCTGAGGAAAAAAACCCAGTCTTTGCCTTTGAGGACCACCTAAACTTTGTGTCAACTTGACTGGCCCATGATTGTTGTTGTTGTTGTTAAGTGCCGTCGAGTCGGTTCCGACCCATAGCGACCCTGTACAGGGTTTCCGAGGGTGTAAATCCTTACGGGAGTAGAAAGCCTCATCTTTCTCCCGCGGAGCGGCTGGTAGTTTCGAACCGCTGACCTTAAGGTTCGCAGCCCGATTCGTAACCACTACGCTACCAGAGCTCCTTTGTTAGTACTGTGTAATTATCCTCCATTTTGTGAGCTGACGTAATTACCTTATGTGTTATAGATCCTAACCTGTATAACGTTAATGCGGCAGGATTAGTGAGTTATGTTAATGAGCCAGGAAGCCGTCTATAGGGTTAAGTTGTATTTTGAGTCCCTCTTTTTAGGGATTGAACAAGCAAGCAGAGACCAGGAGGGACCTTAGTACAGGTTATTTTAGACTCCAGGTCCCTAAGCTGAGAAGCATCTAGATGCAGCAGAAGATCAAGACACACAGAGTTCTCCAAATAACACTGGACCTAAGATGCTGAAAGGAGACAAAAGAACGTTTTTCTTCAATTGTGAGCCAACAGAGAGAGATAGCCATCCTCTAGAGTTGGTGCCATGAATTCAGACATCAAGCCTCATAATTGTATGAGAACAAATTTGTGTTAGAGTAGCACTAGACAATGAAGACAATCCTCAATCTAATGAAGGAGATAGAGATTCATCGTTAGGAAATCTCACCCAAGGAAAAAATCCCACAGATGTTGTCCTTTGGGATCCCCTGACTGATGGGGAGACACTTCCCCAGTAATTTCTCCTGAAGCTGGATTGCTGCCTGAGTGACAAGCAGCTGGCAGCTGCCTCAACAAGCCACTCCTGGTACTCTGTAAAAGCTTCAATTCAGATCCAGCCAGGCCACAACTTGCTGGATGACTGTGGGCAAGTCATGTATTCTCTCCAGACTCGAATTCCTCATCTGTAAAATGGGGATTTTAGTCCCTATCTCAAAATGGCATGGAGATTCTTTGGCATAGGTCACACACACATAGGAAAGGCAAACAGGTAAGTGAGTCATCAGCCAAGCAGAGGTTCATTACAGAAATGATGAACACACTGTTTATGGTAACAGAGGTCCTGGACCAGACCCTGTGTCTCTGGGGAGGGAAGGGGGGAGCTCCCAGGTGTGGTAACTGGGCAATTCCAGACCATTGTGGCCATTGAAAATCACCGGAGGCTGTGGGGGCACTAGGGGCAGAGGGAGTGCCTTCTAATCTAATCAGTCTTCCCACAGAGATTCGAGTTGCAGCCAGACCTGCCAGGGGTTTTATTGTATTTGTGGGGACCCGCAGATTTCAATCTTCAGACCCTACAGGGAAGGAACAAGCATTAAGCTAATTTTATTAAATGGCCACAGCTGGCAGTGGGGGGATGTGGGGGATAGTAAGGAAGATAAAGAAAAGCATTCAAGTCTGCCAGCCATGACAAGGGTCCATACATGGGCCCTGGCCTGGAGAGAAGCCACCCTTCCTTCCTGTCTCTCCAGCTGAGCTGAGCTGGGGAGGGGAGACCAGATGGGACCTTTCCTCACTGTAGAGTCTTGGGAGTCTCCAAGAGGTTCACCCCGTAGCTGCTACCCAGGGCAGATGTTTGTAAAGATACCAGGCTTCTACAGGGCTGGGTAGGAGTGCAGGGGCTTAGCTTTGGTGGTGAGGGGGACTGAGTTGCCCCAAAGCTGTGCTTTCTTTGTTCTGCTTTGGAGACCCCAGATCTTTACGAACTATAGTGTACTGAGTAAGTGCATTTACTTCTTCCTCGCTCTGTACCTTGGCAAGTTTCCTCATCTAAAACGGATGGAATAACAGTAGCCGTGGAGAAAGTCTCAAGAGCGCTTCCTGAAAATCCAGCCCCTACCACACACACGTCCATGAGATGGTATTAATAAAGTTTGTAATAGTTTCTGACGCAGAATGCACGCTTTCTAAATATTAACTATTATTACAACCTGTAGCTGTCATGGCCCCGTTATAGGAGGTAAGGAAGTCAGTGGCAGGCCAAGAAAACTTAGTGTGTTATTGCCAATGACAAGGGCTTCTTGGGTTCAAGAGAACCAACAGAATTTAGCAACTGTGTAGGATAAGCATTGGACTGCTAATTGCAAAGTTGGAAGTTCAAACCCGCAAGTCATCCCTTGGAAGAAAGATGAGGCTTTCTGTTCCCATAAAGATTTACAGCCTCAGAAAGCCTATATAGAATTGCTATGAGTTGAAATTGACTTGATGGCGGTGAATTAGTTTTGAGAAGAAGGGAGTCTTTGGGTGGTGCAGTTAAGGTACTCAGTTGTTACTGGAAAGGTTGGGGGTTCTAGTTCACCTTGAGGTACCTAGTAAGAAAGACCTGGTAATCTGCTTCCAAAAAAATCAGCCATTGAAAACGCTATGGAATACAGTTCTACTATGACATACATGGGGTTGCCATGTGTCAGATTCAAAGACAACTAGATGGTTGGTTAGAAGAATAAAATCTATCTGCCCCTGACCCTGCCAATTTACCCAGGGTTGTTGGAAGACTTGAGTGATAACATACCTGAAGGCATTTTGCAAGCTTGAAAGTGATTTATAAATAATAAAAGCTATGGTTATTAAGAAGCAGCTCTGGTAGTATAGTGGGTTACAAGTTCGAATCTACCAGTTGCTCCATGGGACAAAGATAAGACTTTTACAGATTTACAGCTATGAGTCAGAACCAGCTCCACAACACATAACCACCACCGCCATGATTATTAAGGATCCTGGTGTGTGGCGCTGTAGGATAAGCATGGATTGCTAATCTCAAGGTCAGTGGTTCAAACCCACTAGTCACTCCTCGCAAACCCTATACAGGGTCACTGAGTTGGAACCGATTTGACAGCACTTAACAACGACAACAATGGTTATTAAGGAGTCCTGGTGTGGCACTCTAGGATAAGCACTGGACTGCTAACAGCAAGGTCTGTGGTTCAACCCACCAGTTGCTCCTTGGAACCCCTGCACTGGGTCGCTATGAGTCAAAACCGACTTGATGGCACTTAGCTACAATGGTTGTTAAGCATATATATTGATTTTGATACATAGTGACCGTATGTGACAAATCCAATCTGCCTCGTAGGTTTCCCTAGGGTGGAATATTTATGAAAACACGTCACCAGGTCTTTCTCCCACGGAGCTGCTGGGTAAGTTCAAACTGCCAACATTTGGGTTAGCAACTGAATACTTAACCATTGCCCCACCATCAGGGCTCGTGAGAGATACACTCATGAGATATACTCTTTCATCTTCAGTCAAGTTAGATAGGTCTTGTAAATTTACATTTTATGGATGAGAAACTGAGGCCCAGAGGTGAAGCCCTGGATTAAGGTCAACCAATCTTTAGTACAAAGTCGGTTCCTTTCATTGCCTGCACTAAGGCAGCACTGAATTTGGGTGGATGACTTGCCCAGGATCACGTACTTCTTGGCAGTGGGAAAAGAATCTAGGCCTCCTACTTTAAAGCTTGCCATGCTTTTGGAATGCTTAAGCCACTTTCAGGGCTGCAAAGATGGAATTTTTCTACTGTGGGAGACGGTGATATATAACTAGGCTGCTTTCTATTCCAGTTGCTTACGACCACTTGGGTTGTGTTGGACATTGGGCCCTACTAAGAGTTGAATTGTGTCCCACCCCCAAAGTTATATTGAAGTCTTAACTCTGAGACTTATGAATCTGATATTGTTTGGAAACAGACGCTTTAATGATGTTATAAGTTAAACTAGAATGAGATCATACTGGGATAGAGTGGTCCTAATTATTAATATGACTGGTGTCCTTACCAAAAAAGAAGGGGTACAGAGGGAGGACAGCCATGTGAAGGTAGAGGCAGAGATTGGAGGGACACATCTACAAGGAATTACCATGAACCACTAGAAGCTAGGAAAAGGCAAGCGGGGTGAAAGGGTCTTCCCCTGGAGCCTTTAGACATGATGCAGCTGCCCTGTTGTGACCTTGAGGCAGACACGTTGATTTCAGATCTCCAGCCTCCAGAATTCTGAGACAATAAATTCCTGTTGTTTTAAGCCCTGTTAGAGCAACCCTGTGGTCGTGTATAGGGTTTCTGAGGCTGTAAATCTCTACTGGAGCAGAAAGCCTCATCTTTCTCCTGTGGAGCAGCCAGTAGATTCGATCTGCTGACCATTTGGTTAACAGCCCAATGGGTAACCCATGATGCCACAGCATTATGTGTAACCCACAGGGCTCTACAGCACCTCTAGGGCACCAGGATAAGCCCCTTGGCCCACGTCCTCCAGGACCAGCTCTGACTGTAGCACCTGGCTCCCCCAAATCTATGGGAAGCTTCCACCAGACCTCAGCTCAGTGGGGTGGAGGGATGCTGTGAGACCTTGGATAAATCATAGCCCCTCTCTGGACCTTAGTTCTAGATCTGAACATTGGAACAGTTAAAGTACACGAACATCGAGGTCCGTTATGAGGGAACAGTTTGGTTTTCAAAGAGAGGGTCTCGGCCAGTGTGTGATCTCCATACGTCATCCTCCTTAGTCATTTCAGCTCCAGCGAGTGAATTATTCCCCTGCAAATTCATCAATCTGAAAGTGTAACCTCTTGCTGTCAGAGAGAATTCAGGGGTTGCAAATGCACTTTAATGTTAGTATGAACAAAGTGAATATGAAAGGGGAATTTCGAACAAACTATTATTGATCTTTTTTCAACAGCAACAGATATCTTTGCGGGGGATGGGGGAGAAGAGCTAGGATTTTAGCTGATGTCTCCCGCCCCCAGTCTGGGCCCCATCTCAGGTAAATCATTTACATCTTTTATTTCTTTTTCTGTGTTGCACTCACCCACTGCCTTCTGAGCTGAAACTGACATCTCTTCCTGGGACAAACCTGCATCCTGGAGAGAAATGGGCTCAGTTAAGCCAGACTCCGTGACAGCCTAGCTCCCTGCCCTCATTCCCTACTCCTGTAGATGCCGCCCACTTCTTGGATTCTGCCCCCTCCACAACTTCTCTCCACTGGTCCCTTTTTCCATCCCAAAGTTGGCCTTTTCTTTGGGTACTCTTGGATAAATTCCAGTCTCCATCCCTGAACTGGGACAGTGCCAGCAGTTATGAACGGTTGGGGGTGATGCTCTATTGGACTGAGATGTCCAATAGACCACCTTCCTTGAATAAGAACCCCCCTGGTAACATGTATGGAGAAGGTGGGCCTAGAGTCAGCCAACCCTGGTGATGGTGAGAGAGGTCAATGGTTGGAGAGATATTCATGTTCTTTTGGGGTCTCACCTGGAAGGGGTTTTTAGTATCCTGGGCATTCATAGCAGCTTCCAGTCACTTGGACTATAAGTGAAAATGTCAGTGAGCCAGTTAAAAAGGTAGTGGAGAGGAAGGATTTGGAGCTGAGTGGGGATGAAGACGCTCAGGAGAATAAGACAAGAAAACCCACTCAAATGCCAGAGAGCAAAGCAAACCACGGTCTCAGGATGAGGCCTCCGTCCTATTCCTGGTCCTTTTCATTTTGTTTGATCCAAGACTGCTTCTCTGTTCTCAGTTCTGCCCTTCCTTTCAGAGGCACCCTTTCCCAATAAGTAGGCTGAGGCAGAGGTGAAGGCAAGCAGGATCTGAGATGGTTCTTGTCCCAAGTCCCAGTGCCTTCCTGAAACCCCTCCCCAGGGTAAAGACCCAAACTCCAAGGGGGGTGGAAGTGTTTTTTATTATAGCTTTGGTCAAACAGGGGTGTAGCGGAGCCAGCCAGGGGCTTTAGGGAGTGCTGGGAAGCTCTCCAGCCCCCAAATCACTCCTCCCCAAGTGGCACCACCCCTGAGCATAGGAAGGGACCCACCAAGCTGTGACCTCTCCCCCTGGGGCTGGCGAGTGGAGATGGTCAGTAAACAATACTATTGTACAAATATACATCAGGGGCTGGGTGGGAGAGGTCAAGGCTGTGCCCCAGGGACACAGCAGGAACCACCAGTCCCGGCTCTGGCAAAAGTGAGCGGGCAAGAGGGCCAAACGGTGGCCCAGGTGGGAGAGACATAAGCCAGAGCATCAGCCAGGGGTGACCCGCAGCCAGGGCCAGGCAGCAAAGAGGTGGGTGGGGGCAAATCCTCCTCTGCCTCACTGGAGGGCAGTGTGTGTGTGTGTTGGGGGGTACACAGAGGATGGAAGGGATCTCAGGGAGCTCAGTCGGAGTAGATAATGAAGCCAGAGAATGTGCTGTATTTGTTGCTGTTGCCGCCATGCGCTTTGCCTCCATCGAGCTTGATGAAGACCTCATCACCTGCGTCCAAATGCAGTATCACGCTGTTGCTGGCATAGTCATAGTTCTGGTCTGCATCCTGGGCAATAGCACTGGCCCGGACCTACAGGGTGAAGGTGGGTGGGCACAGGGTGAGGGAGGGAGTGATATGGGAGAGAGGGTAAGGAGGGAGAGGGAGACAGCAGTAAGGAGGGGGGTCATCAGAGGTCAGGAGGCTACACAGGGAGGATCTGGAGGCCCTAAAACCTGGCCACCAGTTCCTTATGGAATACAAAGTAAAATCTTTCAACAAACTGATGCAGTACTGGAAGCACTCACTCATCAATACCAAGAAAATTTGAAAGACAGCTACCTGGCCAACTGACTATTGATGTTAAGTGCTCGCAAGTAGGTTCCAACCCATAGTGACCCTGTATAGGGTTTCCGAGGAGTGACTGGTGAGTTTGAACCACCGACCTTGCAGTTCAAACCAATTTTGCAGTCCAGCGCATTAACCCACAATGCCACACCAGGACTCCAACTGATTCTAAGTGATCCATATTTGTGCCCATTCCAAAGAGAGGTGACCCAATGGATGTGGAAATCATTGGATAATATCACTAATAAAATACATGCAAGCAAAATTTTGCTAAACATAATTCAAAAATGGCTGCAACAGTACATTGACAGGGAACTGCCAAAGGTTCAAGTCGGATTCAAACAGGACATGGGACAAGGGATATCATTGCTGACATCAGATGGATCTTGGCTGAAAGTAGAGAATACCAGAAAGATGTTTACCTGTACTTTATTGACTACGCAAAGACTTTCAACTGAGTAGAAATGGGTAACATTGCCAAGATGGGTATTTCAGAACACTTAACTGTGCTCATGAGGAACCTGTACATAGACCAAGAGGCAGTTTTTTGAACAGAACAAGGAGATACCGGAAATGTTTTAAAATCAGGAAAGGCGTACACCAGGGTTGTATTTTTTCACCATACTTCTTCAATCTGTATGCTGAGCAAATAGTCCAAGAAGCTGAATCATTTGAGGAAGACTCATTAACAACCTGAGATATGCAGATGATACAACCTTGCTTGCTGAAAGCGAAGAGGACTTAAAATACTTACTAATGAAGATCAAAAATCAGTCTTCAATATGGGTTGCACTTCGATGTACAGAAAACAAAGATCTTCACTACTGCACCAATAAGTAACATCATGATACACAGAGAACAGACTGAAGTTGTCAAAGACTTCATTTTGCTTGGATCCGCTATCAACACTCATGCAAGCAGCAGTCAAGAAATCAAACATTGTATTGTATTAGGTAAATCTGCTGCACAAGACCTCTTTAAAAGTGTTCAAGAGGAAATAAGTCAAAAGGACACCTGACCTGAGCGACCGTATTTTCAATAGCTTCACATGCATGTGAAAGTTGGACAATGAAAAGGAAGATCACACAACTGATGCATGTGAGTTATGGTGTTGGAGAAGAATATTAGAAGTACCATGCATTGCCAGAAAAACAAACAAATCTGTGTTGGAAGAAGTTCAACCATAATGCTCCTTAGGAGCCAGGATGGCCAGACTTTGTCTCTCATACTTCAGACATATTATCATGAGGGAGCAGTTTCTGGAGAAGAGTATCATGCTTGGTAAAGTGGAGGGTCAGCTAAAAAGAGGAAGACCTCCATTTAGATGGATTGGCACAGTGGCAGCATATGGGATCAAGTGTAAAGGATGGTGTAGGACCTGGCAACATTTTGTTCTGTTGTGCATAGATAGGGTGCTAAGAATCAGAACCGACTCGGCACCTAACAACAATAACAACAGCCCCTTATCACAACCCCCCAACCCTTTCCAATCATAACATGTGTTGGAGCAGGATCATAGAGGCCTGGATTTATCTGGCAAGTGTAATGGGGGCCTGAATTTGGAATTAGCATGGAATTTTCCTCCTTAACTCATCCAAGTCTTACCATCTGGCCTTCTGGGGGACCAAGTATGTCCCTGCAGAGGGATTCTGGACTCCCGGGAGTTAGACAGCCAGTCCTTTTCTAATCATTTCTCCTTCTTTTCATTAATAATATTTTAGCCATATCCACCCTGTCTGTGTCAGTGGATACCTTTAGTCGTTAGACACAAGGACTAATGGCAGTTCCACAGTTTAGGTAGATAGACCAATGTCACACTGCTGGTTGTTGTTAAGTGTCATTGAGTCAATTCCAACTCATAACGACCTGTATAGGCTTTCCGAGGAACGGCTGGTGAGCTTGAACCACCAACCTTGCAGTTCAAACCAACCTTGCAATCTAGCTCATTAACCCACAGGATCATCAAAACAGATCTTTGGGCTCCTTGTCTGGAGTTCTTTCTAGTCATCCAACCACTTACCAGCCCAGTAATCATTCTTCCCTCTCCCAAGGTTCAGATTAGGCCTGGGTGTGGGCTTCCAAGGAGCCGTAACTATACAAAACAAACACACACACACAAACCTTACTTCTGTCAAGTAGAACTATAAATCTTTACCTAAGCAGAATGCCACATTTTTCTCCCTTGGAATGGTTTGAACCATGGGTCTTTCAGTTAACTGCTGAGTGTTTAACCACTGCACCACTAAGACTCCTTCCCACTTTAGCTATATCCTTGACTATTACCCCTCCCTCATCTAAAGTAAACTTCTAGCTCCTCCTGTCTCACCCCAGGGTGGTAGAGAGGAAATAGGTGAAAAGGAAATCCCAGCCTTACCCCCCTCCACCCCCATATGATCCTTATCTGATCTGATATCCTTGCTGGTCCTGGTCCTGGGGGAGGGAGGAAAAGGGGGAGAGGGGACAGGTAGGATGGTGGGGCAAGGGAGCACCAGTATTTGTGTATGAGCTTTTGGGGGCTCCAATGATAAGATAGAGTCCTGGCATGGCGCTGTGGGTTAATGCACCAGACTGCAAAGCCATTTGAACTGCAAACTCCGCTGGTCAAGCTCCTCAGCTGCTCCTCAGAAACCCTATACCGGGTCGCTATGGGTCAGAATTGACTCGACGGCACTTAACAACAACAACAAATGATAAGATAGGATTCCTAGTGTGGTGCTGTAGGTTAATGTGCTGGACTGCAAAGTCGGTTTGAACTGCAAGGTTGGCAGTTCAAGCTCACCAGTAGCGCCTCAGAAACCCTATACAGAGTTGCTATGGGTCAGAACCGACTCGATGACACTTAACAACAACAACAATTATTATTATAAGATATTGGGCAGGTGTGTGTGTGGTCGGGGCTGTGAATTCCCTCCTGAAAGTCTCACACAAGCCCTGAACCTTGAGATATCCTGGTGGAGAGTGGATGGGAGGAAATATCTCCAGAATTCCTTGTGGAGAAAGAATGCATTGAATTGGTTTTTTTGAGTTATGTTTTCTATGGCTAAAATTCTGGGCTGGACCAAGCCAAAGCTGCTGAGTCAGCACCAATGCTGCAAGAAAGAGGACTCAACCTATTTGCATGCAGCCTGCCATTTAAAGGCCAAATTGCTCCCGTCCCTTCTCTGCCTTCAGCCTCTTCTTCCCCAGCCTCCAAAGGATTTGCCTGGGCACTTAGCTGAGAAAACTCTGGTCCATCTAAGGGGCAAGGGACAATGAGGGAAAAACGTTCTGTATCATTGAGTTCCGTTTTTCTATTGGAAAATGGAGGGAAAGACCCTGCCTCACCACTGCCACCTTTGCCAAAGCCTTTTGATGTGAAGAAAAAAATAATAATAAAACAACTTAATAGAGTTTTGAGATACTAGGAAAGTGTTGAAAGCAAGCAGCCAACTTCAGTATTGTTCCCTGGGCCCTAATCACTGTAGTATTTATTATTACACATGCATTTCATTATCTTTGGTAATAAATTACTACTAATAACAATTATTTTTATTGCCCAGATTAATTCAGCCTTAACTCATTAAAACAGTGTGCTCTTTAATAGCCTAATCCATTAGAATACAGTCATCTGTCATCAAGAATTTCCCTGTGATGTGACAGGCATCAGAACTGTTATGTTCATGTTTATTATTTATTCATCACCATGATTGTTGCTGTAATTATCCTAATTACCTACGGAGGCAGGGAGAATTTATGCTGTTCCATCCTTAGATGGTAGGGAATCCAGGAATGGAACCCAGGGGTCCTGATTCTCTGCCCAAGACCGGAAGCAGTGGCATGCAGCTCTTGGTAGGGGCCAAGACGATGCTTGAGGAATTAAGGTTGCCATGGAAGCAGGAAAGCAAGTCTCATATTTGTCACAAGGGGGCACCCTAGAATCATCTCTGAAGGGTTGCCAACAGGGGAAACTGAGGCCATGCTCTGACTGGGAGCCCAGAATAGGGTAGAACACAAGGAACGTGTCAGAACCTGCAGATGAATGCTGGGACTTGGATGTGCAGGCTTGACTCCATAGGTAGCCAGCCTGATCCACAGGGATGCTTGAACTTTCACACACTTGCTGGACCCCTACTGTGCCAGGCGGTGGGAGTCCTTGAGTGGTGCTTAGCTGCTAACCATATGCTAACACACTTTAGTTCCCTATGAGTTGGAATCAACTTGAGGTCAGTTGCTTTGGTTTTGACTTGCTGTGACAAGCACTACGCTCCCTGCTGTGAAAGGCTTCAGGGTTCAGGATATTTGGGACCCTTCTCCCATCACAAGTGAGAGGCTGATCTCCAGTTAGGCCTTCAATTTAGACACCATGCCACTTCTTGCCTCTGCCTGACGCAGCCTCTGCTGGCCAAACCCTTGCCCACTTTTAAAAAACATTTTATTATGGTCTGGGTGAAAGTTTACAAAGCAAATTATTTCCCATTCAACAATTTTTATACATTTTGAGTCATGACATTAGTTGTAATCCCCTCAATATAACAGTGTTCTTTCCACTCCTCCCTTTTTCCATTTGCTGGTCTTTCCTGCCCCTTCCTGCCTTCTGAACTTAGACTTTTGGACAAATGCTGCCTTATTGGTCTTGTCTGGTTGGTTGTTCTGAGGAGCCCATTCCTCATGGGTTTTACTGTTCACTTTATAAGTACTGGACTGCGAACCACAAGGTTTGTGGTTCAAACCCACAAACTCCTCCTTGGAAACCCTATACAGAATCACTATGAGTCAGAAGCGGCATTTAACAATATTAACAACAACATTGTTTGGCTGAAAAATGATTGATGAGGGGGGTTCATACCCTTGCCCATTTTTAATATCCATCTTCCCACAGCCCCTTTCCTTGGAAAAGGGGTGCCCTAGCTATAGGCCCTGGCCCATCTTCAATCCACCCTCCAGCCCAGTTTATCAATTCCATGCCCTCCCTGACCCATCTCAACTGCAGGCAGATCACTGTGCCCAGGGCACTGCCCCCAACCTAGCACTCCTTCCTGAGACTCCCCAAGTTCTAATGGCAAGGTCTTGATATCCACAGACTGCAGTGTGGTGATCAAAGCTACCCCTAGGGAGAGGGCAGGAGGATAGGCCTCAGACAAGGAGATGGGGGCTCAGCATCTGGCACGAAGGGAGTGACCTTCAGCAATCTTTCTCAGGGAAGAGCTAGAGCCAGATGTGGCTGTGCCTTCCTGCAGAAATCCTGGAAGCCTCTCTGCAGGCAGAAAGCCAGGGAGGAAAAACACAGAGCCCAGGGGTTGTCCTTGTTCCTGAACACATGGGAGGGGCAAGCCCCTCTCCTCTAATCCTATCCATTGCTCAGTTCCTTCTATTTTCCTTTGCTCATTAGAACATCCTCTTCTATCTTTGAGCCAGCCTTTCCCTATACTTTTCTCTGTACCCATATTTCCTCAGCTCACTTGGGGGCCAGGCTCACCATTGTCTGACCACCCCTATTCTCAAGTACAGAATAGTCTGCATGGGGGGCAGGGGGCTAGCCCCACTTAATCCCTGTCCTTAACCAACATATCTGAGTATAGGAGTTGCCCATTGGGTTTCCAGCCCACCTTTACCGTGGCACTCATTGGTGTGTGCTACTGTCTGATTGCCACTGTCTCCCCCACACAGGTATGAATTCCAGGAGCACCAGTAAGTAGACTGAGCCCCAAACCTGGATCTTAACAAGTGTGTGCAATGACTTGTGAGACTGAGTCTCTTGGGCAATATGGAAGAAATCACAAAGGATGGGTGTGTCTTACTTTTTGGGGGGTTGGTGGGAATCAATGGTCTAAGTAACTGTATGGAAGCACTGGGGGCTTTGAATCTCCCAGTTAAAGCCACCTTCTTTTCCCTACTAGCCTGTGGCCCCAACTCCAAGGAACAGTCCCTCATTAGGCTCTGCCAAAGCCCTGACCTGCCCTGCCCTGCCCTGCTGGAGGTGAAAGAAGGGACTTTGAGCCTGTTTCACCTTGAAACAAGTGTCCCTTTGCCACCCACCCACACCCACACCCACACACTCTCACACACACTCTCACACACACACTCACACACACACTCACACACACACATCCTTGAGACCTCTTGCTTTGTCCCAGGTCCTGCTACAACGCCCTGTGGTGCGGGATCTACAGCCCACCAATGAACTGGTGACTGTCTCACCATCCAGGTAAACTGAGCCCCCACCCTGCTGAACCCACAGTTTGGTAGGAACCCAAACTTTCTTTGGAAGAGGCAGGAATTCCAATGATGAAGGTGACATTGCTGCATCACTTATTGGTGATTAATAAAGAGAACCGTGGGACTGTCTGCAGAATGAGTCCTTGCAGGAGAATGGGGCCTCCCATTTGGTCAGGAACCAAGGACAAAGAGGAGAGACATGGGAAAGCCTGAGAGACACACAGACTAGAGCAGAGGGTGGGGTTAGACCCTAGTGAGAGGCCAGAGCACAGGGAGAGACAGACACGGGAGAAAGAGACCAAAAAACAGGGGAGAGAGGTAAGGAAGAGATAGAAACCAGAAAGAAGCAGGCAGGAGAGAAAGAGGAGGGGGCAGACCTCAAGCTCCTGGGAAGTTTTTTGCTGACTCTCCAATGCCTGCTCACCCCTCCTTCCCCACCTTAGAGTCTTGAAGACCCTCAGACCAGCAGAAACCTCAGGGCAGTGTTGCGGTGGGGCAAGGTTCCAACAGGGTTTGGGATCTCAATCCCATCAGCCTAACTTGAGTTCTGAATGATGAGGGCTCCCTTTTTTCCACAGGAATGCTCGTCCCGCTCACATCCCCGGCACCCTGGTCACCCCGGGCTGGGAACACTGAGGGAGTGGGGAATCGGGCATAGCTGTTTTAAGCAGGGTCGGACTGAGGTTAGCTCCTCAGCTGGCTGCTCCAAGGAGAGCGTAGTGCACTCTCTGTTTCTCGAACCGAGTCACCGCGTTAAGTGCGTGCCAGCTCCTATCCTCCAATGGGGGTGGGAAACCGAGAAGATCGCTCAAAACTCCAAGCGTCAGGAGCCAGAGGATCTGGGAGACCTAGAGGAGGGAGAGTTTCCTCCTCTACACCTCGCCTCTAAAGGACAAACTTTTCCCCCCGGGGCAGCCCTCTTGAACCCTGTAGCTCAGGCACGGAAGGGAGAGTCTGGTCAGTCCCGGTTTTTGACCAGAGTGTCAGATCAGCGTAGTGGTTCGTTCCGATGACTGGGATGTATAGCCCGTCGGGCTCTTTTTGCCTCTGTGCCCCAAACCTCTCCTATGGCTCACCTTGCCTTCCCTTGCGCGCACAGCCGCGCGCTTCAGCGCCCGCGGGCGCGAAGGTTGCTCTCCCTATCCACCGCCCCAGAGCCCATCTTTGCCCTCTCTATAGCCGCCGGTTATTATCAGTCTGAATACCAGTTCTCAGATGCTGCCTCCTCAGGGTCAGCCTCCAAGGACTAGTCAGCGTACCCAGGAGCCCTGCGCTCTAACTAGTTGGGCTAAATAACAGCATTTCCGTGCCGCCCCGCATCCAGTAGCTTCTGCTTTGGAGCCGCACCCCTGCAACCGAGGACTTCGGAGTGCCGGCAGGCTCTGACCATCCCTGCGGCCGCTGTGGGGTCTCAGCCTGCGCCCTCCTGACTTGCCCGCCGACTCTGACCCAGTGCCTCTCTGCCTTGAGCTCCCAGGCCCTAGGCCAGCCCCATACCCCCACCGGGCCCACCTGACCGTTCTTGCAGAGGTCCGCCCACATACTGGTGCCGTCGCCGCCGCGCATGAGGACATGGTAGGTGAAAAAGTAGGTGCCTGGAATGTTGCACGTAAACTTGCCGCTAGCCGCGTCGTAATTGTTGCCTAGGTTGGTGACCACGTCGTCGAACTTGAGCACCTCGTAACCCTCATGGGGGTTCTTGAGGCCAGCGTAGAAGGCCACGCGCGGCACTGTGGTGTAGGTGGCAGTGCTGATGGCGCCACTGCCCCCCGCGCCTGGCAGCCCGGGGAGCCCTGGCTTGCCTGGTTCACCCTTCTCCCCAGGCGGCCCCACGGGGCCCGGAGGACCCGGATCCCCGGGAGGCCCAGGGGGACCCGGCTTGCCTGTGCGGCCCGGCTTCCCTTGGGGGCCCTGCACCAGCGTGGATGGCGGGGGCGCGCCGCTCTGCTCACTCAGGGCGTCGCCACCGTCGGGCCGTGCGCCGGCGCCGGGGCCCCGCGCGGGGTAGGGGTCGCACACCATGCGGCAGGTGCCCAGCATCTCATAGTGGCCGTCTGGGCCGCCCGAGCTCACCAGCACGGGGATGAGCACCACCAGCACCAGCAGCATCACCACGCCCGCGGCGGCCACCAGCAGTGTCTTCCGGCCGGCGCGGAGCCTGGGGAGCGCCGGGCCACCCGGCCGCGCCGTCGGGGCAATGATGCCGGCGGGAGGGGGCGCGGCGGGGCGCCCGCGCTCAGGGGCGGTCTGGCGGGGTTGCGGGCATGGGGCCGGGCTGGTGGTGCCGCGCGGTGTTTGCTGCGCTGCGGAGCCCAGCCGCCGACTCCAGCCTCGCGCCTCCCTCCTGCTGCGCGGCCGATCAGAGCTGCGGCCACCGCCTCCCGCCTAGCTCCTCCCGCCTCCTAGTACCAGAGCCACCGCCCCCTCGGCCGGCCCGGCCCCGCCCCGCTCCTTCGCGAGGCTTTGCGCGCTCGAGGGGTGGGGTGGAGGGCGGATCTAAAGCCTAATTGGGCAGCGGGCGAAAGACCCCGCCCATCTCGCGGGTAGGGCAGGGAGGAGGCGGGGATTCGGAGGCTAAGGTCGGAGCCCCAAAAGGAAGAACTAGCCTGAGCGAGCTGCTAGAGACTGAAACAAAATTGGGAAGGAGGCTAGAAGCTGAAAGTCAGGGAGAAGCTCCCAGAAGGAAGGGAAGAGTAAGGACGAGAGAGAACGGAAGAGAGGGCCACTGGGAGAGCGCCGAGGAGAACCGAGAGAGGGTCACTAGAAAAACCGTGAGAGAAGGAGAAAGGCGCGAGGGGCCTTGTCCCGCTGGGGACGGAGAGGAGAAGGGATTGCCTGGGGATTCAGGGGACAAAGAGCGATTGAGGGGAAACGGAGCGGGAAATGAGAAGGAAGAGGGTTATGAGAGAAGAAAAGAGAAAAGAAAAAGGAGGATAGTGTAGGGGGTCACCATACACCCCTTTGGGGGGGATCCTCCACCTGTCAGGTACCCAGCGTCTTCCCGTGTACTGAGGACACCAGTCCCTCCTGTTTTCTTTCCTACTCTCAGACTCACCTTTCCTCAGGAGGGCCAGGATCTTAGATTCCCACCCAACTCCAGGCCAATTCAGGCTGATTTTTCTTGGGGGCCCTCTCCTCCATCTTTCTGTGATCATTCTGGTATTAGACAAGGGAAAATGGGAATCCTAAGAAAGTGAGCAAAAAGAAAGGAAAACGAGCACCCCCACGTTATTTTTCCATCTGAGAATACGAAACCATCTCTGAATGGTGGTACCTTTCCCAGCCACCTAGATGAGTGGACCCACACAGTTCTTCTGGCCTCCTCCTTCAGCCTCCTCAGCAGGCTTCCTAACTCTTCTCCCTATTAGGTTGCAAGAGGTTCTCCTCTTCCTTAAAAGCAGTAAAGTGTTTAGGTTGCATAAACTGAAATGTGTCTACCTTTATAAAAATATTTGTCACATTATTTGAGGCCACTGCTCCTTCTCCCTCCACCCTCCACCCCCCACTTTATCTAGCCATCAGCGAGGGTTCTGCCTTTAGAAGCTAGGCTGGCTGCTGAGATTCAGCAGCCTCTTCCTACTCTCCGTTGCTGACCCATATGAAGTCCGTAGAACAGGAGCTCTGGTAGCGTCGTGGTTATGAGTCGGGCTGCGAACCTGAAAGTCAGCGGTTCGAAACTACCAGTCGCTCCGAGGGAGAAAGATGAGGCTTTCTACTCCCGTAAGGATTTACACCCTCGGAAACCCTGTACAGGGTCGTTATGGGTCGGAACCGACTTGAAGGCACTTAACAACAACAACAACAACCTACCCATAGGCAAAGGAGCTCTGGTAGCGTAGTGGTTACGAATCGGGCTGTGAACAGCAAGGTCAGCAGATCGAAACTACCAGCGGTTCCACAGGAGAAAGATGAGGCTTTCTGCTCCTGTAAAGATTTACAGCCTCAGAAACCCTGTACAGGGTCGCTATGGGTCGGAATCGACTCGACGGCACATAACAACAACAACAACAACCCATAGGCAGCATCGATGGACTCAAGTGTGGCAACAATAGTGAGGTTGGCCCAGGATCGGGCAGTGTTTCATTCTGCTGTGCATAAGGTCGCTATGAGTCGGTACCGATTCAATGGCATCTAATAACAACAATCCATAGTTGAAGGAGTCCTGGTGTGGCGCTGTGGGCTACATGGCGTTAGACTGCAAAGTCGTTTGAACTGCAAGATCGGTGATTCAAGCTTACCAGCTGCTCCTTGGAAACTCTATATAGGGTCGCTATGGGTCGGAATCGACTCTACGGCACTTAACAACAACAACCCATAGTTGAGCTGTTTCATTCTGCCTAAAGGCTGGGAAAGGCTTTGGGCTTTGGGCAACTCATCGAAAATTCCCGCGGTTTTAAACCACAAGCGGATTCTCCAGAGAGAGATGAGGCATTCTGCTTCAGTAAAGAATGTTGCTATTGTTAAGTACCTTCCAGTGGAATCCAACTCAGAGCGACCCTGTATAGGGTTTTTGAGGAGCGGCTAGTGGGTTTGAACTGCTGACCTTTGGTTACTGTCTGGTGCTTATCTTTCAGCGCCACACCAGGACTCCTCTGTAAAGAACTGCTGTTGTAATTAAGTGCCACCCAGTCGGTTCCAACTCATACCGATCCAGTATAGTGTTTCCAAGAAGAGGTGAGTTTGAACTGTCCACCTTGTGGTTCAAACCGACCTTGCGGTCCTGCGCTTATCCTACAGCGCCACACCAGGACCCCAAAAATACTGCATTGATTTGATGCAAACTCAAGATCCCACGGAACCGAGTAGAACTACTCCCTAGGGTTTCCCAGGCTGTAAATCTTTACTGGAGCAGCTGGTGGGTGGGTTTGAACCATCAACCCTCGGTTAGCCGTCCAACACTTAACCCATTGTGCCACCAGGGCGCCTCCCGCAAAGAATTGTTGTTGTTAAGTGCTGTTGAGTCAATTCTGACCCATAGCGACCCTGTATAGGGTTTCTGAGGAGAAGCTTGAACCGCTGACCTTGCAGTTCAAACGGCTTTGAAGTCTGGCGCATTAACCCACAGCGCCACGCCAGGACTCCCCCACAAAGAATACAGCCTCCCAAACCTTATGGAGCAGTTCTACTCTGCCCTGTAGGGTTTCCAGGAGTTGGAATCCACTCTAGGGCAGCCGGTTATGGGTTGGGAGGAAAAGAGGCACGAGACTATTAACAGGGGAGCTGAGGTTTGAGCACAGGTTATTGTCCCTCCATCCTATGGAGGGAGCTTAAAAATGCAATAAATGGCATTTATTCTGGGCTGACTGTGTTCCAGACTCTGTTTTGAATGCTTTACATCTGTGATCATACTTGATCTCCACAATCCAAAGAGATACAACTCATCATTATTTTCTTTTTACAGAAGGAGAGCTGAGGCTCTGGGCAGTTAAGGGACTTGTTCTAAAATCACACAACTGGTAAATGGTAGAGCCTGGATTCAAACCGTCAGCTCGGCTCCAGCTCTTCTAGCTTCAATTTGATTGGGGTTCTAGGCACTGTTTACCGCCCAAAGGCAGGTGTTCAGAGCTAAGGAAGGGTTGAGAGCATGAGTCAGGCCAGCAGAGGGCTATCAGTCCGGTCTCCCCCTATTTCTCCCCATGAAAGCCACAGGGCTGGTGACACAAGGGACGCTTGCACGGTCACTAGCGTATAGTTTGTATAGACCCCCCCCCACACACACACACTACACCCTCACACTCCCCCTCCTCCACCACATCGCTGGGGCTCCTCCACCTTCCTCCTGCAGCCCTCCCAGAACCCGCTAGGGTTCCGCGGCTGGCTGCCCCGGCGGAGCAGAGGCGGGGACCGCCACCCCAGCATTCGCCCCGCATCGCTAAGGTGCGCGCGGAGGCCAGCGCCCGCCCCCGCCCGCGCGCCTGTTCCCCAGGCGCGGAGTGGCGTCTCTGTCAGCCCAGCCGGATTCTCCCCGCTTCGCTGGAGTGGAAAATAACGGCTTCAAACTTTGCAGAGAGGAGCTGTGCCAGCACTTTAATTAACAGCCATCTTGGCCTGCGAGCCTGGACCACCAGCTCCGCGCCTCCTTCAGGCTCGCCAGGCGCCGCCCTGGCCCCGCCCAGGTCCCGAAGGAGACGTCCATCCCTTTCTCCCTGGTGTGGGACTCTGGACACTTGGGAAATGAGAGCCTGGCTGATTAGCGGGGGCTGCTGCCTTGCTGGACGGCTCCTCAGCTTAGTTCCTTAAGACCCCCGAGATATCTCTCACTTCAAACTGTCTAAAGCCTGGCGGTTGAAGATTCTGGAATTAGATTTATGTGCAAGTCTCAACTAGTGATTTTAGACAAGTCACCTAACCTCCCAGGTCCATTGTCCTCCTTCATGAAAAAGGTCGTTGTGAGGATTAAATACGATCTGACTCCATGGCACTTAACAACAACAATTATGTAAGGAGTTCTGGTGTGGCACTGTAGGGATAAGCACTGGACTACTACTGCATGGTCCACATGGTCGGCTGTTCAAACTCACCAACTGCTCCTCAGAAACCCTGTATAGGGTTGCTATGAGTCAGAACCAACTCAACAGCACTTAACAACTTAATAAAAATAAAGTATGTAAAGCTTTGGATTTAGCACCCAGTAAATGGTGGCTCTGGTAGCGTAGTGGTTACAAAACGGGCTGTGAACAGCAAGGTCAGTTCGAAACTACCAGCTGTTCTGCGGGAGAAAGATGAGGCTTTCTGCTCCCATAAAGATTTACAGCCTCGGAAGCCCGGTACAGGGTCACTATGTGGCGGAACCGACTCCACGGTACATAACAACAACAACAAAATGGTGGCTACTTATAATTATTTCACTGAGGCTTAAAAGGTCTTCCCTCCACCCCAGGCCTTTGGTCTCCTTGGTCCTGGCATCTTCCTGTAGATTGTTATGCTTGGCACTAGAACTGGGGTACAATGGATTTCCCCTTCCAGGTTTAGAGAGGGTACCGGATGAATGAGGGAGAACCCCTGGAGTACTAGCTCCCAGCTAACCAACCATGAAGACCTGGGACCCAGATTTCCAGGAAGAAGAAGGCACCAGAGTGTATGCTGGGGGATGTAGACCTGTCTTATCTCTAGTTGGAATGCTGCCTGTTTGGTTTTGCTTTCCCTCTTTTTTTTGTGGAAGCTCCTTCACTCCTACAGTCCCTGTCATTCCAGGGTAATTGTGTGGGGTGCAGGGAAGTGGGTAAGGCACTTAATTTATGCAAGGCTGACTTCAGGAAACAAAGTGTCTGTTCAGTGTTATTCTGGGGTTCTTTGAATGAATGAATGTGAGTGGGTGTGAATGTGTAAGAGACTGTGTTTGTGTTAGCGTGTGTCTGGGTTTATGGGTGATGAAAGGGGGTGCTGTGCCTTGACTCATCGACTAGCAAATGTGCATTCATTTATTCACTTGCTCATTCAGTAAATATTTACTGAAAGCACCAAGTCAGGTACTGCAAGGTGGCTGTTGTTGTTGTTGTTAAGTGCCATCGAGTCGGTTCCGACCCATAGCGACCCTGTACAGGGTTTCCGAGGGTGTAAATCTTTACGGGAGTAGAAAGCCTCATCTTTCTCCTGCGGAGTAGCTGGTAGTTTCGAACCGCTGACCTTAAGGTTCGCAGCCCGATTCGTAACCACTACGCTAACAGAGCTCCTAACTGCAAGGTGGTGGTGGTCTAAAAATGAGACCAACCTGAGCAGTAAGTACCTGGAGAGCTCACTGTTGTCAGGGAACAAGGGCAGAAAGAAGTGATCAGTGCTATGATAATTATTGTTGTTGTTGTGAAGTGCTGTGGAGTCCGTTATGGTTATAACTCACAGCAACTCTGTGCAGGGTTTCTAAGAGGGGTAACAGTACTTATTCTATAGCACCACACCAGATAATTATGGTACGTAACATCCGTCTGGAGCACTTCCTTAGTGCAGCGTCCTGTTCTAATCACTTTATGTGGATTCTCTCATTTGGATTTGACACCTAGTAAAATGCATTTTAAAAAGTATTACATCACTTTTATCATGTAATGTCAATAATCCCAGAAGGTAAGGTTGTTGTTAAGTGCCATTATGTCAGTCCCAACCCATAGTGACTCTGTATAGGGTTTCTGAGGAGCAGCTAGTGAGCTTGAACTGCCAACCTTGCAGTACAAACGATTTTGCAGTCTGGCGTATTAACCCACAGCGCAGCATCCAGGACTCACTTTATAACTGAGGAAACATAGGCTTGGGAAGAGGTGTTAGGAAGCATAAATGAAGCACTTCCCCAGCGTAGTCCAGGAAGACTTTACAGAGGATATGTCTCTTCTTCCATCCATCCATCCATCCATCCATCCATCCATCCATCCATCCATCCATCCATCCATCATCCCTTCTATAATTTCTTATCAATTGATTCTTGTTAGTACAGGACACATCATATCTGCTAGCTTTTGTCCTCATGGAGTTAATAGGTGGACAACTGATAAGCAGCTGCAATCCAACCTGACAAGTGCTGTCTGGGAATATGTGGGGTGCTATGAGAATACTTAACAACAGCAACAACACGAGAACACTAAGCAGTGTTACCAGAATTCATCTGGAGGCAGGGAACCATGGACGACTTCCTGGAAGAAGAGATACTCAAATCAGGAGTCAGCAATATGAAGAGATGTCTCTAGAGGTAGAGGAGGGAGGGATGGAAGAGTGTTTTAGGCAAAAGGAGCAGCATTTACTAAGTCCAGGTCTTGGTAAATTACAGGGCCTTGTGGCTGTGACAGGAGCTTATAATTTATCCTAAGGGCAATAGGAAATGACTGAAAGTTTTAAGTAAGTGAATGATAGAATCAGAGCTTTCAGAGTAGAAGGATGCTCTCCTTGCTCTGGGGAGGAGGGTTTAAAATTGGGTAAGAGTGAAGGTAGAGAGATTCGCTGGGAGGCAGCTGCAGTGGTCCAGGTGAGAGCTGATGGTGCCTGACCTGAGAAGGCAAGAGGCAAATTGGCAGATTTGGTGAAAGATTGGAGAGAGGCTGGAGACTTGCAGGTTTCTGAAAGAATCTTGAAATGTTTATTAAATGAATGGAGGATGGATGAACATCGTTGCTATTAACTGGGTGCCTAATATATGCCAGGTGATTTACAACCTCTATTTCATTTCATTCTGGCAGTGCTGTGAGTTAGGCATTGGGCTACTAAGCCAAGTCCGACAATTCAAACCCACCAGCTGTTCCTTTGAAGAAAGATGAGGCTGTCTGCTCCCGTAATGATTTACAACCTTGGAAGCCCTAGGGAATCGTTCTTCTCTGTCCTGTGTTGTTGTTAAGTGACGTGGAGTGGAGTTGTTTCCAATTCATAGTGACCTGTATAGGGTTTCTGAGGAGCAGCTGATGAACTTGAACCACCAACCCTGCAGTTCAAACTGACCTTGCAGTCTAGCACACTAATTCACAGTCCCACAACAGGATTCTGTCCATAGAGTCACTATTATTTCTTTTTAAAGTTTTTATTGTCAATTGAGTGAAAGTTTATAGTGCAGATCATCAGTTTTACATTAAACAAATCATATACTTTGTTTCATTACAATGATTATAATCCCCTCCAAGTACCATCAGTTAATAGTATTTCTCTCTATTCATTTTAGCTTTTTTAAAAAAACAAAAACACTCACGCATATATAATAATTTAAGCCATCCAAGGGCACATTCTATAATTCTGCCTCCTGGCCACTATAGAGTCACCATTAATAAGAATCAACCAGATGGCAGCAGCCTTGATTTTGGTTTTTGATTTAGAAGTCTAAGGAACTGACATTGTTTCAAGGTAAATGAAGAAAGTGAGACTCAGAAGAGGTTAAGTGATTTGCTGGAAATCACACAGCTGGTAAGAGGAAAGACGGGGTTAACATTTAGGTGTGTTTGACCCCAGGTGGGGGCTTGTCATCATGCCACTGGGCCTAGCAGGCATAACCCTGCTGGCAAGGAGGGAGCAGGGTAAGATATTTTAGGGACAAAGAACAGCTTGGGTCAATCAAGGTCCAGGAGTACACAAGACTTTTTTTGGTGGAAGCCACTTGTCTACAGCTGAGCACCCAGTCAGACCACCATTTGTTTTGTGAGTCAGAGGTGGTCACATCACATCTAGGACTTTCTGTTTCCTCTTCTGGACTGGGAGATTGTCCTAGGCAGGTCTGAGAGATGGTGATTCTCATGGTAAAGAGAACTCCTCATAGACTTCCACTGAAGCATCATAAACCTCTTCTTGACATTTTAACTCAGATATTTCCAGACCCTGTGTGGGAAAAACTCTCATAATTTCCTACTTCCCTTTAGAAAGAAGGCATTTTGTCAGAAAGTGTGGAATACTGGAAGTTGAGTTGTAATTGGGGATCAGGGCTCAGGACACATCTTATTGGCCTGAACCAGGCTGGGTCTCAGAACTCCTGAGTCTTTTCCAGGTCTAAGAAATAGGCAAGGAGACCTTCTTTGGGAATCCCTCCCGAAGCCCCACCTTCTGAGGAGGACAGAGTGGGAATGAGGGGGCAGAGCCCAAGTGCTCAGGTCATTGACTGGCTTCCTCATGTCTCCCTCACCAGAGAACTCTGCATCCCTTCTCACCCCCTCTAACCAGCAGCTGTCAGCTGCCCATCCCAAATCCAGCTCCAGGAAGAAAGCTCCTGAAAAGACCCAACTGAGGGAGGGGGAGGCGTAATGGGAGGGGCCTTCTCCCCTCAGCCCAGCTCCGTGTCTCCCAGCTGCATGTATAAGTAATGAGACTCCACAGCCCCAACAAGAACCAATATAATGGCGGATGCACAGGGTCAGCCAGAGAGACAGATAGCGGGATGCAGGAGTGACAGGCTGTGCAATTACTTGGAGCCTCCTGCAAAGGCAGCAGAGAGAGGGCCCAGCCTCCTGCCTGGCCCGCAAGGTCTGAAGCACCTTGCCCCCTCCCATAGGCCTCTTCCAGGATGAGGGGAGGCAGTGGAGGAGCAGTAGTAGAAGAGAAGGGTAGAGGAGGGAGGAATTGGGGCTGGTGGGGTGTGGCTGGTTTTCCTGGGTTCTGTGGTTCTGAGGATAAGGGCAGCACAGAGAAAGCCATCTGTTCCCAGGAAGATTAGGGAAGACTCCTTCTAGGGAGCATTGTCCTTGTTAGGAAAAAGCCCCTCTTTCATTTCCACTCCAAGAGACCATAACATGTAGGGTCTGGAAAGGTCATAGAGACCCTTCCTTTGACAGTTCAGGGAAACAGAGGCCTAGAGTGAGAAATGACTTGCCTAAGGTCATAGGGCCAATAAGAGGCAGAGCTAAGATAGGAGCCTCAAGGTCTCTTTTCAGGACCCTGATGGGAGATCAGGAGGTGAGGAAGAGGGACTGATGGTTGCCTCTGCACTGGGTGGTCCCCATAGAGCCACTGAGAGTGGGAGTAACCCGGTGGGTGAGGTTTCAGAGGCCTGGCGGCAGGGCTGTGGAATAGAATTATAGCCGCAGCAGCACCTTGAAAGAAAGATACACAGCCAGGGTCCAGGTCCCAAGAGCAGTCTCTGAGCACCTCATCTTCATCCGCCTGGGGTCT
Organism: Chrysochloris asiatica; assembly: GCF_000296735.1. NCBI lineage: Eukaryota > Metazoa > Chordata > Mammalia > Afrosoricida > Chrysochloridae > Chrysochloris > Chrysochloris asiatica. The sequence goes on from NW_006408525.1 coordinate 30,677,047, forward strand.
GAGTGACCGAGGGGGATCTCTCAGAGCCCTACCAGTGTTTGGCCCACAGTAGATACTTAGTAAATGTCCATTAAACGGAACCCCTGAAAAGGCTAGCCTCATGGTCATGTGACCTGGGCAGACACACAGGGTTTGTACTTTCGAGGACTCTGCTGTCACCATCTGGAAATTCTTCATAATCTATAACAAAGGGCTCCACATCTTCATTTGACACTGTGCCCTGCAAATTATGTGGATAGTTCTGGCCCTGAGACAGAGATGTGGTTTGTTCTTGGAAGGACTCCCCAGTCTCTCCCTGGCCTTCCTTGCCCCACATCTTACCCAATATGCCCCAAGTGGAGGTAGATGCAAAGCCAGGAGAAGTTGGCATTTGGTGAACTTCTTGAGGTGGGGAGATGTTCCACCCAATAGTGACTGACCATGCCTGACAGTCTCAATCTCATCTTTCATCCACAAAGCCTGCACTTTGTCCATCTATGTGTCCATCCCTGACCCAGGCCAGGGTTATGTATGAAAGATGGTACCTAAACTACAGGACCCACGGTCCTAGCTGGAGTTTCCCGTTCTCTGGGAGACATGACTCCTCTGCTAATCCCACCTGACTCTGGTAGGGCAGGAGGGCCTAGTAGGCCGTGGGGATGGGAGGCTTAATTAGTAGCCAGAGCCAGGCAGCCAAAGGTAGGGGCAGAGCTGGCCTCAACTCCCCCCACTATAGATCTGCTCTCCTGGAGACATACTGGCCAGCTAGCTTAGGCTCTGGCTCTGGCTCAGCTATTTTAGGAATAGATTTAACCCTTCATGTACCACCACCATTGCTGGGCCTGTCTTCCCTGGCACACTCTCCAGACGGTTTTCCTCCTGTTCCCTCCTTTCCAGTCCCTGCACTTCCTCCTAGGCAGCTGAGAAGGTGGTGGTTTGCTCTATGGTAGACGGAGTTGAGTTTCACTAAGGGAAGCTCCAATCTGGCTCCTGGGCCCCTTCTTTGCCTTGCCATGTCATCACATCTCTGGACTTAGGAAATTGACAGATTTAAGCATCACCCCAGTTCCTTCTTTTCATCTTAGGCAATTGGGATAGGTAGGGTCACCCACACTGGTAGAAACAGCTGGTCTGGGGAACGGGAAGTGAGGTAGGAAGCCTCGGCTTGGCTTCCATCTCTGACCAAGCAGCAAGCCCTACCTGTCTGACCTTGATGGCCCCTGGGGCCTGGTGTCCAGCTGGGTGTCCCATACAACCAGCCAGAGCCCCCACTATGTCATGGGGTTCCTCCGCTTGGCTTTTACTCTCATTCCAAGTCTTTCCCAGTATTTCTCTTCGTAGACAAACCTAAGCTAGGATGGTTTCTGTGCTTGTGCTGTGCTTTCTTGAGCTGGGAGGCCCAGGACAACACAGAACTTCTGGTCCCTTCCTCAGCTATAGGACTAGGAATGGCAATTTGTCACCAAATGCTATTGGAAAAGCTTACTTTCAAGATCCAGGCATATGGCCGATGACGTCACATAATTGGTGAGAACCTGTGATGTGCCTGACATTATGTTGGACACTGGGTAGAGAGGATCAATAATCGATAATTGATCCCTGCCTGAGAAAAGATGCTCTCTTGAGCTGTGTCACCTGACTATCGACCTAGGCACAGTTGAAGGACTGAGGCAAGTGAGTCTTCCCCTTAGGCCCCTTCTAATTCCCCTTCTTCCAGGTTTCCATACCCAGGAACCTGAAGTGACAGGGCTGGGGCTGGGGATGGAGGGTGAGGCCAGATGAAAATGCATGAGCTCCCCATAGGGGCTGTAGAAGGGGCTTTTGTGATGAGTGAGGATCACTGAATTGCTTGTGCTCCAGCTTCCAATCTAGAAGATCCAGATGGATTTATCAAGGTGTCCTGGTGAGGATAGTTCATTCAGAGACATACCCTCCAGGAAGGAAAGATTCTCTGCATCTTTTAAAAAGTAAGACGATCCTCCCACTTTATCCTTAATTGGGAGGCATACATCAGATGCAGGAGGTTGGCTATAGAAGGGGGAATCCTTCTTCTTTAGATAGAGGTAACTTGGGCTTCCTGAGACAGTCTCCACAGTTTTTGAGGGAACATACTGGGGCCCACAGGCTAACCTGTGGCAAAACTAGGAGCTGGACCCTGGAGTCCTGGACCCTGCAGTCACAGTCAGCCCCCGCTTCCCCTCCTCCAAGCTCCTCTCCTGCTGGTTCCTTCCCTGCCTTTCCTGTTTCCAGGCTGGGAGCCCCAGCTGGTAGAAAATGTCTTGCTCCTTAGCAGCTGGGATTTGTAAATATTTATAGGAACATGGAACAGATCAGTGACTGACAGGCCTGGGGAGCGGACAGGGGCCCAGCCCAGAGCTCAGCAGCTTCACACCCCTCACCCCACACCCTGACCTGATTTGAGGGAGCCTAGGGCATGGACTGCCATTCTCCCCATTCAGCAATACAAGCTCTGAGGCTACATTTGGCCATGTGCCTCTGGACTCTGCTTCCACACTCACCCCCAACTCACCACCACATGCTCACACACCCAGTGCGGCTCCCACTGCCCCGCTCCCCACCACACATATTCTTTCCCTGTCACACGTAGGCATGTGCATGTATGCTTTCTAACTCTCAACGTACACATATATACACACCCGTGCATACATGCTCATGCATACATGCTCACACCTTTGAACATACACCAGCTCACACTCACAAACGCACTGGGGACCTAGATCATAGTCACACCTCCTTCCAGCCCACCATCCCAGCTCCTCCTGCTTCCTAGCTGACATGGTGACTGTGTGTGAGTAAGTGTGTGTAGGGAACAGGAAGGTGAATCCTGAGGTCCGGGATGAGGAAGAGAAAGAAGGAGGAGATAGAAGTGTGCACCAAAGGCCATCCTGAGCTGATATCAGCCCAGAATGGAAGCCAGACAGACAAAGACAAGCTGGAGAAATGCAGAGTGACAAGGGTCTAGGCAGAGGGAGCAGGAGCTGAGGACAGAGGACCCCCTTAAATGAGAAGCTGTCACATTGCTGCTCCAGTGGCTTGTGAGACCAGCAGCCCCCTTCAGTTGGAGCCTCTCCCCTCTGGATCTTGTCACTGTGACTTTGCTTTGCTGCTTGGGCAGCCGGGAGTGGTGACAAGCAGGGAAGACAGTGCCCAGGGCGGCTGGCTGCACCACTCCAGCCCAGCTGCCAACTCACCCATCAGTGCTCATTTCCTTACCCACAGGGGCCCAGATGAAACCAGTGAGCAGCCTAGCTGCCCTCGTCTCCCAGGGCCACAGCAAGGGAAGAGGACAACAGCTAAAATGGGTACAGTGTCAACCAGACCCAGGCCCCTGGGTCTTGAGGCTGGGCATGGGGCACATGGGGCACCTCTCTGCTCCTAGGCATCCAGAACCTGCCAGATATGGAAGGAATAAAGGCATGAGACAGAGGCAGGGGGAAGAAACCACTAAAAGGATGCAAAGATGGTTTTGGTATAAATTTTATTTCATCTCCTTCACCATGCACAAGAATACTGTTGCCACACACCATGCCCCTGGGTGCTGTGTTGAATAATCCTCCTTCTTGCCTTTGGTCTGTCTCAGGGTATTAGTTCTGGGGTATCAGTCAGTCAGCTTGTGCTCTACCATCTGGGACCAAACATTTCTATAAAATCAGAAAGACACAAAAATAATAGTACTGAAAAGCCAGGCGAGCTGCATTACCTGCTGTTTTCCTGGAGTCTGGGTTTTCATCGGCAGTACAGTTTGCCACCCGGCGTTGACGTCCTGATTGATTCATGCTTTCATAGGTTCATTCATATATTTACTCAGCGACCATTAGTCATCCAGGTGCCAGGCCCTGTGCTGGGGCCTGGGGCCAGTGAACAAGCTGATTGAACAAGATAAATCAATGCACAATGAAATGTGATTTCCCCAGAGGGCTGGGGAGCAGCGTCTGGGTGCCCAGCCTGGGGACCCAGACGTCCTGAACCTTTGAAAATGACCCAGAATTCCTCTCTTCTCCCAGGATCTTCCCTCCCCTCTCCTGCCTCTGTAGCTCTGTTCTCCCGCAGAGTGTGAAGGTGGCACTGAAACTCAGCTTGGACACTTAGTGGCTGCATGACTGTGACCAACCCATTTAATTCCTCTGAGACACCATTTTTTCCCTAAAATACAGTAACTAATACCCATCACAGGAGTAGAGAAAGACCATCAAGTAAGATTAAGTATATAAAGCACCAAAAATAGTGCCTGGCACACGGTAGGACCTCACCTATTTCTAGCCACTTCCCCTGTCCCTTTGCCAGTGGTGCAAGCTACATCTCTTCTCACCAGCAGGAGGCGTTGTGGAGTCCAGGAAAACTGAGCATTCTGTTTACAGTCATCCCTCAGTTATCTCAGGTCTTGGTTCCAGGACACCTGCAGATACCAAAATCCAGGATGCTCATGCCTCATAAAATGATGTAGTATAAGTATTTGCATATAACCTAAGCACAGCTTCCAGTATACTTTAAGTCAACTCTGTTGTTAAGTGCGGTCAAGAAGTAGGTTCCAACTAATAGCGACCCTGTATAGGATTTTTAAGGAACAACTGGTGGGTTTGAATTGCTAACCTTGTGGCTAGTAGTCTAGTGTTTATTCTTCAACCCTACAAGAGGACTCTAGATTATTACAATGTAAATGCTATGTAAATAGTACATTATGCTCTCTTTTACCCTTTGAGGGGTTGCTTTGACCACTGAATTACTCCCCCCCCCCAATTATTTTCTATCTGAAGTTGGTTGAATTTGCAGATGTGAAACCAAAGGATATAAAGGATCCACTGTAGCATGGTTCTTTGCTTTGTGTCATTCTCTAAGGCAGCCTGGTTCTTGTCTTATTTGGAGGAGGAGGATGGAGAGACCATGTGACTATCCCAAAAAACAGCCCCTTTCTTCACCCTGTTTCCCCTCTTTCTGGCTCTTAAGTTTAAAAACTTAAGGTACGTGTATGTTTGTATGTGAGTGTATGTTGTCGTGGTGGAATGATGGTTGTGATTGTGGTGGTGATGATGATGATGGTAGAGTGTTCCTGGTGGTGCTGGGAGTTCACATCAGAAGATTTAGAAGACAGTACAGTCTCAGCTACTTCATTGATGACCTACTATGTGCCAGGCCCTGTGATGGTCGCTTCATTTTCGCAGCAATGCATTGAGACTCCTCTTTCCTTTTGCAGAGAAAGATGCTCAAGTCAGAGATAGATATTAAATACTCTGGCTAAAGATTCATAGTAAGATGTGGTGAAGTCGTTAAACCCTGGACCATTTAACTCTTAGCTGCACGGTCCTTCTCATGATCTCATGATGGTAGCCATAGTTCACAACAGGAGACGAGGTCCAGAGGTGTTAAGTGATTTGCCCAAGGTCACTCAGCAGTTAGAAACAGAGCCTGGCTCTTTCTTCTGCACTTCTAGGTCTCAGCAGGTCCTATCACCAGGAAGGAGGATCCCTAGTATACTACCTTTCACAGAGACTTGAGTCCAGACCTCCTCAGGCGTCAGGAGCAGGCTCTATCTCCACGCTCCTCCCAACCCTGTTGTTGTTGTTGTTGTTGTTAAGTGCTGTGGAGTCAGTTCCGACTCATAGCGACTCAGGGTTTCTGAGGCTGTAAATCTTTACGGGAACAGAAAGCCTCATCTTTCTCCCGCAGAACAGCTGGTAGTTTTGAACTGCTGACCTTGCGGTTCACAGTCCGATTCATAACCACTATGCTACCAGAGCTCCTATACTGTCAACTCCAGTCTCCCCTCTTGCCACGACCCATTGCACTTGACATTCCTCCCCCAGATCTGATCTTGGGCCTTTCTTGGCCCTGGCAGCATGCGCCAACAGCTCCGACTGGCATGGAAGTTGAAGGAGAAGGGCTGACACCCTTCTTCTACTCTTATCCCTGGAATGGTGAGCTGGGGGCTAATTGTCTTGTTTTCCTGGTCATGGAAAATGGTCTTGGACCTTACTTTCCTGCTCAGGAAAATGGGTAACTTCTTCCTAATCACCCAGGAATTAATGAAAAAGGGAGGACGCAAGAGCGCACTGTACCCAGATTGTCCATTGTCCATAGGCTTTTTTCCTCTGGAAGCCTTCCTCTGATCCCCTTTGTACCATTCCTTCAATCTGGAGTCATTGTGATGATGATGGGGGTGGAGGTGGTGATGGGGGTGGTATGATAATGGTGATAGTGGTGATGCTGATGGTGATGGTAGTAAGAGTAGGTTTGGGCTTCCTAGGGGGAAGGAAGGAGGTTGACTGATCATCACATTCATCAACATCTTTCCCCACTCTTTAATAATAATAATCAGTATATGCATGTCTTCCATAAAACAGTTATGTGCTAAGTACTCAGTATGTAATAATTAATTTAATCCCCCCAAGAAACCTATGAGGTAAGTACTATCACATTCTCATTTTAGAGACGAGGAAACTGAGGCAGAGCGGGGTTAAATAAACTGCCCTGCTTCATACAGCTAGCAAGTAGCAGCGCCTATGGTCAAAGTCCTGTCTGATCCCAGAGTTAGGGTTACCTTCTGGGTTACCTTCTCTCTCTGTACATGGGAGAAGAGTTGATGGGTAAATGTGTAGGGGAGAGGCATTTCAGGGGGTTTTACTGTCTTGATGTCTCCTGAGTCTCGCAGTACCATTCTAGCTTCTTACTTCCACTCAGAACTCGACTTCTCAGGCGTTCAAATGAGGGTGGTGAGGGTCATGGATGTGGGGTGGGTGCTAGGTCTCAGCTTGTTGGTGGTCACAGAAATGGGGGCCTAGACCAGCCCATGCTGGGCAGCTGGGCCCAGCTCCTGGCTGGTGCTCCCGCCCTTGCCCTCCGGGAGCTCCATGCTGCCGGCCTCCCTCCCTCCCAGGATCTCATTATATCCCTAAGAGAAACTGACAGCCTCAATATCTTACTTTGCAAATATAGTTTATTCCTTCAATAAAGCCGCCTGCGCAGGGGAATGTTTAAGCCTTGCTCTCCCCTGAGAGCTTCATTTGAATTTCTAAAGTCTTTACTCAGTTCCTCCAATGGGGCAGCTGGGTAATGAAAACGCACAGCCCCCGCTTAACGGGGATTCATTTCCTGTTGGGGTCTCCTCAGTCTCTGCCAGTAGAGAAGCTGAACTGACCTAGGAGAGAACCGGTGGCTACCTGGATGTTGGGGAACCTGGGAGACTGGGGGTAGGGAGGTCTTGGCATGGGCCTGAGCACCCAGGAACCAGTGGGGTCCCAGCTCAGGCTAGCTGGGTACATCTGTACACTCACTGAGGGCCTCCAGTCTCCAATCCTTCTAGTCGGGGTGGGGTGGGACTCTCCACTGGGGCTCTCTTTATAAGATCTCCCTCCCGGGCCATACCCCCCCTGGTGTCTCCCTGCCCCAAAACCTAAGGAAGGAATCTCCCTGTCTGAAGACCCCTTCATGGAGGCTGTGCCCAGGGACCCTTCTATAGGGTCTCTATGCCTTGAGGCCCCTAGACAGTATCTCTCAGTCCCAGTCCATCAATCCCTGTCTGGACCCCCTCACTACAGGATAGTCCCTATCCCAGACCCCCATGGGAGCCTCTAATTAAAGGGCCGGCACGCCCCTCGGGGACTCATTAGGCCCGCTGTGCAGAGAACATTTAATCATTGCTCAGAGCATCGATTGGAAAATCAATTTCTTTGTCTCTCCGCACGAGGCGCTGGAGAAGGGGGGGTGGGCGGGCACTGACCTCCTTCTGCTGCTATGTAAAGTGCTGCACATTTAATCAGGGAACAGAAATCAATTAGCCACTTACGAGGCTGGTTTTAGTTACTGAGTTGGCAGCCCGTGCCACCACTCAGCCACTGACAGAGGCAAATCCCCGTGGCCAGCTCGGGTCCCCTTTACCCCCAACATATGCTGGGCACTTCTCATCTAGAAAGACACCTGTGGTACTCCAAAGAAGTCCTGGAAGGGTCCCCAAGCTCCAGTAGCTCACAGTCAAAGCCTCTCTCATTGGACCCTTTCCCATTAACCAGGGCCCCCGTCAGCTTAGCTCTACCAACCCTGAGAACTTTCTTAAAGGCTCAACAGAGTCTGCGATTGACATTTCAGCTTTGCTTCCTACTGGCTTCTGTGATATTGGGAATTTTCTTAACTTCTGAGCCTCAGTTGACTTATGAACACTCTTCTCATAAAGTGGGGATACTAATAGTACCTACTGTACAAGGAGTCTTGGTGTGGTGTTGTAGGATAAGGCACTGGACCACAAAGTTGATTTGAACAAGGTCTGAGGTTCAAACTTACCATCTGCTCCTTGGAAGCCCTTTATAGATCGCTATGAGTAGGAAGCCAATTTGACGGCATTTAACAATAACAACACTATAAGGAAGGAGCCTTGGTAGCATAGTGGGTTATATGTATTAGCCACAAGGTCAGCAGTTTGAATCTAGCAACCACTCCATGGGAGAAAGATGAGGCTTTCTGCTCCCAGGATCGCAATGAGTCAGAACCAACTCCGTGGCACACTGCCACCACCAGTACCATACAAGGTGGAGTCTTGGTGTGCTGTAGGATGAACACTGTATTGCTAACCACAAGGTCAGTGGTTCAAACCCACAAGCCACTCCTTGAAAATCCTATACAGGTTTGCTAAGAGTCCAAACCAACTGGATAGAGCAACTGTACAAGGTGGTTGTTCTGAAATTCAATAAAATAATCTTTGTGAAAATCAAAACAGTTGCCGCTGAGCCCATTCCAACTTACAGCGACCCCATGTGTGTCAGAGCAGACCTGCTCACAGATGTTTCAGTAGCTATAATCTTATGGATAAGGAGCCCTGGTAGATAATGGATGACAAGCCGGGCTGCCAACTACAAGGTCAGCAGTTCGAATCTACCAGTTGCTCTGCAGCTGAAAGATGAGGCTTTCTGCTCCTGTAAAGATTTACAGCCTCGCAAACCCTCTACAGGGTCGCTATGAGTCAGCACTGACTCGGTGGCACACAACCACCACCACCACCATCACCACCAATCTTCTGGACATAGATTTAAACCACCAAGTTTTTGGTTAGTCGCTGATCACTTAACCATTTGTGTTATTCCAAAGCACCTACAAAATAGTTGGAGCTCAGCGAAGAGAAGATGGAAGTCATATCAGCCAGGAGTATCCTTCTGGTCTCATGGTCAGCAAGAGCAGGGAAGGGGGATAGATAGTGCAGAGAAGCTCCTTTCTTCTTCAGAAAAGAGCATGTGGCCCAGTGCCCCCTCCAACCTTCCCCATTCCCTATAATCTACTGGAGTTGACTGAATCACCTCGGTATCCACTTCCTCCTTCCCTATTTGTGCAACCCCACACAGCCCACCCTCCGAATGTTCCCTCACCTATGAAGATGCCCCTCCAGCCACCCTCACCCCATGCCCACCTCACATAGCTTCAGGGATACAAGCTTTCCACGAGGTCTCACGTACCCAGAGTTATGCACACCCAATTACACCGTGTTGTACACAGTCTGCATGCCCCATTACACACGGCTTCAAAGAGTTTCTCGCATAGTTGGAGTCCCATGGCTCCATCCTCACACGCGGTTGCTCACACACCGCTTCACTGTGTCACACTCACTGCTTACCCATGCTCACCTGCAGCCCCCCCAGTGGTCTACCAGTGGCATGCACTCACATGCGCGCACACACACACATGCACGCACACACGCCCAATGCACACCCGTTCTGTAATAATATTAGACATGCCATTTCTTTTGCATGACAGTTCCAGAGGAGATGCTCAGAGCTGTCACTTGGATGAAAAATAATGCATAATCCTCGTCTTCCTTCCTTTCCTTCCCTTTCTTTCTTCCCTGTTTAATGAGCGCCTAAAAATATTCCTTGCTGTCTCGCCGAGGCTGTGGGCTAAGTGAGTCAGGTCCTCCCTCCCTTTCCCATGCCCTGTTACCTCCCCCAGTCCACCTGAATAGGCAGGAGGATGAAAGGTCTCTGTGAGTCTAGGGACTTGGGGTTAGGAGGAAGGGCTCTAGCCCAGGCCTCCCAGATATCTCTGATGCCTACTGTCTCCTGTCCCCCATCCCCACCCTTCCCCCCAGCCCCACCCCACTAGTGCACCTGAGCTGGGACAAGTGAAGCGCCCTCTGTTGACCACCTTCAGTAACCCCTCCACATTTTCCAACCCTTTTGGTAAGACTGACCCCACTCCCATCCCTCCCTCTCTCACTTTGAAAGGGAAAAGCCTGCAGGTAGCTGTATTTTCCCCTTCCTACCTCCCTACACCCCAGCTTCACCCTCCCCAACAAAATTTTGAGGAGAAAGGAGGAGGAAAAGGGCAGTTAGAGCCTTCCTCTTGAACATACACACACACACACATACACACACACACACCCCGTTTCTACTGGTACTCTAGCCTGGCTCTGCTGAGAAATTGCCATTGTCAAAGCTTCCTCCAATTCATCTTTTAAACCTCAGATCCAAGTCACCTCCTCCCTGAAGCCTTCTGGATTTATCTAGGAGAAGGTATTTGCTCATTGTCTATGCCCACACTGATACATTTACTGAGAACAGGCAATCATGTGCCTGCCTGGTTTGTCTCTCCGTGGAACTCTTTTCATCCAGCTTGTTTTCTTACTTCCATGTAACATCCAGCAACTCTGAGCAATTCCAGGGTAAGAACCTGAGAAGAGTGCGTAGATGCTTGGATGGATGGATTGAGGAATGGATGGATGCATGATGCATGGATGCATGGATGCATGGAAGGGTGACGCGTGATGGATGGGAAGTAACATAGAGAGGAGAGCTCTGGGTCAGGAGTCAGAGGCCTAAATGTTAATCCCAGTTTCTGACAATTTACACTGCGACTTTGGGGATGACAAAAGCCCCTTCTGGGTCTTGGTTTCTCTATCTGTAGAAGGGGAGAGCTGAATCAGGTGGTGTTTGGCAATCTTCAGTCTACTGGTCTTCATGGTGTCAGATGGAGTACACATGTCACTATACATCTCAGTTACTCTGTGCAAGGTGCTGGGGGACGAGGGCAGCATGGCCATCTGCCTTATCTTCCCCACCTTTTCTCTGCCTCCCGCCTCTTCCAGACCTGTTCCTTTGCTCCAGCCTCCTTATTCCATGCCTGTCTTCCTTTTGTTTTTTGTCCTTTTTCTTGCCTTTTTGTACATGCATCCTAAACCCCAATATCTCAGAGCAAGTGTCCGTCCTTTGCCTTCCCTCCCCCAACCCACCTGCTTCAGACACCCCTCCCCACAGGCCTCCCCATCTCATCCCAGCAGCTCCAGTCCCGAAAGGTTAAGCTAATAGCAGCTTCTTTCCTATCAGCTGCTCTTGTTTGCTCTACATAATTGCAGGAGAGGGGGCTGGCAGGGAGGCCCTCTGAGTGGTAGTGTGTATGGGGAGAGGGCAGGGAAGTTGGGGGAAGGTGCACCTTCAGAAATGGGCTGGTAGGCTGTGTGGGAGCTGGTCACATGGGACAAGATTGGGCAGAAAGCCCAGTTGTGGAAGAGTGGTCTGGGGGAAGAGAAATGAGGTCAGAAATGAGCTGTGGAAGACATAGTAACTCCTGGGAGGAAGGAAACAACAGTAAACCCATAAGTAACGTTCATTAAACAGATTAAGGAGCTCTGGTAGCGTAGTGGTTACAAATCGGGCTGCTAATCTCAAGGTCAGCAGTTCAATACTACCAGCTGTTCCACAGGAGGAAGATGAGGCTTTCTGCTCCCTTAAAGATTTACAGCCTCAGAAACCCTAGGCATGGTCGCTATGAGTCGGAACTGACTTCACAGCATGTAACAACAACAACAACAACGTGCCAGCCACTATACCGGCTTGATTTCGTTGCGTCTTCAGAACACGTCCCAGGTTCAGTGCTTGTGCCCATTTTATAGGAAATTGAGGCTCCAGGAGGTTAAGTCATTGCTCAAAGTTACATGTTGCTAAGTGGTAGAGCCTCACCCAGAGACTCTGCTTAATTCCTTCTGCTTAGAGAAAGTCAGTGCTTGCAGGTACCTTGGGGGTCATTAGAACCATCCTACTCACTGTCCAGAGGGACAGAGGGAAGGGGACTGGTCCAAAATCTTACAATACATTACCACCACAACCTGGCAAGAGACCCAGTCTGGCATGGAGAGAGTTGCTTCCCCCTTGGCTTAAATCCCATTGGAGGTGCCCCTTAGAGACTCCCTGTGAATGGGGTATTTGGGTGAAGGGTGACAAGGCAGAGGAGACAGAAGTCCCTGACAGGAGAGCGTACAGCAGGAATGTGGTGTGTGCTGTGTGCATGGAGAGGGGAGGGGAGACACACCTGGAGAGCTCCACCTTTGTGCCAGGTAGTCATAGCCCCAGCCCCAGCCTCCTGCTGGCCTGTATATCTGCAATAATTCACCGGAGACAGAATGGAGCCCAGAGCAGCTAGCAGGAGAAGGTGGCACAGGATTGTCATAGCCAGCGAGGGTGGATTCAGATCAGCACTGGAAAGGTGGAGACAGGACGTCAGCATGCCTGGCTCCTTGGTTCTGCTTAACTACAGACTTGGGGCCACGCTCCTCCTGCCACTCATATCAAGTCTGGGACCCTGCAAATCTGCTCCAATCAGGGCCACCTGCCTCTTATTTTCCTCCCAAGGAACAACCCTCTGGGATCAGGCGCTGTATCTCCCTTTAGATTTGCAGGCTTCCTGAGGCAGGGACTGTGTCTCTTTCATCAGATTGGGGCTTGCAGGACAGGGATGGAATCTCCCTCATTCGATTAGATATTTGCCTATGGCTGGGATCATGCCTCCTTCACTAAGTACCCCCTCCAGCCTCTGCCCCTGAGATCTGATGGGCACAGCTGCTCTAGCGTTGGCTCCATCCTGAGCCCAGTGCATCGCCTCACAGTAGCAAGTGAAGCTGCCCTTTACTGGTTTCCCCTGGGTGCCCACTGGACTTGCCTCACTGGGGTCTGCTATCAGAGGGCACAGCTCTGCTGAAGTGGGTATGCATCCTCTGTTTGGTCCCTCAAGGATGATCAACATAGCAGCCACTTCCTTTGCCTTCCATGGTACATGTACCTATACGCCTGGTCAGTTATGGCCAATTCCCACCATTCATATCACTAATGGCAGAATAGGGGCAGGACAGGTAGGAGGGGGTGACCCAGAGCTCTCTTTCTTGAGAGGGGATCTTCCAGACACTGCTTGGGCACTTCCAGCCCGAGGAACTGACTACCTCTGGAAGTAGAATCATCTGCTTTCTGGAGACTTGGTCCTCACAAGAATCCCAAAGCACTCCCCTGACAGCTGGATGCAACCTGATGCTCTCTGCACATCTGCCTATGAGGCTACAGCTTACCCAGTGCTGGGACCTCCATGAAGAGCTGCAGCTCACTCACCCAGGGTCCCCCACACCCACATCTGCATGCCAGGGGTGAATGCCCCCACCTCCCCCATCAGTACCACAGGGGATAGCTGTGACTAGCCAGGCGAGCAGGTGGTCTCATTTGTATTCTGAATAGCAGGCTGTGCCATGGCTTTCTCAGTAAGAGTCCTATCCCTTCCCTCAGTTCTGTCTTTCAAAACTTCTCCAAGTGGCATCAATAATGGCAATCAATTCATCAATGAGCATCCTTGGCTCTTAGTCCCCAGATCCCTGTGGAGCTCAGCTGCAATCCTAAGCACTTTAGATCTCTGAGCACTTTACCCCCCAGGTTCCATGCATTGCTTCTAGGGAAGTGGACCTGATCTCCCTGTGCCAGGATCCCAGGAGACCAAAGCCCCCCACCCCAGCCTCAGGACAGCTTTGTTTTGGCTGAGCAAGGAGCATGGTGTAGCCTGGGGTTGGAGTGAGACTGGGGGCAGGGAATCTAGGGATGAACTGTCAGGCAGTAAGCAGAGTGGAAGAGGGGGTGTCATGGTTTCGGGGTGTGAGGACTGTGACCACCTTACCCCAACTCTAAGTACTGACTATACAGTATTTCTTCTTAACACGGACTGTCTTTGTTTCCTGTTGCTGGTATAACAGAAATACCACAAGTGGATGGTTTTAACAGACAGGAATGGATTCTCTCACAGTTTAGGAAACTAGAAGTTCAAATTCAGGATGCCAACTACAGAACAAGTCTTTCTCTCTCGGCTGAGTCTTGTCCTCAGTCTTCCCCCTGGGTCAAGGCGTTTCTCAGCTCAGGGAATCCGGGTCTAAAAGATGCGCTCTGCTCTTGGCTCTTCTTTCTTAGTGGTAGTAGGTCTCTCTGATCTCTGTTCACTAGTTTAATCTCTCTTATAACTCAAAAAAGATTGACCCCACAAAAGGACAAATATTACATGAGACCACTGTCGTAAAAAGTTAAGAAAAGATTTTCTTGCCAAATGAAACATTCTATGATGGTTACAGGGTGGGTGGGGGTGGGAGGGGAGGAAAAAAAATAAACTGAGTAGAGGTAAATACTGTTGACTGATGATCCGTGGAGTGGAGTGCAATCATTGTAATGATGTGAAGTATATAATTTGATCTGTTCTGTAAATCTTTACTCAATTCACAATAAAAAGTTTAAAAAAAAAAAAAAAGAGAGAGATAGACTCAAGATACAAACTAATCCTGCAGACTGTATTCTGCTTTATTAACGTAAACTGCCTCTAATCCTGCCTCCTTAATGTCATAGAGCTGAAAATTCATAACACATAGGAGAATTACATCCAATCACAGAATAAAGGATAATTACGTAATACTGAGAAGCATGGCCTAGCCAAGTTGACACATATATTTTAGGGGACGCAATTCAATCCATAATACTAAGCAGGACGTATCATCCTCAGAAATGACTACCAGTATTAATGCCATTGACCATCATCCAGTCCCAACCTCATAAGGCTGATGGACCACGCCCAAACATCAAATGTCAACCATCCATCACTGACCACCCACTCCTGGTCACCAAACATCAATCTCCTAGTACAACCTCCCAACATTGACCTCCCAACACCAACTGCCCAGCATGACCACCCATCACCAAAATCTCTATATACAACACCCAATAATGACCCTTAATACAGACCTCCTTAAACTGTCCACCCCACATTAATCATTTAAGCCGCCCTCTACTGATCATCTAATCTGTCCAACAAAAATTTGCTATAGCTAGACTTCTCTGGCTCCTGGGATCTTTCCAATCAGCCCGTGGTGGAGCTGTTTGGTTCTGTCCCATCCTGACCAACCAGCCTAATGACTATGACTTGCCAGCCCTGACCAGTTGATTAGAGTTTGAGGGCAAAGACTGTTCTCAGAGAAGTTTGATTTCTGCCGGCTGGATTCCTCCACACAACTGCACCCCTGAACCAGACTGCCAACTGCTGACAGTAACAGTCTGTGGAGGGTTAGCCCCAAGATAGCTGTCCTTGATGCAAGCTGTTTAACAGGAAGGAGGCATGTCTCCTTGCCTGTCCCACTCCTGAAGCCAGGCTGAGGGAACCAAGAGAAGGGGGACAGGAGATAGAGTGGGCTGAGTGTGAGACAGGATTCAGAGGAGGCCAGAAAGGGCAGGGGCTTGGGCAAGGGGAGGAGAAGCAAGGAGCTAAGAAATGGTAAGGGATGAAAAGAGGAAGAGTGAGGTGGGAAGGGGGTTAGTTCTCAGCATGTCCTCCTGGTTGCCCTGCTTAATGAAAAGCTCGTGGACGCCCTCCCAGGAGCACTGCTCACGATCCCCTTCATCAAGGACTCAGAACCTGGGCCATTAATTAGACAAGGGAACAGCTGCTCTGGACCCAGGGTCCAAGTGACAGGAACTCACTCTGTCCCTGGAAGCTGTGGCCCAGCCCTATCTGCAGGTTTAGGAAGCTGTCTTTCCACCCTCATTCTCTGTGGGACCATCTGGGTGTCAGCACCTGCCAACCTTGGGACCAGGACCCAGGAAAGTCCAGGATCTGAGTGGGAAACCGGCACTTGGAATTGACTCAGACACGTTGTATATGGTCATGTTCCTTCCCCAGGCTTGCTTCAGTGTCCCCAACATTCCAATGAGGAGGTTCAGTTCCTGCTTCATGGAATGGGGTGTCCCAGCTGCCCTGAGGCATGGTCTTGGGGCACCCGCCTGCTCTCCTGGGTGCTGCTACAGGTCCCTGTGACTTGCATGGAACTGAAAGATGACTGAGCTTAATGACAACAACAGCTCCTGGATTCTGGGGTCTTTTTCGGCTTTTCCACTTCACCTTGGGACCACCGTCTACCTAGGTGGAAGAGTCACTGTCTATCCAGGTGGTGGCATGAGGACCCTCCCTGCAGGTCCTGAAGGGAGGTGGCTGAGGAGCTGGGAAGTCACCCAGGGTTGGCTGGCTCAGACAGAGACCAGGTAGGGCTTTGGGAATTGAAGAATTGGAGATGGAGGAGATGAGAAGCAGGCCTGAGGTCAAGATAGAAGTCAAGATGTCACCTCTAGATGAGGCAGAAGTTCAACATGACACGTGGACTGCTCTCCATCAATGAGAAATGTCAAAGATACAAGATGCTGCCCCGGTTCCTTCCGGCTGCAGGAGACTGTGAGTCGAAGGCTGACCAGGCACTGTGTTCACTGAGCCTCCACATGGAGACCTTTACATAATCACAGGCTCTCTCTCTCACACACACTCCAAGGAGATGGCAGGGGTGAGGCTTCCTGGGACAGACCCGTGTGTTCAAGAAAGGAAGAGTCCCAGGGGACTGAAGACTGCTAGGAAGAGGTCAGTGGGCCTTAGGAGTTAATCTGGGTCTTAGGATGGTGCAGGACATGGATTTGTAGAGAGGAGCTGGAGAAGGCATTCCAGGCAGAAGGAAGAGCCCGCACATAGGCATGGTAGGCATGGAGAGACTGGAGGATCGTGCAGCTAACTCCATGGGGTCTAGAGAGTGGGCAATATGTGGGAAAGCAGAAAGAGGGTGGGTTGGAGAGCTTTCAAATGCTCTCTCAAGAACATCTTCTGATCCCCAAATCTGGGCACATGATGTGACTGGATATGTGTGCTCTAAGACCCAAAGGTGTCAGATGTTTGAAATAAGGACCGTCTTGGGAAAGCAGGTCTTTTGGGTGCTTTTCCTTGCATTTCCCACTTGTTTTCCAATCCTGCTAGATGGGGGGCCATCTTCCAGGAAGCTGCACCTCAGGGACGATGGAGGTGAGGGCACCAGTGCTCTAGGACTACAGTAAAGTCACAAGAGCCCTAGGGATCCTACCTCTTGACCTGGCTCCCTGCCTCAGGCTGAGCTGCCTCATCACTTCTCTAGTTAAAACCCAATCCCATTCCTGCTGGTCCCAGACCTCCCCCAATAGGACAGAAATCAATGAACAATTTGCTGCTATTTGTAGATCTCATCTCCCTGCCGGCCTCCCCAACCCCAGCTGGCCCTGACCAAGTATGGCCCTACCCCTTGTCAGTCAGATAGATTGGCACCATGCCCAGTCACATGGAGTCTGGTACACAGTACCTGCAGGGAAGGGGTCACAGCCCAGAGGTCCCTACAGAAGCTGGGCTTAGTGGATACCTTAGGAAACCCTTAAGAATCGAGAGGAAAAAAGGACAAAGCAAAGCATCGTCTAGGAATCTATGTTTTAAAATAATGCTCCAAGAGAGTCAGATGGAGATACTGTAAGGACTACACTATCATAAACAACCTTGGCTGCTGCCAGCTTTCCTGCCAGCTGTGTGATCTTAGGCAAATTACTTACCTTCTCTGTGCCTCAGCAGCCTTATCTATAAAATGAAAGCAATAGTAGCACCAGCCTCATGGGGTTGTCCACTGGATTAACAGAAAAGGCAAGCAAAGGCTTTAACTTAACGCCTAGCACTAAATTGTTGTAATTGTGTACCATCAAGTCAGTCAGACCCATCACAACCCTATATAGGGTTTCCAAGGCTGTAAATCTTTACAGGAGCAGAAGGCCTCATATTTGTCTAGAGAAACTGCTGGTGGATTCAAACTGCTGACCTTGTGGTTAGCAGTCCAATGCATAACTCAATAAACCACCAGGGCAAAGTTAGCACTAACTTGTCATTTCATAAATGATGGATAATACCAGCAAGTGAGATTAAGGGGCCAGAAGCTACATCCACCAGCACACAGGGCCTCTACCCGGACAATGAGCCCCTCCTAGATAGATACCTCAGGGGTCCCTGGGTGGGTGAGCCTTGCCCCAGGCTTCTCCTGCTGCCCTGGGAGTCCACCGCCAGTACCCTGGGTGGACAATCATGATTCTCAGGGGGATACACAGGGGTGGGTTTAGCTCCTAGGGGTAAAAGGAGACAAAACCTGTGGGGGTTTCTGACCCAGCAATCAGAATGCTGCTTGAGGAAGCTGCCTTCTATTGGAGGGCTCAGGAGAAGGGGCAGCGGGAGATCAGACCCCTTCCCCAGGGGTGGTCAGCTCTGGCTACAGGGAAAGTCTTGGGATGGGGTGAGGTAGAGAGAAACTAAATACCTCCTTCCTGGTGGGGATGAATACTCAATTCTAGGAACCACAACCCTTTCTCTTTCCCAAAGGGTCCTAAAAACATACTGCCATAGAGATGATTCCTATTCACAGCAAACTTGTATAGGGTTTCCGAGGCTAGCCTCACCCTTCTCCTGTGGAGCAGCTGGGAGATTTGAACTGTCTACTTTGTGGTTAGCAGTTCCGTGCTTATCCTACAGCACCAGCAGCCCACTATTTACCTCTAGTACCTGAAGAGGTACAGGATACGGTAGGTACAGGTGTGGGTTTCAATTCAGGTGCCTGGCTTTCTTTTTCCAATTTTTTTGAGGTCTAATTTACACATACAAAATGCATATATTTTAAGTGTTTAGTTCGATGAGTTTTGACAACTTTATACACACCATTATAATCAGGATATAGAACATTTCCATCATTCCCAAAAGCTCCCTCATGTCTCTTCCCAGTCAATCCCCATACCTCCCCTGACTCCAGGCAGCCACTGATTTGCTTTCTGTCACTATAGATTGGATTTGTCTTTTCTAGAGTTTCATATAAATGGAATCATGTAATATGTACTCTTTTGTGTCTGGCTGCCTTCACCAAATATAATGCCTATGAAATTCTTCCATATTGTTATGTCAGTAGTTCATAACTTTTTATTGTTGAGGTGGATTCCATTGAATGGATATATGATAATTTGCTTAAACATTCACTTGTTGATGGATATTTGTGTTGTTCCCAGGTTTTTGCCGTGGTGAATAAAGCGGCTATGAACATGTGTGTACAAGTCTTTGTGTGAACATATGTTTCTATTGTTCTTGGGTAAGTACCTAAGAGGGAAATGACTGAGTCCTATGGTAAGTACATGTTGAACTTTTTAAGAAACTGTCATTGTCCCAAGTGTTTGAACTATTGTACATTTCTATTAGCAGTGTGTGAGAGTTCCAGTTGCTCCACAACCTCGTCAACACTTAGTGTGGTCATTCATTATCGTTTTAGTAATTCCAATAGGGTGAAGTAATATCCCACTGTAGTTCTAATCTGAATGTCCAGGATAACTAATGAATTCAACTATCATTTCCATGTGCACATTGGCTGTTCTGTATCTTTCTTTTGGTCCTTTAAAAATGGATTGTTTGTCTTCTTATTATTGAGTTGTAAGAATTTACTGGATTCAAGTCTTTTGTCAGATATATGGATTGTGAATGTTTTCTCCCAAGCTGTGATTTGCCTTTTTATTTTCTTAGCTGTCCAAATCTTGATTCTACTTGTTCCATGTTATGCAACCTTGAGCCAGTTTCATAGGCTTTCTGAACCAGAGTTTCCTCATCATTAAAATGGGGATAATAACACCTACTATACAGGGGTGTTGTGGCATTTCATTCAGGTAATGTATATGAAGTGCCTGAACCCAGGGGAGATCTTAACTCAGGGAGGCTTTTACTGCTTTTGTTTTCAGACAGTTAATTAGGCCTCTCCTTCACCTCTCTTGGATCTGGCCTGATGGGGAAATGACTCTTTCTGTCCATCTGGTTCCCAAGGATCCTATGAGAAGCCAAGGCAGTGGGGGCAGGATGACTCTTGTCATCATCCCATGTGAAGCTGAGCCTGCATTCATCCTGACCTTAACCAAGACACACAGGTTTAGGGACTGCAGGGTCCTGGCCCACCTTCCTGGATCCTTGGGCAGAGAAGGAATGCCTCTGGGATTCCCCACTGGTGGCCCTACAATCTTTCATGCACAGCCACAACCTCTTATTTTTGAAGCCGACACAAGTACATGCATGTGTCTATAGCATACTCCACCTGATACAGGCACAAGCTCAGCTGCTGACACCAAAATGACCTGCAGTGACCGCTCTACTCCCAACCCCCCTTGCCACCGGTCAGGAGTGGCATGCTCACTGACCAGACAATGCATAATTCAGAGAGCTGGCCCCAAAGAGTTCTATTCTTATCCAGCCTTAAGGACAGAGGAGGAGGAGTTCTAGAAACTGCAAAGGGACTGAGGACAGAGACCCAATCCTGGTGAAGACCATGGAGTCCTGCTCTACCACCCAGATGCCTGGGCAAGGCCTGTAGGAACCCCTTCCCCAGCTGAAAATCCCTGTCCTGGATAGCTTCTTCGTTGGAAAAGGGGGAGAGAATCTTTTCCTTTTCCCTCCTCAACTCACATCCTCCAACTCTGGGGAGACAGGGTCACTGGAGGGGCAGCTGAAAGAGCAACCTGGAGTACAACCTGCCCACATCTGGCCACACACATCTCCTGTGTTCTGGAGTTCCTGCCTGCATGTCTCCTGGTCCCAGGGTGAAGGGGACATTGCTCAGTTCTCCAAAATATCTGTTCCTGGGCTCCTATCTTCACCTCAACAATCAATCAGTTGATAAGTCCACAAATATTTACAGAGCATTCGCCTGGGCAAGACTTGGTCCTAGGACATCAGAGGGCACCCAGGCCATATAAGGAGAGCCTCACAGCTTGCTGGAGAGACAGAGCGTTTACAGGAAGGGCAAGAACACCACCAGAGAGGGACAAGTCATGAGGTCAGGGATGGGGGCTACAGGAGGGCTTCCTGTTGAAGGCCTGACTTGCACTGATTCTACCTGGATGAAGGGCCAGGTTCAGGGAGATGAAAAGACAAGAGGGAGGTATTGTGGGAGCTGGATGAGGGGTTGAAATTCACAAGGATACCTGGATGTCAGTAAAGCAACTGACTACTGGTACAAGATCATATGAGAGAGTTGGGGAGTTCACCTGGCATGTTCTTAAATCTTTGGTAACTCAACATGGACAAGGGCTACTCCATGTATAACCCTTGAGGTTTTCCCCAAGATTCTCTTACATGATGTTAAGTGTGTTGCTTTGGCCTCAGTCTGCTTGGATTGACTACTTCACTCTTTCTGACTTTGGGCAAGTGATTTAACTCTATATTTCTTTCCTCTTCTGCTCAGTGGGGTGATGGTAGTCCTTACCTCACAGTCTTGTAGAAGAAATGGAATAAGATACACACACATGATGCTTAGCCTAGTGACAGTCCCTCCTGTTTCATCCCCATGTTCTCTCCACCTGTGTGAAGACAGAAGCACCCAGTGTCTCCAGGATCCAGCTGACTGACAGCAGAGGGCTGTGTTGCCCAAGGGTAAAGAGATGTTGCTGTTGCCTAGAAATCATAAGGGCTTCCCGGCAGAGGGGGCCTTTGAGCTGTGATTTGAGATGAAGTGCCTACCTCCAAAGGAGCCCTGGTGGTATGTTGGTGGCATAGTGATGAGCAGAGCTGCCTTCTAAAGGAACCCTGGTGGTGCAGTGGTTAAGCAATCAATCACTAACCAAAAGGTTGATGGTTTGGAGACATCAATTTGAGCTCTCCATGAGAAACAGAGATGACAGTCTGCTTCTCTAAAGATCTACCGCCTTGGAAAGCCTATGGGGTGGCTCTACTCTGTTCTGTAGGGTCGCTCTGTGTCAGAATCAATGTGACAGAACGGTTCGATTTGGGGGTTTGGTCTGACTCCAGAACACTTACAGGTGAAATGGACTGGTGGACCCACTTGTGATAAGAACCTTGTTGTTGTCCTTGGGCATGACATTCTCTGTAGCAGTATGAAAGATCTGTGGGGCTTCCTTCCTCTCTCTTTCTTGGTCTCCAGCCATCTGGCTTCTGGCTCAGTCTTTCCATCCCTCTCTGCCTCTACTTCTCTCATTTTGTCTTTCCTTTGGTCTCTCCCTTCCTTAGTCTAAGTCTCTCTCAGGTTCTGATTCCACCTTCCCTCTGTCTGTGACTGTCTCGCTCATTGTCTGCTCTCTTGTCTCTCCGGGGGCTTCCCTAAAATACTGCACTCTGCCCTGCCGGAGCTGGAAGCACCTAGGCGGTAAGGAGAGCTCCCTACCTCTGAGGGGCCAGACCCCGGCTCAGAGCTATCGATTAGGGATTGAGCAGAGGGTGGTAGATAGCAATGACTTGGCTACAAGCCTCACCAATGCTGCTAATATTAGCCCAGGAAGGCAGCTCACTGATGGATTAGGAGAAATTAAGAATTCAAATTCTGTAATTTGAATTAGAGGCCGCTGCTTGCTGACAGCTAATACTTCCCCAGAAATTAATGAGTGAAGGAGGGATGGCAGTACTGGCTTTCTTCTTTGACAATGTAATTTCCCCCCTGTGATCCACACCTTTGAAATTCCCCATTTCTAAGCAGACATTTGCCTGGAGGGCTGGGGTCATGTTTGTCTCCGATCTTATTCCTGGGTCCTCCTGGATCTGATCAATTCCCAGGAATGGGCTACCTGACTCTTAACTGAGCACAATGCTTCCGTCTGCTCAGGGAGGGGGAAGATAAGGAGGGAGAGCAAAGGGCAGGGCATGGGGCACACACAGACCTTGCTCACAGTCCCACCAACAAGTAAGGACCTGTCTTCATTGCCATCTGTCAAAGGGAAATAATAATTCTCTCCTTTAGAGTATGTTGTAAGACTCAGAGATGCCAAAATAAGATCGCTACCTACTTTCTTCTCTCCCTCCCTTTCTCCCTCTGCACCTCTGCTCTTTGTTCCCTTGGGATGTTCACCAACCTCGCCCCCCCCCCCCCCCCCCAGGTCAACCTAGAAACTGCCTCCTCCAGGAAGCTGGCCTGGACTTCAGCCTACTGAGATGGACTGGTTTCTAAGTACTGAGTCTTACTTCTGCCAACTCACTGAGTACTAGGAAGAGGGTGTCCTATCTCCCAGACCTCAAGGCAGTACTGGCCCCTGGACTACCCAGTCAATGTTCAATAAGAGTAAGTGAATTTGGACAACATCTTCTCTCCACTTAATGTCTGTCTTGATGGCCCTCTGCCCAACATCCTCCTACCCCCTGAGTACCCAGCCAGTGTTTGATGCTGGGGTTGGTCAGGGCCTGGCTAGTCCTCTATCCAGTCCCAGAGCCCATGTCTAGTGAGAGAGTGTGGGGATACACTTATTCGTGCTAGGGGTAGGAGCACATTCTCCAAAATAGCACCTTTTAAACAGTTTCTTAAAAAGTATTGACTTGGGGGCTTCTGGCAAGATGACAGACTAGGCAGACACAATACAGAGACCATCTACAACCAAGATATGGGAGACCTAATGAAATACACCGAAGACATTCATGAAACCCTGAGCCTCAGAGGGAAGGTTAGAGAAGTGGATTGAATACCTACTGGGAGGAGAAGCTGAGCAGGGCCCATGAAAAGAGACTGACTGGTGAATGGAATGCCAGCCTCTTGAACTTTTGTGAGCAGCTCTGGAGAGACAGACAGTGGTCTGATGGTGCAGATTCACATGAGCAGTGGAAAAACTCCACCCACTGGACAAAAACCAATACCAGTTCCTTTAACGCTGGTCAGCAATAGACATCAGTCAATGCTAGCCAAACCCACCCTAAACAGAGCTACAGCAACAGTGAACAGAAAGTGGTCCATATGCTTCCATTCTCAAATCACACCCACCAGAGGACAATTGGTGAGATCCTAAGAACACATCAATATGCAATCATCAATTCAATACAAATACAACGACACCAGAATGTTTCAGAGATAACAGGTGAGTTTAGCTCACATGAAGAAACAAGAGAGAGTAACTCAATCAAATGACCAAGATGCAGAGCCAGAAAACAGTTCTGAGGAAGAATCGGCAATGCAACCACTTGCAAAAGAATTCAAAAGAATGATATTTAGGGACCTTCAATGGATTGACAGAAAGATCGAGGAAAGCAAGGAGAACATAGATTTAAAAACTTTAGAGGAATTTAGGAAAACTCTATAAGAACAAACAGTCAAAATAAATGCAATTTTTTTAAAACTACAAAACTTGCTAATATAAATCCAGAAGATTAATACTAAGATTTTAGAAATGGACAATACACTGAAAGGGCAAAGGAGTAGATTTGAATTAATGAAAGTTTGAATTAGTGACCTTGAAGATAAATCTCTCAATACTACTAAGCTAGAAAATCAATCAGAAAAAAAAAGAATGAAAAAAATCAGAGAAAGCCTGAGATTTATATGGGACACTATGAAGAGGAATAACTTACAGTGATTGGAATACCAGAACAGAAAGAGAAAATGTCCAAGAATTGCTGGACGAGAACTTCCCTAACACAATGAAAGACAAGAAAATAACAATTCAAGAAGCTTAACAAACCCCAAGAGGATAGACCCCAAAAGAAAATCATGAAGACATATCATAATCAAACTTTCCAAAATCAAAGACAAGAAAAGAACCCTAGAGCAGTACATGAAAAACAAAAAGTTATCTACAAAGGAGAACCAATAAGACTAATCTCTAATTTCTCATCAGAAGCTCTGTAGACAAGAAGGCAATGGGATGACATTTAAAAGATTAAAAGAAAAAAATACCAAGTAAGAATCATATACCAGTGAATCTGTCCCTCAAATATGATGGCAAAATTAGAACATTTTCAGATAAACAGAAATTAAGGACATTTGTAATAAGCAGATCAACTTTATAAAAACTACTAAAGGGTGTTCTTTGGTCTGAGACCCAAAACAGTAGAAACAACCTGAGAATAACATACATGACAACACCACCCAGAACTCAATCCAGATATAGAAGTACCCAAAGTAAAACAAACCTACAAGACTGAAAATAGGCAACTAGAGATATCATTTTATAAAGAAATCAACCAGGTTATTCTGAGTCAGAACTGACTCAGCAACACAACAACAACAAAGCAAAAAAAAGGGAGCAGAGCAGCTATAGAGCCTCTGAATGGTGAGGAAATCAAGTAGATTTTGAGATAAAACAGACTATTTTAAATGGGGAAAAATAATAAATTACAGGGTAACCTCAAAGAAAATGAATACACCTTCATATCAAAATAAAAAAGGAAAATCAGAAAGATTTAGTAAAAATTAACACAAAAGAAATTAAGAAAATGAAAAAAAGACCCACAGACAAAATGAAGTCAGCACAGAAAATAATGTGGAACAAAGAAGCCAGCAGCACTACAAAAAAATGCACAGAAAAATTGTTGGTGTTGTTGACTCCTTTTGTGGCACTGTGGCTTAATGCACTGGACTGCAAAGTCATTTGAACTGCAAGGTTGGCAGTTTAAGCTCACAGTCACTCCTTGGAAACCCTAGGCAGGGTCGCTGTGGGTCAGAACTGACTTGATAGCACTCAACAACAACAAAATAGGTTGAATGCACCAGTCAAGAGACAGAGAGCAGAATGGATAAGTAAACAGGGTCCTTTAATATGTTGCCTACAAGAGACACACCAAAAACATGGAAACAGCCTAAAGGCCCATCAACAGAAAAAATGCTTAAACAAACTTTGGTACATACTCACAATGGAATACTATACAACACTGAAGAATAATGATGAACACCTCACAACATAGAGAAACCTGGAGGACATTGTGCTGAGTGAAATTAGTTAATCACAAAAGGACAAATATTGTACGAGACCAATGTTGCCAAAAGTTAAGAAGAGGTGCTCTTGCTTAAAGAAATAATCTATGACTTGACCTATGCATATGAATGCAGTGACACAAAAGAGGCGATAAATCCTTACAGCAAGAAACATTCCCCCCACCTCCACACACAGAGTAGACAGAGAGGGGCAACTTGGACATTGGATACCCAAATGGGGAGGGAGGGACTACAAAGGCAAGAAGTAACTGGCTTACAAGCTTTCAAGAGGGAACCTAGAGCTACGGGGCATGGAGGAAGGCAGAATCACCAGTGAGTACTATCCAATTTGCCTAGGAGGAGCTGATGAAATGAAATACAGATGGGTTACATGTGATACTGTAGTGAATAATGGTTATCAAGACGGATTGTGAGTGTTGGAAATGCAAGGGTAGATGTTTTGTAGCAAGGAAGAGAGCGATTATTTCTCCAGTCTAGGAGCGGAGGTCTCCGGGACCACCAACAGATAAGAGCCGAGAATGGGACCCCACCCAGAGAACCGGGGATGCCTGAGATGGAGACAGAGATGATGACATGGAGGGATGAAGCGGCTGGACTTTGGATCCAGAGAGGGAGAGGAACTGTGGGCTGAAAACTGAGGGGGGAGGGGGAAGTGTAGAGCACCGGCTTCTAGGATATGCCCTTTGGTCGGAATATGATGCGTGGAGGGGATTGGAACCATGGCAATGTAATGATATACGATGGAATGAATATGGAACTGAGGTTCTCTCATGTAAACTATCATATAATTCACAATAAAACATTAAAAAAAAAAAGAATCTATGATGATTATGGGGAGTAGGGGGGAAGGAAAATTATTTATGGTCGAGGGGGTAGACACATATTAACATGGGTACAGGGCAGGCAATATACAATAAGAGGGAGGTCAGCAGAAGAAAAATGAAGGTAGTGGGAGGCATGGGGGGAAATGCTGCAATAGTTAAAGTGATTAAAGGAAAAGACTGTTACCTGTTGGTACATGAATAGGATTGCAATTATTGCAATGAAGTAAAGAATGTGATTTGTTGAAGGTAAAACTGATGATCTTCTCTGTAAACTTTCACTCAATTCTCAATAAAAAGTTAAAGAACAAAACCCAAAAAACTCAGCACAGACATTTATGTGGTTCACTAACAACACCACATACACACACACACAAACACACAGCAAAATGACAGCAATCAATTCCTACCTATTGATAATTTCACTGAATGCAAATGGATTAAATATACCAGTCAAGAGACAGACAGTAGCGGAATAGATAAGAAAAGAGGATCCTTCAATGTGCTGTATACAAAAGAATCACTCTATACACAGAGACAAAAATAGAGTAAAATTAAAAGGATGAGAAAAAAGATATCAAGCTAATAGCAATAAAAAACAAGCAGGATTAACAATATTAATCTCTGGTAAAATAGACTTTAGGGCAAAAACCAGCATGAGGGTCAAAGAAGGATATTATATCATGATTAAAGGCTCAGTTGAACAAGAGGACATAATCATAATAAATATCTATTCTCCCAATCAAAGAGCCTCAGAATATATAAATCAAACTCTAATAGATCTAACGAAGGAAATAGATAACTCTACATTAATAGTAGGAAATTTTAATACACCACTAAAAAAGAGAGCTCTCAGAAGGAAACCAGGAAAACAACACCATTTACAATAGCCACCTAAAAGATAAAGTTGTTGTTGTTGTTGTTAAGTGCCATCAAGTCAGTTCCGACCCATAGTGACCCTGTCTAGGATTTCTGAGGAGCAGCTGGTGAGCTTGAACCACCGACCTTGCAGTTCAACCGGCTTTGCAGTCTGGCACATTATTAACCCAGAGCACCACACTAGGACTCCACAGCGCCACATTAGCTTTGCTTTGCATCTTTCTAATCTAACAGCGCCACATTAGAGAGATGCAAATCAAAGCAATGAGATCTCATCTTACTCCAACACTGAAAACAAAGTTGAAAATCAAACAAAAACCAGAAATAGCAAATGCTGGAGAGGGTGTAGAAAGATAGGACCCTCCTACACTGCCCCTGGGACTGTAAAATGGTGCGATCACTGTGGAAAACGTTGTGGAGCTTCCTCAAAAAGTTGGAAATAGAAATACCATATGTCCCAGCAATCTCTCTACTTCGCATATATCCTCAAGAAATGAGAGCCGTGACAGGAATAGACACATACACACCCGTGTTCATTACAGCACTGTTCACAATAGCAAAAAAGGTGGAGACAACCTAAATGCCCATCAACAGAAGAATGGTTAAACCAACTTTAGTACATACACACAATGGAACACTATGCAATGTTGAAGAATAATGGTGAATCAGCAAAGCACTTCATAACATAGATAAACATGGAGGACATTATGCTGAGTGAAATTAGTCAGTCACTAAAGAACTGGTAGCGTAGCGGTTACGAATCGGGCTGCGAACCTTAAGGTCAGCGGTTCGAAACTACCAGCTGCTCCGCAGGAGAAAGATGAGGCTTTCTACTCCCGTAAAGATTTACACCCTCGGAAACCCTGTACAGGGTCGCTATGGGTCGGAACCGACTCGATGGCACTTAACAACAACAACAAAGAACAACTATTGTATGAGACCACTGTTGTAAAAAGTTGAGAAAAAGTTTCCTTGCTTAAAGAAGCTTTCTATAATGGTTACCGGGGTTGGAAGAGAAGGGAAAATTATTCACAGGGTAGAAGGTAGACACATGTTAATTTGGGTGATGGAGAAGGCAATATGCAGCAAGAGGGACGTTGGCACAGGAAAGATGGGGGTAGTGGACGGCACAGTGAGCAGTACAGGAGTTACAGTGAAGAAAAGCAAATGCTGCTAACTGATGGTACATGGAAGAAATTGTATGATTTGTGGAATGTGGGACTGATGATCTACTCTGTAAAAAAATTTTTTAAAGCATTGCCTTGGTGGTAGCTAAGGCCCTGGGAGAGCAGTTAGAGGGAGCCCTGGGACCCGTGGTAATGATGTCAATGGGAGAGCCTTTCATGGGTCCTTCCTCCTGACACCTTAGCTCACCCTTGCACCCCTAGCCCCACCCCAGGTGCTTTCTCCACCTGGCCTCTGGCTGAGCTCTGGCTCAGGGGTAGGGAAGGATAACCTGCTCAGGAGTCCTAAGGTCCTGTGGAACTGGTCATTGAAAAGTTGGGGTTGAATGTCTCCAGCCTTGTGGAGAGCCAAGCTATGCACCGATCTAGTCAGCATCACTTCCTTCACTGTAGGGAGAAGCCTTAGGGACCACCTAAGCCAACCACCTCTTTGACAGATGGGGAAACTGAGGTTTAGAGAGGTAAACCTGTGCTCAAACCAGAGAGGTGATCCCCAGAGCAGACAATCCAGATCTTTTAAGAAGGTTCTGGGAAATCATTTTTTGCAGTTCTGCTCCCTTGGCCTAGTGTTTAAGCAAGGTGACTCAACTCCCAGGTAGACTGGGGCTAGGAACAGAGAAGGGACATTGACAGAGAAGCCCTTTTCTATGTGTCTGAGGGCTGCGCTGGCAAAAACATAGTTGCTAAAGCCCTGTCCCTACCCCCACAGACCTCCAATCCACTTGCCTGAAAAGCACCCTCACCTCTTTCCTGCTGAGGGTCACCCTGGAACAGGGTGACTAGTGGGGAGGGGTGGGACCCACTGAGGGGGGCTGGGTGGATCTCAGAAACCATCCTATCTACTGTTCTTTGAGGCTCTGGGACTGGTGGGCTCCTGCCTGACATTCCCATGCAATTCCACCCCCGTGTGGCCCCTCTGATGCCCAAATCACCTTTTCCCAGATCCAATTAAGACAGTGTCTGGAGCAAGGTTGAAATAATCACATAATCATTTTCTCTAGTAAAGTTGGTGGCTGCAGCCTGATTTGAAAGCTGACTGGTAATTAAATTTGAGGGGTGGCAACAGCAGAGGGGCTGCGGGGAGTGGGGGGATTAGAGGTCTCCTGGCCATGGATAGCCCTCTCACCACTGCAGCAGAGAATATTGGACACCCCACCAGCACCCCACCATCCACCTCCACCTCTTACTTCCTCTGGCCGCAGACATCTCTTGGGCCTGCAGGACTCTAGAGCGCACACCATCAAACATTCTTGAGTGACAGCTCAAACTGTCCATTGACAGATCAGCAGGCCCATAGTCATAGAGGGGTGGAGCAAAGCCAGGACTCCAACCTGGGATTCTCCATCCAGTGCTCTGTCTCTCCCCCAGTTTCTTGTCTCCCCTGAAGGAAGCTCTAATTCCCCAGAACTCCAGGTATCCCTCTACCTCTTTCTCCTGCTCTGCCCACTTTCCCATTTCCCATGGTCCCTGGGGGTGGTCCCACCACATTCTCTCTGCAAAGGGCAGTGAAAGGGCTTACCTGCTTGATCTCCAGTTCAATGGACCAAGCATGCAATGACTCCTTTTGTACCAACAGCTGAAACACGAGAATGGGTTGCTTTGCCTTGTCCTTTACAGCGCCCTTTCTCCCAGCACTAGATGGGGCTCAGAATATCTGTCACTTGTGGTGGCTCATTCATTTGTTCACTTGTTTGTCCCTTCCTTCCTTCAGCAACTATTCATCACATCCTTGTTAGACATGAGGCTCTGAGCAAGGGGCTAGGGATGAACAGCTATAGGCAGAGTGGACGGCTGCCCTTGAGGCCTAGTGAGACTAGTGGGAGATTCTGATAGGTTAGCAACCACAACACAATAGAAGGGTACTTACCTGCAGTGGGGAAGACAGGGGGTAGCTTCTCAGCTGAGGTCACCTTGTAAGTTGAGGTAGCAAAGCTGAAAAAGAGTTAGCCAGGTGAAGAAAGGAAGAAGGAATGTGCTCCCAAGACAAATACAAAGGTTGAGAAGCAAGAAAGAACCAAGTGTGCTAGCTAGTGTGTTCTTGGGCAAGTTGAGGTCTCAGTTTCTTCATCTCTAGAATGGACTTTATAAACATTTTTATCATTCGAGAAAAGATTGAAGTTGTTAAGAACTTCATTCTTTTTGGATCAACCATCAACACTCATGGAAGCAGCGGTCAAGAAATCAAAGACGTATTGCATTAGGCAAATCTGCTGCACAAGACCTTTTTAAAGAGCAGAGAAGAGATGTCAGCTTGAGGACTAAGGTGTGCCTGACCCAAGCCATGGTATTTTCAATAACCTCATATGCATGCAAAAGCTGGACAGTGAATAAGGAAGACCGTAGAAGAATTAATACCTTTGAGTTATGGTGTTGGAAGAGAATAATAAAAGTGCCATGGGCTGCCAAAAGAACCAAGACATCTGTGTTGGAAGAAGTGCAGCCAGGATGGCCAAACTTCATCTCTCATACTTCGGACATATTGCCAGGAGGGACCTGTCACTGGAGAAGGATATCATGTTTGGTAGGGTGGAGGGTCAGAGAAAAGGAGGAACACCCCCCAATGAGATGGATTGGCCAAGTGGCAGCATCAATGGGCTTAAGCATGACAACAATTGTGAGGTTGGTCCAGGACCAGGCAGTGTTTCATTCTGTTGTGCATAGGGTCGCTATGAGTCAGTACCAACTTGATGGCACCTAACAACAACAACAACAACAATGGACTTTCTGCCTTGTTTGTCTCATGGGATTCTGGGGAAGAATGGAAATGAATGTACTAAGTGAGATGGAAAATTACATTCAACTGACTGTGGTTAATGAAGGGCGTTTGCCCCTGAAAAGGGACAGAGTTTGGGGGAGAGGTGGTTGGAGGCCACCACCAAGGTAGGTCAGGGTTGGCGGGGGAGGCTGGAGTGGGAGCAGCTGGAATTTCAGACTGGCTTTGCAGAACTCTTTTGCTTATTTGGGATCAAGAGCTAACAGCCAAGTAGGGGAATGGTGGCATTGGTAACTGGAGAGACCATCTCTGCTCTGGTAGGTGTCCAGCTTCCATATGGCCAGTGCCCTCTGGGTTGTGGTCACTTTAGTTCCTGGAGTGGGATTGAAAGGGTCTAGTTCCCTCCCTACACCTCTCAGCCAATAAGCACCCACTTTGCCCTTCTGCCTTCAGTGGGGTTAATGCCAGATGTGCCATTCTGGAATTGGCTGGCCAAGAGGGTGAATCCCCACCAAATCTCACAGAACATACCCCATGGGTGGAAAGCTAGCTATGGGCAAGTTTTGTGCCTTTACCAGTTCAATGGCACCACCACTCAGCTTCCTGTGCCCAGATCCTTCTAAGCCCAAGCCCGTTGGCCCCAGAGCCTGTCCTGGCATGGCTGGCCTCCTGGTCAGCAGCTGTGGGGGTGAGTCACGGCTCTCATTAGAGCTTAATTAATCAATTGAGTTAATCAGACAGCTGGGATGTGCTGTGGTTGCAGATGGGGGCGGGAGAGTGAAGGAGCCAGAGCTGGGTCGGGTGAGCTGGAGCTAAAGGGCCCTGGTTGGCAGCAGAGGAGGGGTTGACAAGGGAGGAGGGGTGCTGGCCAAGTTTGCACCTGGGGCCCCTGAAAGGGAGGATAAATGAGCTTCATGAAGACCCATGATGGACCATTCTGAAAGGTGCCCTTTGCTGGGGCCAGAGACCATTCATGCAAGGAGGAAGCACCTCTCCCACCCTGGTTTTCTTTCCTTTTTCATCTTGTGTGTATCTCTGAAAGCAACTTGAAATCATTATTTGAATGGAGTGGGGGAAAGAAAGGCAAAATAAAGGATATGTCCTCACATTCCCTGTGATTTTAGCCTAACAGAGATCAGATGTCCACTGGGAACATAGAAACCCAGACTCAGAGATAGAGACATGATGCCTCTCTAGTTGAGCCAGTTTGGCTCTGAACATCTGGACTGGGTATGTGGGGAGGGGCAGAGAGACCAGGGCCAAGGTTGGGCCGGAGTCCAGTAAGGACACTGAGAGGAGAGGAACACTTGGGTTGGAGTTTACATTGCGATTTGCAAAATGTCTCATCTATTTTTTTTTCGTATTCGTCCTTGGTATTACCTTGGAGGTGAGTGGGACAGGAAATAAGATAGCTGGAAACAGTTCAAAGAGGACGTATAGACCACTTCCCAGTCTTCAACAGACACTGCCCTCAAGGGTTTACAGTTTCCTTGGCCCGATAAAGCGAAATGCAGTCTCCAGAGACTCATCTGACGCTGTGAGAGATAAGGAAGGCCTGGGAGGAGTGAAGGACTATGGGAGGTGGATCAGAAGAGGGCAGCATTTCTGATTAAGTTTCACAGAAGAGGTGACATTTGAGCCAGGTTTTTCAGAATGGGAGAATTTTACTAAGTAGAAGAGATGGGGAGGAAGAAGGTTGTTGCAAGAGGAGAAAACCCGCCCAGGGCCCAGGTAACAGCAGACTTCGTTAGGGCAGCACTGGGTTGGAACAAGGTTCCTGTTTGTGTCAGGAAGACAAGGCCTTATGGAGCAGGCTTTTGAATGCCAAACCAAGGAGTGTGAAATGGAATTTGGTAGACACTGGGAATCACTGACAGTCTCTAAATGGACGAATAGACTTAAAGCAGTTTGGGGGAGAGGATATCTGTGGAGACAGTCTGTGTAGGATGGAACCAAGATGAGGGAGATGTGAAATGGGAAGAAATGGGAAGAAAGTGCTTATGTGGGGATGTTTGGGTAGACATATATGTTTGTGTGTATATGCTATGTGTATATGAGTGCATATGTTTGTGAGTGTGTGCATATGTCTAGAGCAATGGTTTGTACCCTTTGAAAGCTAGATCCTGGTGTCATGGCATGGTGCTGTCAAATAAGCGCTGGCCTGCAAACCACAAGGTTGGTGGTTCAAACCCACCAGCTGCTCCTTGGAAACCCTAGACAGGGAGTCTCACTATGAGTCCGAACTGACTTGATGGCACTTAACAACAAAGCAAGATCTTAGTTGAGGAAAACACATACACATACCCACAAAGGTTTGCCTTTGATGATAGGGGACAGGAGAGGGGGCACAGGACCCCTGAGTCCTGTTTGCTGGATCCCCTAGGGTTTAAAAACAAGAACCAAAACGTGTTATCATCAAGTCATTTCCAACTCATGGCAAATCCATGTATGTCAGATCAGAACTGCACTCCATAGGGGTTTTGATGGCTACAACCTCACTAAATAGATTCCCAGACCTTCCTTTCAATGCACCTCTGTGTGAATTCAAACCACCAACTTTTCAGATAATATGAAACAATAACAAAACCTTATTCAGATAATATGAAACAAAACAAAGCCATAAAGTCAATTTCTACTCATGGTAATCCCATGTGTTAGAGATTAGAACTGAGCTTCAGAAAGTTTTCTTGGCTATCATCTCCACAGAGGCAGATCACTAGATCTTTCTTCTGTGGGTGGGATTGAACTGCCAACCTTTCAGTAAGTGGTGGTGGTGGTTATGTGCCGTGGAGTCGGTTCCAACTCACAGTGACCCCGTACAGGGTTTCCAAGGCTGTAATTTTTTTTTTTTTTCTTAAATGTTTTATTGTGAATTATGTGATAGTTTACATGGGAGAACATTAATTTTACATTCATTCTATCATATATCGTCTCATTGCCATGGTTTCAATCCCCTCCATG
>NW_006408525.1:30712425-30807401 GCF_000296735.1 Chrysochloris asiatica
CAAGCAAGTTGCTTGTTCTTGTAGTAACAGTTGGTCTGCCTATGTTGTTTTATATTTTTCCTGTAGGTCTTTCTTTCTAGAAGTATCTTCCAAGGCTTTAAATCTTTACAGGAGCAGAAAGCCTCATCTTTCTCCTGCAGAACAGCTGGTAGTTTTGAACTGCTGACCGTAGGTTTGCAGCCCGATTCATAACCACTGTGCTCAGTAAGTAGTAGAGCACAAATCGTTTGCATCTCCCAGGAACCTTTTCCAGGACTTAGAATTTCCAGTCTCAGCTCTCTTCATTAGCTGCAGATCCTGTATAAGATATAATAACCTGGGATACAATGGAATATTTATTACTCAGCCATACAGGTAAATAAAATTCTGATACTTGCTACAACACAGATGAATCTGGAAAACACTATTGTTAGGTGTTGTCAAGTAGATTCCAATTCATAACAACCCTATGTACAACAGACTGAAACACTGCCCGGTCCTGCACCCTCCTCACAATTGTTGTTATGTTTGAGCCCCTTGCTGTTGCCACTGTGCCAATCCATCTCATTTGGGGGATCTTTGTCTTTTTCATTGACCCTCCACTTTATCAAGCAGGATGGCCTTCTCCAGGGACTGGTCCCTTCTGATAACATGTATGTGAGGCAAAG
This sequence comes from Chrysochloris asiatica, assembly GCF_000296735.1. NCBI lineage: Eukaryota > Metazoa > Chordata > Mammalia > Afrosoricida > Chrysochloridae > Chrysochloris > Chrysochloris asiatica. Next base: position 30,713,073 of record NW_006408525.1, read on the forward strand.
TCTCACCATCAGGCTCCTAAGGAACACTCTGACTGTACTTCTTCCAAGGACAAGATTTGTTTGTCCTTCTGGCAGGCCATGGTACTTTCAATATTCTTCTCCAATGCCATAACTCAATGTATCAATTCTTCTACAGTCTTCATTATCCATCGTCCAACTTTCACATGCCTAGGAGGTTATTGAAAATACCATGGCTTACACCTTAGTCTTCAAACTAACATCTTTGCTCTTAAACACTTTAAAGAGGTCTTGTGCGACAGGTTTGCCTAGTGCAATTAGTTGTTGGATTTTTTGATTGCTACTTCCCTGTGTGTTGATGGTTGATCTAAGCAAAATAGAGTCTTTGACAACTTCAATCTTTTCTCTATTTATCATGATGTTATCTATTGTTGGTCCAGTGGTGATGATTTTTGTTTTCTTTACATTGAGGTGCAACCCACATGGAAGGCTGTGGTCTTTGATCTTCACCAGTATTTAAGGTCTTCTTTGCTTTCAACAAGCAAAGCTGTATTATCTGCATATCTCAGGTTGTTAATGAGTCTTTCTTCATTCCTGATGCCATGTTCTTCTCCATATAATGCAGCTTCTCTGATTATTTGCTCAGCATACAGATTGAATGAGTATGGTAAAAGAATGCAACCCTGGTGCACACCTTTCTTGATTAGAACCTATTCAGTATCACCTTGGTCTATTCGAATAACTGCTTCTTGGTCAATTTAAAGGTTCCTCATGAGCACAATTAAGTGTTCTGGGATAACCATTCTTTGTGATGGGTACTCCTGTTGCATAGTCGAAAGCCTTTGCATAGTCAAGAACGCACAAATAAACACCTTTCTGGTATTCTCTGCTTTCAGTCAAGAGCCATCTGATGTCAGTTCCACATCATCTTCTGAGTCTGGCTTGAACCTCTGGTGATACCCTGGTTGATTTATTGTTGTAACCATTTTAAAATTGTCATCAGCAACATTTTACTTGCATGTGATATTAATGATATTGTTCAATGATTTTTGCATTCTGTTGGATCACCTTTCTTTGTAATGAACACAAATATGGATCTCTTCCAATTGGTTGGCCAGGTAGCTGTCTTCCAAGTTTTTTGGCACTGATGAGTGAGCACCTCTAGTGCTGCATCAATTTGTTGAAAGATTTCAATTTGTCTTCCATCAATACTTGGAGCCTTGTTCTTCACCAATGCCTTCAGTGCAGCTTGGACTTCTTCCTTCAGGACCACTGGTTCTTGATTATATGCTACCTCTTAAAATGGTTGAATATCAATCATTTCTTTTTGGTACAGTGACTCTGTGTATTCCTTCCATCTTCTTTTGATGCTTCTGCATCATTCAATATTTTGCCCATAGAAATTCTTCAAAATTGCAAGTGAAGACTTGAATTTTTTTCTTCAGTTCTTTTAGCTTGAGAAAAGTGAAATCAGCTTCAGGAATGTGAATACTGTGTGAAATAAGCCAGACACAAAGAGACAAATATTATATAATGCCACTTATGTGAAAGATCTAGACTAGGCAAATGCATAAAGACAAAAACTTTGGGGAATGATTACTGAAGAGGTTTCTGTTCAGGGTGATAAAAAATTTAGGAATAGTGGAAATGGCTGCACAACATGGTGGATTTAATTAATGTCATTGAACTGTATACTTTAAAATGGCAAAATTTTTGTTAGATATACTACAATTAAAATCAAAAGATATAACTGGGGCTTCAGCATGGCATGAGATGTGTTGGGGAGGACTTGTTCCAGAGGCAGCTTGGGGCCTCCCCCTGACACCAGGGTAATTCTGCAGCCAGGACAGGGCAGCCCCACTCAGGCCCGGACTGCATAAAAGCTCTAAGCTGCCAGCCCCACTTCCCTAGTTCTCAGCTGAAAATATCCGACCAGACACCGGAGGGCTGCTTCCCTGCCAGCACTGAACACCTTCCACATGGACCTGCAATACCTCTGCACATTCTTTCCATAGTCCTTATTGCTGGGAGCTGCTGAGAAGGGGTCCCCAAGCCAGGCAGCTCCAGCTAGCCACCTCTAGGTTGTTCATGTGTCCTAGAGAACGCACCTCCCATCTTCTTACTCTAGCTGGAGCCTGGCTTTCTTAGAAGCAGAGTATCTCCTGCAGCCCCTGACAACGTGTCCAGCGATGGCCACCCAAGGAAGGAGCACCCATGGAAGAGTCTCTGTCACCCTCTGTCTCATTTCCCCTTTTCCTCTCTCAGCATACAGTCTTGGTGTGAGAAATCTACCTCTGTTGAAGAACAGTTGCTCGTGACCATCATTCCCATTATGTGGACAGTGAAGTTGAGGCTCAGAGAGGAGCCTGTCTTTCAATTCCCACGGCTGGAAAGCAGAGGCACCAGGAGTGAACAGGGTTTTTTCTAACTCCAGCTGCCAGGTCCTTCCCTAAATGCAGAGATGCCGGGGCGTGGGGTGGAGCTCAGTGTCTGCTTCAGCCCCACATCCTGCCCAAACTGAAGACCTGAGGTGGGCCTACTGTCTCTACTGCCATCAGTCTATCTTCCCCAGAGAGTTTCCTGCTGGGACTTGGTTGTTATTGTTAAGTGCCATCGAGTTGGTTCCAACTCACAGCGACCCTGTATGGAGTTTCTAAGGAGTGGCTGGTGAATTTGAATCACCAAACTTGCAGTTCAAACCAACCTTGAGGTCAAGTGCTTATCCTATGGTGCAAACACACACACACACACACAAACAGTTGCTGTGGAGTTTATTCCAACTCAAGATGACCATATAGGTATCAGAGTAGAACTGTGGTCCATAGGATTTTCAATGGCTGATTTTTCTAAAGTAAATTGCTAGACCTTTCTTTCAAAGCACCTTTGGGTTAACTCAAACCTCTAACCTTCAGCTAGCAGCCAAGTACATTAACCATTTGCATTGCTTTGGTGGCCCCTTTGTTGTTAAGTGCTGTCAAGTCGGTTCTGACCCATAGCGACCCTGCATAGGGTTTCCAAGGAGCGACTGGTGAGCTTGAACCACCAAGCTTGTGGTTTCAAACTGCTTTGCAGTCTGGCTTACTAACTCAGAACACCGCACCAGGTGGCCCTTTAGGAAGCTGTAAATTAGCCTCTTGAATGGGTGCTTTGCTCTTGCCTACAGAGGCCCCACTTCTTTCAAGAGGACCAAGAGCTTCACCCTTTAAGGGGAAACCCACAAGCTTTTTCTAGATCTCTGTTATCCAATATGGTAGCCACTACCTCATGTGGCTTCTGAGTACTTAGCATGTGGCTAGTGACACATGTTAACATGATAATATTTTAGATGTTTTGAATTAAATTTAAAAAATTATTTAGATGAATGGAACCTGTTTCAGTTCACTTTTTTTTTAGTGTGGTTACTAGAATATTTAAATGTACATTTAAATTCCACCTGAGACTCTCATTATATTCCTACTGGACAGCCTTGCCCTAGGTAGTGATTGCCCCTGACCCTGGGTTGTGTTTTGTAGAATCTCACTACAAAATTCTGTGAGATGAGCAATGTGGGAGTCACTGTGCCCATTTCACAGATAAAGAAAGTGAGACTCAGAGGCCACATGACTTGGTCAATGTTATAAACAAAGAAAGGGTGGAGATCAGATATGAACCTAAGTTTTCCTGATTCCAGATCAGGGACCAACTTTCCAAGACAACCCAGAGGGATGCTCCTCTCTCCACATCAGCACTGACCCACCCTGGACCACGGGCCCTCACCCCCAGATGCAGCCACGTTCTGGGAACCTCCCACAAAAGCAGCTTTCTGATAACCCCATTAAGATGAATGTCTCCTGGCCCTCCATTAAAGCCAGAGTCTGATCCCACATTAGACTCTGTGACCTGTGACTCCCTCATCAAAGCTGGGGCCTTTGCCCTGTCATTAAGGCTTCTTTGTTCTTCCTGCCACTCACTTGGGTGCCCTAGGACAAAACAAGCAGTAGCCACCGCTCCCTGGGAACTAACCACAACAGCACCCCTTTTCCCTCCCCCACTTTTCCTCAGAGATGAGCATATTCAATGAGACTGGGGGACTGCTTCTTTAATATGCCCCCTGTCCATTGTGGAACGTGATAAAAATACCCAGCATTGATCTTTCTTTCTTCCCCTTCCGCCGGTACAATGTTTACCCAGGTGTCAATCAAGAGAAGAATTTGGCTTCCTAATTTCTCTTCTCCTCCCTGGGGGCCACACGTCTCCCCGCCTCACATGGACACTGAGCTGGAATCAAGGTTACTAATAATCCCCCAGCACACACAGACACCGAGAGCACATATATTAAAGTCACATATTGATTTATATTTTCGGGTCCCTCTGCTTTTCTGCCCAGACTCAGCCTTTCTCTCTGCCAAGGAGAAAGAAAGAATTACACAGCTATATTTATCGCCAAGATGTTTAGTGTAAAGAGCATTGTGTCCGAAGGTAATTCCCTCCCCCGTCCTCTTTAAAGGGTGTTTTTTTAAAAATAGTGTGGCATCTCCTATCCATAAGCATTTATCTTTTGCTGTTTGTTCTTTAAAATTTTTCCCTGAAGGAGGCAGTGAGAGATTTAAGGTAGACTGTAGGAAGGACTTTCTGACTTGACAAATGGTGGGCTGCCATCCCCAAGGAGGCTGGAGGGATTGTCTTGCTGGCAGAGATCATCTTATTACAGGTGGGGCTCAGGATGGAGAATGTGTAGAAGACAGGACCTGTCTGGATTCCGTGACCTCCAGAGGTCACCCACCTTTCCAAATCCCAAACCTAAGCCCAAACCCAAACCTACTGACATTGAATCGATTTTGACACGATAGGACAGAGTAGAACCGCTCCTTGGGACTTCCAAGATTACAAGACTATAAATCTTTATGGGATCAGACTGCCTCATCTTTTTCCCTCAGAGACGCTGGTGGGTTTGAACCATCAACTTTGTGGTTAGCTGTCCAACATTTAACCAACTACAGCACCAGGGATCTGGTTCAAATAGCACCTCAGAAGTAGTGGTTCAGGACTCATGGTCCCTTTTCACGTCTGGAAAAATGCAGAGGTTGAGGAATGAATTTGTTTCCAGTGGCAGGGAACTGGGGTTTGGGATTCTAGGTCAGCCTCACCTTCCCTCATGGACTCTGGATTGATGAGAAAAGAGCTTTCCTCCCAGGTGTGGGTAACTTCTGTCCTGAGGGACTGTGAAGAGTGGCGGGGGACAAAGATCACTGGTTGAGGAGGTGGGGAGAGAGGGGGAGTGTAGTTTAGAGCCTCACTCTTTAAGGTGAGATGAGGCAGGAAAGGCTTTCCGAACACTAGCCTTGGGACCCACAGTCTTCCCCATATCTTGCTCCCCTGAGCCTCACTACTGTAGCCATTTAAAATGCCAAATGACTTGACTCCAGTGTTCTTCAGGGGCTCTTGGAATGGAAGTAACACTAAACATGGGAAGGAGGCACACTCACACATACAGTATCACCTTCTTAAACATCTTCCCTCTGACATACACCACCACTTTTATTCTTCTTAAATGCTCAGCCCATTTTACACATGGGAAAACTGAGGCCCAACAAGGTTCAATAACTTGCCTAGGGTCACACAGCTGTTAGAATGCAAAGCCTTAACTCTAGCCCAGCTGTGGTTTCCTGGGTCCTCATAGGGCTTATCTCCTCACCCTCTGCCTTAGGCATACCTCCTGGTATTCAGTATGGCATGAGTAGGAAGGGGGCCTTGGATGCCCTCTTCAGGTCCCTCAGCCTCCTCTTCTGACCCCAGCCTTGGGGGTCATGGCTTGATTTCTGCTCACCTACAAGTTCAACTAACAACAAGTTCAACAACAACAACAAGTTCAACTAACTTTCTATCCTTGCTACTGGAGAAGCTGCTTCTCTGAGGCTGGCGTAGATCTTTCCCTGATGGAGACTGACCAGAATCTCTGCCTAGGCCTCGTCAGGGATTTGAGGGGGGCGGCGGGCGGGGTGCTACCTGCAGCCTGCTCTGTGGCTGATTCAGTCGTCTCCCATTCCGCCTCCTTCAGTTCATTCTGGAACCTGTATTTACCCCGGTAGGGCAGAGAACTAACAGGTATGGAGGGTCATGCAGTGCCACTCCATGTAGGATACTGCCGCCCCTCCCCACACACATTGTAGAGCACATAAATAACCCTGCAAGGTGACGTTAAGCTGTATGATACAGATGGGGAAACCGGGGCTCCGGGAGCAAAAGTAACTTCTCCAAAGTCACCTAGCAGGTAGGAGGAGCTGCTGGAATTGGGCCCAGGCCCGTGAGATCCCAAGCCCTGGCTGTTGCTTCACTCCCGGACTGTTCCCACCAAACAAGCCTGGTGGGGGCGGGGGCCAGACAGCGCCGGGCGCGGCGGGAATCAGCAACCAGGATCCTCCCGGGGAACTTTTCCCATTGAAAATCTGTTCCCCTCGCGGCCACGGGTGATGATGTATGGCTGGAGCTGATGAGAAACGTGCAGCGGAATGGAGGCGGGTGGGGGCGGCGCGGCATTGAGATTCCGCGCGGCGCAGGGGGTGGCGCGGGCCTGACACCGGCCGGGTAATTGATCTGGAGGTGCCAATTTGCAGCAACTAAATATTTGGTTTCTGCCTCTGCCCGCTTCGCGCTCTGCTCAAACAAACTTCAATAAAAAGCGAAAAGCGAGGGATGAGGGGAGGGTGATGCGCCCAGGTCTGCGCGGCCCGATCGATAGCCGGGAGCCTGTGGGCTGCTGAGCGCAGTGCGCCCCGCTAGGAGCCCAGAGAACTAGGGCCAGGCGGGCGCCCTCTTCCGGATCGCTGAGCACCCGGCGCCTGTCCCGCAATGGGTAGCGCCGGAGGCCAAGACTACGGGGATGACGCCTGGGAGTAAAGCAGATGGACCAGATGGAGCACAGGGCCGGCCGGACACCGGGTCCCTGGACGTCGGGCCTTGTGCATTAACGCAGGGACGCTAGGGAAGCCCTCTTCCTCAGTGCACCCACTAAATGAACTTTGCAGGCTGCTTTGCCATTCATCTGCGGTCACTCAGCATCTTCCTGAGCAACCTCTGGGTGCCAGGTACGAATCTGAGCGCTGAGGTCCCATCTCCTCTCCTCTGCTTGCCCAGATGTCCTCTCTTGAGTTAGTCCAAGAGCTGAGGGTGAATCCAGACCGGCTCTCATCCGTGGCGACCAGAGCGTCTGCCAGAGAGGGCTTGGACTGGAGGAGGGAGCAATGAGATCCTGGGGAATTGGGGAGGGGTGCTGGGAAGGAACTACAGCCCAGGGCAGGGGAAGAGATCACTGGGCCACCGGTTCCTCCTTTTGTGGTTCAACACAAAATGGTGACAATAGCCATTCCTTGGATGGAGTTTGTCCACAGGGAAGTTGCCGCCCTGAAGGATCTTCTAGTTTTTTGAGGGACAGATATGAGGGGCCAGGGAACAAGCACTAGCCCCTAACCATGGTATTCAGAGAGAGAAAGGCCCTATGTGTGTACCCTATTGGGCAGGTGGGGTTTGGGCAGTCCAAGGAGGGATGTCTTGAGAGAAGGGCTCACCTTCCAGGTAGGTCTGAAAAGTGGAGTTCAGGATGGGGAAGTTGAAGAGAGTTGGGAGGGAGGTTCTTGAGGGCCAGAGGTGAAGGCAAACGTAGAGAGGCTATGAAGGTAAATGAGAGGCCCTGTCCCCTCCACAGTATTGTGCCTACCTTTTGAGGTAGAAAACTACTAGGAGACTTACCCTTCACCAAGTTGGTTCAGTTGGCTGCAGACTGCAGCCCCTTCCTCCCCTGCTCACTTTTGTATCCCTTCTGCTGGGTGTGGAAGCCCTGGTACTGCCTTTGTGAACCCAGCCCGGGGCTCTCCGTGGCCTCCAGGCACTCAGATGACCAGCTGGGTGCTACCCTCTCCCTACTCCCCATCTGCAGGGCTGTGGGGAGGTTTGTCTCACCACCACCAGAATCTCCCGCTTCAGGTCTAAGCAGATGCCTCCCAGGCCCTCCTCACCACCTCAGCCCCAGGGCTTAATCTCTTTGGCATCACAGGGGAGCTGGAGCCCAGAACTCTGCCTGCCTCCCCATCCAGCTCTGTTCTCCCATTCAGCCCCTCAGTGCTTAGGCCTGGGGCCCTACCAGCAGGAAAACAAGGCTCCACTTACTTTTCCCTCCCTGTACTCAACCTTTGCCGCCCCCCCCCCCCCAATCCCCTGGAGCTGAGCTGAGTTGTGGAGCAGAATGATTTCCTATAATTGGCCAGCAATCCGGCTGCTTGACTTGTTCTATTGACATGCTGGTTAGTTGAAAATTGTATTGGAATCTGAGTGACCAGGAGGGGAGGGGAGGAGCAGAGAGAGGAGGTTCTTGGGTGCAACCAAGAGTGGGATCGAGGAGTTACCAGCCACCTCTTGTTGAGGTGGGAATGGGGACACACCTCCACCCGCCATGCCAACCGAGGGCACTTGTTGCCCAGGCTCTGCAGCTCCAGCAAGAGGAGGCTTAACGAGCCACACAGATTCTAATTAATGCCCGGAGCAAAGAAGCCCGTGTCTGGGCCCCCACCTCCGCTTCGCAGAAGCTCCTTAGTGATCTGAGGCCGTCCTCTGGCTCCGGAGGGAAGGTGGCAAAGCAACCGGAGAAAGTTAGGAACTGGTGGGCCTGCCCCCGCCACCAAACCTACCCCCTAACCCGGGCGCGTGCTGCCACCTGCCGACCGGAAGAGAGACCGCCCGCTCGGACGCAGGCCTAGGGCCCCAGCGACCTGGTTCCTGTCCGGTGTGTCTAGGATTCCCCCACGTGCCCGAAACATGAAGTCACTTTACCAGGAAAGTGGTCCTTGCTCTAAGGTTGCATCAGGTCACCAAGCTTGGAAAGGGAGCCCAGAAGGAGGAAAGGTGGGGGTGGTGTGAGTGGAGTGGGACTAGGGGAAGGCTGGATCCAAGTTCTCACACCTTTCCACCTGGCAGTCAGTCCTCTGATACTACATTTTTTGTAATGTCAGCAAACTCAGCTAGGGATGAAAAGAAATCTTTCAAACTTTACAGTTTACAGAGAGTAGTCCATCTCCATTTATTATGTCTTTAGATTCGAAAAGCCCACTCTGTAGAAGAAACTGAAGCCAGAGGTCACACAAGTAGGTGAGAGGCTGGACCCGCTTTCACTCCTCCTGAGAAAAGCCGGTGGTGGAGGGGAACATGACAGGCTTCTGAATTCTGACTCTGTGACCGGAATCCTCTCTGGACTGTTTTCTGCACATTGGAATCACTGATGTTACCTATTTGGAGTCACCGGTCCAGCAGAGCCCAGCACCCACAGGCACTCACGAGGAATCACTGAAGTAACAGTATAGGAGGGGTCCATCCCTTTCCTGCCCTTGCTTCCCTCCTCCTAGGTTCCACCAAACAAGCAGCAGGCTTCAGCATTCTCACCCTGCAGCACCGGCCCCATTCCCTAGACCTCCTTGCCCAGCCCCTTGGGGCTCAGCTGTAATAAGCTGGCCTCTGAGGTATGAGCAGCTCTGGGAAAGGGGGCACTAATTATGGCCACCACAGCGTTCACATTTGTCATGCTCATTTCTGACCTTAATAGGCTGCTGGCCATAGGATCACCACATTAGCAGGCCCACTGGTTCTGTCTACACTGGTCTAATTGAGTTAAGGATGGAAGATGGAGCAATAGGGTGAATGGATTGTGACGCTCCTCCACCCACCTCCTCGTAGGTACATGTGAACATGACTGCAATTCTCTGGCCCAGGGAGAAGTCAGTGGGCATTAGTACTGTGCCTTTGGAATCCAGGAGGTAAGGACCTGGGTCTAGTGTGGGAAGAGGCCAAGCAATTCCAAATGGTATCAGCTAAATCGGGAAACCTCTATTGGTGCTTGGAAACTAAAACAGAGCAGGGCATTTCTGATTCAAACAATTTATTAGGCACCATTGATGCGTCAGGCTTCACATTAGGAACACAGAGATGAATAAGACCCAGTCCATCTTCATAGGGCTTACAGTCCAGGAAGAGAGATCAACCAGCTTTTGGCTGATTACTATACTCTGGATAAAGGTAAAACAAAGGATGTAGTATCCTGGAGCACCTAACCCAGCCTGGGGATTAAAACATTTCAGCTAGGAGTTAAGACAGTTGGAGGGGGTGGGGTGGGGGAAGGAAAGGAAATTTATTCCAGGTAGCATGGGCAAAGGCACAGAGGTGAGAAACAGCCTATGCATGTGGAATAGCAGAGAGAGAGAGCATCCACTGAGAGGTAGGGAATGGCTGAAGGCTGGGAGGGGTGCACAGGGTTGGGGGAGCGCTAGAGAGGTGATGGTAGGATGGTAGAGTTAGGCTACAGCATTACCCATAAGACAGTTCTCTCTACACTGTTTGGAGGTGGCAAGCCCTTGGGCCAAATGGTCCAATAGGTTTTTGCCCTGAGGGAAAACCTGCTCAGAGCAGGTTCACCCAGCTTGACACACTGGTGAAGACCACCAAGAGTTTTCCCCACCCGGCTTGCAAGACACTTAGAACAGAGCATCTCAGAGTGTTGCCATCTTTTGCTGTCAGATACTGTTCTCTAGGCAACGCGAGAGGAAGGTGGGAAGGAGTAGTGACCAACACTTCTTTTTCTGTTTTCAATAGGATGCTATTCACAGAAGGTCCACCCAGCCCAGATTTGTATATGTATGTATATGTGTGAGTGAGAGAGAGGGGTGGGCTTTCTGTCTTGGAGCACCAGCCTAGAGTGAAGGCAGGAGGTAGTGGGTGAGCAGGTAGAGGAGGCCAACGAGGCCAACCAGGCCTGTAAGGATGCCAAGCCTCAGCGGCAGGTATTCTAGGGAGCGTTCCAGCTCGGCGTGCAGGACGATAACCTGGCGTTTGGTGGTGCTCCAGTCGCCTGAGTTGTCCAAAACATGGCGGGCCATGTGGACTTTGTCCTTCAGGGGAAGCTGGGCAGAGATGCGGGCCTCTGCGTCCTCCTGGTTCAGCTTGTTCCGCTGCATTAGCCGCTTCAGCTGCGTGTCCCGGTCACTACAAACAGGTAAGAATGCTGCTGGGGCCCTGCAGACCCAGCCTCTCTCCCTAAGCAAGTTACAGGGCTAAGGCTTTTCCTAGAGTCCCACCCAGCTCTGGGGTTGCTCAGAGTTCTACCCCCAGGCAGAAGGGGATTGGAAGCTCAGTGGCCATCCCCTCACCCCCCTCCTTGTGAGGGCCCAGATGGCTCTGTGGGCCACCTAAGCCTTTCAATACAAATGGGCAAGGGGAGGTTTGCAGCAGCTGTTTTTTGCCCTCTGGGGTCTTTCTGCTTTTCCTGAGTTTTCCCAGCTTTACGATGGATGACTTGATTCCCTGGAATTAGTTACATTTTGGATCCCTGTGTGGGTGCCCTTTACTGAAAGGCCTGTGCCTACAAGCTAAACACTTCCTGGGGCTGGGGCTGCTGCATCAAAGACAGTATTCTGGGCCACCACAAAGATCCCTCTCCGTGCCTCCACATGCACATCTAGAGCAAACAGTGTGCTGAGATGCTGTGTTTGATGTCACTGATGAATGGGAGGGGCATGCCCCAAGGTGCTTTAAAGAGGAACAAGGACTTGGGAATTGAGAACTGGATCCCTCCGTCCTCAGGACAGGACAAGCACTACAGGTTAGCTGAATAGCACCCAGGTCTCCCTCCTCCAAAGGAAATTCAAAGAAGACCTCTTCCACCCACCCTCACATTGTCTGGGGCCTTCCTCCTCCCTCAGGAAGCTTGCTCTCCTGCCCTTGAAAGCACAGGACTGCCCAGCTTGACTGGCTGTGATCAGTCCTTGGGGATGGGGTCCTCTCCACCTCCCCTCGGTCTTTATGGGATTCCTCAGAGCCTCCCTGAACCCACAACAACAAAGAACCTCCTTGGGAACACTTGGGGAAAGGCTGCAGCACTGTTTTCTGCCATCTGGGGTCTCTCTGCTTTGCCACTAGACCAGAGTTTCTCCAGTTATAAGATAGGAGGCTTTGATCACTGCAGTTTGGTCCCCTCTTGGGGGGCCCTAGGAAGCAGATTAAGTAAAGCCAGACACACGTGGGGTGGCAGCCTACCCCTCCCATGACAATATGGAGGACCACACACTCGTCACAGAGCCAGTCCCTGCTTGGCTGAGAACAAGGACTATCTAATATTAGTCAGAGGACCACAAATCTGGCTGGGAAAATCTAGGTGAGAAACTGGAGATGGCTTGAGGCCCTGTGGGTGCACATCCTTCTGAGGGTGTGGTCGAGACACAGGGCCTCTGGTAGGTGAAGGAGCATCCTTGCACCCAGAAACAGTCCTGCTATGGTTCGCTTAAGGCTTGCTACTATTATGGTAATGGGATTGCCCCCCAAACACCTATTCCACTAATGGCAAGAGTCTTGCGAAACGTGGAAAATCACATTTTGATATAATCACTCGGGTAAATGTCCCATATTATTTCAGATATACCAGGGATAGCTGCCATTAAAATCAATCCGCAAGGGGATCCTCACTTTTGAAAAGTATAGATTCCTTTAGTAAAAAGCAAAGAATCATTCTATCATAGCTCTTTGGCATTTCCCAGGAGTCATATGGTCACGTATACTCAAAGGGCAGGCCTGGTGCCCAGGACGCTGGCAAAGACTCCTCTGACTGGCAAATGGGGCTGGACCGGAACTCTTGGAGAGCAGGTAGAGGCTCCAAAGCCCCACTCATCACCAGAAGCCACGGCTATCTCTGCTCTCAGCACACAGAGCAACCGCAAAGGCAGGCCTGAGGTCATCTGTAGTTGCAAACATACCTTGTGTCTAGGTCTCGCTATGAGCCCATTCTGTCTCCTTACCTACATTTTAAAAGACTTTTTCTGTTTTAAATTCCCAGGTACCAAGTTCTAAGTGTGTCGTTAAGATTCCAAGGCAAAGAGGATTCCAGGTCTTCCTGGGGCCCATTTGGCCTCAGGTGACTAGCCTTCCACAAACAGGGAACAAAGAACCCAGAGGGACTGCATGCAGTTTACATGGGAGACACAGGTCCCTGGGAGAGCTAAGAAGTAGCCCAAGTCCACACACAGGCTCCAGTGATTCATACCAGGCTTTAAGGACAGCCTGTGGTGGGGAGCTAGGAGGAGGGTGATGCGTGCTAGGAGCCTTCCACATATTAGTCTCTTGAGAACTACCCTGTACTCCAAATACCCACAGAACCAAGTGCCCACCTCTGGATCTGCTGCACTTGGGGGGAGTATCTGGGAAGTTTCTGGAAAGCAGACACACTCACAGCCTTGTCTATTCTGTTACCCGGCTGCACCTCTGACTAATGTTCTCTGACAGCTTGAGCCTCCTGTTTGCCAAACCTGGATTCTGGTTTGCTTCATGTGCTGGAGGATTCTGAGCACTACGCTCCTTCCTTAGATGAGCTCTGTCACTTCCCTCCATGCAGGTGTTGCCAATAGGGGATCCTGGACAAGGCCTTTAACTCCCCCTTCCAGTTTTAGAACTCAGAACTACCAACCTCTGTCCTGACCACCCCCTGATCAAAGGTAAAGTGGGTGAAGCCATGAAAGTGTGAGCTGGTTTGGAAGCTGAGAGGTGCTCTGGGAGGAAAAGGGGATCCGGTGAATGCCAACAGCAACATGCAGCCCAGGAAGGTCAGGCTCTGGACTGAATGGCCACCAATGACCAGCAGGGGGAGCCCATCCCAAGCACTTACAGAAGGGGGGCAACACCAATGCAGACAAAAGGGTCCACTTCCCTGGGTTGGCCAGGGAGGTCAGTTTCTATAGGCTCTGGGCACAGCTGCCACCCCACCCCCCACCCCCCACCCTGTGCCTCTGTGGGGGCTGAGCCAGGCCACAGACTCACCAGTACACCACCACCGTGTGTTTCATGTACTTGAGCAACTTCTTGGTCTCGAACAGCAGGGGGATATCCAGAATCACGTAGCGGTATCCTGGAGAGAGGCCAGAAACCCCACAAGTTCCATTCTGCAAATACACACTGAAGATGGCTTTGTGCCAAGCGTGGGAAGAGAGAAGGAAGCCACCAGACCTAGAGGGAGGGCTCCCGGCAGTGGGAGAGACCTTCCAAGGGCAGACACAACCTGAACTGAAGGTGCAGAAAACCACTGCAGGCTGGCTGCTCCACGGACTAGCAGGAAGGCTGGCATTAGGACTGGCCTGCAAAAGGGGCTGGACGTCTGATACTTGAAAATGAGAGGGTGGATGGAGGACCCCAGCATGGGGTACAGCTCCATACGGGTAGAAGCAGGTATCTCTGACTCGCAGCAATGTGAAGTGAAGCTGACAGTGGCCAGGTTAGCTGGCCTTCATCCTGAACCCGAGGGCTTGTCATTTCCAAGCAGAGTGCAGGAGACTGGGGGAGTTTTCAGGAGCAATGGCCATTTCTGCCCTCCTTCATCTCATCTTTGCTCAAGAAAACCAAAAGGATTGTTTCCCCCTCAAGAGTTCAGTCTCGAAAAATCTGATGTGCCAACCTCAATCAAATCTCCACGTGAGGCATGAGTTAAGAGGTATTCACATGGACAGCAGCAGCCCGAACAGCCAGTCATTGTGGAGACTCGGGGCAGCAGAGCTACTCATCACTGACACCACAGAAACAACTCCAGTGAGGTAAAAGGCGCTGGCTGCACCTCCCCATCACAAGTCCAGGACAGTCAAAGCTGCTTCCTCACCCACTGTGAGTGGGCAATGTGTCCCTGGGCTGCCTGCCTGGGTGCACCGTGGCTCACACCCACCAGTTCTCATTAGGGCACCAAACCCATGTATGTGTGTGAACAAGCTGGCAGGGATGTGTGCAGCAGTGAGGGAACGGGGCAGAAACTGCTGCTGCCCAGAGACAACGAGCCTCGACAAGGCAGAGCCTGCACCCCTGGTGGGATGATGCCCACCCAGCTCCACACACTGCCAACCAAAGAACCAGACACACAAGACCAATTCCATGGTGGTCACTCAAGGGGATGCAGGGAACTGGCAAGGCAACCCCAGCTGCTGAGCTTCCTGACCCCTAGGCTTGAATGAAGTGGTCCAGAGTACAGATTCTGATGGCATGGCTTGGCCTGTAGCCCCTCATTTGCCCACCCTGTGACCTTGAGAGCCCTTTAAAGTATTCATTTGTGGAGTAAAATAAAACGACCCGCCTCACGGGGTGAGGGCAAGGATTAAATGAGTGAACGCATTCTGCACCCCCGGGCCTGGGCCCTTGCTAAGTGCTCCATAAATGATGGTTATTATGACTATTGCTCCAGGCAGGAGGGAGGCTAGCAGTGCTGGACACCCCCTTCTGCCCCTACCTTGGAGTACAAGCCAAGAGCAGCTCCTCTCTGGGCCTCTTATCTCCCTTTCCTGCTCCACTCCCATCGGCTCCCCTCCGCTCACTGGCCTTTCTCCAGGGCCCTCGTGGGAGCTCAGGGCCAGCTCCTTGGTTCTTCGGCAAAGGGCTATTCAGCTGTCACATCCCTCCTGCTTGATAAGCTCTGCCGACTACCCTGACTCGATGAAGACATCCGTCTGCCTACACAGAGACCTCCCAACAGCTGGTGATCTTATCTGACGTTTGATTAGACCAACTTTGACAGTTGTATTTGTTATACTCATCAGGGAAAAACTGGGACTGTGCAAGCCACAGCTGTCGTCCCGTTTTCACCTTATCGGGCTGAAAAGAGCTTTCTGGCTTTTATTTAAGTGGTGGTGGGGGTAGGAGGTGGGAAGGCTGGGTAGGTGACACAGTGGGAGAGCTTTGGAGAGGGTGACATTATCATCCTACGCTTAATTTCAGGAGCAAGCCACTGCTGCCTTGAAACCCTGCAGATGTACTTGTAACTGGCCTGGGAGCAAATGCAAAAGGGCAGGAATGAAAAACAGAAGGCTCCGCTCCTAGGCAGGAGACAGGAGGAGACTCGCACAGACAGGCAGCAGGACAAAGGCAGAGAGACCAGAGACTTTTCTTGGAGTGGGGGTGGCTCAGGGGGGTTGTAGCAAGGTGTGATGGGGGGAGCACAGCAGATCCATGGGTTTGGGGAGGCTGTCTGGAGCCAGCAAGCGCTGCCTGGCTGAAGTTGGAGGCTCAATGTCATGGACGGCTGTCAAGTCTGCATTTCCTTCTAGAGGGAGGTATTGGCTAGGGGGAGGGGAAGAAAGTTCTCCAATCTATACACAAGAAGGTGGAAGAGAGTGAGTGGAAAGGCCTGGAGACAACTGAAGGCGGCGCCCCTATGGTCCCCAGGCAGGAACGTCTAGTCTGACTGTAGGGAGATAGGCTGCCAAGCATTCAGCCCAAGGCCAACACTGGAGGCTTCATAAGCCAAAGGCTAGCAGACAGACCTGCCAGGCCCATGCCGGCCTCTGGCCTGACCCAGAATCCCTGCCCTCTGCTTTCCCAATGCTCCTGGTGACTGCTGTGAAGAACAGGGCCTGCACTGTGGCGTATGGCTTGTGGACATGTTGCTGACAGCTTCCTGTCAGTGATGCAGGCCCCAGCTCTTCACACTCTCTCCTGTCCTTGGAGCCAGGCCTATCTACTGGCTGTCTCTGACCACTGAGGCCTGCTTCTTTATAACTGTCCCCCAGTTAGAACTCCTCTGCCATCTGCCCTGGTCCCTACTCAACTTCCATTCCATCTACAAACTTACTTTCCAGGCAGCTCAACAGTCCCAAATCTGACTCTGATGGTGGTTTACATGTGTATAGTGACTGATTGTCCTACATGTGGACTTTCAGTCCTCCCAACAGCTTTCCAAGGTCGACATTCTTATCCTTACTACACAGATGAGGAAACGGGCTGAGTGTGGACCACTCCACCCGATCATCCAGCTAGACACTGTAGGGGCCAGGACTTAAGTCAGGTCTTAGGTCTCTGCTACGACCACTCCCATCCTCACCAGAAAAATCAACTTACTTCCTAGGGATCCTGGATCAAAAGCCTCATGAGTCTCTTCTCTTTAAATTGTCAACTTCCTTAAGAGTTGGGGGACATGTGCTTCTTTCCTCTGGGGCTGGTACAGGGCTCTGCATGGTGGGTGGTACCCATGAATAGAGTGAACAGACCACCCTGGATAACCAGCTCCCCCCACCCTGGCCAAGCTTTCTGTCACGAAGGGCCCTGGCCCTAGAAGGCATGGACTTTGTCCCTGGATCTTACCCTGGAGAAAGTACTTGAAGGTCTCCTTCATCATTTCCTTGAGGATCTCGGGGTGAGTGATGGTGTTGAGCAGCTGCCGCAGGTCAGGCTGGTTAAAGATCAAGTCCCCCAGCACCTTACGATTGATGTCACCGTTCTCCAGCAAGACCTCAGTGCCAAAGGCCTCCACAATGCGCCGGTACGCGGGGTATCCTGGCTGGACCACTGCGGCACAGGGAGGAGACTGGATCACTCTTGGGAGCCTCCAGGCCAGCTGGAGGACCCCAAGTGGCCAGAGGCAAGATGATGGAGGAAACCAAAAAATGCTTCTTTCAGTTGGAGTAAAAACAAAATGAGGGGAGGACTCCAGACTCTCTGGATCCATGGAGGCCAGATGAATCCCTGAAGCTACTACCCTCAGATCATCTGTTAACCTTAGACCAAAACATCCCCTCAAAGCTTCTTAAAGTCAAACAATAGTTTAGTTTGTTGTTGTTGTTAAGTTTGTTGTTGTTGTTAAGTGCCAACAACAAACAGCTTGAAAACACATCACAACAGCTTGAAAACACTGTCCGGTCTTGAGCCATCCTTACGATTGTTGATACACTTGGGCCCACTGCTGCTGCTCCTGCTGCTAACCCATCTCACTAGGAGTCTTCCTCTTTCCTGCTGACCGTCCACTTTACCAAGCATGATGTCCTTCTCTAGGGACTGGTCCTTCCTGATAACATATGCAAAGTATGAGAGATGAAGTCTCATCATTCTGGCTTCTAAGGAGCATTCTGGATGCACTTCTTCCAAAACAGATTGGTTTGTTCTTCTGGCAAGTCCATGGGACTTTCAATATTCTCCTCCAACACCATAACTCAAATGCATCCACTCTTCTAGGGTCTTCCTTATTCACTGTCTGACTTTCACATGCATATGAGGCTGTTGAAACTACCATGGATTGTGTGAAGCGTGTGAAGTGTGGCTAAGGGAAGGCAATGAATGTGGGAGGTGAGGTGGGGATTGGCTAAACAGGGCTTCAGTTTTATACAAACACCTTTTCTTTTAAAAATGAAAAATTCTTTAAGTAAATATATAAAGATAGTGGTTAATTGTGGATTATGGTAGCTAGTTACTTTGTGTTATTTTTTATATTTCTAAAATTTCTCAAAATAAGAATGGGGATGTGGGATGGAATGAGAACACTGTACATGTAGAAATAATGTTATGGATTCATTCTGAATCAAATACTAAACTTTCATACTAAGTATTTCTTTAAAAAAAACAAAACAAAATACCATGGTTTGGATCAGGCACACCTCAGTCCTCAAACTGATCCAAGTTCGCTTAACCAGTAACAATCAGATCTGCCTTGAGCGCTGTGCTCTTTGAAGAACTATCTCTGTGGGATCACATTGCCAGAGCAACTGGAAAGACCGGACAGAGCCTCAGGAAGCAGGGAGTTGGTGTACGGGGGAGGGGCAGTTTAGGAGAGGAGGGTGAACATCATCAGTGTCACTGCACTGTGCATGTGGGAACTGTTGAACTGGTGTACATTTTGCTGTGTCTATTCTCAACAACAACTAGAAAAAGAACAAAAAGGAGAGGAGAGAAAGCAGTTAGGGGAGAGAGGAAAGATCACACAGACTCCCCAGGTCAGTAATGGGCAAGGTGGAAGAGGAGGGGGCACAGAACAGCGTAGGCCAGCAGAAATGCCTTGGCCTCATCTGAGGCCTTGAGGAAAGAGGGAGGGCAGGCCAGTGTAGTCTCTCTGGTGCCCCCTCCAGCAACTCACCCTGGTGGGCAATGACGTCCACATCGATAACTGCGCAGTTCAGCTGTTTAAACACCTGGATCACTGAACTCTTGCCTGAGGCAATGCCCCCTGTCAGGCCCACCAGGAACATCTTGCTCAGAAAAGAGAGAAGTCAGAACTCACGGACCCAGGAGCCAGGGAGCTCAGTTGGCTGTCAGAAGGCCAGAAGGACCTGCAGGTCAGACAAGAAGAGGGCTGCTCAGTGGTGGACCCTGGGCAAGTGGGAGCCAGCAGAAGGGAGGGGAGAGACAAGTCTGAGTGTGGGGGGCATCAGGACCTCCTGGAGACAGGACACATTCCAGGTGTCTTTTCAAAACTCATGTGAGGAAGGTAAATGAACACAGTTCAAATTTAGTAATCCAAATGCTGAACAAGCAAGCAAGAGGTCAGGTGCTGTTACGTAAAGAGTGCTTTCTGGAGGGACAGCTAGCCTGCTGGGCAGGAAGGAGACACCCATTCCTCCGTAGGGAACCCAGTTCAAGTTCAGATGCCCACCATTTGCCCCTGGTGGGGAAGAACAATGCCATCACAGCCTCCTGTGTGCCCAGGACACTGAGTTCTGTCTGTAGCCACCTCTGGGTCACAGGAGTGATCACAACTGACCCCAGGACTCTAGGCCCTCTTGTCCCAAGCTCCCTTTCAACAGGAAGACCTGTCCACTGCCCCACCCTGAGGGTCACATGGCTGGCTGGAACTTTACCAGGAGTCACAGTCAAGTGGATGGAAGCTGACACACCTCCCTCCCCTCCCCCAAATGGACCATGAATACTCAATAAATAGCAGTGAGAAAGGCAAGGTCGGTGGAAAGTGGGGGTTAAAAAAACAAAAATATGAAGTAGTCAAAATCCCATTCCTGCACTCTCAGACTCTCTAACTCTCGAACTACAGATTTCCAAAGGTCAGGCTGCAATTTCTCAAGTCAGCTGGACTTTGATACAGATAGGAAGAAATTAAACGGAAGGCCAGCGCTTTACCACCACTCTTCACTCTTCCTTCAATGGCCAATCACTTCTCCGGGACCTTGAGGTCTGTCCTAGGACTTGTTTTTTCTCCTTAAACAGTAGATTTGCTGTCCTAATTACACTTTGCTGGAGCTTATACTGAAATGAATTTGCCTCCCGAGAATAAACTAAATGACAAAGGCTGAGTAGTGGGTGGGTGGCGTGGAGCAGCAGGGGCACTCATCTTGAAGATGAACTCTGCCCAGGATCATTCTCAGAGTCCTGGTGTGATGTTCTAGGATAAGTACTGGACTGCTAACCTCTAGGTTGGTGGTTCAAACCCACGAGTCGCTCCTTGGAAACTCTATACGGGGTCTCTAAGAGTCAGAACTGACTCACCAGCACTTAACAACACCCACAAGGATCACTCTCACCCAGGGAAGCCCTGGAGACAGGAAAACACTTGCCACAGAGTCATCATCCAAATAGAGAGACGGCGTCAAGGCCAGCTCTCCACAGGGTCCTGGCCCCCCATCGGTAAACACAAGCTTTTCTCTCCCAGTCACTCAACTTTTCCAGACTCTGGCTGAAGCAACTTCAACCACCACTGAGTACAGGTAGCAGGCCCCCTTGCCTTGAAAACTGACAGACAAGCTGTCATGCGGCTATCCCAATGCAGGGAGACCCCATGAGCCACAGAGTAGAACTGAACCTTTCAGAAGCAGATTGCCAGGTCTTTCTTCCAAGATACTTCTTGACAGGTTTGAACCAGCAACCTTTCAGTGAGTACCCAAGTCCAAACCCACTGCCATGGAATCAATTCCACCTCC
Source organism: Chrysochloris asiatica (assembly GCF_000296735.1). NCBI lineage: Eukaryota > Metazoa > Chordata > Mammalia > Afrosoricida > Chrysochloridae > Chrysochloris > Chrysochloris asiatica. The sequence goes on from NW_006408525.1 coordinate 30,733,700, forward strand.
TGGTGCCCCATGTGTTACAGAGCAGAACTGCTCCATAAGGTTTTTTGGCTGTAATCTTTATCGGGCTGTGTACCTCAAGGTCAGCAGTTCGAAACTACCAGCGGTTCCTCAGGAGAAAGATGAAGCTTTCTGATCCTGTAAAGATTTACAGCCTCGGAAACCCTGTACATGGTTGCTCTGGGTCGGAATCGACTCGACAGCACTTAACAACAACAACAACCTTTATGAACACTTATTGCTGGTCCCGTGTCCTGTGGCGCTGCTAACCTTTCAAAACACCAACTTTTTGGTTAATATTCAAGCATTTAACTATTTGTGTCACCCAGAGACTTTTGGAGACCTGGGCATGGAGCTGCCAGGCAGTTCTGATGTGTAGCAGGGCTAGGGATCAAGTCTGCCTCTTCATTTACAGTGGTGAAGACCGAGGGTCAGAAAGGGGAAGGGCCTTGCCATAGTTATTAGCAGAGCCAGGTGGAATTCAAGGCTCACAACTCCCTAGTCTTACCTGCTGCCTTTATTGTACTCAGGAGCTGAAAAATTAATTTACCCTTAGACTAAGGAAGACAAAATGAGAAAGGTGAATCTACCTGTAGGCCAATCAATTCAGAGTCAATTGTTTTTCCTCCTGCAGAATGGGATCAAGGGGGCTTTAGGCAGAGACTAGGACACATAAATTCCAGGGTAACTTGGGTACAGTGAATTACTTAATTTGACCCTTCTAGCCATAGTTTTTCTAGCTCACCCAATGACTGGCAAGGACTACGCAAATGAGGTGCTTGTGACCCACAAAGGAAATCAGATAAACTTGTTAATGTAAATAATGTGTATGGCACCCTTGTGGTGTGTAACCATGAAATTAAGGTGTATGGATCATTCAGCAATGAGGGAATGATCAGTTTTGCCATTCTGCTAGGCTTAAAACGAGCCATCATCATAAAGGTGGACCTCAGGACCACTGATAAAGAAGGGCCAAGAGGAGAGCATGTCCTTTGAGCTTGGGCTCCCTGCACCAAGAACCTCTTAAATCAAGGAGATAGAGAGATCTATAACCAAAAAAGAGTCCTGGTGTGGCGCTGTAGGCTAATGCATCAGACTGCAAAGTCATTTGAACTGCAAGGTTGGTGGTTCAAGCTCACCAGCCGCTCCTTGGAAACCCTATACAGGGTTGGTATGGGTCGGAATTGATTCGATGGCACTTAACAACAACAACATAACAAAAGAGATGGTGAGAAGCAACAATAGAGAAATGGCAGCAGCAGAACCAGGAGATGGGCAAGAGACTTCCTGGCCCACAGAGCAGGAAAGCTAAGTGCCTTTGGGCAGCAGGCTTGCTGAAAGAGCAGGGTTCCTTTGGGCCAGTTTTGCCAACCTGTGGAGCTAGAGCTGAGTGCCTTTGGCAGAGTGGGGTGCCTCTGGGCACTTACCAGTAGAGCTTAACAGCTTTGTAACACTTGTCCAACCAAGGCAGAGGCCAGGCTGAGAGCCAGAGAGAGGCCTGTCTATGGGTGTGGCTGACAAGAGGCTGTCCTGATTGAAGACCTGTATCCTGAGCATTCTTGAACCTGTAGTGTAACCAGTTACTTTCCTAATAAACCCTGTAATGGTCAGTATGGTCTATAGGTTCTACGTGGCCACTGCAATGCATTATAAAACCAGCAGAGAAGTGGAGTGCATGGGAGAGACAGTTGTTGTCAGAATTGGTAAAGTTTAGAGTGTGGAGACATGTTTGATCTCTGCCTCATAGGAATCAGCCTTGGGTTGTTCATCTTGATCCTCTTCCTCCTTGTGAAATTACAGGAGGTCAGACACCTCCACCACACCATTTTTATAGTAACCGAACAAATCTCTTCCCATCTCAGAGCCTTGAACTACCATCTGTGAAAACAGACCACCAGCTGCTTGGCCTCCATCAGGAAGGCCAAGGGAATGGTGAAGCACATGCCTGCAGCGGCTCTAGGTCCCTGGCTTAGAGGGATCCGACAAACAACAGCTGTTCCCATCCAACAAGCCTCTTCATAACTCAGCCCCTCACTACGGTTGACGGAGCATTCTGAGCTATGCAGCTCAGTGCCAGGGGCTTTTCGCACAACTGAAGGAAAGCACAGGTCTTGTCCCTCAGGGAGGTTGAGCACATAGACAGTAACCACTGAAACCAGTGGAGAACAGAGCACTGCCTCAATCTGACTCATCTCCTTTCTCGCCAAGTCTTTCTCCATATGTCAGTCACGGCATCAAGTAACTACCGGCTCACCTCAATCCCCTGCCTAAAATCATCCTCCAAGCCCTTCCCAGGGGCCTCCAGGCTTTGGGTGACTACCTGCCACTGTCAACCTCTCCATCCCTTCGGTGATGCCATGTCTGTGGCCTGTTCAGGTTACACTGGCTTTCCCTCTGACCCCAACCATGCAGGCGCTTTCCTACCTTAAAGCCTCTGCACATGCTCTTCCCTCACTCTTCTCCCAGCTAACTCTTCTTGATTTATTTCTGCATTTGTTCCTTCAACCAATCAGACACCAGGCACTGTTCAAGAAAAGATTCCCTCAACATAATCCACAAGACAATGTTCTACGTCCTACTTTGGTGAGTAGCAACTGGGATCTTAAAAACTCTTGAGTGGCCATTTAAGATGCAATTATTGGTCTCTCCACATGCGGAAGAAAAGCGTGTTGAAAACTGAAGATGCTTGGAATCAAGATGAAATGGAACATGTGACCATCAGTTACCATGACTCTGAGACCAAAAGAACTAGATGGTGCCCAGCTACCATTACCTACTGCTCTGAAAGGAATCATCATATCAGAAGGCTGCAGATAGGGTAAGAGAAAATGTGTAACAAAACTCAAAGTTACAGAAAAAGACTGGGATTACTGGTCAGAAAGAAACTGGAAGAAGCTGAGACTATGGCCCCTGGCCACCCGTTAGGTCTAGAATAATACTCACCCTTGTGGTCCAATTTTCAGCCAAGCATTAGATAGGCATATGGGGGGAAAAACAACACTAGTTAAGTATGCTCACCACAGAGTGGTCAACCATTCAAGATCAAAAGGGCAACAATTCCCTGAGGACAAAGTTGAAAAGGGTGGAAAGGAGGATGGAATGGCAAGTAACACCCCAGGGGAGAAGTGGGTAACTGTTGTTGCATGGAGGGGACTTCTTCAATCACTGAGATGAAACAAAGTGGAGGATTTGGTGAATGTAAAACTGATGATCTTCTCTGTAAATCTACACTCAATTCATAATCAAAAGTTCCAAGAAAAATAACATGAGTTAGGTCAGGCGCACCTTAGTCCTCAAACTGACTTCTTTATACCCTTGAGCACTTTAAAGATGTCTTTTGCAGCAGATTTGTCTAATGAAGTAAGTCGTTTGATTTCTTGACTGCTGCTTCCATGAGGTTGGTTATGTATGCAAGTAAAAGAAGGAAAAAAACAGTTCCTGCCCTCCCAAAGCTACCGTCTAATACAGGTAGGGGAGTCCTGGTATGGCACTATAGGATAAGCACTAGACCACAAGGCCAGTTTGAACTGCAAGGTTGACGGTTCAAACTTCCTAGTCACTCCTTGCAAACCCTATACAGGGTTGAACTGACTTGATGGCACTTAATCTCTCTGAAACTCAGTTTCTTTATCTGTACAATGGAGCTAATGGCTGATTTCTCTGAGTTGCTGGGAAGAATAAATAAGTACAAATGGAATGCACAGAAAGGAGCCTGGCACACACTAAAAAATCAATGGTCCCTATTTGTTATTACAGTGAGGGTTTAATTTATAGAAAGAATGACTAGATGCCTCCATGAGAAGGTCAGGTGTCAGCCCAGGGAAGGGGAAATGCCTGCGGTCATAGTCTCTTGTCAGTGGCAATGAGGAGGCTGGAAACTGACTCCCAGCCTGCTCCTTTTCGCATTAGAACTTGCTCCTAGCTGATAGTAATTCTCTCTTGAAAAAATAAAAAGGAAACAAACAAAGCACCCCATGGTTAAACAGAATAAGGAATAGATAGATAACTGAATGGACATTCTCCTTCCTCCTTTGGGAGAGTTCAGGATTTCAGTCTGAAGCACATTCCCATCTTCCCATCAACAGGCCCAAATCTGCTTTATGGGGTCGGCACCTCTCTACTTCATTAACTTCTGCTTTCCTTTCTTCCTTTCAAAGTCTCTCAGGATTTCATGTTGAACACACTGACCAGCTAGCTTTGCCTTTGAATTGCTTTCCAAAGGGGATGTACCTAATTTGCTCCAATGATCAATATAATCATTCACTAAAATGAGTCATTTCCTGCCTTGGGACCCAATTATTTTCTTGTAGAACCAGTGGTTGCAAAAATATATTGTTTTCAGGTTAACTAGTAAGTGCTATTTTTATATACGGTTTCTCTATTCGTAATCTTGCATTATTGCTGTTTAAATCTCTGAGTCCAAGTTCTAGCAATGTGTCTTGGCCTATTAAGTTCCACCTCCTTCAAGTGGCCAGTTACCTGCAGGGAACCCAAGAGAAGGTGTGGACAGTCAGACTCCAATCTTCCTCCCTCCCCACTTGTCAACGCCAACTGTAGGGAAAGGACAGGTCTCACTACTCCCAGTACCAAGGGAGCTCTGGTGGGTGGACAGTTGACTGGAGTTTATGTAGAAGAAGGATCACAGGGAGAGGCAATGTGCCCTCACTCACTGTGTGGTCTTGGGCAAGTTACTTCAGCATTCAGAGCTTGTTTCCTTGAGTTTAAACTGGGATGAACACGGGCTACTGGCAGGAGTCTTCTCAGGATTCAGTGAGGGGGTTATAAGTCACAGTCACCTCATCTACCCAACTCCGTGTGGGGCATGTCACAGTCACTGTGGTAAATGGCACCATTTTGTAAATGGCACTTCCATCCTTCCAGTTGCTCAGGTCAAACTCCTGGGTATCTTCTTGTCTTCTCTCTCAGCCTCTTCATCCAACTCACTAGCACACCTTGCCAGCTCTTCCTCCCACCTTCTCGATCTAGGCAGACACCCGTTGGACCTGAACACTAGCGTTTTGCTCCTGAGTGATTTCTCAGCTGCCATCTTGGTTCCCTGACAGCCTAGTCACCACACTACCTGCATGAGCCTTTCAAAATGTAAGTCAGATCATGTCCCCCTCTACTCAAACCCCTCCAATGATTCCCTCAAAATAAAAAACAAGTCCTAACTATCTACATGGGCTCAAAGTAACAACACCAACTGGAAAGATTAGATAGGAACCTTAAGGGGCTGTGAGTATATGTTCATGGGGAAGAACAGCCCAAGAATGTCATCAGTGTCACTAAACTGTAAATTTAGAAACTGTAGAATTAGAGTGTGTTTTGCTGTGTATATTCTCAACAAAAACAATATAAGTAAACATTTTAAAGAAAATGTACACAAGACCATAGGTAGAATCCTGAACAGCATCTAGAATCTTCTGAGGGGAAATTTCCACTTGAAAGGACAAGCAGACAGACCAGCCTGGAGTGGCCAGAACAGAAGATACTTCCTGAAAGAAAGACTGACAGGAAAAATACAAAACAATATAGGCAGGCTGACTGATTACTACAAGAACAAACAAGTGGCTCACCCAGGAGACATCAAGGCAAGTGGTCGGGTCCCCCTCAGGGCAAACCCCATTCCAAGACTAAGACTCAATGGGAATACATGCTCTGATTGGTGACCAAGTTCATCATCAATAAGGGGAAATGAGGGAAAAACAGCAATGAAGCTGCGAGCTAAGCCCTACAAGGCTCAATAGACTCCTGTGAACCCGGATGGAGACCTGGTTGGCCAGCAGTGTGCCAAGTCCAGGGGACTCTTGGACTCAGAGTCAGTGACATAGCCACAGAGGACTAGAGTGGAGAGTGAAGCGTCCAGCTGATAAGAAGAGAGGGCACATGCATAAGTACACCCACATTTGCAGATAATATCCCCTTGACCTGGCTTCAATGGCTGGATGATCAGAGCTCAAACAGAAGAAGAAAGAAGAGAGAAAAAAGAATAATCTGATACAATTTGATGAACTTGACATACACCTATGAATGCAGTAGCTCAAAAGAGTGAACAAATCTTCACAGCGAGGTTCATTCCCACCTCCTCCGCATACGGAGAGGATGAGAGGACAGGGATGAGCAACTTGGACACTGGCTACCCAGAATGGGGGCGGGGGGGACTATCAAGGCAAGAAGTGAGAGGCAAGAAGTGACTGGCTTACAAGCTTTCAAGAGGGAACCTAGATCCAGAGGGCGTGGAGCAATGTAGAATCTCCACTGAGTAGTATCCATTCTGCCTAGTCAGGGCTGATGAAAGGAGATGCAGATAGGTCTCTTGTGATACAATAGCGAATAATTGTTATCAGGACTGATTGTAAGGGCTGGAAATGTAAAGGTGGACATTTTATAGCAAGGAGGGGAGTGATTAATCTTGCAGTCTAGGTGTGGAGGTCCCTGGGAACATCAAAGGAGAAGAGCGGAGAACGGAACCCTACCCAGGGAGGCAGTGATGCCAGGGATGGAGGCAGAGACAATGACGTGGGGAGATGGAGCGGCTGGGGACTTTGGACCCAGAGAGGGAGAGGGGCTATATGCGGACGACCTGGGGGGTGCGGGGGGAGGCAGACTTGCTGTGTATACCCTTTGGTTGACGGATGACGCATGGAAGGGATTGTAACCAAGGCAAGGAAACAGTATACGACGGGATCAATGTTTAGCTGATGTCCTCCCATTTAAACTATCATATAATTCATAATAAAGCATTAAAGAAAAAAATTTTAAAGATATGAGTCATATCTACTCACAAAAATACAAATATGCTTTTAAGTGAAAAACTGATGCTTCTTTCAATTTTTTCCCTTTGTTTTAATGGATTGACTTTCAACATTGGTTTGTTTGGTTTTGGAGACATTTTTCTGTATCATTGATTTTGTTATAAAACAGTGTTTTCTTCTTAAAAAGAAAATGTATAGCCAAGAATGATCAGAGCTCAACTAGAAGAAGAAAGAAAAGGAAAAAAAGAATAATCTGATACAATTTGATGAACTTGACCTGTATCTATGGATGCAGTTGCTCAAAAGAGGGAACGAATCTTTACAGTGAGGTTCATTCCCACTTCCTCAATACACAGGGTAGACAGGGATGGGCAACTTGGACACTGTCTACCCAAAATGGGGGTGGGGGAGCTACAAAAGCAAAAAGTGATGGCTTACAAGCTTTCAAGAGGGTGCCTAGTTCCAGATGGGGCGGGGGAAGGTAGAATCTCCACTGAGTAGTGTCTAATCTGTCTGAGCGGAGCTGATGAAAGGAGATGCGGATAGCACTCATGTGACATGACAGTGAATAATTATTATCAGGACTGACTGTGAGGGTTGGAAATGTAAAGGTAGACATTTTGTAACAAAAGGAGGGGAGTGGCTGACTTTGCAGTCCAGGAGCAGAGGGCCCTGGGACCATCAAGGGAGAAGAGCAGAGTGCGCAACCCTACCCAGAGAAACAGTGACACCAGAGATGGAGGCAGAGACGATGACATGGAGAGATGGAGCGGCTAGGGACTCTAGACCCACAGAGGAAGAGGGGCTGTGTGCTGATGACTGGGGGGGGGGGGGGGGGGGGGGGGGGGCGGTTTGCAGGGTATACCCTTTGGTTGCTTGATGATGCATGGAGGGGACTGTAACCATGGCAATGTAAAGATACAATAGGATGAATGTAAAGCTAATGTTCTCCCATGCAAGCTATCACATAATTCACAATAAAACAGTTAAAAAAAAAAATGTATAGCCAAGAAAATCCCATGGGGCAGCTCTATTCTATCACATGAAGTTGCTATGGAAAAAAACATACAAACAAAACCAAGTCCCGACAAGAGTCATATACAATGGTTTCATGAGAGACCTGAGGTTCTCTCCAGTCACCACCTTCTGGCCTGCTGCAGCCCTGACCAGGCAGAGCACAATCCCATCTCAGCCTGGGACATGGTGTTCCCTCCGCACTCTTCTGCCCAACTGCTGCCTTCTCAGACAGACTGTGACTGAATATAGAAAATTGCACACCCACTTTATTCTCCTCATGGTCTCATTTTTCTTCATAACATTTTCTTCATAGTGTATTATATATTCATGGGTTTGTTTACTTTGTAATGGCTCTCTCACCACCAGAATCTGGGTACTGCTGTATCTAAAATGCCTCTAACAGAGTCTGACAAGTAGAAGGCCCTCAAAAAAATATTTGTGGAATTAATAAAGCACTCAGCAAAATGCTCAGGATGGGGAACTGGACAGTAACTATTGCTATTATAAAATAAGAACATATCTGTTCTGGAAACCTACTATGAGAATCAGAACACCTTCCCCATTATCACTGCTCACCACCACATTCCTGGGCTGACAATGTCTTCCTTATCGATGAAGACAGTCACTAAGACTGAGAAAGAATGGATGCCTTTGAATTATGGTGTTGGCAAAGAACCTTAAATAGATAATGAACTACCAGAATAACAATCATGCACATTGGACACTTGGTCAGGAGGGACAAGTCCCTGGACAACATGCTTGGTACAGTAGAGGCTTAGCCAAACAGAGGAAGGCCCTCAACAAGACAGACTGACACAGAGCTACAAGAATGGACCCAGACAGAGCAAGGGTTCTGAGGCCGGCGCAGGACTAGGCAGTGTTCTGTGGTACATAGGGTCACTCTGAGTCAGAACCGATTAGACAGCACTGACAACAACACAGATGAGGCAACGGAGGCATTTCTGAGCCAGCAGGAGGTAATGTAGAAAAATTGCCAGTACAACGAAGCAAGTTCTCAGATTCAGTCTCATTGTAAAGATGAGAAAATAGAAGTCAAAAGAAGTTAGATATTTGCCCATAGTATTTCTATGTGGTCTTCATACTGGGGAATGAGAACCTTTGGGGGATGCAAGAACCTTTATAAGGGGCACAAAGGGGGAAGAAATCCCCAACTCCTCAATGGCCACAGACCTGCCTGGGAAACAGCCTGTAGGCTCTTTTCCCAGGTGCCCCTTTATCCTCACTTGTTCTTCCAGATAGGTAACCCACCCATCCGAATCTTGCTAAATTGCACTATACCATGGGCCAAAATTTCCCAGGCCGCACAAAGGGGCTGTTCAAAACTTCAGTCTCCAGGCAGAGAATGGAGAAGGCCCCGCGACAACTTCTTTTCTTACAGTCAGGTGGTTTCCAAACCCAAGCCTTCCACAAAGTTAGAGGAAGTCCTCAAAAAGCTGTCCACAGACAGATCATAAATAGTTACTTTGGAGGATAGACTGCTACATGATTTTTGTGTCCCATAAATCCAGGTGCTCAAAGAATGAAACACTGCTGTAAAAAATGCCGTCAACTCATGTATATTTACATGAACAAACTTTTTCAAAACAATCAAAAATAGCTGTTTCATTAAGGCACATATACACAGATGGATGTACACATTAAAACAAAAACCCAAGACTTCCCTCAGCTTACTAAGAAGCATTTCCAATAAAATGTATCAAAATTTGTTATTATTTATTTTGGGTTTTATCAATTGTGCCCTAATAATTATTTAAGTAACTCAGTCCAAAAGAAAATGTTTAACAATAACACAATTTAAAATGTATTAAAATTTTTAATTTGAATATATTATTGTTGCAGAGAAGTAGGGCAATAAACCAAAGGCTTTTAGGCATAAAACCTGTTACATTAGAAAATCTTGCCATGGACGTATGAGTTCAAGGAGGAAAAACGAAAAATTCCAATGGTTAATTAAAAACTGGCTGATGAATTGTTTTTCCCCAAGTACTGAGGAGGAATTTAGTCATCAAATCACTATGGTTAGAGTCTATTGCACACACTTAAGTGAGTGATGTTACAGTTTTAGCTTAAACTGTCAATATTTATAATTAACCAGAAATCATATCCTTTGCAACTAAACCTTCGAACTAAATTTTAGCTGCCAATCTAAAAATGTGGGAGTGAGTAGTTTTCAAAACAAGGTTGTCTGCCTTAAGCTAGCAGCCTTAGTCTTTTCTCCTGAGGTACAGGCAGCACCTCCCATCCCCACCCCCAGACCCTTCACTTAAACATGTCACCCAGAAGAACAGATGTAGACCTTGCCTAACGTATACAGAAGAGGATTTGGTGAGAACTTAGGGTTCTGCTATAACCAAACCCTGGGTAAGGGCTAGGCTGCTAACCTACAAGTGGGTGGTTTGAACTCACCAGCCACTCTGCATGAGAAATGTAAGGCAGTCTGCTTCCCTGTACAGGGTCACCCTGTACACGGTTTTCGAGAAGCAGCCGATGGGTTTGAACTGCCTACACCCTGTGGTTAGCACTTCCGTTCTAATCCTATAGTGCCACATCCTTTAGGGCAGTTCTGCTCAGCCCTATGGGATCTTTGAGTTGGAATCAGCTTCACTACAACCAAACCGTCCCAAACACACATTGTATTCTCAGTCAAACATCTGTCTCTCAATCAAGTCACGTGTTTCCCCAGGCCCACGACCCACTCTTCCCACTCCACATGTCCTTGTCTGGCGCTGTAGGATAAGCATTAGACTTTGAATCACAAGGTTGGTGGTTCAAACCCACCAACACTCTTCAGAAACCTATACAGAGTTACTAAGAGTAGGAACCCAGGGCATTTAACAACAACATATACTTGCACCTCCCTTCCCCCATGTTGTTTCACCCAGGCAAAATCAGCTTAGCCCCACCAAAAAACAAAACAAAAACCCATAAATGAAAAGCCTCCCAGTTCCTTGCCTTTAGAATTAAGACAGCATCACATTTTACTCTGATAATTTCTGCATAAAGGCTGAAAACTTGACAGACATTATTTTAGGAATGCCAACACCTATGTTAGGGAAGCTTCTCCTCTGAGGTCCGGTCACCTGGTCACCCTTTTCGCTAGAAACTGGAGATGAAGAAGAGCTCGGTGCCTCCTCCCAGACATGGAGGTTTTCACTAAACTTCACAAACCACCAAGGCTTTCCTAGACTCTTGCGGGTGGGGTGGGGGAAGGGGACAGCAAAGAAGATGAGAATTTTGAAAAACAAACATAAGCAAAGCAACAACCTACTCAGGAAAGCACTACACTTCTATCCTGTGAAATAGATTTTATTATTCCCATTTTTCAGATGAGCAAACTGAGGGTCGGCAAGGGACCCAACATCATAGAACTAGAAGTGACCAAAGCTAGATTCAGAAGTCAAATTTAGGTTTGATCATAATGTTCTGAAGTGTAGAGGCTTTGGACTCATGACTGCTTATAATTCACAATTTTCCACCACTTTCTAATCATGAATCGTTCTCAGTTTTCACGGCTGTAAAACAGAGGTAATAATATCTTATTTCGTAGGGTTGCTATGAAGGCAATGAGCCACGTATGCAAAGCATTTGACACGCCATCTGCTACTTAGTATTTGTTTGAGAAATTGTGAACTCAGACTTTTAAAATTGGCGCATACTTTGCACCCCACCAGGCTGCACAATTCGTGTGCCTCAGGCAGTCGTTCAAAGATCCCAGAGGCCAGTTCCCAACCCAGTAGAGCACAGTGCCTCTGGGTGGACCCAGTCTTCAACCTAGTGGTACGACAGGCAAAGAGGAACAAAGCAACCCCGGGTTGCTGCCCCTGTAGCCCCCTACTTAGGGCCAAGTTCCATTTTCATGTGCCTAAGCAGCGTGCTACGTACCAGAAGCCTCTGGCCACTGCCCAATATCCGTTGCGCTTACTGGGTGGCTCCTGGTGTGGGAGGCCGCGCAGAAAAATCTGACGGCTTGCCTTTGGAAGGGGCGTGCCAAGGAATGTAACTGGTTGGGAAGAAGGTTGTAATTTGAGATGGTGGGAACTGGGTACAGGCGACCAGAGGTTGGGGTTAGAATTCTGGCAGAGACAGTCTTTCCATTCCATGGGGAAAAAATTGACCCGCTGTTACAGAGTCATAGCGACATTACAGAACAGAGTAGACCTACTTGATGGAGTTTCTGAGGCGGGTCACTATGAGTCAAAATCGACTGGACGGCACAACAAGTCTTTACAGGAGCAGACTGCCTCGTCTTTCTCCCATGGCTGATGAGTTTGAACCGCCAACCTTATGGTTGAACAGTCAAGCACTTTAACCACTACACTATCAAGGCTCCTTTTTTTCACCCCTGAGAGATCTATTGGTAATGATTGTTGTTAAGTGCTGTCTTGTCAGTTCTGAATCCTAGCAACCCTACATAGGGTTTCCAAGGAGCGGTTGGTGGGTTGGAACTGCCTACCTTGCGCTTAGCTGTCCAGTGCTTATCCTACAGTGCCACACCAGGACTCCAGTAAGCTACAGTAATTAACCTAGAGCTTTCTACAATAACTAATGTCCAATAGTTATTTGCTCATTTAATCTATAAGGCCCTTCAGTTTGGATACTGTCATCACTCCCATCTTACTGATGCTTGGAGGTTAAACAGTTGGCCTTCTCATAAAGTCTTTTGGTTGCAGAGTTCATATTATGTCACTAGGAAGTCACTTAGCCTCTCATCTAGTTTCTTGTTATTGTTAGCTGCCATCAAGTGATTATGACTGGGAGGACCCCAAGCGTACAGAGTAGAACTGCTCCATAGGATTTGCAAGACTGACCTTTCCGAAACAGACCGCCAGGTCTGTCTTCCCAGGTGCCTGTGTGGGTGTTAGAAATTTTATGTTGGTAGCCAAGTGGTTAACCTTCTGAGCCACCCAGGGACTATCCGGCTGCTTCTGAAAATGAAGCCGATTGATACTTAGCAGGTGGCTAAAAGAACGGGAAATACATAAAACATTTAAGGGTCTTTCACAAATAAAGTGAGCCTTAATTAACTCTGATCGCACTTCCCTTCTCTCCCCCTAAACTGTATTTGCATTCTATTAACTTTTAGGCAAGAATCTTACCTATCTTAACCATGAAATCCTAAGCGCCTAGAACAGAACCTGGCATAGAAGGGACTCAATACATTGAAGAATGAAGGCATTTAACATGACAGTCTCTGAAACTTTTCTTCTTGACTCAAACAGCACTGACTGCCATCACCAAAAAAAAATCTTACAACCGAAGGGTCATTTGGTCCAAACACTCTTCCAGTGTTGAATCCCCTTTCTCACTATCTCTGCCATCCATACTTGGACATGTCCAGTGTCAAAGAACTCACTGCCTCTCATCGTAGCTGTCTTTGAAGTCCAGTCTTGGCAGTTGGGAAGTTCTTTCTTAGATGATATCTCTCCTACTTCCACTCCATAAAGCCACAGAACAAAATATCATCCCCATTCTGCAGAGCAAGATCTCATGGCCCAGTCTTTTTCTTCCTCTACCTAAACAACATACAGGTAACTTTGTGGTTCTCGGTCTTTTCCCTACTCCTGGAACAATTAGAGGGGTATCCAGAGTCCCATTAGTAACCATGGCAATGTAGGGATTAAAAACATGACCACATTTCCCCAAATATTATCAAGATCTTCCTTGGGCATATTGTTAGGCCATCCTTGCAGATGATCCTAATTTTCCCAGATACAGTATCATGAGCTATTTTTATATGAGTAAGGGTTTTGCCTTCTAAGTAGGCATCCTTGTCCAATTTGCCAACAGCCTTTATAGATTTACCCTAAGACAGAGCAAAGGCTGAAGGGCTGCTCTGGGCTTCAGCCTAGCCACCTTCTGGGCTCACTGACACTTACCTTAGCAGTGTTAAGTTGATGCCATCAAGAGTTTTCTCAGCCCCCAAGCCTATTCACCACGGCAGTCATAAGCTTGGCGCTAGCTCGAACTGCTTACGTGAACTTGATAGTTCATCCTAACAGTGACCTGCATTCCCGTCTCCTCTAGCCTAGAACATAGTGATGCTTCAAGTTTTATTTATGAACTGAGTCCATCACAGATGACTCCTTTGACTCCTGGGCTTTTGACTCTTGATTCTTAAAATCTATTTTCTACATGTTTACTTTAAATAAATATTAATATGCAATTAAATTTATATTGTGCCTCACAAATACCATTAATATTTATCCTTTATTAAAAACCTTCCCTCAAAAAATAGCTTCCCATAGGTCCTCACCAGCTGCAAGATAAAGTCCCAAAAGACATACGTTCCCCTTGGCAAAGGAGGAGGAGGAATCTAGTTATTGCACCAGGCTCTGTGTTGAAACACTCAGCTCAAGTCTGAAGTCCACACCAAGTAGCAATGAAACTGGACAAATTACTGAATTTTTTTTCTTTGGTTCTTCACCGTAAAACAGAACGAATACCTGTGCTGCTCACCACACAGGGTCATGGCAGGCATCAAATGAGACAGCGCATCACATTCTGTACAAACAAGAAGTCACTATATATTGTGCATATTTTCCCATTCCTGCCTTTGCTTAAGTTCTTTTATCCTGAAGGCCTTACCCCTCTTTCTCATCACTTACTCATTTAGTCACTCACTCATTAATTCAACAAATACTGAAGGCCTACTGTGTGCCAAGGAGCCCTAATGGCACAGTGGTTAAATGCTCAACTGGTATCTGACAGGTCAGTGGTTTGAACCTACTAGCCACTCCATGGGTGAAGGATGTGACAGTCTGATTCCATAAAGATCACAGCCTTGGAAAGTCTGTAGGACAGTTTTACTCTGTCCTGTAGGGTTGTCCTGCTGTGCTGCTGTGGGTCAATGTGCTGGACTGCAAGGTTGGTATGAACCACAAGGTCAGGGGTTCAAGTTCACCAGCTGCTCCTAGAAAGTCTTACACAGGGTTGCTGTGAGTCAGAACTGACTGCACCACAGTTAACAATAACACCAACATAGGGTTGCTAAGGAGCCCTGGTAGCATAGTGGGTTATGAGTTGGGCTGCTAACTTCAAGGTCAGCAGTTCAAATCCAGCAGCTGCTCCATGGAACAATGAGACTTTCCACTCCCATAAAGATTTCCAGCCTAGGAAACCGTGTCACCATCACTACGAGTCACAATCAACTCAACAGACCACAACAATTATCACCATAGGGTGGCTCTGACTTGGGTCAGCTTGAAGGCAGTGGGTTTGGCTTCCCGCTGTGACAGCCCACAGTCTAACCCAAACAACCCCTTGCCATCGAATCAGTTCTGACTCTGACGGACCCTACAGGACAAAGGAGAACTGTGCCATAGCATTTCAGAGACTATAAATCTTTATGGGAGCAGACAGCCTCATCTTTCTTCTTCAGAGCAGTTGGTGGGTTTGTACTACCGACCTTGTGGTGAGCAGCTCAACACTTAATCCACTGCACCACCAGAGCGCCTTGCCCATGGAATGTTGATGTTGCTAAATGTTGTTGAGTCGGTTCCGGCTCACAGTGACCCTGTGTAAGATATCTAAGGAGTGGCTGGTGGGCTCCAATTGCCGGCCTTGCAGTTAGCAGTTCAATGCTTATCCTCCAGCCCCACACCAGGTCTTCTGGGGCAAGATGGTGAATAAGCAGATGTGATGAGCAGACCCTCTGTAACAAAGACAGGGGAGACCAAGTGAAACAGATACAGATGTAATCCTGGGACCCTGAGCTTCAGAAGACAAATCAGAGAGGTGACTTGAGTGCCAACTGGAAGAGGAAGCAAAACATGAGAAGAAAGAAGAAAATGGCAGACTGTAGGCTGGGATGAAGCGGAACGGCCATTCTCAGCTTTTGTGAGTCCATAGAGTGGCCTGCAGGGCAAAGCTGGAGGTTGTCAGCAAGAGGGGTGTAGCTCTTTCTGGTTCCCACGCCTTCTACACCTGCTTCTGGAGGTGTGTGAACCCATCCTGAACTACTTACAGTACACAAACAACGAACAGAGAACTGCATTCACACTTCCAGTACCTGAGAACACACCAACATACCATCATCAATTAAATATAAATACGACACCACAGAGTCTGAGAAAACAGACGATTTCAGCTTACATGAAGAAATAAGGCAGTGTCTCAAACAACTGACCAAAATACAGAGCCAGAACTAATTGATAAGGAATTTAAAAGAATGATATTTAGGTACCTTCAACTGATTTGAAGAAATGAGAAAACTGCAGATGAAATCAAGGAAAACACAAAATTTTAGAAAAATTCAGGAAACAAACTGACAAAATAAAGAAAAAACTGAAAACCATAAAAAAAAACAGCAATTAAAACGTCGGAAGATTAATACTTAGATTTCAGAAACATAATACATTGATGAAAGGACAAATAAGTAGAACGTAATCAATGGAAATCTGAATTACTGAGCTTGAAGACAAATCTCTGAATATTCATCTGTTAGAGGAATTCTAAGGAGCTCTAGTAGCTTAATGGTTACGATTCGGGCTGCAAACCTCAAGGTCAGCAATTTGAGACTACCAGCTGTTCCGCGGGAGAAAGATGAAGCGTTCTGCTCCTGTGAAGATTTACAGCCTCAGAAACCCTGAACAGGGTCTTTATGAGTCGGAACTGACTCCATGGCACAGAACAGCAGCAGCAGAGGAGCTCTGGAAGCGTAGTGGTTACGAATCGGGCTGTGAACCTTAAGATCAGCAGTTTGAAACTACCAGCTGTTCCGTGGGAGAAAGATGAGGCTTTCTGCTCCTGTGAAGATTTACAGCCTCAGAAACCCTGTACAGGGTCACTATGAGTCAGTTCCGACTCCACAGCACATAATCACCACCACCACCACCAGAGGAACAATCAGAAAAAAAAAAGAATTAAAAAATCCAAAGAAAGACAAGATTTATGTGTGACATTATCAAGAGGAGTAACTCATGTGTGACTGGAATTCCTGAATAGGAAGAGACAAAAAAAAAAAAAAAAAAAGAGAAAATTGCCCAAGAGTTATTGAAAGAAAACATCCCTAACAACTTGAAAGACAAGACAGCCATTCAAGAAGTTGAACAAACTCAAACGATTCCCAAAAGAAAATCATCAAGACTTATTATAATCAAACTTTTCAAAACTAAAGCTAAGGAAAGAGTCTTGAGAGCAGCTCAGGAAAAACGAAAAGGTTACCTACAAAGGAGAACTACTAAGACTAAAGTCTGATTTCTAAGCAGAAACCATGCAGGCAAGAAGACAATGGGATGGCATATAGAAAATTGTGAAAGAAAAAAATTGCCAACCAAGAATCATCTACCCCGCAAATTGTCCATCCAATATGATTTAAAAATTAGGATATTTTCAGACAAATAGAAATTAAAAGACTTTGTAAAAACGCGACTAACCTTACAGAAAGTACTCATTAGTTCTTTGGACAGAGCACCAACATCAGCAGACAATCATCTAAAGCTAACACACATGGCAGTTCCCCCAGAACTCACCCCAGATACTGTTGTTAAATGCCATCAAATTGGGTTTGACTCATAGCGACCCTGTATAGAGTTTCCAAGGAACATCTGGTGGTTTGAACTACCGGCCTTGGAGTTAGCAGGCCAGTGCCTATCCTACAGCACCACACCAGGGCTTTAAACCCAGATATGTTGCTGTTGTTGTTGTTAAGTGCCGGTCGAGTGGATCCTGACCCATAGTGACCCAGTATAGGATTTCTGAGGAGTGGCTGGTGAGCTTGAATTGCTGACCTTGGAGTTCAAACTGACTTTGCAGCCCAGCACATTAACCCACAGAGCCACACCAGGACTCCAAACCCAAATATAGAAGTATTCAAAGTAAAACAAATCTTTAAGACTGAAACTAGGGAACCAGTTTCAGATGCAACAACAAAAAACCCCCATAAGGTAAAATGAGGAAATAATGTACTTACAGAACTACAAAGAAGAAATCAAATAGATTTCAAGAAAAGTAAAAAGTAAACCTAGGGCTAGGCAGATACACTACATAAATCCTCTACAACAAAGATTGTTGTTATTAAGTGCTGTCAAGTTAGTTCCGACCCATAGCGACCCTATATAGGGTTTCTGAGGATCAGCTGGTATGTTTGAACTGCTGACCTTATGGTTCAAACTGACCTTGAGATCCAGCGCCTTATCCTACAGCACCACACCAGGACAACAAAGATAGAAGAGACCATATGAAACGACACAGATAAAAATCCTGGAACCCTGAACTTCAGAGGGAAGGTTAGAAGAGGTGAGTTGAGTGCTTGATGGGAGAAGCTGAGCAGAACAATCTTTGAGGGACATTGAGAGAGCTATGGCTTCCCACTACACCCTGTACTCCCCTGCTGTCTCATGGCACAGTACTGTAACTGTCAGTCTAGGTACTTACCAACGTCTGGAATGAAACTAGGACAGGGACTGTGTTCTTTTAGTCCTGAGTCTCCCATTTCTAGAGCCCGGAATAATGGGAGTATTCCAACAGGCTGACCACAACCTGGCTTCAGTGCCATGGATTGCTTTCATTGGACCTTATTTACCATAGTCTTGTAACTCCCTCCAAATGATTAGGTGAAACTATGCAAATGAAGTGCTTGTGGCCTACCAAGTGGATTGGATAGCTTACTATTAATGCAAACAAGGTACAATGCACACTTCTGGGGGTAGGGCCATGCAAATAAGGCATGTGGAGCCCTAACAGGGGGATTGGTCACTTTTACCTCCCCACTAAACTTACAATGAGTCATCCCAGAGGTGGACAAAGAGGGAAGGACCTCACTACCAAAAAGAGCTAGGAGAAATGCATGTCCTCTGGACCCAAGGTCCCTGCGTAGGCAGAGACAGAGTCATAACACTTGAGATGGTGCAAGACAGCAAGAACCAGCAGGAGAAACAGTAGAAGTAGCAGAAACAGAAGACTGGAACAAGATGACACAGTGGGCTTCCTAAGCTCCGTTGGGTCAAGGCTTACTGGTAGAATGGAGTGCCTCCAGGTACTTATTGGTAGAGCTACAGAGCTTTGTACCACATGCCCAAGAAACACAGAGGCCAGGTTAGGCCAGCCTGAGGGCCAGAGAGAGGCCTGCCTACCTGATGGCATGGCTGAGAACAGGCTGTCCGGGCCTAATAACTATATCCTGAGTCTTTTCTGATTCTGAGTTAATAAGCCCCATTAACATGAGTGATGGGGGTGATGGTTGTATGACCAAGTAGAGGGTTTCGGAAGTTGTAAATCTTGACGAAAGCAGAAAGCTCCATCTTTCTCCTGTGGAGCAGCTGGTGGATTCAAACTGCTGACCTTGCAGTTAGCAGTCCAATGCATAACCCATTACACCACCAGAACTCCTCATAAATGTGAGCATTGTCTCTGAATTCTGTGTGGTCATTGCAATGAATTAAGGAATCCAGTAATGAAGTAGACCAAGCCATGGGAAGGGCAGTAGGTGTCAGAATTTAGCAAAAAGGTTGCAGGGTAGAGGAATCAGCCTTAGGCTGCTGCTCTTAATTCTCTGTCCTCTTTGTGAGTTACGTCAGAGGACACTATCCCCATACCATTCTTCAGCTGGCTCAGGCCTTCCTAGGTCTACTGGAAGAAAGGGTCTCTCAGATATGCTAGTCTGTGATCAACATCAAGAGAGAGCTTTCCTTTGTTCATCGCAGTAGCAATGATGACTTCCTAGGAAGGGAAATAATATCTGAGTACAGACTCAGTCTCAGTGCTTTCTTTGCATGCATGATTTCATTATACATTTACAAATGAAGGCATTGGGACTCAGAGAGGTTTAATGACTTGCCTAAGGTCATTCATTAAGGTTAGAGGCAGAGTCAGGATTTAGAATCCTGGGAGCCCAGTCTGGAAGACTACTCTTCATTTCATTTGACTGCCTCCAACACCACCTTTGAGGGAATGGTGGAAGTATCTATGTTGTTGTTAAGTGCCTTTGAGTCAGTTCTGACTTACAGCAACCCTGTATAGGGGTTTCCGAGGAGCAGCAGCTGATGAATTTGAACCACAGACCTTGCAGTTCAAGCCAACCTTGAGGCCCAGTGCATTATCCCACAATGCCACACCAGAACCTGCAGAACTTCATTGACAGGTCCCTCAGTCACCCTCTGAGCCCCGCTGAACTCTGAGAACTTCAGATGATGCACATGCCAGAATGTGTGGTGGGAAGAGGCAGGAAGGTTAAACGGGATGGTCTGCTATACTAGTCTGATAAAGGGGTTCAGAAAGCTGGGATTATTTGCTTTGGATAAGAAGAGAATTTTAAAGAACCAGATACTAACTGTTGAATATGTTACAGCACCAGAAGGCAGAACTTGGCCATCTTTCCACCAATTGGAGCTGTTTGGAAGTGGGAGACTCTCTTATAGGAAAGAGGTGAGGAGCAAATATGAAAACTAATGGAACCCAAGAAAACACCTGTAGACTCAATTTTGGAAACTATACCAAGTATCATTCTATACCCCATGTGACTGGAAATCCAAATGGAAACTTTTGGTACCCAAATCACAGCTATTAAGTGGTCATTTATAAAAGGTACTATGTACTCAATTTATTTTTAAATATATCAAGTTTAAATTTTATTATAGAGAACTCAAGGATCCTGTAAAATATAAGTGAGAACTCCAACTTGAAAACTGAGAGAGCGAGCGAGGAATAGTAGGTGCTGTTTCAATCTGTTCTAACTCTGAAGTTCTCAGAGATACTGGATTCCTGAACTCTGGTTTTATATTTGTGTTTTGGGCTTGATCATGATAGCCACACTGGCTGTCTGCCTCCCAGAAAGGATCTCCAGTTAAAAAAAGAAAATTGTCCCATTTACAATGAAATACTAGGCAAGGTATGGTAAACATTATACTTCAAGAATAGTAGGGTCCTGGAGACCTGGTTGGCCAGCAGTTTGGCAAGACCTGGGTACTCTTTGGCCCAGAGTCAGTGACATAGCCACAGAGGACTAGAGTGGAGAGTGAAGTGTTCAGCTGATAAGAAGAGAGGGCATATGCACAAGAACACCCACACTTGCAGATAATACCCACTTGACCTGACTTCAATGGCTGGATGATCAGAGCTCAACTAGAAGAAAATAGAGGGAAAAAAAAAAAGTAATCTGATACAATCTGATGAATTTGACCTACACCTATGGATGCAGTTGCTCAATAGAGGGAAAAAAATCTTTATAGCAAGGATCATTCCCACCCCCTACACACACAGAGTAGACAGGGATGGGCAACTTGGACATTGGCTACCCAAAGTGGGGGGGCTCCAAAGGCAAGACGTGACTGGCTTACAAGCTTTCAAGAGGGAACCTAGATCCAGAGGGCATGGAGGAAGGTAGAATCTCCACTGAGTAGTATCCAATCTGTCTAAGCGGGGCTGATGAAATGAAATGCAGATGGGTCTCTTGTGATACAACAGTGAATAATTGTTATCAGGACTGATTGTGAGGGTTGGAAATGTAAAGGTAGACATTTTGTAGCAAGGAGGGAAGTGATTAACTTTCTAGTCTAGGAGCGGAGGTCCCTGGGACCATCAAGGGAGAAGAGCTGAGAGCTGGACCCTACCCAGAGATGCAGTGATGCCAGAGATGGAGCAGCTGGGGACTTTAGACCCAGAGAGGCAGAAGGGCTGTGTGCTGAGGACCGGGGGGCAGGCTTGCAGGGTATACCCTTTGGTTGGTTGATGATGCACAGAGGGGATTGTAACCATGGCAATGAAACGATATACGATAGGATGAATGTAAAACTAATGTTCTCCCATGTAAACTATCATATAATTCACAATAAAACATTTAAAAAAAAAAAAAAAAGAATAGTGGGGTCCACAGAAAGCAGTGCCCTCATTTGCTACAGTTATTTTTCCTTGGTTATATTTCATTAACCTTCATTCAATCTCTGTTTTCTGGGGGAAAAGAAAACATAGGGTTGGGAATTAGGATAGTCCATAAATCCCAACTCTGCAACCGGGTCTACTCTGATTCGTTTTGGTTTTATTTTTTGCCAAAACAATTTTCTTCAATTCACTACTTATCTGCTTTGCAAGGTCATATATATGAACTAAGGTAGATGAACACACGCAAAAAAGTTAAAGCTATCTAACACATGTTGTTGTTGTCATGGTTAAGTGCTGCCGAGTGGGTCCCAACTCATAGCAATCCTGTATAGGGTTTCTAAGGAGAAGCTGGTGGGTTTGCACTGCCAACCTTGAGGATTTCTTTGCCTTCTAAAGTCAAATATGAGGATTATCTGCTGCCTTTGGACCATATTTTCTTAGGCGCTTGCCACAAACAAAAACTAAATTGACTATATTTAGCCCTATGCTTTTGTGTTTTGTTTCCTGAATCAGATGGAAACTGTTTCTTCCCACCCTCCCCTTCTTCCCAAAGGGATACATCATTTCCCTTGTTGGCCATCGAACCCCCTCTCCCTGATGATCTAGTCCTTACTTCATATCCTGTCCCATTCAACCTGAATAGGACATCCCTAAGAATGGGAACCATGGAAAGACATGCTCTTCAGCACCCAAGTCTTACAACGGTGAGACCCAAAGGAGCTGAAGCAGTCAGTCAAGGCTAAAAATCGATTAAAAAGTTGCATTTACTTTGTAATAACCTATTTTCGTGGGTAAGGAGCTCTGGTAGCAGTGCTGCTAATCTCACAGTCAGCAGTTTGAAACTACCAGCTGTTCTGAGGGAGAAAGATGAGGCTTTCTGCTCCTGTAAACATTTACAGCCTCGAAACCCTGTACAGGGTTGCTGTGAGTCCGAACCCACTCCACGGCACAGAACCACAACAAATTTCCTTGGGTAGATGTATCGGACAATGGCACGGCTGTGATGGTAAAGAACTGTCCCCGTGCTATTAGCCGTGGATTGCGGGCCACAAAATCAGTTCAAACCCATCAGCCATTCGTTGGAAGCCCCAACAGGGTGGATATAAGTCTGAACACACTTGCTGGCACTTAACAACAATAAAGGGTAGATTGGGGAGACCTGGTGGCGCAGTGGTTAAGATTCAGCAAACAGAAAGGTTGACAAATGGAACCCAACAGCCGCTGGGCAGGAGAAAGATGTGGCCTACTGCTTCTGTGAAGATTTACAGCCTTGGAAACCCTGAGAGGACAGTTCTACTTTGTTCTGTCGGGGTCGCTATGAGTCAGAACCCACTGGACAACAGTGGGTGGGGGCAGATGGTGACGTCACCACTTTAGCTATTGGGCTGCGCAACTAACCAACTTTTGGGCCTCCTTTCTTCATCTGCGGGAGAGGAATAATAATATCACCCCCACTCTAGGCTTGTTGAGAAGATTAAACGAGAGAAGGTAGGAACAGCCTTCACGGCAGGGCCTGGCACACCAGCGCTCAGAAAATAGTAGTGGACAGCTGTCTGGAGAATGGAGGAGACCACGTGTGCAGAAGGGCTGAGTGGAGGGAGACCAGTACCTGGAGGACAAGAAGCAGCGAAGCCTGGCCGAGCACTCCGGTCTCCTGGCTCAGGGTCAGAGCTCCACACACTACAATCCACCGCCTCTCACGAGGCCTTGAACTACGAGGGGTTGCCAGGAGTCCCTTCGAGTCCGTCGGACAACTGCGAGGCCGGTGGCACCCACGGTCCTCTGGCCCTCTCACTTATCCAGGAATTGTAAAGGTCCTTAACGGTAGCCAATAACGGCTCACCTGCGGCCTAAGCAAGAACAAGGGAAGGCTGAGGTCAAACCTTGGATTTTGGAGCCTCCAAGCCTGGAACCCTAAACCAGTTTCGAACTACAATTCCCAGCATGCCAAGCAGCAGTTCACGTCAGGAAGGGTCGCCCCGCGAATTTTGGGGCCCTTCTTTCCTCAAAGTGCGGCCGAACGCCTAGGGCTTCCGGGTAGTGCAGTTCGTCCAATTTAAAGGACAGCCGTCTCTCAGGAGTTCTGGGTATTGTAGTCCACTCGTTGCCGTTCCAAGGGAAAAAGCCGCGCCTAACTCCGTCGCACATATTCACCACAAAAACTACAAAACCCAGAAGATAACGTCAGTTTCCTGTGTCCAATAGGAATTCCCCATGTAGCGGGGCGCGGAGCCCCGCTCTCGCAACTCAAGATGGCGGACGAGAGTGAGACAGCAGTGAAGCCGCCGGCACCTCCGCGGCCGCAGATGATGGAAGGGAACGGAAACGGCCATGAACACTGCAGTGATTGCGAGAACGAGGAGGACAACAGCTACAACCGGGGGTAACGAGATCCTCGGAGTCCAGTTCCTATCCAGTATCCCCACAACCTGGTTATGGGGTGCGGGGAAGTCACTGGGAGCTTATCTAACCCCACCCCTAGGTTCTTATTGGCTAAGACAGTGGGATCCTGCTTGGCGATTGGTTGTTGTGTTTGTCATTCACTTGGGTGGGTGCTCTGTACATTGAGGGCCGGAGACATTCAATACTTTTATTATATAAAAGTTCTTCTATGTAATGATCCCCTCATGTGCCTCAAGCGCATCAGAGGAAGAGAACAATTTGGACAATGGTTTTTGATGACACAACACGGAGCAGTTCAATGACAGTAGAGTTCAAAGGGAACGTTCACAGAGATGTTCTGTGAACTAACTGATTAGCAGTAAACGAGTAATAAAATATTTCGCTGCAGTTCACCTTCAATGAGGAAATTCATCAAGCTATACAAACCGTAATTATGTTGTAAAATATCACTACTAGAGAATACTGAAATATATATTCATCTTATAAATTCTAGGTAATTACTGTATGGTAATATTTGAGTTATATGGTGTCCGTTGCTGCAAACAATCCATGTTTCCTGGAACAATAAGTAATTAGGTCTTCCACCATCCTTGCTTTATTGACTTTGTGAAATAGCCTCAAGCGTCAAATAACAGAATGATGTTACTTCGTGGACAGGTTGGAAACTAGATTTAATACTGCATTTCGTATGTTAGGGTCTTGCCTACTAGTAACTGCATTTCTTCTTGGAGAAGAAGAAATATATCAGGCTTTTTGAGTGTTGAGTTCTTTTAAGCCTCTCTGTCAAATGAGAGGCTTATCTTCTCTCACATTGCTACCTGGTCTTGGCTCTTTATCTATCTGTATTTGTGGAGTCCTGGTGTGGCACTGCAGGATAATGCACTGCACAGAAAGGTCGGTTTGAACCACAAGGTTGGTGGTTCGAACTCACCAGCCACTCCTTGGTTGCTATGAGTCAAACCGACTCCACGGCTCTTAAGAACAAGTGTGTTTCAACAAGTATATTTAACTGAAGGTTTCCACAGATGGTGTGGGCTGTTTAACTCTTTCTGAGTCTTGTGTTTTCATGGCCAGCTTGTCATTTGCAGTGTTACTGATAGCCCCAGATGAAGAAGATTGAGGTTTTTGGATAAGCTTAAGAAAAAATTAAAAAAAAAAATTTTTTTAATTAACTCTGCTACCTAGTGGGGCCTGGAGAGTGAAGGATTACTTAAGTAGTTTGTAACCTTGTTGTGAATCTTTCCATTAAAAAAGCTAGCTTTTATGTTCTTTTGTGAGCATTAAAACTTACACAAAGTACACAGAGGGGAAAGAAAGGCAGCTTGCCAAATTTGGTTTTATGACTGTTCTTATTGCTGTAACTTACACCAGTTCTAGTGTAATCCAGCCTTGTTGTGAAGTTTGAGATTCCTTAGAAGAGTTTAGAAAGAGAGGAAGTAGAAAATGGAAGATAGGAAAGTGTGGCCCTCCTGGTTAGAGGCTGGAGTCAGAGATGAGAGGTGCTGAATGTGAAAGTCATTTCAGAAGTGAAAATATGGTGTTCTCATTGCTTTTTGTGTAGTTTGCTTTGTGTCTTCTCTATTTAAATTGGTTCTTTGACCTGTGTTGATAATTCTTCAGTTGCTTTTGTTCCCTATCAGCTATGAATCATTTTGCAAAATTGTTAGGCAGAAAGTTTTGTGTTTTTCTTACAATACAGCAAAGCAATAGCCTAAAAAAGAAAAATTATAGGTGTTTTTGTTGTTGATATTTTTGTACATGGTATATCTGGGTGAGTAAATTAAACTTGTTAACATCCTGAATCTAGAGGGCTGTGAAAAACTGAGGGCCCAGCTTGGAGAGGATTCTGAGGAAGAATCATCATTTTTCAATTGTCAGAGGAAATTTGGGGGAAAAGCAGTGTGAGATTGTGGGAAAAGCATGGACACTTCGGAGTCATTGAGCTTGGGTTCAAAGCCTGTTCAAGGTTTTAATAGTCCAGTGACCTTGGGAAAGTTATAAACATGGAGTCCTGGGGATTAAATGAGATAACATCTGGAATGCAACCCTTTGACCTTGTCTCCTGGTTTTCAAATCTTCCCTGACCTCTTTCTCCTAGCTTTTGTCACATAATGTTTTTTTCATAGCTTTTATCACAACAATAATTAAATAACATTTGGTAATTTTGTTTAATGCATCCTATCCCAGTATCACCCATTTGTAAGGTTCATGAGAACAGGAATTGTAGCTTTGTTCATAAGCTGTTATTGCCATAATAATTAAATAACATTTGGTAATTTTGTTCAATGTATCCTGTCACTACATTACCTAATTGTTAAGGTGCATGAGAACAGGAATTGTAGCCTTGAGATGCCTCACATTTAGTGGGCATTATTGAGCCTTGACTTGCAATATTGAAGGATTCTGTGAGCAAAATATTGATTGATGTAGAAAACATCCAAAGAAGATAGCAGGTATATACAGAATCACTGTACCAAAAAGAAATGGTTGATGTTCAACCATTTCATGAGGTAGCGTATAATTAAGAGCAAATGATACTGAAGGAAGAAATCCAAGGTGAATTGAAGGCTTTGGCAAAGAAACTCCAGGAATTGATGGAATACAAATGGAACGCTTTCAACAAACTGAGGCAGCACTGGAGGCACTCACTCATCTATGCCAAGAAATTTGGAAGATAGCTACCTGGCCAACTGATTGGAAAAGATAAATATTTGTGCTCATTCCAAAGAAAGGTGATCCAACGAAATGGGGAAATCATTGGACAATGTCATAGATATTCCAGGCAAGTAAAATTTTGCTAAAGATAAAACGGCTGTAGCAGTACGTTGACAGTGAGCTGCCAGAGGTTCAGGCCAGATTCAGAAGAGGACATGGAATGAGGGATATCACTGCTGACATCAGACCAATCTTTAATAAAAGCAGAGAATACCAGAAAGATGTTTACCTGTACTTTATTGACTATGCAAAGGCTGTGGATGGTGTGGATCATGACAAGCTATGGGCAACATTGTGGAGAATGAGCATTCCGGAATACTTAATTGTGCTCATGAGGAACCTGTAGATAATTGTTCAGCTAGAACAAGGGAACACTGAATAGTTTAAAATTAGGAAAGGTGTGCACCAGGGTTGTATTCTTTCACCATACTTATTCAGTCTGTATGCCAAGCACATAATTCTAGAAGCTGGTTTTATGAAGAAAAACATGGCATCAGGATTGGAGGAAGACTCATTAACAACCTGTGATAATGCAAATGATACAACCTTGCTTGCTGAAAGCGAAGAGGACTTAAGATACTTCCTGATGAAGATCAAAGACCACAGCCTTCAGTATGGGTTGCACCAAATACCTCAGCCCTGGACCAATAAATAGCATCAAGATAAATGGAGAAAAAAACTGAAGTTGTCAAAGACTTAATTTTACTCGAGTCAGCTATCAACACTCAAGGAAGCAGCAGTCAAATCAAATGACATATTTGCATTAGGCAAATCTGCGGCACAGACCTTTTTAAAGTGTTCAGTAGCAAAGATGTCAGCTTGATGACTAAGGTATGCCTGATCCAAGCCATGGTATTTTCAATAACCTCATGCATGTGAAAGTTGGCCAATAAATAAAGAAGACTGTATAAGCGTTAATGCATTTGAATTGTGGTGTTGGAAGAGAATATTGAAAGTACCATGGACTGCCAAACAAACAAATTTGTGTTGGAAGAAGTACAGCCAGAATGTTCCTTAGAAGCCAGGATGGCCAGAATTTGTCTCTTATACTTTGCACATATTTTCAGGAGGGATCAGTCCCTGGAAGACATCATGCTTGGTAAAGTGGAGGATCATCGAAAAACAGGAAGACCCCATCAAGATGGACTGGCACAGTGGCAGTTCAGATCTACCAGCTGCTTCTTGGAAACTCTGTACAGGGTCGCTGTGAGTTGGAACAGACTAGACGGCACTTAACATCCTGGATGGATGAATGAATGAATGGTAAGTGGCAAGTGCCTGACTTAAATGTTGAAGGAGTTTCATTTCCCCTCAATGGGTGGAAGAAAGTGAGATTTTTCTTTATGTACACTTTTTCCCCCAAATGCTCTTTACTACAGTAAAATCTCACATCCTTCCACCCATTGAGGGAAAATGAAACTCCTCTAACATATGAGTCAGGCACTTGCCACTTACCAGCAGGAATCAAGAATCCTCCAGTTTGTGGTAGAAGCTTTGCTTCTTTTTTATTGTCTTTGTTGCTGGGTGCTGAGGAGTCTCCTCTGACTCATGGAGGCCCCATGTACAGCGGAATGAAGTGTGACCTGGTCCTGCCCTATCTTCACAGTATCTGCATGCTCAAGCCCATTGTTGTGGCCACTGTGGGCGTGCCTTCTGACCTAGGGCCTCATCTTCTAATACTTTTGTCAGACAGTGTTCTCTTTGGGATATGTTTTTGTTATGTGCCGTGGAGTTGGTTCTGACTCATAGCGACCCTGCACAGGGAGCAGAAAGCCTTATCTTTCTCCCGTGGAACAGCTAGCTGGTAGTTTTGAACTGCTTACCCTGAGGTTAGTAGCCCAATTTGTAACTACTATGCTACCAGAGCTCCTTTGTTTGGGATCTATAGGGCTTTTAATGGCTAGTTTTTGGAAATAGGTTTCCAGGCCTTTCTCTCTAGTCTATCTTAGTCTGGACACTCTGCTGAAGCTTGTATAGTATGAGTGACCCAGTGTTAACATCATAGCAATACACAAGCCCCCACAGTATGATCAACTGACAGAAGAGTGGTAGTTCCTGTCTTTATTTAATGTTGTTTAAAATGTTTTCAAAAGTAATATAAGAATTGAAAGGGAATTTCTCTTTTTGATGTTGTCAGTTCTAAAGTACAGTATGCAGTAAAGGTTGATAAGAGTTAAAACTAACTCTTTGATGATTTTCATAGTGCTTTACACTGAGATGAGTTACATTCATGCACTGGTTTAGGAGTAATGCAGTTGTGTTCATTTCTTATGTCTCTTTATTCATAAGTTTAGTTCTTTTACTATTCTAGTAATGTGTTTCCACTATAATCTAATAAGCATAAATATGTGGTGAGTGTAAAGCTTACATATGCACACTGTAGGATCAGCATTGGACAGCAAACCACAAGGTCAGCAGTTCAAATTCACCGTTGTTCCTCAGAAACCTTATATAGGGTCGCTCTGAGACTCAGTGGCACTTAACAACCACAACATATATGCATTATGTATATAGTGTTATATACCTGTCTACAGTTTTTAAAAATCAACTTTAAAAAAAAATTCATTCAACAGGAAAGGAGGTCAGCCATTCCTCCTCCCTCCTATCTTCTCCCTGGGGTTTCTTGCTTGATATAAGTCACTGTCAGCATTGGAGAGGAGAATCAGGCTAAAAGAATTTGATGCTGTATATCTGTGTAGTTCTGTGGTTCTGAGCAAACAAAGATCTGTTGAAATACTCAGCTATATATGATTTATTTGCTTGTTTATTTTTAGTGAAAGACTTTCAAGAGGTATTGCTAAAGTACAAACTATCAGCTTGGAATAGATTGTAATTTTGGAGTAGCAAAGTTTATCTCTGGGTGTTTTAGAACAAGAAAAACTTTTTAGGTTATTTTGTTCCTAGAATTTCTTTAAGAATTTATTTTGCAGCGTCATTAATACTACTGAAGTGTTGGTAAGCCATGGGTCAAGAGCCCTATTATAAAGAATGTGTCTTCATCCTGCTCTTTTATTGCTTGGATAGGGATGGTTAACATGGATTCTTACAAATTTTCCATACCTCTTGGTCATATTGTATTATTCCTTGTGAAGAAGCTATCACATAATTCACAATAAAACGTTTAAGAAAAAAAAAAGAAAGAAACTAAAGAGAAAAGGAAGCCTTTAAAAAAGTAAGTTCCATAAAGCTATCCTCACTTGGTTTGGTTTTGTTTTTTACCTTTAGATTCTCTTAAGAATGGTTCTTTCCATCCATTTGATGGCTTATAACTACATCTGGCTCTTGGAAAGAAGAATTCTTTTTGGTCCCCTTTTATTCTTCCCCATTAGCTTTTGGTTTTCAAAAGTAGACCAAAGCAGAAATGAAAAGAGAAACCTCATCACTGATGCCAAATAAAGTATTCTAATTTTATTTCCCAATTAAAACCCCATTATTGTCAAGTCAGTTCTGACTCACAGTGACCCATAGAACAGAGTAGAATTGCCCCGTGCAGTTTCCAAGGCTGCAGTCCATAGAGGCAGACTGCTACAGCTTTCGCCCAAGGAAGGTTGCTGGGTTCTAACTGTTGATCTTTTTTTTGTTGGTTGCCAAGTGCTTAACCACTGTGCCACCAGGGCTCCTCATTCGAGTAGCAATTAAAAAATAAACTAATCAAGAGCTACTTCAAAGAGATGAGACTAGAAAGCAGAAGAAGTGCAAAGTAAATGAGAGCCTATTTCAGGGAGACAGCTGCTCCTGGCAAATCCGTTTTGCTGATTTTACACATTGTCTAATAGGCTCACCAATTTATTTCCAAGCTTTGCTAAGTCTACCATTAACCCTCTTCCTGCAGAGTCCGTAGAGTTTAGTAATTTTAGGAAGACGCCTCTGTAGCTCTTAATTTTTAATCTTTGATCTGAAACCCCAACCCAACCCACTGCTGCCGTCAAGTTGATTCCAACTCAATGTCTTATAGGACCAAGGAGAACTGCTCCTTAGGGTTTCTGAGACTGAAAATCTATACAGGATTAGACTACCTCATCTTTCTTCCACAGAGTGGCTACTGGCTTTGAACTGCTGACCTTGCAATTAGCAGTTCAGTGCTTAACTCAGGGCATCACCAGGCTCTATTCTAACTACTGGAAGAAGATGCCCTTGTTATTGTTGCTTTGGGGGCTCACAGAACATGACGTACTCTATTGAAAGTGCCAGAAAAGCAAACTCTAATCCTTCACCATGGTCTGTGCTTCAAAAAAAATGTTCTAGTGCTTCTAACTGAAAGGCAGGTGTTGTTGTTGTTGTTAAGTGCTGTTGAGTCAGTTCCGACCCATAGCGACCCTGTAGAGGGTTTCCGAGGAGCAACTGGTGAGGTAAATGCTATCTGTTACTATTATTACTGTGTGTTGAGCACTGTGCTTGACATGGATTCTCTCATAGAGACTTATACAGACGGTATGGTTTCACTTTTATAGTGAGGCTTCGGGAGCTACATGTCTCCCTCTGTTTCACATCTCAGAAGGTCCCTTCAGGACTTGGTGGCTTCTACTCTCTACCACCTGAACCTCTGCATTCTGAGTCTGCAGCAGTGCGGAGTGCTCTATCTTTGGATCTGCTCAGCAACTCAGACTCGGGAGACATTTGATGGTGGAGATGGCTGGTCCCTTTGAATGCTCCTTGACAGACCAGTATCTTTCTCAGAGGTCATGCCGGGGACTGAAATTGCTGCCAGCATTGAGTCATTGCACAGAAAATTATTGGCAGTGGTCTCTGGACACCGTATGATTTGACCTTGGAGTTGTCAGGCCAGTCTGGCACACCAAACAAACCCAAAGGGTGTGGAATCTACGCTTTGTTCCCCTGTCCATTCTACACAGTTAAGTTGTATCATGGGCTTTTTTTTTTTTTTTTTTTAATGTTTTATTGTGAATTATGTGATAGTTTACATGGGAGAACATTGGTTTTACATTCATTCTATTGTATATCGTTTCATTGCCATGGTTACAATCCCCTCCATGCAATCCTTCCCCCGATACCCCCCACGTCTTCAGTACACAGTCGCTCTCCCTCTCTGGATCTAAAGTCTCCAGCTGCTCCATTGCTCCACATCATCATCTCTGGCTCCTATCATGGGCTTTTGTGACCCTGAAAAATGTTTATCCTTCATGAAAAGAACTGGCTTGTTCACCTTCAGAACTCTGGCTAACGAACAAGGGAGGGTAGAGGGTGGTAGTAAAGGTAATCTTTTGTAATCCCTTTGCATAACCTGCTGCCCTTTTTTTTTTTTTTTTTTTTTTTCCCAACTTTTTATTATAAATTAGGTGAAGGATCTTCTGTTCTTTTCCCAGACCTTCTAGGGCACCCTGGTGGCAGTGGTAAAGTGTTGTGGGGTTTTTCATCCATTAGGATTCATTTGTAATGCAGATAGTTGAGAAATGTGAAATTTTCAGAATTTGGGGTGTGACATTAAGTGATGGGGCAGCTGATGCTGTATCATGCCAGGTGGTTTCCACTTGTGCCCCCTGCTCAGTGCCACCTCATTCACCTCTCGGACTTTCTGAGTATGCTAGAATGACTGCTGAGGGCCGTGTTGTCCTTCATGAATATATTACCTTGTCAGGGCTTCCTGAGGTAGATGCAAAAGGATATTAGTAACTAAGTTTATCTTA
The DNA here is from genome assembly GCF_000296735.1 of Chrysochloris asiatica. NCBI lineage: Eukaryota > Metazoa > Chordata > Mammalia > Afrosoricida > Chrysochloridae > Chrysochloris > Chrysochloris asiatica. The sequence goes on from NW_006408525.1 coordinate 30,766,068, forward strand.
GTAAGTTTCTCTGATAAATTTTAATTTTAACCCAAATGAGTAACTTTCAGTTTCTAGGGGTAGAAAACAAGTGAGCAAAAGTTGTGAGCTTTAGTTTCTGAACTGTTTTTTATTTCAATCAGTACTAATCCTGTGACTTAAGTTTAAGACATTAAGTCCATTTGAAATGGTTACAGTGAAGCTTTTTTATCGTTACTTTTGTAGGAATAGGATAGATCCTAAGGAGAATAAGAAAGTTGAAAAATTTTTAATCTCATCCAGTGGTTTAAAAGAGCACAGCATTTCTACTGATGCTTATGGAAACAGTACTAAAGCTGTTTTGTGCACCCTCTTTTGGGCTCTGACTTTTCAGGGTTGTATTTTAATTATATATGCTTGGAGTCCTGGTGTGGCACTGTAGCATAAGCACTGGACTGCTAAACACAACGTCAGTAGTTCAAACCCACCAGCCACTCCTCGGAAACTCTACACAGGGTTGCTATGAATTGGAACAGACTCGACGGCACTTAATAACATTCCTGGAAAGCTTCAGTTAAGTATATATTGATTGAGCCCTTTACTGTGTGCTCAGCACATCTGAGAGGTACTCAAGGAAAATGCTGTGTAGTGTTCCCTGTCTTCAGAAAGATTTTAATCTCATTGGGAAGCCAGAAAACACACATTTTGTTGTTAAGTGCTGTAGAGTCAGTTCTGACTCACAGCAGTAGGGTTTCCAAGGAGAAACTGGTGCTGATCCACAGTGCCACATCAAATGTCCACATTATTATGTATAAAGTATTTCATTTGTTGTTAAGTGCAATCAAGTCGGTTCTGACCCATAGTGACCCTGTATAGGGTTTTCAAGGAGCTGGTGAGTATGAACCACCGACCTTGAAGTTCAGATGGCTTTGTAGTCTGGTGCATTAACCCACAGTGCCACACCAGGACTCCATTTAGTTCTTTGGTGGTAATGTGCTGTGGAGTGGGTTCTGACTCTTAATAGTGACCCTGCACAGGGTTTCCAAGGTTGTAAATCTGTATGGGAGCAGAAAACCTCATCTTTCTCCTGTGGGACAGCTGGTAGTTTCGAACTGCTGACCATGGGGTTAGTAGCTCTACTGGTAACCACTACACTATCAGAGCTCCTATTTAGTTATAGGAGACCTTAAAAATGGAGTCTTTAGGTGACGTAAATGGTTAACAGACCCAGCTTTTAAACAGACTGTTGGAGGTTTGGGTCCATTTTCCAAGAGACGCCTTGAAAGAAAGGCCTGGCAATCTATTTATGGAAAAAATCAACAATTGAAAACTTTATAGACAGTTCTACTCTGACACATACAGGGTCACAATGAGTTGGAGTCAACTCCATGGCAACTGGTTTTGCTTAATTTCAAAAGTGTTCAATGAGAACTAGATTAGTCAGAGGAGGCAGGTAACTACAGGCTGTGGCGAATGATCCATAATTTATCCTGTGTCTCTGTTCCTGAGCCCTGTGTGATGAAACAGAATGACTATTCTTCTGACTCTGCAAGATTCTCAAATTCTGATGGGAATGAGACTCACATTTGGAAAGGAGTGACCCCAAGTTCTCGGAGATTGGTGGTTTGTCCCGGATTACTTGATTAGATGAGGTCTCTCCCTGGGCCATAGCTTCCTCCTCTGTAAATAACAGGCTAAGCCAGATGACCCTAATATGCCTTCCAGAGCTGGAAGCCTAGCTTGCACTCGTTCCCCTCCACTAGCTGCTTTCTCAGCCACACCTTGGATAGGATTTGTCAACCGTTGTGATTGCGGGGAGGCCTTTGCTGTCTGGCAGTACTCTGCAGATCTGCTACTCATCTGTCAGCTTGCCCTTCCCTCCCACCCACTCACACCCTGGCACTGCAGTCTATTTTAGAAATAAGTTCTGAGGTTCATTTCTGAGCTCCAACTTTCTACTAGGGCATCCATAAGATTTCTTATACATTTGAACGTAGAATGTTCTGTCTGTCATTAAAAGATGACAGACCCTGTTTGTGGGTCTGTCATTCTGCTAACTAGTCTCATATTCATTAAGTTGCTCATTAATGACTCGGTCTGATCGATTTACATTGGAAGGATATACAAAGTTTTTGTATGGACTACGCTTTTATGGAAATCTTGTGTGGTGCTGTGGGATAATGCACTAGACTGAAAGGTCAGTTTGAACTGCAAGGTTGGTGGTTCAAATTCACCAGCCGCTCCTTGGAAACCCTATACAGGGCCGCAGTGGGTTGGAACCAGCTCAAAGGCACTTAACAACTGCAACCCGTTCTATAACATACACCCATCGAAGGCAAATTTTACCTAATTCTCTGCTTTTTATTTTGAAGGCTGATTTCATAATCTACTAGGAAATCAAATGGAACAATTGGATTTGGATTTACAGTGTTCCAAGGTTTTAGTTCTGGCCAATCTCATGAGCTGTGAAGGGTGTTAAAGGTGACTGGCCAGTTCTGTAAACTGTTTCAGTTTATAGAATCCCAGCATGCCTTGGGCTACCCACACAGTGAGTATAGACCTTAAACCAGACCAAATTCCTTGCTGACCAGTCGGTGTCCGTGACTCACAGGGACCCTATAGGATAGAATAGAACTGTGCCCTGGGGTTTCCCCAGCTGCATTCTCTATAGAAGCTGAGGGCATGTCCTTCTATAGAGCAGCTGGTGGGTCTAAACCACTGGCCTTTCTGTTAGCAGCCAAACTCTTAACTACTGTGCCTCTAGGGCTCCTGTATGGACTCCCCCACCCACCTGCAAAAACAAACCCATTGCAGTTCACGTGGATTTTGATTCATAGTGACCTTAGAGTACATAGTAGAACTTGAGTACAATTTCCAAGGCTGTAAAGCAGATTGCCACGTCTTCCTTCTGTGAGTTCAAATCACCAACCTTTTGGTTAGCACCCAAGCTCTTAACCTTTGCATCACCAGGACCCATTAAAAATGAAGCTGAATGAATCCTTGGAGGCCTAGCAAGACTTCTGAGGGGAAACTCTGGATTGGTGTTCCACAGATCCTGATTGAGGCCCGTCTCTGTGAGGTGGTCTTGGCTTCCCAGGATCCATGTGGAAGTCCTACTTCAAGTCTTCTGAACTTGGTTTTCTATGAATAATTCCATTTGTTATGATCACTTTGTTGACCTCAGCAGACTGCTTTCCTACAGGTCTCTGAACCAGTTTTTTCCTTTTTAAGGGCATTGATTCTAAGGCTATCTTGAGTTCATAGTGTGTTCTCATGGATATGGCTTAATATCTAGTTGATCAAGTAGCTCAATGAAAATGACTTATTTTTGGGGGGTCTTTTTTAATTTCCTTGTGTTCTTTGTGTGCTTGGTGTACAAGTTGAAACAGAATTGTTGCTCAGTAGATGCAAGTGTACATACATCAAGTCAGAACACAGAAAATTAAATTAGTGCTTGGTTTCAGTTTAGGTCTTTGAGTTTGCCAGGCACTTGTGTTAAGAATACATGAAACAGAACAAGAGAACAACTCGAAATCCTTCAGCAGAAATGCGGCCCAGGAGGTGACAGCTGCAGAAACATGTCTCCACAGACTAGCAACAGCAAATGGCAGGGCAGAAAGGTAGTTTTTATAGTGGATGTACACTTGTAAAGACTTGTCAAGTTGAAGGAAGTCGTTTCCTCTATTTTTCTCATGTGAAACAGTGTTTAGTAAATATCCCTTAGGTTAATACACAGCAAGTCTTCGCCTTGAACTTTATGATTCTTTGACAGAATTAGAAAATGATTTGTATATGAATTCATGTATAGAGACTTAGGTAATTCATTCCAAAGTCAGTATGAATAAGGATTTAGAAATTCTACCTGACAGTGGGAAACTGGTTTGCTTCCTGATATCAGCCAGTTTTTAAATCTTTTAATGCTGCTCCTAATACGGAGACTGAAGTGAGACTATCTCTAGAGTGAATACCACAGAGTTGTCATAGTCTGTGAAGGGTCTCTATAGGGCCTCTCTCTATTGTTGTTGTTTTTTAAAGAGTTTTTAAGAAGAAAAAGAATTTATCTTCAAGCTATAAATAACGTGTGGCTCCTTTTTTTTTTCCTTCTTTTAACCATGGCTTTGGGGCTTTTACTGTGGATCAGGGTTTTGGTTCCTTTTCCCTAGATTTTATTTATTTTTGTTTGAGACTGTACACAGTGAGACATACACCACCTCACCAGTTTCTATAGTACAATTTAGTGACACAAATTACTGCCACTCTCACCCTCCTTTTCTGAGTTGTTCCCCTCCTCCATTATCGTAAGCTCACTACCCTCTAAGCTTTCGAGTTGCTGTTCTCAGTGTAACCACATATGCGGTTCTCGGTTTGACCACACATTTTAAATAGTTCTTAGAGGAGCATAATGCTCAAGATAGACCGTTTCGACTAGTAAAGCCAAATGAGCATCAGGTTTAAGGCGTTCACCTTGTTCTCTCTCTAAGTGTTACTGGCCTGCCTTCCATAGTTTGCTGTTTGTGTCTGTTAATATATCGTCCAGACTCAATGATCTGCTTGCACTAATGTGACCTCCACTTTTACTGGATCTCTGTGACTTCACAGTCTTTCTGCACCAGAGGCCATGGATAGGCCTGAGCAGACAGGTGCAGGGACAATTCATCCAGAGCAGTGGGACAAAAAAATCCAGCCAGATGGCAGCACACTGGGTGGGACTCAAGGGTAAGCCATTTTCACAGAGGTAAGTCCTGCAGCTATACTTAGGTACAGATGATCCAGAAAGATTGAAGTCAGGGAGACCCAGGAAAACCTGGAGATCACGTTAGTCCCAGTGTGGGGTCATGAAATCTGGACGCAAGCGTTTGTACCAGAAGTAGGATGAGGTGAGTTTGAAGACATTCTACAAAAGGAAACTTCAGATTGCCTTCTCCTCACTGAGTACTGTAAAGTAATTACTATTCATATCAACCCCAAGGCTTTCTGAATAAGAAAATAAAGTTTAAATAGTATTATGGTCGTGGGCACCTAGCTTTTCAGTAACAGTTGGCAGAGTGCCATCAGGTTTTATTCCCAGACTGACTGTACCCAACTCAATGTAAACTTGACAGAACCAACAAACACAACAGTCATTAGAAAAAGCAAGCTGCAGGATGAACCATGAAATTCACCAGTAAAGTGAAGGAAACCTAGAATCAAAACCATTATCCTAAAATTAGAGGAATACCAACTAAGTAAACAGTGAGAAAACATCTAGAAAAGAGTAAGTGAGAAATGTCAAAGAACCAGTATAAGACATGATTTGTGCCTCAATAAAGATACTGAAATACAAACAGGAAACCATAATAAAAGATGATTGTTGTTGTTAAGTGCTGTCGAGTTGGTTCCGACCCACAGCAACCATATATAGAGTTTCCAAGTAGCGGTTGATGAGCTTGAACTGCCAACCTTACAGTCAAGCACATTAGCCCGCAGTGCCACGCCAGGGTTCCTAATAAAAGATGATGGGACTTTATAAATGTGGCTAAGAAACTGCTTTCACTACATTTACTAGATGTGTCACAGAGAGTTCTGTGGGGAAGTAGCCCAAAGAAAACTCGTTCACCTATCCACAGGGATACCTGTGATTTGTATAGTTTCTTCCTGGCCTAAGTAGCTGGGTGCTTTGGGTGGTTTTTTTTGTTTGTTTGTTATTTGGTTTGGTGTTTGCATTTACCTGAGATCATCCCTAAGTGCTGGATTTTGCCTGTGGTGATTACTCAGCCTGATCACTCAGGCCTGATTTGGGCATTTCTCATGATTGCTGGGCTGTTTGGGACATAGACCACAGGAACTTTAAACTACTGTTTTCCTTGTTTCTTCCTCTCTTTTCCATACATCCTTGTACTTCAGATTCAGCTGAAGAAACTCAGTAAACCTAATAAATTGGAGGGTTGAGTGGGAAAGGAAAGGAAAGGCAGCCTTTTGGCTGTCATCCTTGAGCTTCAGAGTTCTGAGGGAATGGTGCTGGTACGAGAGGCCTGTTAGCAAGTATTTCTCGCTGTTCGTGCCATTAACCCAGCAATCTAAAGAAAATGAGTACACCAACCCAGCAGGAACGAAGAGACCCTTTCAAGTAGGCCATTCCTTGCCCAGCACATTATCCCTGGGAGGCTGAAAGGGTGAGAGTGGGAGGAGGTGGTGTTTGCTGGTGTCTTCCAAATGCCCCTGTGGGACCTGGATTTGCTAGTTGACTTCTGAAGCCAGTGAGTTTGATTAAGATAGGTCTGGCTTCACAGAAAGCTCTTTGTTTTTTCAGTGTAGCTCAAAACAGATGATTTTTCTTTTTAAAGCCCTGCATCAGTAATTACTTTTGTCTTACAGTGGTGTAAGTCCAGCCAATGACACTGGAGCCAAAAAGAAGAAAAAGAAACAAAAAAAGAAGAAAGAAAAAGGCAGTGAGACCGATTCAGCCCAGGATCAGCCTATGAAGGTAACAAGGAGGCTCTGTTTTCTTGTGACTGAGGGTCACTTTTTCAACTGAGAGAGTTTTAAGGTCAATGTATAGGAACAGTTTAGATTGACGATCTCCACTGGTAGATGGAAGCGTTGGCTTCCTCTGCTGTCTTCTGCTACTTTAGATCTAGGCGATGAAGCTGTTCGCGGTACCTTAAAAGACATACTGCTCTGTCAGAAATATACAGGGATGTCCTTGCATGTGGGGCTGTGCTAGATGCTATAGAGTGAGAATGCATAATGAGCCCTTTCTGCATACAGCAGTGATTCTCAAATGTTACCTCTTTTTAAGGTGGCCCTTTTTCACAGTTGTGGGGTTTATTAGGGATGTTAACAGGTTACAATTCAGGATTACAGTTGTTCTGGACACAGTTCTTCCTGTCAGTTCTCCTGTCATACCCACAGGCAGGTCTCTCTCTGGCCCTTGGCTCCTTGGGCTGGCCTCTACCTTGTTCCAGCAAAGTTACAAAGCTCTTTTAGGGCTGCTGATAAATGTCCACAGTACATATCACTCCACCATAACTTCAGCCTGAAGACACTTGGCCCTAGCTCTCTAAGTCAGCAAACGTAACTCTTTTAATTAAGTGCCTGAAGGCATCCTACTCTGTGCTCAAGCCTCATGCCCAAAGTCACTCAATTTTACTTGCTCCGAAGGCCAGGAAGCCCACTGCTCTGTCGTATTCTCTGGCTCTTGGTTCTGCTGCTGCTGCTCCTCTGCCATTCCTCCCGTGTCACAGCTTTCTGTCCCTGGGTTGAGGAGGTTCAATGTGCAAGGAATCTCAGGGTTCAAAGGATGTGCTCCACTCTTGGCTTTAATTTGATGGTAGTGAGATTCCCCCTCCTGCTTCTGAGATAACTCATTTTATGTCCATGTTAGTCTTCCAAGCTTTCACAGTGAACTCTGTTAACAGCCCTCTCAACTGAATCATATCATCTCAATCAGTAGCTTCTCCCAGCTTCTATTACCCACATCCATCAATCGGGAAGAGAGTCATTGGTATGAGTTTGCATTCTCTTAATGCCATAGAAATTATAATGAAAACCTTTGAACCCCACAGAGTCTGTGAGTTTCACTGTTTGAGAACCACTGGTCTAGAGCTTATAACCTATACCTGACTCACTGACACGGAACACAGAGGTGGTTTGTTTCTTAAATGAAACATCTTCTAAAAAGCCTTTTATTTTAACAAGTTCTCTCCTACGCTTTGGTTCCGTTTCTGCAGTTGTTTGTCAGAACCCCTAACAGCCAAAATGGTGAAGCAGATTGAAGGCAAGGAAGATTTTCAGGCAGCCTTGAACAGTGCACAATTCAAAATGATGGGGCACAACTCAAAATGAAGAGAAACAGCTGTAAACATCCATTAATAATCGGAACATGGAATGTATGATGTATGAATTAGAAATTGTCAAAAATGAAATGGAACACATAAACATCGATATCTTAGGCATGAGTGAGCTGAAATGGACTGGTATTGGCCATTTTGAATCTGACGACCACATGTTTTACTATGCTGGGAATGACAAATCAAAAAGGAATGGTGGTGTATTCATTGTCAAAAAGAACATATACAGATCAGTCATGAGGTACAACACTGTCTGTGATAGGATAATATCCATGTGCCTACAGGGAAGACCAGTTAATACCACTATTAATTCAAATTATGCACCAACACTAAAGCCAGGGAGGATGAAATAGAAGAATTCTACCAACTTCTTCTATCTGAAATTCATCAAACATGCAATCAAGGTGTATTGATCATTACCAGTGATTGGAAAGCAAAGGTTGGGAACAAAGAGGAAGAATCACTAGTTGGAAGATAAGGCTTTGGTGATAGAAATGATGCTGGAGATGGCATGACAGAATTCTGCAAAATCAATGATTTGTTCATTTCAAATACCTTCTTTAGACAGCATAACAGATGACTATACACATGGACCTCACCAGATGGAATACATACAAATCAAATCATCTGCAGAAAGAGACGATGGAAAAGCTCCATATCATCAGTGAAAACTAGTCCAGAGGCAGATTGTGGAAAAGACCATTAATTACTCATGTGCAAATTCAAACTGAAGCTGAATAAAATAAAAACAAGTCCATGAGAGCCAAAATATGACTTGAATATATCCCACCTGAATTTAGAGATCATCTGAAGAACAGATTTGACACATTAAACACTAAAGACCAAAGACCAGAAGAGTGTGTGTGGGACGACATCAAGAACATCATACAGGAAGAAAGCAAAAAGTCATTAAGAAGACAAGAAAGAAGGAAAAGGTCAAAATGGATGTTAAAAGAGACACTGAAACTTGCTCTCCAGCGTAGAGATGCTAAAGCAAATGGAAGAAAGGAGGAGGGAGGTACAAGAGCTGAACAGAAAATTTCAAAGATCAGCTTGAGACGAAAAAGCCAGATATTACAACAAAATGTGCAAAGATCTGGAGTCAGAAAACCAAAAAGGAAGAACACACTCAGCATTTCTCAAGTTAGGGGAACTGAAGAAAAAATTCAAGCCTTGACTTTTGTTATTGAAAGATTCTCTGGGCAAATTATTGAATGATGAAGAAAGCATCAAAAGAATATGGAAGGAGTACACAGAGTCACTGTACCAAAAGGAAATGGTTGATATTCAACCGTTTCAAGAGGTAGCATATGATCAAGAACCAATGATACTGAAGGAAGAAGTCCAATGTACATTGAAGGAATTGACAAAAGAACAAGGCACTAGGAATTGATGGAATAAAAAATTGAAATCTTTCAAGGAAGTGAGGTGACACAGGAGGTATTCACTCATCTCTGCCAAGAAATTTGGAAGACAACTATCTGGCCGACTGATCGGAAGAGATCCGTATTTGTGCCCATTCCAAAGAGAGGTGACCCAACAGAATGCAGAAATCATCTGACAATATCTTTGATATCACATGCGAGTAAAGTTCTGTATTACTAAAGGTAATAAGAAAACTGCTACAAGCATACATTGACAGAGAACTTCCAGAGGTTCAAGCCAGATTCAGAAGAGGCCGTGGAACGAGGGATATCATTGCTGATGTCTGATGGGTCTTGGCTGAAAGAGGAGAATATCAGAAAGATATTTACCTGTGCTTTATTTGACTACACAAAAGCTTTCAATTGTATGGATCATGACAAGCTATGGACAACATTGTGAAGTATGAGTATTCCGAAACACTTAATTGTGCTCATGAGGAATCTGTACATGGACTAAGAGACAGCTGTTCAAACAGAATTATTCAACCTTTATGCTGATCAAATAATCCAAGAAGCTGGGTTCAATGAAGAAAAACATGGCATCAGGATTGGAGGAAGACTCATTAACAACCTGCGATATGAAGATTATACAACCTTGCTTGCTAAAAGTGAAGAAGACTTAAAACATTTACTGATGAAGATCAAAGAGCACACAGCCTTCGGTATGGATTACATCTCAAGGTAAAGAAAACAAAAATCCTCACCACTGGACCAATAAACAACATTCTTATCAACAGAGAAAAGATTGAAGTTGTCAAGGACTTCATTCTTCTTGGATCAACTGTCAACACTCATGGAAGCAGCAGTCAGAAAATCAAACGACGCATTGCGTTAGGTAAATCTGCTGCACAAGACCTTTTTAAAGTGTTGAAGAGCAAAGATGTCAGCTTGAGGACTAAGCTGTACCTGACCCATGCCATGGTATTTTCAATAACCTCATATACATGCGAAAGCTGGACAGTGAATAAGGAAGACCATAGAAGAATTGATGCTTTTGAGTTATGGTGTTGGAGGAGAATATTGAAAGTGCCATGGACTGCCAAAAGAACAACAGATCTGTGTTGGAAGAAGTACAGCCAGAGTTCTCCTTGGAGCCAGATGGCCAAACTTCATCTCTCATACTTTGGACATATTGTCAGGAGGGACCAGTCACTGGAGAAAGGGTATCATGTTTGGTAAGGTGGAGGGTCAGAGAAAAAGAGGAAGACCTCCCCCCCCACCCCCCCACCCCCACCGAGATGGATTAGCAAAGTGGCTGCATCAGTGGGCTCAAGCGTGGCAACAGTAGTGAGGTTGGCCCAATTTGGGCAGTGTTTGTTCTTCTGTGCGTAAGGTCGCTATGAGTCGGTATGGACTCGATGGCTCCTAACAACAACTTGTACAGTGCTCGATATAAACTCTTAGTAGTTGAATTCTCAGCCATGTGGTGTGGGCCTTGTAAAATGATCAGACCTTTCTAGCATTTTCTCTCAAAAGTTTGGCAATATGGTGTTCCTTGAAGTTGATGTGGATGACTGTCAGCATGTTGCTTCAGAGTGTGAAGTTACATACATGCCAACAAATCAGTTTTATCAAAAAGGGGGAAAAGGTTGGTGAATTTTCTGGTGCTAATAAGGAAAAACTTGAAGCTACCATTAACAAATTAAGTTAGTTATGTTTTCTGAAAGCATAACCTGCTGTCAGCTGTTGAAAACTTTATTTACACAAAAGAAAAATTAAGTCTGAAGACTATCTGCCCAACTGCCATCTTATTATAAATGACAAATTTTAATTCTACCCTTTATAAAAAACAAAACAAAAAACTTGTATTTCAGATAGGTATTGTCCTCTTCAGTGTAAGCCCCTAGGGAAATTCAAAAACATAGTTCTCCTTTTAGAATGGTGTCAGAAAGCTTATGAACCTCACAAGAAATCTGGTCTCATTTTATTATACCGCACTTTGCTTTATGCCTCAAATGTTATGTTCCAATTTGGATTTCCTACCTTACTTAGATTTGTCTCTTAAGTAATTTTTCGCTCTTTCCAGTATCAAACCCGTTGTGGCACTGTGGGATAATGCGCTGGACTACACAGTCAGCAGTTCAAACTCACCAGTCGCTTTTTGGAAACCCTGTACAGCAGGGGTGCTATGATTGGAGCTGACTCGACGGCACTTAACAACAACGAGGAACCCTGGTGGTGTGCTGGTTAAAAGTTCGGTTGCTAACTGAAAGCTTGGTAGCTTGAACGCTCGCTGGAGCCCTTCCCCAGGAGAAAGAGGATCTGCTTCTGTAACGATTTACAGACTTAGAAACCTATTGGGGAAGTTCTACTCTGCCCTATGGGGTTGCTGTGAGTTGGAATTGAGTTGATGGCAATATATTTGGTTTTGATTTTATTATTAATCTTCATAAGGCATCCTGGTAGTGCAGTGATTAAGCACTTGACTTTAACCAAAAGGTTAAAAATTACAGCTCCCATAAAAATTATAGCATATCAGGAGTTCTCTGTTCCTGAGTCTGACCTGGACCTGCTGGAGATGGGTAGTGACTCCATGTTGAGTCAGGAATTCAATGTGCCCATTTTCAAGAAACTGACAGAGCTGTTCAGCATACACCAGATTGATGAGTTGGCCAAGACTGTGTGTGTTTCTGGGAAAACCACTAAGATCTCAGACCTTAGCAGCAGCATCACACAACACTACCACCTGGATGAACAGGATGCTGAGGGCTTCTTGGTCTGTGGTATCATCCACATCAGTACTTGTGAGAGCCGTGCCCATAGCCCACAGAGAGGCACTCAGCTCAGGCTTCTGCCTCCACTGCTTCTGCCCCTGACAGGGGCCATGAGATCATTGTGGGCTCAGGCATCAGCTAGGCTGAACTGACAGTGCAGATAGACCACCGCAGATGCCATTGTCAGGAGGCTGAGGCCTCTTGAAACCCTAGGGGACCCACCCAGCCACAGTTCATCCTTCCTGGGCATGGACACAGACTCGTCAGGACACCTCTGCTCCAGGTGTACCGCTAACCCCTGCCAGGCCTAGAAGCTGTGCCCCTTTTGGGAGCAGCACAACTATAGAATAAAACTATAGAATGAAAAGGGAGACCAGGACCCACTTTGGGCAAGTCTGGGCCATGAGCCCAGAACCAATGCCCACTCTGGCTCTGTCTACCTAGGTTCCAGGATCACATGCATTTCACTGGGCTCTGGTGTTCACATCCCCACTGCATCTCCAGCTGCTGGTCTTTTCCTTCCTGCTCATGGCCTTCAGATGGCCTGGAGTATTGAAAACACTTAAAAGTACTTTTTGGGGTTGAATCCTGACTTGACCCCAATGCCACCCTAACCAATCATGCAAACATCACCTTCCCTCGGGGACCCCAGCAACCTTAAAAGCTTGTCTTAAAACAAGGTTGGGTTGGGTGGTTGGCAGGTCCTCTCTGTAATTCTGTGGGCAGTGCCCACTCATGGTGTGAGAGATGACCTATTTGAACAGTTTGGTCTTGACTGATGTTCTACATTCTAACATGACTGTACTTTGAAGTAGAGTACTCTGTGGGGCAGTTGTGTTCTGTCATATAGGGTCACTATGAGTTGGAATTGACTCCACGGCACGTGACAACAACAGTAAGTGATGGTTATGTTGGCAGGTTGTTAGGTGCCATTGAGTCAGTTCCTACTCATAGTGCCTGTCTGCACAACAGAATGAAACCCTGACCGTCCTGTGCCATCCTCACTGTTACTGCTATGTTTGAGTGTGTTGTTGATGCCACTGTCAGTCCGTCTTGTTGGAGATCTTTCTCGTTTTTGCTGACCCTCCGCATTACAAAGCATGATATCCTTCTCCAGGGACTGGTCCCTCTTGACAACAGGTACAAGAGACGAAGTCTTACCATTTTTGTTTCTAAGGAACATTTGACTGTACTCTTCCAAAACAGAGTTGTTTGTTTTTCTGCCAGTCCATGGTACTTTCAGCATTCTGTGATATAATTCAAATGCATCAATTCTTTACTGTTTCCTTATTCATTATCCCACTTCTACTTGCATATGAAGTGTTTGAAAATAACATTGATTTGGGTTGGGTGCACTTTAGCCTTCAAAGTAACATCTTTGCTCTTTAACACTTGAATGAGGTCTTTTGCAGCAGATAAGTCCAATGCAATGAGCTGTTTGATCTCTTGACAGCTGATTCCATGAACACTGATTGTGGATCCAGGCAAAATGAAGTCTTTGACAACTTCAGTCTTATCTCCATTTATCATGATATTATTTATTGATCCAGTTGTGAGGATTTTCATTTTCTTTACATTGAAGTGCAATCCATACTGAAGGCTGTGGTCTTCTATCTTCTTTAGTAAGTATTTCAAATCCTCTTCGTTTCCAGCAAACAAAGCATCTTCCTCCAATCCTGATGCTACATTCTTCTTTCTCCGATCCTGATGCCAGCTTCTCAAATTATTTGCTTAGCATACTGGTTAAATAAGTATGGTGAAAGGAGTAAGTATGGTGCACACCTTGCCTAATTTTAAACTATTCAATAGCCCCTTGTTCTGTTCTAGTAACTGCCTCTTGGTCTATGTACTGGATCCTCATGAGCACAATTAAGTGTTCCGGAATATTCATTCTCCACGATATTGTCCATAGTGTGTTATCATCCCACACAATCAAATGCTTTTACATGCTCAACAAAGCACAAGTAAACATCTTTCTGATACTCTGTTTTCACCCAAGAGCCATCTAATGTCAGCAGTGGTATCCCCATTCCATGTTTTCTTCTGACTCTGACTTGAATTTCTGGCAGTTCCCTGTCAATGTGCTACTGTAACTGCTTTTAGTATCTTTAAAATTTGACTTGGATATGATATTAATGATAATTTTTTTGATGGTTTCCACATTCAGTTGTGTCTCCTTTCTTTGGAATGGACACAAATAATGGCTCTCTTCCAATTGGTTAGCCAGGTCTGTCTTCCAAATTCCTAGCATAGACAAGTTGAGTGCCTCAGTTTTCATCAGTTTTTTGAAGTAGTTGAAACAGTAAGCTGCATCAGTTTGTTGAAAGATTTCCATTTGTAGTCTGTCAATTCCTAGAGCCTTTTTTTTCATCAGTGTCTTCAGTGCAGCTTGGACTTCTTTCATCCAGTGCAACGTGGAGTTCTTCCATAATTAGCATCGGTTTGGAGTCATATGGTAACTCTTGAAATGTTTGAATATTGACCAATTCTTTTTGGTACAGTGACTCTTTGTATTCCCTCCATCTTCTTTTGATGCTTCCTGCTTCATTGAATATTTTGCCCATTGTTGTTGGAAGCACCTTGGAGTCAGTTCCAACTCATAGCGACCCTGTATAGGGTTTCCGAGGAGCAACTGGTGGGCGACCTTGCTGTTAGCAGTCCCGTGCTTATCCTATAGTGTCATACCAGGACTCCCAGACATTTTGCCCATAGGATCCTTAAATATTGCTACCTTAAATATTGCTTGAATTTTTTCTTCTGTTCTTTCAGTTTGCAAAATGCTGAGTGTGTTCTTCCCTTTTGGCTTTCTGACTCCAAGTCTTCACACATTTCATTGAATTGAAATTGTTTTATTGAGCTGCCCTTTGAAATTTTCTGTTCAACTCTTAACTTCATCATTTCTTCAAGTTGCTTTATTTTCCCTGTGTTCAAGAGCAAGTTTCAGAAGCCTCTTCTGACATCCATTTTGCTCTTTTCTTTGTTTCCTGTCTTTGTATAGTAACATTTTGCTTTCTTTATGTATGATGCTTGATGTCAACCCACAACTCCTGTCATCTTCAGTCATTAGTGTCTAAAGCATCGTATCTTTTCTCAAGATGATCTTTAAATTCAGATGGGATATACTCAGGGTTCTCATGGATTTGTTTTAATTTTCTTTCGCTTCAGCCTAAACTTGCATGTGAGCAACTGATGGTCTCTTCCACAGTCAGCCCCTGACCTTGCTTTGACTAATGATATTGCGCTTCTCCATTGTCTCTTCCCACAGATGTAGTCAGTTTGTTACTTGTGTATTCCATCTGTTGAGACCCATGTGTATAGTTGGCTTTTAGGTTGTTAAAAAAAAGATGTTTGCTATGAATAAGTCACTGGTTTTAAAAAATTCTATTATGTGATCCTGCAGCATTGTTTCTATCACCAGGGCCATGTTTTCCAACTACCATTCTTTCCTCTTTGTTTCCAACTTTCATGTTCCAATCACCAGTAATTATCGATGTTTGTTTTCAGACTGAAGAAGTTGGTTGTGATGGTAAGTGCCATCAAGTTGGTTCTGACTCATAATGCCCCTGTGTATTGTTTCTGAAGTGACTTACCCTGCAGTTAGCAGTCCAGTGCTTAACCTACAGCACCACCAATGAAGTTGGTAGAATTCTTCAATTTCATCATCTTTGGCTTTAGTGGTTGGTTTGTTAATTTGAATAGTAGTAATATTAACTGATATTCCTTGTAGGTGTATAGCTATTATCCTATCACAGACAGTATTATACTTTTAGATCTTGAAATGCTCTTTTTGAAGATGAATGCCATGCCATTTCTCTTCATGGTTCCCTGCTTCTCTGATTCAAAATGGCCAATACCAGTCCATTTCAGCTCACATAAATACCTGGGATATTGATCTTTACACATTCCATTTCTTTTCCACAACTTTCAATTTTCCTAGAGTCATACTTTACACATTCCTATTGTTGTTGTTAAGTGCCATAGAGTCGGTTCCAACTCAAAGCGACCTTTATAGGGTTTCTGAGGTGGGTTTGACCTGCCAGCCTTGTGGTTCATAGTCCAGTGCTGGTCCTATAGCACTACACCAGGAGTCCTACATTCCTATTATTAATGAATATTTGCAGCTGTTTCTTCTCATTTTTAGTTGTGCCCTGTCAGCAAATGAAGGTCCCAAAAACTTTGCTTCATCTATGTCATTAAGGTCAACTCTGAAGATGTAGCTCTTCCCCAGTCTTATTTTGAGTGCCTTCCAACCTGAAGGGCTCGCTTTCTGGCACTGTATCAGACAGTGTTCCACTGTTATTCATAAGGTTTTCAGTGACTAACCATTCAGAATTGGTCTACCTGTCCTCCTTCTAGAAGCTCTTCTGAAACCTGTTCACCATGGACGGCCCTGCTGGTGTTTAAAATACCAGTAGTATAGCTTCCAGCATCACAGCAACACAAAAGATACCACAGTAGAATAAACTGACAGACAAGTGGTAGATGTTGCCAGGTACCTCACTTTAAATTAGTTCCAAAGCTTCATCATCTCCACAGGGTAGGTAGGGTCTTCTCATTTTAAAAATGACAGAGGTTTAAGTAACTTTCACAAAGTCCTCAGCATGTATGCTAACCCCAAGTCCGAGCTGTAACTTCAGGGCTGTTTGTATATCTATTGCAGGAGCAGAGGGTGGGGAGGTGTTCGTGGGATTCCAGCCTGTTTCCAAATGGTTCACTTGGAAATTAGAAATTGTTAACAAAACATCATTTACATGCAGTTCTTTGTAGAGCTTTCAGGAAAAAACACAATAAGAAGAAAATTAAAATTACTTAATAATCCTACTATCTAGAAATAAGCAGTGTAAACAGTTCAGTTAATTGCCTTTTTTTTTTTCTTCATAATTTAAATAGAAAAACAGCAATAGCAGAGTATTAGAAAAATGGGTATTTTTTATCGTCTTAAGCTTGATATAAGACCCAGAGGCAATAAAAGAAAAAAAAAGACTCATTTTAAAGTACTTTTGGCAAAAAGTACTATAAAAGTTAAAAGACAAGCAACTAGTATAGAAAATATTTGTATTATGTGTATTAGTCAATTTAATAAAATGAATACTGTATTTTTATGCAAATAATGTAAATAATAAATACATATATGTTTTTGCAAACTGTGCAACCCCCTACACACACACATTAGTTTCCTATGTGCTATATATATGTTTTTTGTGCATGGGTCCATAATATGCAAAAATATGGTAGGTAGCTTGCAAAGAAAAAATTACAAATGTTCAATCAATGTATTAAAGATAATTCAATTCTCAGTGAAATAAATATAAATTACAACAGTTTTTTCTCTTGGAGTGACAGAGGTTAAGTTTGGTAATATCAAATGATGATGTTGTTGTTCAGTGCCATTGTGTTAGTTCTGACTCATAGCGACCCTTTATAGGGTTTCTAAGGAGTGGCTGGTGAGTTTTGAACCACTAATCTTGCAGTTCAAACCGATCTTGTGGTCGGCGCCACACCAGGACTCAGTGATGAGGGTCTGGAAAAAATATTAATATTTTCTTTTTAGAAAGTGACTTGACAGTATTATTTTAAATGTGCATACCCTTTGGCAGACATATGTATTTCAGGAAGCAAAAATAGATGTACAAAGAAAGTCTTTATAGTATTGCTTGTAGAACTAAAGAAGTAAATCACCAATATGCCCGTCAGAAGTCGGCTGGCTCTGTCCATTGTGGTCTGTGCAGTGGACTGAGTTGTTAGAAATGAGTCTACGTGTCCTCAAGTGGGAAAGTCTCTAAGACAAGGTTTTAAAGAAGAAATGTGTATAGAATAATATTGTGCAATCCCATTTTAGTTTTTGAAAAGTGTGTATGTGTGTTTGGAACGTACATGCCTTTGCCCACTCTCCCTGCCAAATTAAGATGATAAGGATTATATTTGTGGGATGTTGTTAGAACCATCGAGTTGATTCCAACTCTTTGCCACCCTGTGTAGGATTTCTGAGGAGTGGCACTGGTTTTGAACTGCTGACCTTGTGATTAGCAGTCCAGTGCTTGTCCTGTAGTGTCATAACCAGCACTCCTTATTTGAGGGATAGGGTGATGGTTTTTTTTCACTTGTATATATAGTACATATTTCTTCATTATTGAAATTTTTCACAGTGAATATGTATTACTTTTGCCATCAAGCAACAACAAGGGGAGGAGCCCGATAGGAAACACACACTCTCTGGAGAGTTCATCATCAACCACTCATTCTCTAGTTGTCACACCACAGATCATCTCTGGAAAGAAGACAGAGGAGCCACCCCCCACTACTTCCCTTAACTCTTAATCATGAAATTCATCAGAAGTACTTAGGCGCATAATGGGCCTTTTCTCTCCTCTACTTTGTCCTACCCAGATGAATTCTTTGCCACCAGAGAGGATCCAGGAAATACAGAAGGCCATCGAACTGTTCTCAGTGGGCCAGGGGCCTGCCAAAACCATGGAAGAGGCTAGCAAGCGAAGCTATCAGTTCTGGGACACACAGCCTGTCCCCAAACTGGGTACGTATGTGCTTTCTTCCCCAGGTATGGGGACGGTGAACTTTCCATGAGGGTTCCATGCTGGATCTGTGAGAAAGGGCAGTGGGTCCCAGAGTTCCTTGGTGGGCCTTATTAGAAGATAGTCTTTAGTGTTCACTAGAGAAAAGACTGTTGTTTAGGGACTTTATCATGTTGTAATAGCACGCATTAAAGAGAATTGATGATTCTTTTTATGCATCATCATCCAGTATAAACCTACAGTGAAACACAGTGTATTGGCATAGGATGAACAGAGTTGTCTGCCCAGGGGTTTGTCTTCCACATAGATTGTGTAGAAGGACTGTCTTGTTTATCTGGGCAAATGTTTATAAGGGAGGGACAGAGTCCCTAACTTCTTCCTCTTGTCTCTCAGCCAACACATGCTTACTAAATGTAAAGTACTTTGAAATGTAGCATAGCAGTAATAGGTTAGCGTTTGGAATACCATACGCCGTTTAGGTAGGTACGCCAGAGTACGCCCTGCAGAAACCCATGGGACTGGGAGCTGGGAAGGACTGTGCGAGCCCTCAGATCATGTCTCTGCCTTGTTGGCACCCCAGACTGTTCAGAGTGGCCACTGTTCTTTCACACTGCCCTGTAACTCTGCTGTGTCAGCTCTGTGTTGCCGATACCACAATTTTGGATAATCTATAACAGCTGGTTTAACAAAAGATTTACCATTTAAATAATGCGTTAAAAAAAGTTCATTGGGTGATACCGCCTGTAAACACCCTTTCTAAGTGCTTTTTTAAAATGCAAATCTAAGCACCTTGTTACTACCACTCTCTATCCCCCACTCTCAATTAAAAACCCATTAAGGACATTCTGCCATCCTCCAGTCCTGAGGATAAAGTCCTTGGAATGACTGTCATTGGCCCCAGGTTCATGTCCAGCCTTACATATATGCCTGCTTGTCTGTTTGGTGCCTGTGATCATTGAGGATATTTGTCATTTCCTTTGCCAGCTTCTGCCACAGAACTGATACGTTCTGGGACTCACTGAACATTCATTGAAGAAGGGCATGAATGGAAATGCCTGCTGTGTATAGGGCTTTGTAACCAATCCAGGAAAGACCACCAGTATCTTTGCCGTGAAATTGCTTAGGACAAATAAATAAAATAAAAAATGTTCTAAATGTATTTTGGACAGGGTATATATAAATTCAACACAAGGTGGGAAAATGGCTGGCCACCCAGACAAGACTATCGGTAGAAATGCTGGTGCCCCTACTGAACTCTGGTATAGTCCTTAGCTTCATAGGCTCCAAGATTTGGTTTTGTCTCTGTACATGATAGTGAATTGGTAGTGAGTTGAATTACATCAACTGGACTCACAAAGGCTAATAAATAAATCAAAAAATCAGTTTCATTACTAAGGAAACAAAGTGTAACTGTGCAAGCAAGCAAAGCTTAGGGGAACGTGGATGGTAGCTTGGTGCTTTCCTGCCAGATGCCCCTGTTATTGTCTGCACTTCCCAGTTTGTCACTCTTGACCCAGCTTGAGAACAGGGACTTTGTCTTTCTCGTTGCTCTGTCCTAGTGCCAGGTGTCTGGGCCATGGTTGATGCTCAGGAAACATGTTGAATGGAAGTGAGTGAGTCTGTCAGTCTGATGGTCGGGTTCTCAGGCTGTAGGCTGTTGGAGCCAGTTCAATTCACCTGCCCCCAGATCACTGACTAAGGGGAGGGTCTCCAGCTGCCTGTTAATTCATACATTGGAATGAAGTTTGGACCAGGACTCTGAATGTCAGTAAAAGCATGAATTGAGTGCCTGGTATATGCAGAGCTTTATTGCTAGGAACAGATGGGAGCCTTTTGACAACTCAGTTTTCAAGATGTACTAAATGCCTGCTTAAGTGTGAACATGAGTGATGTAGAACTACAGAGACAAAATAATCCCACAGGCCAACATTAGTGAGTCTATTTGTCCAAGTTACCTTCTGAGCACACTCACACACTCCACCAAGGAGGGAGGGGCATGCTATCTAGGGGATATTGTGTCAAACTCACTTCCCTGTAGACTCTGTTGTTGTGCCCCAAAGCCCTAAACACTCAGGGACTCTAAAACACTTGAGGGCCTGGGTTGGCAGTGGCAATTATCTGACCCCCATTGTTGAAAGCTAGGTCTGGAATAGCCAAGATTGAGCCTGGCGCCTAGATACATCATCTGATTCAGGAATGGGCCCAGCACTTGCTGGAGCTATGGACACAAAAGCAACCTTGTTGCAATTTCTTATAAATCCTCTCAAATCAATGGGCCCAGGCCAGGCCCTGACAGCACATTTTACACCAACTAGGAGGCACAAAGCCGAATTCGGAGAGTAAATGTTTGTCATTCAGTAACTGAGAAGACATTTGAAAGGGTTTCCAGAAAACTAACCACCATGGTCCCAGTGATTGTTCTGAGAGTTTGTATGGGGCCAAGGGCAGCTGGCGTTGTGGGCTGTGTTGCTGAGTACAGTGTGTACTTCAGATGACAGGCTCCTGGGAATGGGGAATTGCTCTGATGTCCCTCCCTCCCCAAGGAGCCACTGAGGCTCACCGCTGTATTCATCTTCCAGGAGAGGTGGTGAACACCCATGGCCCTGTGGAGCCTGACAAAGACAACATACGTCAGGAGCCCTACACCCTGCCCCAGGGCTTCACGTGGGATGCCTTGGACCTGGGGGACCGTGGTGTGGTGAGTAGGCCAAGCAGGCCATAGATGTAAGTTGGGTACTGTTTTCCCAGTAAGCTCTGCAGTCACACACAGACAGCCTCTCCCCAAGCCTTCCTGAAGGGACTTCTATATAGAGCCGAACCAAGCAGACCTGAGCAGACCCCACACACAGACAGCACTTGGCTTTTTCTGACATGTGGAGAGTTGACCTCTGTAGCTTCCCAAGATCGATATCCTTGCATTCATTCATTCTTTCTTTTTTTCTTTTCATTCATACTCATTCCCATGTCCTCCTTCAAGTTGGATCTTAACTGATGAGCTAGTGCTGCTCAGTGAGGACTTCTCCTCCCTGTCCCACCCCAGCCACCCAGCACCTATTTGTTTGTTTGTTTAGTTTCCTTTGTAAGGAATGTTAGAAAATGTGAACAGAAGTTTTTAATGCCAAACATGAGTTGGTAGACCCAGACAGCTGGAAAAGCAGGAAAAGGCCCAAAGCTTTTTTGTTGGGCCAGAAAATAAAAACCAGACATGGTAGAAAATGGCAATGACTCAGTAATTCCACAGAATTTTATAGTAGAACCCAGAAGACCCCCACTGTTGGTCAGAGTGATGGAGTGGTTGTCTAGTTGGATGACATTCTTGGTCTGCTATTTTATGTACCTTAAGTCAGTCAAGACGGTTCAGTTTCATTACATGTAGGGTGTTTGTTCCAAGCGGACCTTTCATGTCCAGGGTGAAAAGGATTCATGAAATTAAACAAAGCATTTTGATGGTTTGATTGGTCCTTCAGGGTTTTGAAGTTGGTCCCTTCCCTGGCAGATAGCATCTAAGAGAGTGCCTTGTTTCTTTACAGCTAAAAGAGCTATACACCCTCCTGAATGAGAATTATGTGGAAGATGATGACAACATGTTCCGGTTTGATTATTCCCCAGAATTTCTTTTGTGGTGAGTTGTAGAGGTTTTCTTAGGGTTCTTAAGAGTAAGGTAGAGAGCAGGACAACCACAGGGTGCCAGAGTCCCCACTACATCTGAAGGAGACCTCCTTCAGGGAAGGAAGCTTAGAAGTGAACCCTAATTTAGACAGAATGGCTGTCTAAATTTAGACAGGACAAGGAAGAACTTAGTAGAATTGGTACCTAAAAGAAAAGATCATCTATTGTATGGTGACTTTATATATGAAGGGAAGGACGACCTACTACCATTGAAAAAAAAGGGTCGTTTCTATCCAGTGAGCATGCGGTTGTAGGATAAGGACCCTGCCTGGCTGAGCCATCCATCTGCCTGGGCCAGGCTTTACTTCCAGGAACATAGAGGCAAAAAGGCCCTAATGGCAAGGACTTGCCTGAAAGGGGCAGAGAAGGAAGAATGGACAAACAGGAGGGAAGTGGTGGTGCCACAAAGGCAGGTGGGAGGTCAGAGTTCCAGAGGCTCTGTGATCCACTCCCCACCATGGACCCACTGGCCTTGAGCCCCCAGAGGCTAGTTCTCTGTCATCTTGTTCAGGCTGTCAAAATGAGCACAGAGAAACTGAGATGGGATGTGAGAGCTGCAGTATGCCAGCCTTGGATTGGGTGAGTGGACCAAAGCAGAGAAGAGACCAAGGCTCACTTCTACTAGTCTCTTGGAGGACTTGGCCAAAAATAAAGTTCCAAGGGGGTGGGTCATTGTGGAGCCAAAACAGGCATTCTAACCGCCAGCCAGCAGCACCGCAACCCTAGCCCCTGTCTTCTCTCCAGGGCTCTCCGGCCACCTGGCTGGCTCCCCCAGTGGCACTGCGGGGTTCGTGTGGTGTCAAGTCGGAAACTGGTTGGGTTCATCAGTGCCATCCCAGCAAACATCCACATCTATGACACGTAAGCACCTGGGTCTACCTTCAGCTTTCACATCACCACCACCCTGCTTGGTCTGGGAGGGAAGAGAAGAAAGATAGCCCACTTTTCGTTTCCTGCCCCAACCGTGACCACCACCAATGAAAGAGGAAGGCCTCATGAAGGGAGGAAACCCGGGTCTTGAGAATTGGAATTCTATGTTGCTATGACTTGGGCTGGAAGTGGGGGCCCAGCTTGAGAGCTGATGTGCTGGCTGTGTTTGTTTTTAACTTTTTATTGTGAATCGAGTGATGATTAACAGACAAGATCATCAGCTTTACATTATATACTTTGTTTCATTTCAATGATTAAAGTCCCCTCCCTGCAACAAGTTATCCTACTTCCTCCCTATGATTTCCCTTTTACAGCTTATATTTCATAAATGAACAAAGCAAAAATATTTGATGTACAAAATAAAATGCATCTGAATGTCCAAAGGGCATATTCTACAAGCTAGCCGCATGCCCGCATGGCACACAGCCTTAGTCCACGAACCTAGAGTTGCTCTATCTATCCATGCCATCGCCTCTGCCACCTTTTCTAATGTGGCCACTTTTCTAGGTAGGATCTCACACTCCACTTATGTTCTTCCTTCTTGATGGTTCTGGGAGTGCTTCTGAGATGAAAGCTTACTCCCCCCACCCCACCCCCTTTTAGTTACACATTTTCTACAATTACAGCTGTGACAATCACAATAATCCTGCTAACAGTTAACTCACAATTGAATCATCAAATCCCCATCCTCCTCCATCCATCTAATTTCACCTGATCTGTCTAGAGAAGAGGAAAACTATTCAGTGGGGATTCTACCGTACCCCCCTCGTTCTGAAACTAAGCACACTCATGAAAGCTTATAAACCAGCCACTTTGTGCCCTTATAGGCCCCCCTTTTTTTTTTCTATTCCCTCTGGTTTTTTCAGTGTACACAAAAACGTTAGAAATATATAATCATTTAAACAACCAAAGGGCGCATTCTGGAGAAATAATACTAAGATGTGTGACTGTCTTATAAATATTGGTTTCCCTTGCCTGCTATTGTAAAATAGACACATGAGTGGGATAGAAAAGAATGTCGGGAAACATGATTACAGAAAGCTTAAAAGCCCATCTTCAGCCTATAACTAACTGGAATACCTAAAAGATGTTCTACAGCCTGCCCAGTGAAACAGGCCTCTTGTGGAGGCTTTGCAGTGTGTAGGACTTTAGGTGGTATTCTGAGCTCCATCCAGAACCTTCTGGCATTCCCACCAGAAAGGACAAGCAGACCAGCCTGGAACAGCTAGAGTGACAGAAGATACATCTTTAAAGAAAGATCAGCAGGAAAAACCCAAAACAAAAATGGCAGTTTCATAGGCTACTACAAGAATAAGCAAGTTATTTGCTGGAAAGCCATCAAGGCAAGTGATCAAGTCCTTCAGGACAAACCTCCCTCTAAGACTAAAACTCAAAGGGAACACATGAGTGGGCATGTAAGCTTGCTGGCGTCCACATTGGTCTCCTGGTGAGTAGAAGAGGAGGAAAGGCAGCAATGAAGAAATGGGCTGAGTTCAACCATGTTCCATAGACTCCCATTGACCTGGAGATGAGAAGGAGAAAAGGAAGATCTGGTTGGTCCAAAGTGTGGTGAGACCTGGGGATACCTGAGCCCATAGACAAGGCCATAGCCACAGAGGGCTAGAGCTGAGAGTGAAGCATCCAGCTGATAAGAAGAGAGGGGAGATGCACAAGAACACCCAAACTTGCACTTAGTACCCATTTGACCTAGCCTCGATGGTTTGCAGATCAGAACTCGACTGGAGGAAGATTTAAAAAAAAAATTTGGGGGGGGGGGTAAAGGAAAGGAAGTTAAATTGCTACAATTTGATGAACTTGACCAATACTTATGGATGTAGTAGCTCAAAAAAAAAAAAAACCGAGAAGGAGTCTGCACATCAAGTATCAATGCTATCCCTTCTGTATACAGAGTAGATAGGGACGGGCAACTGAGACATTGGCTACCTAAAATGAGGGGGCGATAAAGGCATGAAGTGACTGGATTACAAGTTTCAAGAGGGGCTTTAGTTTAAGAGTGTGTGGGGGGAGATAGAGTCCCCACTGAATAGTTTTCATCTTGTCTAGATCTGGTAAGAAGAGATGGGGATAAGATTCTTATGAGTCAATAGTGAGTAATTGCTGTCATGACTAATTGCGACTTTCACAATGGTAAAGGTAGAAGTTTAGCAACAAAAACAGGGGAGTAGATAATCTTATAGTCCAGAAACAGAGGACCCTAGGACCATCAAAGGAGAAGAGCACAAGTGTAATGCAGGACCTTATCCAGAGAAGCAGCAACACCAGAGGTGGAGGCAGAGATGGGGACATGGAGAGAGGGAGCAGCTAGAACTCTAGATTCATGGGACGAGAAGGACTGAGAATTGGTGGCCAGGAGGCAGGCTTGCAGAATGTGCCCTTTGGTGGTTTAAATTATTATATATGCCTGAGTGTTGAAAAAAAAAAAAAAAAGCTAAAATGAATAGAAATATTGTTAACTGATGGTACGTGGAGGGGATTATAATCATTGTAATGAAATAAAGTATATGATCTGTTGAATGTAAAACTGATGATCTGCCTTGTAAACTTTTACTCAGTTAACAATAAAAACTTTTAAAACCCCACAAAAACAAAGGGCACATTCTACAAGCCTACCTCCTGGCCATGAGCACACAGCCTTTTTCTTTCTATGAGTCTAGAGTCCTTAGATGTTTTCTCTCTCTCTCTCATCATGTTATCATGTGTGTCTCTATCTCTGGTGTCACTACTTCTCTAGTTAGGGTCCCCTATTCCACTTATGTTCTACTCCCTTGATGGTCCTAGGGTCCTCTGTTCCTGGACTATAAGATTAAGTACTCCCCCTTTATGTTATAAAACTTCTACCTTTACAATTGACGATCGCAATTAGTCATGGTCACACTCACTGTTCAATCAAGAGTCCTAGCCCGACCTCCTTTCACCAAACAAGATGAAAACTCTTCAATGGGGATTCTACCTTCCCCTAGCTGCCCCCCACTTTTGATAGCCAATGTCTAAATTGCCCGTCTCTAACAACCCAAGGCACTGAGGAAACAAGCTTGTTCCGTGATATGAAGAATCATTGCAGCCATTTGGAAGTTTGGGCACCTGCAAAGGGCCGGTTCATCAAATGGTAGCAATATACACTTGTTCACAGTATCAAGCATCTTTATCATCATCTGGTTGAATTCTGGTCAGCTAGCCATCCAAGCTAGGTCAAATGGGTACTGGCTGCAAGTTTGGAGTTTGTATACACTTCCCTGCACGTCAGACCAACCGGCCACTTCTTTCTGGGCTCCAGCCCCTGGACAGGTTTGTTTTAGTTGAGACTCTTGCAGTGCTCCTCTGCTGAGGCACTTGTGCAGCTTCACAAGTAGGTTGGAGAGCATGTGACCCAGATTCCCACAGCCATTGGGCTGTCATTCACTGCTCTTGTTTTTCCCTGAAAACCTCAGAATTATCTGCCCCAGGCTTCTAGGTCATGGATACTTACGGGAATGAGAACCTTGAAATTCTAGAAAAACCTTTGCTTACTCTTGAATGGTTGTGTCTTAAAGGTGGGATGCCCCCAGCCCCAGCCCCAGCTCTTTCAGGGATGAATCAGGAAGATGCTGGGGCTGCTTTCAGATAAAGAAGCCTACTTTAGTTGCACTTTCCTTTGGAATTGGGTCTGTGTGGAGGAATAAGCAGATGCTGTAAGATGACTACTTGACGCAGTTCAAATCCTTGAGAGGACGATAGGGCTTTCTGCTTCTGTAGAGGTTGACAGTTTCAGAAACCCTATCCAAGGTTGCTGTGAGTTGGAGTTGACTCGATGGCAGCGAGTCTGAGTTTTCACCAGTGGGAGCTGTTAGAACAGTGACGGTCCAAGGTCTGGGCTTGCTAAGAGCAGGTGGTAGTAGATTGCATGCCTGTGCTGAAGGTCCACCCCTCTAGGTGTGGCTCCAGAGCATCACCTTTCCCTGTTAAAAGCCTGGTCGCCTAATCTTTTCCTCCCCCTTCAGAGAGAAGAAGATGGTGGAGATCAACTTCCTGTGTGTCCACAAGAAGCTGCGCTCCAAGAGGGTGGCTCCAGTCCTCATCCGAGAGATAACCCGGCGGGTTCACTTGGAGGGCATTTTCCAAGCTGTTTATACTGCCGGTGTGGTACTACCAAAGCCTGTTGGCACCTGCAGGTGAAAATCACGTCTTGCTCTTCACTCTGGTTGAGAGGCCATCACTGGAGTCCCAGCTCAGTACCTGCACAGAGGCATCTCACTTTTCTGCTCTGGGGCAATGGGAGGGTTGTGGAAAGTGCATGTCCTGTCTAAAGGGGCCAGCTCTTCTCAGCCCAGATGACTGCTGCCCTTTGGAAGGGGAGGGAGATCTGGCTGTAGCTTCTGGAGTTTGATAAGAAGTGTCTTCAATTTTTTTTATTTTTATTTTTTATGGTGGGCTCACTTTTGCTTTGAATATTGTGTGGGCCAGAGCAGTGTCAGGTCCCTCCCCTTGCAGCCCCAGGACACCTGGTGTGCAGCCTCTGCCTTTAGAAAGTCCTTCCAGACTGTTGAATGGTTCCCACCTAAGGTGCCACCACTACTTAAGTGTAGATCAGGAGGATGAGAGGAATGAGTTTTCCATCAGCTTGACTCCAGTGTGAGGATTGCTGTGCCCAGACAGCAGCTGCCACAAAGAAGTGACTTTTGAAATTGAGGAAGAAAATAGGACTCTGTGGAGGTTGGTGAGCCAGCTGGGGCACCACTGGTTCACATGGAGCCTGACATGTCTCTTCTGCCACCTGCTGGCCATCCTGAGATCTCCATGCCATCGTCTTAATGGGACTGGCATTTGTGTCCCCACAGGTATTGGCATCGGTCCCTAAACCCTCGGAAGCTGATTGAAGTGAAGTTCTCCCACCTGAGCAGAAATATGACCATGCAGCGAACCATGAAGCTCTACCGGCTGCCCGAGGCCAGTGGGGCCCTGGGGCCGTCGGGGGAGGGTGCTGGAGTCCTAGACTTGCCGCTTCTGTCCTCTTGGATGTCTGTAGCAGTCAGCCATATTGAGTTGATTTCTACTTGTGGTGACCCTGTAGGAGAGGGGAGAGCCACCCCATAGGGTTTCCAAGACTGAAATGTTTGCAGAAGCCAACTGATACATCTTTCTCCTTTGGAGTGGCTGGTGGGTTTGAACAGATGACCTTTCAGTTACCATCTGAGCACTTAGCCATTGTGCCACCAGGGCTGTTTTACTTCATCTCTCTCAGTTCTCATGAGTGTGTGCTGCAGCCAGCTTCCCTGCCATCTGCCAAGGAGTTAAGGGAAAATCCTCATTCTCTGTCGCTGTAGCCTGAGTGAGCATGACTACAATGGTGTGTCCACATGCTGAGTTTTCACGTACAGACTGTCTTCTGCTCCCCTCTACTAAGGAGCCTAGGTTTCTAACCCCAGTCCTTACATCCAGACTTCACCACTAAAGCACTGAGCAAGTCCAGGGGAGCTGTGTTTCTATTTTGGGTCTTCGTTTCCCTGGTTTCCCAAAGAAGCAAATGCTCCCCATTCTCCACTTGTGCCTGGCATCAGCAGTGCATGGTTGTTGTTGTGAAGTATTGTTGAGTCGGTTCTGAATCAGACCTTGTATAGGGTTTCTTAGAAGCGGCTAGTGAGTTTGAACTGTTGACCTTGCAGTTCAAACTGACCTTGTGGTCTAGTGCTGATCTTACAGCACCAGAGTTTCTTCTGAGTCCTTCCAGTCAGTAGTCAGTCTGATGAATGCCTACCTGGGTTCATCAGCCCCCAAACTGGATTCATCCCCCTGGAATAGCTCTCATCTGTCTGAGGATTAGGTTTGTTAGGGTGCTGTCTTATGACACGGATGCAGTGAGATTGGACATTGTGCCCAGAAACGGGTTTTGGAGGCCATGATGTGTGTTTTTGCCCTTGTGTCCTGACAGATTTGACCTATATCCTCGGCAGATAGGTAGAGAGTGCTCCTAATGTGTCGCTGCCAGAAGCCTTCCCCATCTGGGTACTCCCAGGACATGAGGTGGCACGGGGAGATGCTGTGTAGAAGCAAGGTGATAAACTGTTCTCTAGGGAGGCCAGGGTTAGCAAGGACTTTCAGAGGCTGCAGGCCCTGCCCTATGTGGGACTTGGCCTTACCCACGTTTACGTTATCTGAGCCTCTAGGGAGGCACCATCCATCCTAGCACTTGCTGCATTGGAACACATGGTCTCATTCCACTGAAGCGTGTTCTCTGGGAAAGCAGCTGTGCTATGGGGTTCTGGTCTGAGATGAAAACTAGCACAATGTCTGCTTTTTGTGTGAATGTAATGTGCGGTGTCCTCTAGGGGGCACTGCTGATGCTGTAGGGTCTGAAGGACAGGCAGTGTGTACATCTAGGGCTGGCTTGGAGATGGGCCCTGTCTGAGTGCTGTGAGTTTAGTAGGCAAATCACCAGTGGGGGTAGAGAGGGTCAGTGAGCATGCAGTGTGAGGACTGGGGTTCGGGAGAGGAACCGGGGGAGCTGTGTGTGCACAGGCCTGTAAGGAGCACTGCTGGGAGAGCTTCAGCACGTCCATGGGGCAAGCAAGGCCAGGTAGTCCCTTGTCCTGAGTGCTGAGATCCAGGGCACTGCTTCCATTGTGCCAGCCAGACCGCAGGAACCTGTGATCAGAACTCTCTCCTGAGTCCTTCCCGTCACTAGTCAGTCTGCTCACAGTCAGGGGAGAGGAGACTCTCCACACAACACATCTGATGTGCACGATTTCTTCCTTCCAGACTCCCAAGACAGCTGGGTTGCGACCAATGGAGAAGAAGGACATTCCAGTAGTGCATCAGCTCCTCACCCGGTACTTGAAGCAGTTCCACCTCACGCCAGTCATGAGCCAGGAGGAGGTAGAGCACTGGTTCTTCCCCCAGGAGAATATCATTGACACTTTTGTGGTGGAGGTGAGTGGGGACAGGAGTGGTACTGGGCATCTGCCTCATTCACAGGGAGCTGTCCTCCTTGGGTGGCTGGGTTTCCAGGGCTCAGTGTCTGAAGGTTCCATGACAGGAGCATTGATACCCTAGACTTCCTTACCTATCCATGTGTGGTCCACCCTAAGACAAGAAGAGTCATAGCTTGCATTTGTTCCAAGTGAGACTCTGTGGACTGGCTGCAGCCCTTCGTTGCGTCCCACCTCCTCCTGGTAGTACCAGAGAGTAGAACTGAGCCCCTCTTAATAAGTCAAGTAAGCCTTGGACTCCCTGCCTGTCCCAGCTTGATCTGGTGCTAACCAAACATTGGGGGCACAGTCTGAGAGGTGAGTGGCAACAAGAGGTCCCAAGCAAGGAGAGTTTCACAGGCTCAATCCAGAGTCCTACCTAGATTCACCACCTGGTTCTCTGCTAGTGCCCTCGGCCAGTACCTTTCCTTGCTCCGTGCAGATCCCACATCCATGTCCACCCCAGCGCCGCCTAATGGGGATGTGAGTGGTAGGATCCATTTGTTGCAGCCTGCAGTATCCCTGAGTGTGACAGAGCTTCCTTTGTTGTCTTTCCTTCAGAACGCAAATGGTGAGGTGACGGACTTCCTGAGCTTTTACACCCTTCCCTCCACCATCATGAACCATCCGACCCACAAGAGTCTGAAAGCTGCTTATTCTTTCTACAACGTTCACACCCAGACCCCTCTTCTAGACCTCATGAGCGATGCCCTTGTTCTCGCCAAAATGGTGAGGAGCAAACTAGAGGACTTTTCCAGAGATCTGCAGGACCAGAGTAGTGGATTGCTGGCTAGCACAGTTCCCAGGAGGTAGCTGCTTGTGGGGTGGGAGGCTTTGAGCCTAAACCTTCTCGGTCTGCTTAAGTAGAGTCTCAGTAGTAGCTCCTGGCCTTCAACTTGAAAGTAGGCGGGAACAAGAGCATCCAGACAAAGTGCGCGCACGGACTCCTCCTCATTGATTTCAGTGGGTTTCGTTCCCACAGGAGATGCTGCCAAGGAGCCTGAATAGTAGCCAGGCTTGCTATGGGCGTAAAGGGTTCATATGACTTCCCCAGTGTGGGGCTAGAGAGATGGCTTTCTCTTGGGTCATCTGGCCATACAGCATGGGTGGGATGGAGGGCCCCGGCTACTGTTACCCCTTCATCCTGTGGTTCTGGGTACCTTCTTGCCCTGTGCCCAGCACGGTGTGCGCAGGCCCAACGTGGTCAACCTGGTCCCTGCCCTCTGAGAGCTAGCTGATCCAGTTGGTGAGATTGAGGTAGTATCTAATGTACTTTATGGTCTCAAAGCAACATGTCAGGGGTCATTAAGTCCCACAGTATACACCAAAGGCCTATGCCAATTCCAAGTAGCTGATGGGAGTCAGGCTTGATCTCCACTTGTTGTTAGGTGCCAATTCATGATGACCTCATGTATAACAGAAGGAACCACAACCTGGTCCTACGCCATCCTCAGTCATTGGCATGTCTGAGCCCAGTATTGCAGCTACTGTGTCTAACCATCTTGTTGAGGGTCTTCCTCTTGTTCGCTGACCCTCCACTTTACTATGCATGATGCCTTCTCCAGAGAGGACTATGGATTTCACTGCAAAGTGTCTTTGGGAGGCTTAACAAGGAACAATATGTGCTCAGAGGAACGCTGAGGAGAGGTCAGGCTGGAGGGATGGTGCTCAGGATGCCATGAGGGTGCATCCTGGAGAGCTGGGCATTTACAGAAACTTGGCTTTGACGTATCAGCCGGGGTTGCTTCTGGAGGAATGTCGTGCTCAGGGTTGCCTGTGGGAGACTTAGATATGATTGAGGCCGGGTTTTTAATCAGTTCCGTCATGGCGAATGCAGCAAGATTGGATCAGGCCCAAATTTGTAAAATGTGTGATGTACCTGAACCTTAACCGGAATTGGGGAAATTATAGGTTAAAGTCCTGGAATGGGAGACTTGGAAGAGGCTCCTTTCAGAAGCCTGATGCAATAGATTGGGTTATGGCCAGGACTGTGGAGAACAACACATATTTAAATAAATGCACTTGGCTGCCATCTTTGAGCTGCCATATTGTTGCAGACTCTGCTGATCCAGAAATTTGGTTGCCATGCAAAATACATGTTGCCCTTGTTTTCTAGGAGGGAGATTAAGTTTCTAGTACGATGTCGACCCATAATTTTTCCTGTTCCGATATACTCACATTTTATAAATTTGGGTTTGTCACAGTTTAACTTTGTCAACCTTGACTGAAATAGGAAGAACCGATTTGAAGCCCTAGATTGAGAGCGGGCAGGAAGGGAAGGCAGCCTCCGTCTGACGCCTTCTTGTTTTTCTCTGGCACCGGGCAGAAAGGGTTTGACGTGTTCAATGCACTGGATCTCATGGAGAACAAAACCTTCCTGGAGAAGCTCAAGTTCGGCATAGGAGATGGCAACCTGCAGTATTATCTTTACAATTGGAAGTGCCCCAGCATGGGAGCAGAGAAGGTACATGCTGCCTTTCAGCCATGGACAGCCTTCCACCAAGGCTGCCAGGGAGTCGGTGTCTCTAGCAGTCAGGGTCACAGGTGTGGGTTACAGCAGCAGCCTGGGCCCTGGTTAGCTGGTGCTTGGTCTCCCAATGGCCAGGCCAGAAGGGTCAGCATTCCCCCGTCAGCAGCTGGTGTGAGCCACCCAGCTGACTAGATATGGACCATTTCAGACTGACTGAGGAAAAGTTAGCCAGGAAGCTCAGCCGGAGAACCCAGTGGTCGGCCTCTCCTCTACTGGGCTACTGCCCTCCACTCTATGTGAGGCTTGCATAGCTCTTCCCTCCTCACCCCTCTGCTCCCAGCCCCCAGGTCACCATGGCAGGCCTGCTGAGGGAGACCTTCTGACTAGTTGTCCTTCAGGATGCTGACTGGGTGGGCTTCAAGGAAGCATCTGATAGCTGTGTAAACACTGGAGGTTGGGTGAGGGGCTCTGGTGGAAATGTGATCCCACCACACAGGTGGCGTCGGTGGCTCAATCAGTGGGAACTTCAGGCCAGGATGGGGAAGTGGTTCTTTGGACAACCTTTGTCTCAGCTCTGCCTTTTCCTGTTGGTTCTCCTAGGTTGGACTGGTATTACAGTAACCAGCTACCAGTGAGATTCTGGATAAAGCCACTGAGAATTCAAACCAGGAGCTGGAACCCCACTACTTGTTGGTTCAATTTTCACAAATGTGAGAATCCCTGACTAAGGGAACAGAACTGAACCGGCTTTACCAAACCGCCACTGAATTTGACAGCTGTACTGAGATGGCGTAGCTGCATGACGCCACCTCTGGCCATGTCTCTGGTCTGTTTTCCAATTAATCACATCGTCATGCAGCCGTGATCAAGGGAATGTAACTGCTGAAAACTAGCTTGTGATTGGCATATTATGGAGTTAACGGGTGAATAATAAAAGTATATATATATTATATATATATAAATATTTTAAATATCGTTCATGTTCCAAATGTACGAGGATGTTTGGTCTCCAATGGAAAGTTGTATCCAGATCATTCCTGAAAATTAGAACCCAAGGACAGTGCCAGACTGACAGCAGGAATTGTTTCTTCCGGGAAGCAGGAGAGAGGATCTGGGGAGTCCTCCGTAGTAGTTCTTCAGGATCAGCTGGAATGACTGGCTTTGCAAAGGGGAAAGCACAGCGAGGTTCTGCCAGGTGGGGGAGGGCCCGGATCTCTCGGAATGGCAGGTGGGGCTCCTGGATGGTTGGCCCACCATCAGGGCTTTCCTGCAGCAGGTGGAGGCAGACTTCACTCATCCAGCCCCTGCTGACTGAATGAAAGGACTCTTTAGACAGAGATGAGTCCCTGGTGAGATCTGGCTTTCCTGCGGCCTGAAAAAGAGTACTGGTGTGACAGATGTTTGGCTAGGCAGGATGTGGGGCCTGTACGCAGCCTGGGCCTGTCAGCCTGTCGGCCCCTGCTCGTTGTAACTGCAAGGAATGGTGAGGACAGGAAGGTCTGGACGGGACTGCAGAAATGATTTCCCATCGCCAGGGGCCAAGTCTGATTTTCACGGATGAGGTTTTGTGGGTGATGGTGGTGGTTGATGCCTGCCAGTTTTCCAAAACAGAACTGGAGCCTCTGGGCACATGGCTCTCCACCAGGGTATTTCTTGGTTGTGCTCCACCAGGTGGCTTGGGGAGAACTGGGCTGTACGCTTGCTAGCCCCTATATCCAGGCCTGGCCATAACTCAGGCTCTAGGAAAATGTAAATGGGTGGGTCACATGGGGTTTCCTTGCGGCTTTCACCTCTCAGCTTTTTGAGGGACTGAAGCCTTAGCCAGGAGGCAGGCCCAGCTTGGTCCCGCGAACTGAAGTCACTCTGCAGAGACAGGGCTTGATTTTCAGGTGTTAGTTTGGACAGAGGTGTGCTAGAAGCTAATTCTGCAGAGTCCCCAAAGCTGGGGGATTCATGTGCTTGGGGTGGGGATATCAACAAGAATGCTGCCCATTCTCTGCCCGTTAGAGCCAGCAACTCCACATATCGGATTTTCATCAGAGGTCTCAGGGCGCCCCCACCCGCCCCTGTTTTTCGGGCTGACCTCTGGCTCCTTGACTACAAGAACCCAGACCAAAGAAGCAGCTGTCCTCAGCAAGGTGTGTGCTGCATTCTGCAGATGAGAAGTTGAAGGCACTGAACTGCGTTCACAGCCTGACCTACATGCGATGCAGCAACTGCAGCTTCCAAGCAGCTCACACCCTGTCCAGCCAAACCTTTAAGGACATCAAAGAATAAAGTGTCCAACTCTTTCCTCCCTTGGGCAGGAGCTGCAAGTTGGAAAAGCCACCCGAGTTTTTTCTGCTCTGGGTCAGCTTCCATCCAGAGCTGCTGCAGTGAGATTTGGGTGTTCCGTAGCGTTTGTGGAGTGTGCTTTGCCTTGGTTGACCCAGGTCATGGAATTGAAACACAGAGGCTCAGGTGGCTGCTCTGGAAGAAACAGATCTCCTGCCAGAAACCCAGTGTCTGTCTCCTCCCAAACCATGTGGCCAGTTTCATGAATTCCTGATATTTCACGATGGGGATGCTTGCTGCCCAAGTTTTCAGGCCAGCTCAGTGGCTGCTCTTGTTCAAATACCCTGGGCCCTTCACTTGCTCCCTTCCAGAACTTTGGGTCAGAGTGCACAGAAAACCATTCCATAGATCCTATCAGATACAGGGTCTTGACCAAGGGGCCTTGCAGTAGGGTGGTGCCGTGACGGACACGAACCAAGCAAGGCAAGGACTATGGGCTTCCAGGCTCATGTGCCAGAGACCCTTCAGGCAGCCGCTACTGGAGGGCCTTCCTGAACTTGGTCCTCACTCCCTGCCCCAGTATTCATGCTGGCATTGGGCTTTTGTTTTGGACACTTTCTTACCTCCTGCCTTTGGATTAACTGCATTTGACCATTGCTCTCATGGCACGTTCCCACCAACGATGGTCTCTGAGGGAAACTACTGGGGTAAATGAGTCTCTGCTCAGCACTGGGGGAGACAGGGCTCATCCCTTACCCCCCCCCCCCCCCCCCCCCCCCCCGTCTCCAGTGTCTGCTTCTGAAGACCGATGTCTTGTTTGGAGGCCAGTCCATACCAAGCCACTTCAACACCCAGGTTTATACAAAATTTCAGGCCTGGCCTGCTATTACTCCCTTGCCATAACCCTCCCTCACCTGGGTGACTAACATTTGACCAGGGACTAGTCCACTCAAGTAAATTCAGAATGGGCTGGCAGGCAGGTGCTGCATCTGGGGAACAAGGACAAGGTAGGACAGCTTCCCCCTTTTGTCTTGTCTTTGAGCTGTGTGAGGGACATCCATTTCCAGGGGGTGGGGGTGGTGGAGGGGAGGAAACACCAAATGCGTTGTTGGTCCATGGATACATCTCATTTGTTTCTAATAAAGGACGCAACTGAACAAACTTGGCCCTCTTGGTTTTCCTCTGGTCAGCAGGCGCCAGTGGGACAATGGCATTCGGACTGGGAGGAGAGCATCATCTCATCCTGAGGATGAGGAGGCCAGCAAGACCGGGCTCCTCATGCAGGGCAACTTGGGACAGCGGCCCTTGGGCAAGCTTGCCCTTGGCTCTTTTTCCAACTGGGGAGCAGCTCACTCCATGAAAGAGGAGCAGCTGGGTTCTGAGCCAGCACCTGAGCCCCTAGCAGAGGACCCCGTGGGGTGAAGGCCCTTGTGGGTTCTCACAAACCTCGGGGTGCTTGTTAATGCAGCCACCACTAGGCCCCTCCCAGACCACCTGAATCAGATCTCAGGGCAAGCCAAATATCATCTATGGGTCTAGCTCACCTTCACCGCAGTTGCCAGTCTTAGCTGGGGCTAGAGCTTCTGAGCTGCTTTCTAGACCTCTTGGGTGCTGAGCTGCAGGACCCACTTTGAGCATTGCCTCTGAGGCCTCTCGCAGAGGACTCCTGAGCCCACACCCAACCCGGGAGCCTCCTAGAAGCTTAAGTTTTCATTCTCACTCTTAGCTTTGGGCTGGGAGAGCACAGCCGTGTGGGTGGTCTCCACCCAGGCACCTCCAGGTGAAAGCTGTGATTTCTCCTTTGCAGCCACCTCTCATTCCGTTCAACTTTCTAGCCTCAGATTCTTGCCCTTACAGGTGGGTTTCTCAGATCTGGGGCACGTGTCTCAGTAATAAACACTGCCCTGGTACAGTGCTCAACCATAAGATTGGT
The DNA here is from genome assembly GCF_000296735.1 of Chrysochloris asiatica. Classification (NCBI taxonomy): domain Eukaryota; kingdom Metazoa; phylum Chordata; class Mammalia; order Afrosoricida; family Chrysochloridae; genus Chrysochloris; species Chrysochloris asiatica. Next base: position 30,802,761 of record NW_006408525.1, read on the forward strand.
TTGAATTGCCTGTGGTTCAAACTCACCGTGAGCTGTTCCTCAGAAACCCTATACGGAGTTACTGTAAGTCAGAATTGACTCGATGGCGCTAACAACTTGCTACACCAAAGAGAAATGGACTGGAGCTGACCAGAGCTGGCTCTGCAGGCACTGTTGTTGTTATGTGCCATTGAGTCGGTTCCGACTCATAGCGACCCTGTAACAGGGTTTCTGAGGCTGTGAATCTTTACAGGAACAGAAAGCCTCATCTTTCTCCTGCAGAACAGCTGGTAGTTTCTAACTGCTGGCCATGTCGTAACCACTCCTCTACCAGAGCTCCTTTCTGCAGGCCCTAGGTAACCCCACTTGTTCTCGGGGCACTAGAGCTGTGCTTGTTCTCCTTGCCCCCACCTTCAGCCCTTCTGGCTGTGCTACCTCATGCCCAGCCCACTCCATGGTTCCTGGACCTGGGCTCCTTGAAATTCTGAGTATCTTCCTTCAGACACAGGAATTCATCAGCACAAAATGCCATGCCCAAGCTAAGCTGAGCGCAGCTGCCAAGCCCTGTGTCAGTCACAGGCACAGGAAGGTTAGGACAGGCCGGGTCCCAGGTTTGGGTTCATAGGAGCTTGTGGCCAATTCAGACCCTCACCCAGCGTGATTCTAGGGCCACCTGGGAACTGCCATCAGCTCTGCTTCTTGTTTAGTGCTGGTGCCTGTGGAAACCTAAAATACCAGGGCTTCAGGTGCAAGCCCGTGAAATCTGCCGGCAGGTCTGGGCAGGGTTTGCTCATTTGTCTTTGTTACCTGGTATGTTGGTCTGTCCGCCCAGCATCTCTGTAGAGGCAGCCTATGCTTACAAGGCTACTGGAAGGGGAGCCCCAAGTCCCTGGGGTTTGCCCTGCTGAGCTGATGGGGGCCTTTGTTGAGCCTGCAAAGTGGGGCTTGGTTGAGGTTCCCTCTGAGTAGTTCTGCCCTGCCAGAACCTGGCTCTCTGCTCTCTCTCCATTCAGAAGCAGGGAGTGGGGGGAGATGTGGGTAGGGTGGCTGTGTGAATTAAGTGTCCAGGGCAGTCTTGTGATGCTGGCAACAGTTCTAACCCAAGAGGAAGGGTCAGCTATTTCAAGCTGTGGTATCTCCTCTAGCCCCCCACACCCACAGTCTTAGAAAAGCCCTGCTTAGCAATGATGCCCAGGTCCAGGTCTCCCGGGCCTGTGGATGTCAGAGGTGCTCAGGGGATGGCAGGACTCAAATAAACCTGCTGCTTTATTTTTCAAAGCACGCTGTCTAGTTCTATCGTCCTCTCCAGGACTCTATTGTGACACAAGTTAAAACCTCTGACCAGGTGTTCTCAGAGCTCTGAGTCTCAGCACTCCCTTTGGCTTGAAGAAGGGACGGAGACCAGGTTCAAGAGTTTGGTAATGGGGAAGATGATGGGGGGAGAAGTGGAGTTCAGGGAGAGTGGCTGGACCTCTTCGAGGGAACGGAAACTAGAGGGCAGAGCAGGCTGAAGTCCACACATCTCCCGAAAAGAGCAGGCATGCTCTTCATGAGCCACAGTGAGAGAGGTGGCGAGGACCAGAGGAGCTGGAACCATCCAAGGACCCAGGGGTTGGAGCACACCAGTCCCGTCAGCCACTCTGTTGGACAAAGATCCACCACTGGTTCTCAGAGGACTGAGACCAGAGCGGTGGGTGAGTGACTGGAGATGCTCCCATGGCTCCTCACTCCATGGAGAGAGGCATCTGCCACAGGGCCAGGCCAAGCCTCAGGAGTGCTGGATCCGGATGTGGACAAAAAGTGTGGCCGGTGACAGTGAGGTCCCATCCTTGGAGAGCAGGTGGATGTGGCGGTACCCTGCAGGGAAGGATCAGGTACACTTGCCCACCACCTGGCAAAACTACATCCTACCTGGTGCTTGGTCCCAGGTTCTCTCAGGAAGTACCAGACATGAAGGTGGCAGGGCCTACTGCCCAGGCTCCCTCCCTTTCCATCCTCACCTCCCACCATCCCTGCCCACCTTGCTTCAGGCTGTTCAGAGGCAGTGTAAACTGGCCCACAAAGTCATTGGAGGAGGTGGCATCATAGTCTTCCACCACAAACCGGACCAGCACCAGCTCTGGAACCCGCAGTTGGAACTCCAGGGTCTGTTCCCAGCACGGATTGAAGCCTAAGGAAGAGGCAGGGGTCAGAGCCCCTGGGCCCCTTGAGTCCACCCCACAGCCCTCCCTGCTCACCAGCCAGGTCCACCCACCATTGTTGAGCACATAGTCAGTCTCCTTGTGCGCGCAGTCTGCCGGCACCCCATGGATCTCAACGCGCACCAGGGGGTCCACTATGGAGCTGGGCTTCTCTGCATTCAGCTTGGGCAGTTGCTGTGCTGTCAGTACCTGGGAGGGAGCCGAGGGCTGCTTCAGCCTGGGTCCCTCTGGGCCCGCCTGCCCGGCCGTCACTCAGACAGCTGCCTCTCCCAGATAGCTCGGCACAGAGCTGGGTTTTGGCCCAGGCTGCTGACCTTGATGGTGAGCACGGTCCTGGGGGGTCCAGGACACTCGGGGTCAAAGGTTGTGTCGAGTTGGCGCAGACAGGAGGGCTTCAGGACGTAACCACATTGGCCATTGGTGAGGAAGCGCCCGGCATTGAGGTCCATCTCATAGCCAGGTGTCTGGAAGTTCAGGGCCACTGGGAACACAGTAGGGACAGACAGGGCAGGGACTTGAGTGTTCCCTCCTCAGGGCTCACCTTCAGGGATTTGGGGGGAGGACTCATGGCAGCCAGAGGACCTAGTCCCTACTGTCACCTATCCGTCAAGGCCCAAAGGCAGTACTGGGATGGGACATCTCCATACCAGCCCCCAAGGGAGCTATACTCCCCTCCCTCAGCAGGTCTGTCTTCCTCTTAGGACTTGGTGGGACTCTCAGGTGTGTGTGTGTTGTTGGGGGGGGGGAGGCACATGCAAGTGAAGGTTTTTAACTTCTACCTTCACAAAAATGCGTCAGGTACAAACAGGTGTAACTTGTTTCCACATACATTTCTGATAACTCGTAATGATTATTATTCACAAAACATGTTTTTCTGCCTTCTGGGAAGTTGAGGCTTCCCATAGCTCCCTGGTCCACTCCCTCACCCAGCTGACAGCCTGAGTTCCACATCTCCTGGGGACTATAGTTGGCTGAGTTCATCCGCAGCCCTAGAGGGTAGATGCGGGTCAGCTGACGAGCATTGTGCCTGACAAAGCTGTTCCCTGGAGGAGGAAAGGGAGAAAGGTAGGGGAGGACTGTGAGGGCCCTTGGGTGGCGTGGCCCTCACACAGTGTGGGGGCCCTGTTACTTTAATCCCTCCACCCCACTCAGACACCCCACCCCCTCCCCGGGCCTGTCTCTCCTCTGACCTTGGAGTCCCAGGGTCGCAAGGGGACTTTGGGGAGGAGGCTCCTGAGCCCAGAGAGACAGAGACACACTCCAGCCACACAATCCAGTCTGGCACTGCACCTCCATTCCTGACTCATACCTGACATTTCCTGGCTTACTGCCGCTGGCATGTCCTATCATTCTTCATTCACTCAGCCCACACCACCCTCCAGCCATAATAGCCACTCTGTAGATTCCCAGAACTAGCTCCCAGGCCTCTGTACAACCTGTTTTTCCTGGTTTCCTGCTTAGAAATCAAATCCCTCCCCCTTCATCACCACTTCCTCCCATCCTTCAGGTCACCAGGCTTCTCTGGTATCTCCTATTTCAGGAGCCAGCCCTGGTCACCCACTACCATATTATCCCTATTCCTGGCCCACCGTGAGACTGTGCCCTCTTCCCTCGGATACTGGCACAGGGTGGGTGCTCATTCCCTAAGTTCCTTTCTGGGGTCCTCCTGAATGTTTGACTGCCCTCTCCCCAAAGCCCTCTAACCTCCTTCCCTTATCAGCTTCAGGACACTCCTCCCACCCTCTCCCAGAGGCGCCATGCCCAGCACCTGACTCTTACCTGTCTCTCGGATGAGCTTCTTTGCCTTGCGCTCACTGAGGGAACTGACCTGGAAGGGCTGGGCCTGCGTGGGCCCTGGGCGTAGGGACCGAAGGCGGGTGGCGCAGCAGTACACCACCAGGGCAGACAGTTCTGGGGAGATCTGCTTGGCCTGTGAGAGAAGCCTCAGCCAGGGTTGGGAGGAGGGGAGGGGAGGGGTTCCAGCCCCCTAGCCCTCCCTCCCTTCCTTCCCCTGCCCCATGTCACCTTGGCCAGGCTCACTCATTCACCCCACTCCTTCACCTGCTTCCGCCTCTGCTCTGCAGCCTCCACCTCCTCTTCCTCCTCGTCTTCCTCCTCATCTTCCCTGTCCGATAATATCCGCTCATCTTCACTCCGAGCAGGTGGCAGCTTCTTGCCCTTCACCAGGACCCGGCCCTTCAGTTGCTGTTAGGAGCAGGACAGAGGATTGGTGCCCACCTGTTAGTCAGTGGACCAGCCATTCCACCCGAATTCGAGGCTGGCTGAGGCGTGAGGCAAGAAAGGAGACATGCTGATGACACGACTCCAACAGGACAAAATGGGAAACCTATGAGTAATATATATATGGAGCTCTGGTAGCGTAGTGGTTATGAATCGGGCTGCGAACCTTAAGGTCAGCGGTTCAAAACTACCAGCCGCTCTGCGGGAGAAAGATGAGGCT
>NW_006408525.1:30809146-30821919 GCF_000296735.1 Chrysochloris asiatica
CCAAGATCCATCGGACATCAGCAGTGATATCCCTCATTCCACAGCCTTTTCTGAATCTGGCTTGAACCTCTGGAAGTTCTCTGTTAATGTATGCTTGCAGCTGTTTCTGTGTTACCTTTAGCAAAACTTAACTCACATGGGATATAAAAGAGATTGTCCGATGATTTCTGCATTCCATTGGGTCACCTCTATAGACTTCATTTAATTCAATAGTGAGTAATTATTATTATACCTAATTGCAACTGTGAAGGTAGAAGTTATGTAACAAAAAGAAAGGGGAGTAGTTAATCTTATATTCCAGGTACAAAGGACCCTAGGGCCATCAAGAAAGAAGAACAGGGAGACTCTAATGTGCCCTTTGATTGTTTAAATGATTATAAGTTCCTGTGTGGGAATATATATATATTCCTTTGTGCATCAAATTAAAAAAAAAAAAAAAAAAGAGGGGTTTTCTTGATAAAAGAAACCATCTATGATGGTTTTGGGGGGAGGAGGAAATGATTCATACGCTAGAGGGTAGACATGCGTTGACATGGGTGACAGGCAGGCAATACACAACCGGAGGGAGGTTGGCAGAGGAAAGATGGGGGTGGTGGGAGACACAGGGAGGAACGCAGGGGTTAAAAGGAATCGCAGTCAATGCTGTGAACTATTGGTGCACACAGGGGATTGCATCCATAGAATGAAGCCAAGTATTTGTTGAATGGAAAACTGATGATCTGCTCTGTAAACCTTCACTCAATTCACCATCAAGTTTTAAAAGAAAAGAGTGTACATGAAAGAAAGAAGTGTATAACACGTAAGTGCTACATTTAAAAGTGTCATGTGCACAAATGTCTATGCAAGGGAAAATTCTGGAAGCACATACAAGAAACTGTTGAAGATGGCTACTTCTCATGAACTATGGGGGCCCTGAATGGAGGAAAACCCACTTTTCACTGTATACCCTTTGGTGCAGCTTGAAAATTTTAAACCATATGTATAATATGGCACAGGAGCCATAGTAGTGCAGTGGGTTAAGTATTGGGCTGCTGACCAAAAGGTCACTGGTTCAAACCCACTAGCCACTCTTCAGTAGAAAGATGAGTCTGTCTGCTCCTATAAAGATTTACAGCCTTGCAAACCCATGTGGCAGTCCTCCTCTGTGCTAATGGCCACTATGAGTCAGAAGTGACCACAGCAGTGGCTTTGGTTTGGGGTTTATGATACTGAATAGATGTCAGTGGAGCTTCCAGACTATGACAAACTAGAAAGATCTCCAGGCTTTCTTCCTAGGTTTATCTTCGTCTAAAAGCTCCACTGAAACTTATTCAGTCAACGAAGCCCCTATGGGTCACAATCCCATTGTATCTGTGGTCACCATGACTCACAGTGGTACTGATTCAATATGAGTAAAAAAACAATGTTCTTTTCATACTAACAACAAAAATCAAATCATATTACCAAGCTGAATCAACATTCCTGCACATCTGGGATTTGGGAGTAATCCCCAGGAAGGGAGAGTGCCCACAGGGAGCCAGAAAAGGGTAACTATCTGGTTGGTTGTTAAATGCCATTGAGTTGGTTCCAACTCCAACTCACAGCAACCCTGTATAGGGTTTCCAAGGCTGTAAAGCGTCATCTTTCTCCCATGGAGCAGCTGGGAGCCTCTAACTGCCAACTTTGTGGTTTGCAGTCCAGTGAGGGGAGGGTCAAGTGCTCTAGGGTTTGAGAGGAAAGGATGCCCAGAGGCCTGAAGGGTCTGGAAGAGGCAGTTTAAACTGAGCTGGAGTCCAGGCTTAGCATTGTAGGAAAAGCATTTGACCACAAGGAGTTTGAACCACAAGATCGACAGTTCAAGCTCACCAGCTTCTCCTCAGAAACCCTATACTGGGTCACTATGAGTCTGAGCCACCTGGACAGCTTAACAAGAATTTGAAGCAGCTGACACTGGGTAAACACAGATGGCTAGGAGGGGAATCCAGGTGGGCAAGGCTGAGCTTGCAGGGATTCTGTCGGCAGGAGCCTGGGTAGCCAGGGCAGGGCTTGAATGCCAGGTAAGAAGGGTGAACGAGTCGAGAGCAGAGAGCCAGAAGGCAGCCATGACAGCACTTAGAGGAGGAGCAGGGGACAAGGGCTGGAAAGTTAAGGCACAGAGATGGAGGGGTTCTGTACCAGGGAGGTGGCGTGAGCTGGACAGACCCCAGCCAGACCCTGCCCCTATCCAGGTTGGGGCCTGGGAGTGTCACCTCCGGAGATGGCAGTGCCTCAGGGTCCTGAGAGTCCAGTGCCTCTGTCACCAGCATGTCCCCCAGGATGGTGCGGAGATGGCGGGCCATGGCAGCCTGCTGCTCGAGGCCACAGTGGTTCTCCAAGGACAGGATGACAGGATATGGGGACAGCTGTTTTGGGGAGAGGCAGCAACTCAGAGTCATCCCTCCATGGGCCTCCCCCTACCCCCTATTCCCTTTGGGACAGGCGGGCAAAGGCAGGGCTCTGGGGGAGCCCACTCTGGGAAGATTGAGAGGAAGAGGGACATGGGACACACACAAGGCTCCGAGGTCTGTTTTGGGACCTCAGGGAAGGATGGTCTGGGAGGCTGCAGTGGCTCCAGGGAGGGTATCTTTCATAAATGCTCTTCATTTGTTAATGACATCGACTACACAGTTTACCTTGCAAACTTGTTCCTCTTGCCTGTCATTCGTTGATGGTTGGCTAAGAGTCATACAGCTTGACAGGACTTGTAATGGTTGTATAGACACCACTGCTGAGTTTCTTTTAGTTCTGGTTTATTCCTTGGGAGTCATGGTTAAAATAGCATTCCCTAGCCCAAGATTTCCTTCTAGCAGTTTTGTGGGTTTATTATATTTACTAAAAGTGAGGGTAGAAATAGGAGCATCTCATCCAGCTATTCTACCCAATTGTGCATGAGTAATTCTCTGGACAGGAGGTTATTTTTGAAGGACTGGGGGGGTCTGCCATGTGGATGGGGTTGCTATGAAGACCATGGAACTGAATGCAGGGCCCCGGGGCTCACCGTGAAGGCATGATCGTGCACAGCCTGAACCACATCACGGAAGAGGATCTTGGAAGTAAGTGTGTGGCCATGGTAGATAATGGGCTCCCCTCCTGGGCCCTCCCAGCAGTCCAGCTCCACACAGCGGCATCCCTGGGCAAAGGCCCTGCAAATGAACAGATGGACAGGCAAGGTGTGGTGGTGTGCCTCTGAGCACAGCTGGGCAGACAGCTTCCAGGGAGTTCATGGTGGGAGCCAATCTCCATATTTCACCTACGCTGGCCTCACCCCACCACCACTCGTCCATCCCTACGATACCTGATGTAGGCCTCGGTGCTGCTGGGCCCCCCGATCTGAGAATAGGTCAGATAGGTATTATGGGAAGAGGAGATAAAATAGTGTGCGAGGGGTTGGTCCATGTCCTGGAACAGGCTCATGTGGGCCAGATTCAGGGCAGCCCCCTCGGGCGACAGCAGGTACATCATGAAGCCATCCAGAGTCATCAGTTCATGCTGCTTGGCTACAGGGAGGGGCAAGCGAGAGTAACAATGAGCACCCATCAACTGAGTGGATGCTATGCAAATTATGACATTTAATCTTCAACCAAATCCTCTGAAGAAGGTACGTTATAAAGCCATTTTACGGATGCGGAAGCTGAGTTTCCAAAAACCATGAGGTCTCCGGCCCAAGATGGCACCTACAGCCTGTATGAGTGATGCCTGCTTACCTGGGTACGCAGACTTGTCAGAGATCAAAGCCTGCTTGAGTTAACCTACGCACCCCTCCCCCATCGCCCCCCCATTAGACACCCACCGGTCTCGTTGAGCTCATAGGTCTGGATAAGCTGCTGGGCACGGGTCAGTGTGGCGTCGTCCTCACCCTGGTCCTCCAGGAACTCGAGCAGCTCAGGGGTACTCAGCACACGGTCCTCCCCAGAGTACTGATGGAAGAGCTTCTCCAGCTCAGGGCGTTTCAGCAACTGCCGCAGAAATGCCTCGATCTCAGCCCCTTCCAGCCTCTCATTGTTGGAGTGGTCACACTTCTGGGGAGAGAGGGCAAGAACCAGGAGCTCAGGGGAGGGGCCGCCCTGGCCCACACCGACACATTGATGACCATCGCTTGACAGCAGCTGGGAAGGCTGGTGGCCCCATTTCTCAGGCGAAGAAACTGAGAGCTAGTGAGGCTCAGGGTCCCATTCAAGTCTCACAGCTGTAAACGGCAAGTCTCTCATGTTCACCGCCTGTCCCTCTACTGTTTCAGGACCAAACACGAGAATCAAGATGTGATACCAAAAAATGGTGGCCCTGGGGCAGGACTGAGTCCCCTGCGTGTACACATTACTATCCTCACACAAACCCACCCAGCCAGTGGGCAACAGGAAGTAAGCATTCAAGGAGCTATTGGCACAAGGTACAGGTAGGTGGTCACAGGCAGTTCAGGCTCAACATCTATGAGCATAGGTGTACAGCCTGCCCCTGTGTGTCTCCGTGCTCCTACGTGTGAGGTGTGCTGTTCCTGTGTGCAAGCCACAGGGGGTCAGGTGTGCAGCAAGCATGCTCTGGCTGAGAGAAAGGAACACAGCAACTACTGCCCACTTAGGAGAGGGTGGGGTCTTCCCTTCCCTTGAACTCTGCTTAAGGAGGAAAGAGGTTCTGAGCCGGCACTCCCCAATCCAGCCCTAGCCTAGTGGTCTCAGGAGAGGGGAGTGTAAAAGGATAACTAGGCCCAGATGTGGCCTTTCTGCAAGGAGAGGCACTCCCTTCACAACAGCTGAGTGGCGTGGGGGCCTGTGATTCAGCTGCTCTGGAGGATGGAGGGCAGAGGGGTAGCAAGGTTGGGGGCCAGGGTTCCGGTCTGGCAGCTCACCTTGAAGAGGTGGTAGGCGTACATGTCATTCATGTCCACATTGACCATTCTGAGCAGGCTCTTGATCTCCTTGAAGCTCATCTTACTGTCCTGGTTGGAGTCTGCCCGGTGCAGATAGAAGTGGATCCAAGTGACATGCTCAGGAAAGACAAGCAACAGACCGAGCACTGGCCCCACTTGACGGGTCACACCACCTGGAGGCCTGAGGACAGGACTCTCTAGTATAGGGGCTACATTCCCCCCTCAGCAGTGTCCCCTCAATGGGACTAGGGCTCCCAGAAGACAGCAGGCAGGGTCTCCGCCTTCAGGAAGCCCCAGTACTCAGGTAGCTCCTATGGGAGCTCAGACAAGGGCAAGGGCACGTGCCTCCTCCATCTTAGCTCTGAAGACCTGGGCTGTGGATTTGAAGGCAGCGCTCGTGCCTGCCCTGGGCATGAGCGGAGGGCCCACCGCACCGCCCTCGGGATGACACGTGGCCCCGCGCCCCTTTCCCTCCTGGGTTCCCCCGGCCCGCGGGCCCCCTAGCGGGCGGGAAGGATATTGGTCGAGTCGCTCCCGCTGGTTCATGGCGTCAAGGCGCACGCGCAATTTGGCCAGGCCGCGGAGCCAGCGCTGCGCTTCCTCGGCCGTGGGTGCCACCAGGTCCAGGTTCTTGCGTTGGCCTCTGAAGGTAATGGTGAAGCAGCGCGCGGGCTCGAAGGCGCCGCCGAAGCGCCGCATGCCCTCGGACTGGTGGCCCTCGCGGACGGCCTCGATGTGCTGCACGAAGACTGCGGAGGGACCAGGGAAGGCGGGTCGTCAGGACTGGGGGTCGGCCGGTCGGCCGGCCGGCCCTGCCCCGCGCCTTCCCGGTCCCCGCTCACAGATGTGCTGTGACGGCGCGCGAGGAATACGCCGCTGGAACCAGATGCTCAGGCAGTCCTCTTGCAGCCGGTACAGCCGCTCCTTGTGCCACGTCCGCGAGCGGATCTTCCGCAGCCGTGAGCCCTGCAGCATGGCGCGCACATCTTCGTCCTCCGTCAGGCCTGCAGGGCAGGAGGGCAGGTCGGGGCTCCTGGCCCTCAGGCCCTATCCCTGCCCGGGGCTCCCTTCCCAGCTGGGAGCTCTGGTCTTCCCGCCTAGAGCCTCTCCGAACCCTTGGCCCTCAGTCAGTGTCCCTCGCCCTCCAGATCTCTCCTTATTGTAACAAGCCCCCAATTAACTTTACGCTCCTGCTTGGTGTGTCCCACCCGGACTCCCTTGAGAGGGGCGATAGTAACGGCCCCCCTCACCTTTCTGCCAAGCAACCACCTCTGGAAGCCCCTGGAGTAGAGGAACCCTTCAGACAGAGACTGGAAAAAACCCCAATAAAGGCCGCCCTTTCTGTCACATTCCTCCATCCCAACTTCCAGCCTTCCAGACTGGGCTCTGGCCCTGACTGGCCCGTATGTCCCTGTCCCTCTCCAGCAGAGCTTTGGCCTCACCATCAGCCCTTTCCTTGATGTGAAACCCTGCCATTAGGAAGGTCCTTTCATTACCTAACCCAAATCTCCCTCATGACCACCCAAGTTGCTCACCTCTCCTTTCCCAAACAAAAAGGAAGAACAGCAGATGCTAAGGTCTATGCTTAAGTGGCCACAACCCACCAGCTAGGGAATTGTAGAAGTAGGCTTCCAATCTAGGGCTTAGACCTTCATTCACCCTCGGCCACTACAGACATCCTAGCTGCTCTTCTCCTGGTCCTATCATTCCCTTCCCCACCCCCACCCCACAGGAGACTGTGGGGAAGAGCAGAATTTAAATTCAGAGGTCTGGGGAGTCAAGTCCCAATCTTTCACTTCCCAATTATGTGGCTTTGGTGGTACTAATGTGAGGCCTCATGCTCACCATGGCACTGTTGTTGTTAAGTGCCATGGAGTTGGTTCTGACTTATATCTACCCTATATAGGGTTCCCAAGGAGCTGCTGGTGGGTTTGAACTGCTAACCTTGTGATTAGCAGTCTAGTGCTTATCCAACAGCAGCAACTACACCAGGACTCCATGATACTGCAAAATCAAAAACCCAGTCTTGAGTCAGAGGTTTCTATGGTGTGGCCAATACCTACTCATCCTCTAGCCCCTCAAACCTGTGCTGACCAGCCCTGGCTCTACTGCACCCTGCTCTAAATCCTCCCTGGGCTGGCTCCAGTTCACCTCAGTAGGAGTCAAGAGGTGGGGACCAGGAACCCTTTGGAGGGAGGAGACAGCATTTCCAGGGAACTGGGTTTGGATCTGCCTGTGAAATCTCCAGATTTTTCAATGTTGGCTGTATTGCAGGAAAGTTAACATAACAACACTGTGTGGGCCAAATAAAACACAAGACTGGGCCAGTTCCTCTGAAGGCCACCGATTACAAGTTCTGACCTAGGAACTGAAGACCCCTGGTCTTCCCTGGACACTCACTCTGGTAGGATCCTATCTCCTCCTCCTCTCTGTCATACCCAAGTCCTTTACAGACCTGCTCAGACACCAACTCCTCCACAAAGCCTTCCTTAATTTGTCCTAAAATGCAAGGAAACCCCTCCCTGACCACCGACAGCACTTTTTACAAAAACAAAACAAAAAAACAACCATTCATATTGTCTTTTCAGTAGACTTTAATAAACCAGGTTCCCAGCAAACATTTCTTGCAGGGGGCGGTGCTGCTTTTCCCAGCCCTTCCCCACTTGCCAGAGACTTTTCTTTTCAGCCCTGGCTGTGCATTGGAGTCACCTGAGAGAAGCTGCAAGGCGCATCGTGCAAATTCTTCTTACCCAGTAGGTATTTAAGAATTTAGGCTGTGACTCCCCGTGGGGTAAGCATTGAGCTGATAACTGAAAGGTCACTCTGAGGGAAGAAGATGACACTGTTTGCTCCCATAGAAATGTACAGTCTCAGAAAACCTTAAGGAACAGTTCCACTCTGTCCTTTAGGGCCACCATTAGTCCCAATTGATTGGATGGCCGAGAGTTTACTCTGTGACCTGGGAGGGCAACCATGGATGAGAACTAAAGTCAGGACAGGAGGAAACATTTCATCCTTAGGAGGCTGATGTCCCTTGGGCAGCCTGTGGCCCTGTTGGCTCCAAGAGGTCTCTCAGGATCTGGCTTGTGGCTCTCTAGAAGGGTCAGTGGCCATTCAGTGCTTCCTGGCTAGGAAGGGAAGGTGGAACCTTCTTTTTTCCAAAGAGCTGGGTGTGGGGGACATGTTCACCAGACCTCCAGTCACCCCACCCCCACCATCTGGGTAACCTCTGAATTCTCCCACCCTGAGAAACAATGGGATAGGCAGTCAGTGTCACTATGACCGGGTCTGCCTTTCTTTCAACAGCCCAGCTGTGACAACTAGGCTAAGTTCTGCAGCCTGGGCCACCTCCCCTGACCCGGTCATCCCAGGGCCCTCAGTGCCAATCTTGTGGTGGGGGTGGAGGTGAATGACTAAGGCAGGAAATGGAGGTGAATCACTGAAGGCCTGCTTTGTCTAGAAGCTTCTACAAACAAGGCCTTCAAGGGAGGCCACCTGAGCTCTGGAAAGGCCCCCCTGTTCACCCCAATAGGTTCCCATGTGAAGGGGGCCTTCTTCCTGGCCCCCATCTCTAGCTCCCCAGAGGCCTGTTGGGGGTGGGAGTGGCTCTAGTCACCCTGCCTAGCTGGCACTGGACCGTGGATCCTACTACCCCCAGACCACACACCCCAAGAGAAGCAAAACAGAATGAGGGTAAAGTGCTAGGCTGGGCCAAGGGCTGGGTCCCTGGTGGAGGCCTGTTTTCCTTACTGTGCACGCTTCTGAACTCGGGGAGTATGGATACTGGGGTGTCAGAAAGGACAAGGCCCACAGAGACAAAAGGGCGGGGCTATAGAAGAGCCTGGTTCCCTGCCAGCCACCCAGGGCACATTTACAGGTTCTGCCCATCCAAACCCACACGTTTCCTCAACCTCATTCCTACCGCTCTGAGCAGGTGCACATGCCTCCTACAACTTCTGTGGGCTTCAATCCAAGCACCCCTGCCCACAGCCACCCTGACAGACCGGGTAGGTGGGTGGGTGCGGGCCCATCCTGACCTAATAGCAGTAAAAATGATGGTGAGCATGTGTGAGAGGTGGAAGCCTGTGTGGAGTCTCACCACCGTCTGAGAGGTGGTCACATGGGCACATTGTACAGACTGGCTGGCTAACTTGTCCAGGGGCACCTGGTTGGTAAGTGGTGGAGCTGGGATTTGTCAGGGGAGCCTAACTCTAAAGGACTGTGTTCAGTACACAGAGTGCTCAATTTAAGGCTGAATAAATGATAATGAAGAAGGCAACGGAGGCAGGGCCCTAGAATAGAAGAGGGACAGGGTGTCTGACACACATGTTCCTGTACTGGGTCCTTCTTCAGGCCAAAAGCTGTGGCGCCTCCTGCCCCATCCCGTGTTGTCAGCTGGGCCCGAGACACCGTCCCTAAGCAGCCGCTTATCTCAGCCCTCAGAGAGGGGTCAGGATGGTGGTGAGGCCCCAAAGCTTCCAACAGCCTGGGTGGTTTGGGAGGGTGGGTGTGGTCTGGGATCTCAGCAGTTCTGCCTGGTAAGTCCAAGCTGGGGCCGGAAACTGCCCGAGAGAGGGGTCCTGGGAAAGCGCAAGTCCTGCTCTGAGCCTCTCAGTCCCCTCCTTTTCCCAGATAGGGCCACAGAAGCTCAGAGAGGGCAAGCTGTGTGTCAAAGGGCAAGCGTGGGTAGAGGGGGTGGGCAGAGGCCAGAGCAAGCCTGGGGTGCTGTGTGCATAGCGGGGTAACCTGCACAGAGCAGGTGTGTACTGAGCAGGTGAGGTCTAGAGCAAGGGTATGTTGTGCATAGGGTGGGTGCGCATGCACGTGTGTGTATGTGTATGTGCACGCGTGTGCGCATGTGTGTGTGTGCGTGCACGTGTGCACACGCTCACATGCTTGGTGGGCCAGGAGGAAAGTGGGTCTGGAAAACGGGCAGCGTGAGAGCCAGTGAGCCCCGGAAGGGCATGGGGGTTACAGGAATTTGAGACATGCAGGGAACAGCCTCTTGCCAAGGCTACTGAGGGGAAGGAGGCAGGGAGGAAGGAGCAGAATTCCCTGGTGTCTGGGTCCAGAAGGGCTCCCAAGCACCTGCCCACCCTGATCCTTCAGCCAGTGGGCAGCCCTAGCACCTCAGATACTCCCACCCCCAGGCCTGGAGTCCATAGGGGCTCAGCACCAGAGTAACATTCCTGAAGAATCAACAGGAAGTCAGGAAAGGCAGACAGTAAGAGCTTCCCGTGGCCCTGGGCGGAGAAGTAGCAGGGAGAAGACGGTAGCAGCTACTTTCTTGCAGGGCCAGGACAGGCACATAGCCTGTCTGAGGGTAAAGGGGGCTCCCTAGAACCAAAGAAGGAGGAGAGGTAAGGGGGATACACAGTCATGACAGAGGTGCCCCCGGCCCCTTTAGTCCAGCCCAACATGGCCTTACTTAGCCAGGAAGGCTACCCAGACCAAGAACCTGATTGTTCTGAACCCCCCCATCTGCCAAGCCCACCCACAACAGCCCCACTCACCCTGCAGGAGGTTGCCTGGGAAGGCCATCAGGAGAGGTCCTGTACCCAGCGGGACTTAGTGTGTGTCCAGCAAGAGAGGTGAGGGGGCGGGCTTCTGCCCACAGTGAGGGTTGAGGTGGGGCATTGGGGCACAGGTGAGGACAGAGACTGGGGAGACAGGGCTGCCAGATCAAACACAGCACACTCAAGTCAAATATGAATTTCAGCAAATACATTTTTAGTATGTTATTCCCCACATAATTGTTTGTTTATCTAAAATTCAGATTGAACTGGGTGTCCTGTATTTTATCTGGCAACCTTGTGAGCTTGGTGAGGTCACCAAGGGGTAGGGGAGTAAGAGGCCTAAGCTGCTCACTCACTCACTCACCCACTCACTGTATGATGAGCACAGACTCTGGGGCAGTCTAACTCGACTCAGACCCACTCAGCTACTTCCCAGCAAGTTACTGAGCCTCTGTGTCCTCATTTGTAAAATGATGCTAATGGCACCACTGTGGGCTCTGTTGTTGTTGTAAGTGCCATCGAGTTACTTCAGACTCATAGCGACCTTGTATGGGGTTTCTGAGGAGTGGCCGGAGAGCTCGAACCGCTAACCTTGCAGTTCAAACGGACCTTGCAGGCTAGTGCATTAACCCACAGCACCACACCAGGACCCAACTGTGGACACCAGAGAAATGATAATAAAGAAGGAACTGAGGCAGGACCTCATATGATTGTGAGCATTAAGTGAGAAGATATGTGAAAAGCACTTAGCTCTAAAGGCATTGCAAGGCAATGGTTTCTCTTATATGTGGCATTTCTGGCCTTGGGTTTATAATTCTGCCCAAAATAATTGACTGGACAGCAGCCTGCCCTATGATTGGTCTATTTTACACACCTTATAAGGATTGGTCAAGGCACATCCGACTCTGTGGATCACAGAACAAATTATGGATAACAATGTAAAGAATGGAACCCAGAATACTTAATTGTGCTCATGTAGAAGCTACACATATAGACCAAGAGGCAGCAGCTGGAATAGAACAAGAGGATACTACATGGGTTCAAAATCAGAAAAGGTATGCATCAGGGCTGTATCATTTCACCATATTTATTCAATCTCTATGCTGAGCAACTGAGCCCAAAACCTGAACTATATATGAAGAAGCACAAGGCACCAAGATTCCAGGAAGACTCATTAACAACCCGTGATAATGCAGATGACACAACCTTGTTTGCTGAAGGCCACGAGGACTTGAAGCACCTACTGATGAAGATCAAAAGACTACAGCCTTCAGTACGGATTACACCACAAAATAAAGGAAACAAAAATCCTCCCAACCGGGCCAATAACTAACATCATAGCAAATGAAAAAGATATTGAAGTTGTCAACTTGCCAAGGATTTCACTTTACTTGGATCCACAGTCAACGCTCATGGAAGCAGCAGTCAAGAAATCAATTGACTTAGTGCAAGGAGCTCTGGTAGCGTAGTGGTTACGAATCGGTCTGTGAACCTTAAGTTCAGCAGTTCGAAACTACCAGCTGTCCCACGGGAGAAAGATGAGGCTTTCTGTTCCCGTAAAGATTTACAGCCTTGGAAACCCTGCACAGGGTCGCTATGAGTCGGAACCAACTCCACAGCACATAAGTACCACCACCATTGCATTGGATAGATCTGATACTAAGGAGTCCTGGTGTGGTACTGTAGGATCAGAACTGGACCACAAGATTGGTTTAAACATCAAGGGCGACATATCAAACTCACCAGAAACCCTTTACAGGGTCACTATGAGTTGAGTTCGACTCCTAACAACCACCACAAAGACCTCTTTAAAGTGTTAAAAAACAAAGATGTCACTTTGAGGAATAAGATGTTACTGGCCCAAGCCATGTTGTTTTCAATCAAGTCATATGTATTCAAAAGCTGGATAATGAATAAGGGAGACCAGAGTAGAATTGATGTTTTTGAATTAAGGTGTTAAAGAATATTAATATAGTTCAGACTGTTAGAAGTCCTTAGAAGTTCTTAGAAAAGGAGTACAGTCAAAACGCTCCCTAGAAGTGAGCATGGTGAGACTTTGTCTTACGTACTTTGGACACATTATCAGGAAAGACCAATCTCTGAAGAAAAACATCACACTTGACAAAGTGGAGGGTCAATGGAAAAGAGGAAGACTCTCAATGAGATGAAACAGACCCAATGGCTGTGACAAAGAACTCAAACATAGCAGCAAATGTGAGATTGGCATGGGACCAGACAGTGTTTAATTCTGTTAGAACTGTCATACTGTCAGAACCAACTCAAAGGCACGTAACAACCGGGATAGTTGTTAAGTGCCGTGGAGTCGGTTCCGACCCATAGCGACCCTGCACAGGGTTTCCGAGGCTGTAAATCTT
>NW_006408525.1:30822019-30823546 GCF_000296735.1 Chrysochloris asiatica
GAACCGACTTGACGGCATTTAACAACAACAACAACATGAGTATATATATGCTCACTGACTAATAAGGCCCAGTTCCTCCATTCCCTCAGAACACTACCTAGTCACCAAAAAGATAAGGCAGTTCAGAATTGAACGAGAAGGATCCCTCTTCAGAAGAGAGCTTACATATACTCATTTGATCTAGCTTTGATGGCTTGATGATCAGAACTCAACTATAGGAGGATAAAGAAATTTGATAAAGGAAGCAAGTGTAAATTGCTACAATTTGATGAACTTGACCAATACTTATGGATGTAGTAGCTCAAAATACCAACCAAGAGGGAAGGAATCTTCTCATTGAGAAGCAAACCTGTCCCCTCTACACAGGGCTGATAGGGATGGGCAACTTAGACACTGGCTACCTAAAATGGGGGGGAGGGGGAGTATAAAGGCACTAAGTAGCTGTCTTACAAGTTTTCAAGAGGGAGTTTAGTTTCAGAGTATGCGGGCAAGATAAAATCCCCACTGAATAGTTTTCATCTTGTCTAGATGGGTCTGGTGAAAGGGGATGGGGATTTGTTGTTGTTAGGTGCCAATAAGTCGGTACCGACTCATAGCGACCTTATGCACAGAAGAACTAAACACAGCCTGATCCTGGGTCAACCTCACTACTGTTGCCACGCTTGAGTACATCGATGCTGCCACTTGGCCAATCCATCTCGTTGGGGGTCTCTCTCTTTTTCTCTGACCCTCCACCTTACCAAACATGATATCCTTATCCAGCGACTGGTCCCTCTGGACAATATGTCAGAAGTATGAGAGACAAAGTTTGGCCATTTTGGCTTCCAAGGAGCACTCTGGCTGTACTTCTTCCAACACAGATCTGTTGGTTCTTTTGGCAGCCCATGGCACTTTCAATATTCTCCTCCAACACCATAACTTAAAAGCATCAATTCTTCCACGGTTTTCCATATTCACTGTCCAGGTTTCACATGTATATAAGGTTATTGAAAATACTATGGCTCGTGTCAGGCGTACCTTAGTCCTCAAGCTGACATCTTTGCTCTTCAACACTTTAAAAAGGTCTTGTACAGCAGATTTGCCTAATGAAATACGTCATCTGATCTCTTGACTGCTGCTTCCGTGAGTGTTGACAGTTGATCCAAGAAGAATGAAGTCCTTGACAACTTCAACCTTTTCTCCTTTGATAAGAATGTAGTTTATTGATCCAGTGGTGTGGATATTTGTTTTCTTTACATTGAGATGTAATCCAAACTGAAGGCTGTGCTCTTTGATCTTCATCAGTAAATGTTTCAAGTCCACTTTCAGCAAGCAAGGTTGTATCATCTGCATATCTGCAGGTTGTTAATGAGTCTTCCTCCAATCCTGATGCCACATTTTTCTTCATAGAACCCAGCTTCTCGTATTATTTGCTCAGCATACAAGTTGAATTAAGTATGATGAAAGAATACAACCCTGTCGCACACCTTTCTTAATTTTAAACACTTCAGTGTTCCCATGTTCTGTTCAAACAACTGCCTCTTGGTC
>NW_006408525.1:30837571-30879996 GCF_000296735.1 Chrysochloris asiatica
CATCTTTCTCCCACGGAGCAGCTGGTAGTTTCGAACCACTGACCTTAAGGTTCGCAGCCCGATTCATAACCACTACGCTACCAGAGCTCCTTACTACTGCATAGTAGTGTGTGTCAAAACACCCAATAAAGAAAGGCCTGCCTACTGGCCAGGACAAAAAAAGGCCTGGCAGGGGCACAGCCAAGAGAAGGACAGCCCATCTGTAGGCATAACCGAGAAAGAACTGAGAGCTGTCTTGATTAGAAGCCATCCTAACCTGTCTCCTGAGTTGAATTCTGTTATTTTCAAGTCGACCCTGATCCCAACTGTTACTTCCCTAACAAGTGTGTGGTCTGCGGGTTTTGTGTGGCTATTGCAGCCAACTGTTGAACCCTGCAGAGAAGCGGAGTGCCGTGGCCAGTCAGATTGGTGAGGAATTTGGAGTGGAGGTACATACGTCTGACCTCTACATCATAGGAATCAGCTTTGTGCTGACCTTGATTCTCATTCCTCCTCCTGAATATAGACAAGGTCTAATGCTTCTAGAATGTCAGGAGTTAACTGGTATTCATTCATTCTGGTAATAAAGAGCTACCATTGAGACCGGCTTTGGTGGCAGGCAGACACTGCCTCTTAACCATGTGGCCTTGAGCAGGTGACTTCACCTCTCTGCCTGGGTTTCCAGTGAGGTGAGGCAGCAGAACCACCTCTCTCCAATACCGTCCCACAGGGGTGTCTGAAGATAAGTAGATGGGGACTAGTATATCCTAGCATTAGCTCCCCTTCTTGCTATTCAACTATTCCAGATACTTCTTGAGGGCTGGCCAAGTCAGCAGACCAGCTTGGGGGCTCAGGGGGCCAGAGAGGCAGGACCCCAATCTCCACAAATGGCTCTCCTCCCCCGGCCCTGGCCCCTCTTAGTACAACCCTAGAAGGCCCTTTCCCTAGAACCCTCTGAGCCCTTGACCTCTGAGCCACTCCCTATCCCTTGACCTTGTCTGAAATCAAATCTGTTCTCTGTTGACCTAAGGGGTGTGGCATGGTGGTAGCAGGGCGAGGCTGTGAGGGTCATCGCTGAAGGGGTGTAGCAGCAATAATAACAGAAGCTTCCTGGGTGGTAGGCCTGGGCCTTGGCCCCTGATGGCATGGGAAGCTGAGCTCCAGGATCCCCGGGTTTCATCTCCCACTTCCCTGGATTTAGTACGGCCTGGAAAAGGGACATTCCCCACCAACTCTACCTTCCTTTCCAGCAATCACTCAGCAGGAAGGGGCAGTGGTGGAGAGGGAAGGCAGGCGGCCCAAATGACATTCTGACACCCACATAGTTCCTAACAGTGTCACCCTGACTGACAGGTGCCCTTGCAGCCGTACTCAGGCTCTGCTGTAATCATTTGTTTACCATTGGCTCCTCCCACTAAACTGTGTGCTCCCCGAGGGCAAGGCCCTGTGTTATTCATCAGTCCCAGCCCAGCTGGCATACTGCTGAGGTTTAGCAAACATGTGTGGAATGAAGAAGTAGCCTGCCTACAGCATCTATTACCCCTGCAGCCTGACTCCTAGGGCTACTTCTCTGGCCCAGACTTGACCCCCAACACCAGCCCTGGGTGTCTCTGCAGCACTTCAGATTCACTGCGGCCTTCCTCTCTTCAAGCCACCACTGTTTCCAGAAAATAACACTGCCACCTGCTCAGGCGATCAGACACCCCCAAATGTGGTCAGTCCAATCTATCTCCTACGTGGTTTTGAGACCATCTTATCTGCAGTCACCTAAGTGCAAGCCCTCCTGGCCTTCGTCCAAATGACTCCTTAGCCTCCTCTGGGTCTCCCTGTTTCACCACCCTGCCCATGCCCCACCAAAATGAACCAAGTAAGTGTTAGGCTGCTCAGTGAAAGGTCAGTGTTTCAAATCCACCAGCAGCTCTCAGGACTATGAATTGGTCCGCTTCCGTAAAGATTTCCAGTCTAGGAAACCCCATGAAGCAGTTCTACTCTGCCCCAGTATAGGGTTATTGTTGTTGTTATGTGCCCTGGAGTCGGTTCAGACTCATAGCGACCCTGTACAGGGTTTCCAAGGCTGTAAATCTTTATGGGAGCAGAACGTCTCATCTTTCTCCCACGGAACAGCTGGTAGTTTCGAACTGCTGACCCTGAGGAAATTCACTTGATGGGAGGGGGATTGGTTTGGGTTTGTGTCCCACCGACTCCCTCCACTCCTCATAGCTCACTGCCTGCCTTACTGGGCCTGAGACCTTTCTATGAGTGTGTGTGTGGGGCGGGGGGGGGGGCTCTTACTGCCTTCCAGATAAAGTCCATAACTCTATAAGGAGGGGCCATGAAGAGTTGGTCCCCATCAAGGAAGCTGCCCCATTTTCCCTCATGACAGGCTCTGGGGTGCAGCCTGGGCCCCCTCATTGGCTCTTCAGCCATGCATCTCATTTACCCCTCCCTTCAGGCCTGTTTTGTTGTCTGACCATCTTGCTAGTGTCAACTTTAGAAGGACCAGGACTCTGTCTTGTTCATTGCTGAATCCCTAAGGCTGAGCATATTATAAACATACACACACACACAAAACCCAAAACCCACAGCCACCAAGTTGATTCTGACTCATAGCGACACTATATAGTGTTTACAAAACTGTAAACCTTGTTGGGAACTGACCCCCATCTTTATCTTGAGGAGCAGCTGGTGGGTTTGAACCACCAACCTTGAAGTTAGCAGCCCAATGCCTAACTTAGAGTGCCACAAGGGCTTTGTTTGTTGAATGAATGCATGACTGAATGGAGAACCAGGTAGAAATCATGTCTTAAGTCTCAGTCAGTACAGTACCAGGCACAGTGCTTGGAACCTCATGAGCGCTCAGTATTTGTAGGTCAAAAGAATGAAGAGGCAAAGGGAAAGAAAAGACTGGACTCTAGGACCCCCAATTTCTGTCTCAAGACTCACCCAGTCTCCGGGGCAACCCTGCCCTTGTGCTCCCCCAGTCTTACCCCACCCCCTTTGTCATTAACTTTTCTATCAATAGCAGTTCCAATACACCACACTTCAGCTTTACGGAACCTTACAGTTTACAAGAAGTCCTTGTTCAGCACCAGAGGATAAGCAATGGACGGCTAACCATGAGGCTGACAGTTCAAACTTATCAGACACTCCTTAGAAATCCTATTCAGGGTCACTATAAGTCAGAACCAACTCAACAGCACTTAACAACAACAGTCTACAAAATTGTTGTTGTGAAGTGCTGTTGAGTTGGTTCCGACCCACAGCAACCCTGTATAGGGTTTCTGAAGAGCAGCTGGTAAGCTTGAACCGCTAACCTTGTAGTTCAAATGGCTTTGGGTCTGGCACATTAACCCACAGTGCCACTCCAGGACTCCAGTTTACAAAATGCTCACATATAAAATACTCACTTATGCTCCTCAATCACCCAGAGAGTCACACTTTGCCCAGACTTTAGTCCCTTTATGAGCTGGAATCCTGGTGTAGCACTGGACTGCTAACCAAAATGTTGGCTGTTCAAACCCATCAGTCGCTCCTGAGGAACTCTATACTATGAATCAGAACCAACTCCATGGCACTTAACAACAACATGATCTGTGTGGACACTGACAAATTTCAGTGACTTCTCTACATCCATTTCCCCATCTGTGAAATGGGGATTAGGCTGCCCACCTTTCAGGAAGGTGAAGAGGCTTTCAAGACACCACACACGTAAATCTCCTAGCATGGACCTGTCCCTGGGACATGCTTAATAAAGCCACAGCTACACTCTTTCCCCCAGGGACTCGTCCCAAATCGGAGACCAGCACTGTGGTTTTCTGATCCCGAAGGCTCTGTTCTCACTTGTTAAACTAGTCCTTCTTTCAGGCGCTGTGTAGCTGCTGCTGGGGGCTGGCTTTGGAGGGGCAGCCTCACCCACTGAAATCAGCCACATTCTTATCTAAAACAACCCTCTCCACCTTTTAGAGGCTGCCGGACCGGGGATGCTCCGGGGCGCCCGCAGACCCCGAAGGCGCGGTGAAGGCGGATGAGGGGCATCCCAAATCGGCCTCGCCCACTGGGCTAGCCAGGGTTTAAGAGTCCAGATCTGCGCCTCTCGCCCCACCTCGCTCCCCAGTACACTTTTTGGTGGGAATCAGCGTTCTGGGAGCTCCCGCTTGGGTTCCAGGCACCTCGGGTGACCACTCCAAGCCCCCCTCCCTGACTTCTTCCCCCTCAGGACCTCCAGCTGGGACGGGGCTGACATTCCACCCCCTCGCCATATCCCCCTCACCCCCCGACACGGTACCGCTCAACCCGTGAAGCCCACGTAAGACTCCCAGAGAACCGCGGTTCCCCTTCCCCGGGAACCTGTGACTGTCACTGACCCATCTTCTTCAACGCCAGCAGTCCTGGCCTCTTGGTACCGCTGTCCTTGGGCTGGGGCGGCCGCGCGATGGGCGCCGCGACCTGGGCCGAGACCGGGGGCTCCTCTGGAGGGCCGCGACAGCTCCTCCAGCGGCCGCACAGCATGGCTCGTGGGGCCGGGGCCGGGCCCGGGGTCTGCGCGCGCGAAGTGGGCAGCGGGGACGCTCTGGCTCGGCCCCGGCTCCGCGATCCGAGGCAAGCAAGGAAACTTAGCGGCGCCGAGAGGGAGCGGAGAGGAGGCACCCGGAGGAGGGAAGAGCCGGGAGGAGGGAGTAGAGGGGAGGCTAGGACGGGAGGAGGGATCTAGGGGGTAGCAGGGAAAGGCGGGAGGAGGGAGGGGCTGGGATGAGTGGGCGGGGCCAAGGAGGGCGCTGGGAGGTGCCAGTGGCGCGGGGTTGGGGGGGTGCTTATCCCAGTCAGGGAGAGCCTTCCCGGAGATCCCCCGAAGTTCCACGTTTATCTCGCTGCTCGTGGGTCCGCCTCCCCATTCTCTGAACATGCCTCGAATCCCAGCCCCAACGGTGGTCACAGCCCCATTCCGAGGGATGCTTTTTCACAGACATCCTCTCCTTCCCGGGACCCTAACTTAATGCGACTCTGTGCTCCTCTCCACCCTTCTCCTTCCCCTCACCCCCGGAGTCTTCAGGAGAGAGCCAGACTGTAAGGGGAGAGGTGTCAGGGAGGCTCTTCCTGGCCAGTGGTTCTCGGGAGGCGGAGGAGGGGGCGCAAGGGAAACGCAGGCTAAGGGAGCGGGATGCGGGGGGGAGGGGGAGAGACAGAAAAGGCTCTGGCTGTGACGTCATAGGATTAACCCTCCGGGAGCCCGGCCTACTACTGTCCCTTCGGTGGTAGAAGTCTCGAAACTGAGTAGCCTGGACAGGATGGACTAGAGCTAGGTCTTAAGTTCCCGGCGACTGGTTCTGGGGTTTAAGGCTTGGACAGATCCGCACCTCACCAGGCGCTCCGAGGTCACCGAGACGGCCGTCGCATGGCGCTTATCCAATTACTGTGTGTTCGCATCGAGTTCTCCCGGTGGCCGTGTTCTTTGTGCACTTAACATATGTGAAGTGTGCGCGAAAGGGGCTTTACAGGTGACGAAGGCTTGCGTGTGCGTGTCTGCTTAGTGCCCTGGGTCGGGGAGTGGGGAGGTGGAGAGCTGGGCGCACAGCGCCACTTGGCGACCGCCAAGTGAGTGGTACCCCCAAAAGAAAGTTTAGTTTTTGAGGACGGCACTTAACAGTATTTGCCATCTACTTGTTCCCCGGCTCTATCTCCCTATCAGAACCCCCGGCCCAGAGATCTGGCATAGTGACTTGGGACCCCACGCTACTTTGTTGTTGTTAAGTGCCGTCGAGCCAATTCCGACCCATAGCGACCCTGTATAGGGTTTCTAAGGAGCAGCTGGTGAGCTTGAAACACCGACTTTATAGTTCAAACGACTTTGCAGTCTGACGCAAACACCTTTATAGTTCAAACTACTTTGCAGTCTGACTTTGCAGCGCCACACCTTTGGGGTCCTGAATTTTCTTCCTGAATAGCAAGTTTTCGCTTGATACTACAGTTCCTCATTCTTGTTAGTTGCGTCAGCTATGAAATAAACTTCTTTGTCTCTTACCCAGAACGCCTGACCCCAGGACATGACTTCCTTTTTTTTTTTCCAAGCGCCTGTTACGTGTTTGATGAGGTGGATTGAGTCTTTCCTAACTGCTGCGGCAGAGCTAAGCGTCCAGATGAGGATTTCCACCAGGTGGCGCGAGAACTCAGCGTCGTTTAGCTATGTCCACCAGGTGGCGCTGCTGCATTCCTCTGGCCGTCCGGGGGTGGAGAACTGGACTAGCGCGTTCGCCCCGCCTGATTGGGAGAGGCGCCGTGAAACTATTTACATAATCTTGAAAGAGCCACGCTAAGTGGTTGGAGTATAAAAGCCGAATGTGAAACGGGATCTCTTATTGGTTCAAATTTCTGCCCTCGCTTCTGGCCCATATCCCAGCTAGTTTTGGGCCGGAGGTCAGTCGGAAGCCGTAGGCAAGTGGTGAGAAAAAGACCTAGGTTCTCGGGCAGTGGACGCCGCGGGGTGAGTGGAGGAAGACCGGATCGGAGTACTAGAATCCAGGGCGAGACACTGTTCGCCCCACCCTGACTCCTACCCTTCTCCCGTCTAGGAGTTGGGATGCGTACCTAAAGAGGAGCTTCTGGAAACAGCTGATACTGCCTCTCTGCCCACTCCCCAGGGCTCCCGAAGGTCTCTGACACCCTGGCCCCCATCCACGCTGCCTTGGGATAGGAAAAGGAGTCCCTCAGCCTCATCTCTTTCTTACCTCCGGGGTATCCCTCAGGCAGAGAAGGAGCTTGGTTTGCCCGTCGGAAAAGTGGACTTATGGAGGTGTGTACGGGGTGGGCCCTGGAGGCCTGCTCTTACGGACCTTGTTCTTGCAGAATCTCTCAGAAGTAGGGCTCCCGGGCTCCGAACAGCTAGGTATGGGCACCGAGAATGAAGGTCCAGGGCCAGACTGTCAGAAGCAGTTTCAGGCTGCAGTCAGCGTCATTCAGAGCCTGCCCAAAAATGGTGAGGCCATGGGGACACCCTGGGGACCCATGTTTACTTGGGGTGCCAGGCCTGCTGCCATCTGGCCTCTGAAATTCCTAAAGAAAGGCCCTACCTGGGCTGTTGTGTGGGACTCCTCTACCACTCACTCCTGTCCAGTTGCCCTGAAGGGGACCTTGCCCTGTCTCTGTCCGTTCCAAGGGTGGTCCCCTGTCACCTTCATCCTCCTGGGGCTGGGGGTGATGTTCTGTACTCCACTTCCCAATCCCTGCTCAGGTTCTTACCGACCCTCCTACGAAGAGATGCTACGATTCTACAGTTACTATAAACAGGCTACTATGGGGCCCTGCCTGGTTCCCCGACCTGGTTTCTGGGATCCCATTGGACGTTATAAATGGTGAGCTCCCTACCACCCTGGCAAGCAAGTCTCGGCTGTCAACCAACCCTCTCATTGACCTCTCCCACCCCCCACCCCACCCCCCAGGGATGCCTGGAACAGCCTGGGCAAGATGAGCAGGAAGGAGGCCATGTCCGCTTACATCGCTGAGATGAAGGTGGTGGCGCAGAAGGTAGGGGGGATGTCCCACCCCTCTAGGGCTACCCTCATTATGTTCCCTGCCCATCTCTTGTCCCTGAGAGGTCGGGTGGGCAGGGGGTTGAATGGCCAGCTCCCCACACAGGCCCCATCACCCACAGGTGATTGACACAGTGCCGCTGGGCGAGGTGGCAGAGGACATGTTTGGTTACTTTGAGCCCCTGTACCAGGTGATCCCCGACATGCCAAGGCCCCCGGAAATCTTCCTGAGAAGAGTCACAGGTCAGGCGCCCAGGATGGGAGCTCAGCCAGTGCTGAGGGGACTGCTTGGTTGGGAGCGGGAAGACTGGCGGCAGAGGGTTCCAGGTGATGACTCTGTGAGAACCCCATCCAATGTCCCCAGTGAAATGGGTCTCATGGACAGTATCCAGAACTAGTGGAGAGCAGGGGCGGGTACCAGCCTCCCCCCAGATACACCCTCTGGATGTTGTGTTTCAGCAGGTCGGAAAGAGCAGGTATTGAATGTTGGGACTGACCTAGAGCCTTCCTGTCCCCCAAAGGAATCGACCCCTCCCAGCCAAGGTCAGTGCTTGGGCAGCAGGGACAGAGAGCCAAACCCTGGTGGGGGGACCTCTGGGTGGGTGGAGGAGAGAAGACTGGTTGCCACACTTCACCCTTCATGCACCATGCTCTCAGACACGAAGACCACCTGTACTCTCAAAGTCCAGGCCATAGGGTCTGAGAATCTTGGACCAGGGCCTCATTTCTGTGGGTGACCTATTTGTGTCCCTTATCGCGTTGTCTCCACTGTCCCCTGAACAGGTTCTCTGTCTTGCTGCATGCCCTTCCTGTTCCTCTGTCAACTTCCTCTGGTCACTATCTCTGCCCATCCCCTCCCCAGAGCCGCAGATACCCAGGGACCTGGATTCCGAGGTTTTCTGTGATTCCCTGGAGCAGCTAGAACAGCTCGAGCCAGGAGTGGTGAGACAGCCCCATTCTCCCCCGTCCCAACTCCCCTTGTGCCTGGCTGCTCCCACCTACCCTTGGACCTGGTGAATCATGTCAACAGGTTTGGGAAGAGCAGAGGGGAGCACTTGGAGGAGAGCTTGATACCCGGACCAGCCCCGGGCCCACCAGAGAGGAGGGTGAGCCCTTGCCTGACCTTTCACCCTCCCCTGCCCTTCCTGAAGTTCTGGCATCCAGGCTATTCCCTTAGGGCAGAGATGAAAGTCCAGCACTGGGCACCCAGAGAGAGAGCAACCTCTGTCACAGGCAGACACCCGCCTGGGTGGGCAAAGTCTCTGCCCTGCCCCCTCTTCCAGGAGCCTGCAGCCTCTGCCCCTGCTGAAGGGATGAGAGTCCTATCCCAGCCTTATGGTCCTGGGATGTCACCCTCTCTCTCTGGGCCTCCCATCTGGGAATCTCAAAGGAAAATAGGAAGTCTTGCCTTCTCCCTATTCTAGAACTTCCCATGTACCAAGACCCACCAGGACACATTCATATATATCTTTTATTTCTCTGGGCAAGCAACTCTGAGGGAAAGCACATTTTATCTTAATTTTCAGATGGCAGAATGTGGCTCAGAGAAGTGAATGACTTGTCCAAAGTCACACAGCTAGTAAATGGTAGTACAGCGTGTTACTAGGCCTTTGAAAGTCACACTTGGTACAAGGATTGCGTTCTATAGTTGTACTTCTCTGGATGTGACCCAGCCTGCCACCACCCAACCGAACCTCTAGCTGAGCTGCCTGGTGAGTTCCGCTTTCCTGTGTGTCTATGCCCCACAGAGTCCTTGGGGAGCAGCCTGCTAGGACACCAGGAATTGGACACGTGGCTGGTGGGGACAGTTCGGGCGCTGCAGGAAAACATGCGGGATATCCAGGGGAGACTGCAGAGTCTGGAGAGCATGGCCCTCCCCCACAAACAGGTGAGGTCCCTCCAACTCTATTAAAACTGGGGTGAAGCTCTGCAAGTCCCAATTTCAGCTTCTTCACCTTTTGTCTGTGTCCCCAAACCTCCACCAGCCTACAGCCTCCTCCAGACAATTCAGTGGCTCTTGTTGCCAGCAGGAAAGCCAGGGGGTCTGAAAAGCTCCTCTCTGTAACGGGGCATGCGAGGGCTCTTACCTCCCTGCTGCCTAAAGAGAAAGGCGCAGGAGAATGAATTCTGAGAGGTGGAAGGGCCTCCATGTAGCTGCTCTTTGCATGAGGCTGGGGGCCCTTATCACTCATCAGGCTACTGTTCCCAGACTTAGGGTTTCCCCAAAAACAGATCAGCCCTTGTAGCCTTCACCCCCTTCTTCTGATGCCTAGATCTGCTTGCCTCCATCTACCTTGGTACCTGCACACCTGCCAAATGAATAACAGCTGCCATTTTGCCAGCTGCAGCTGTGAACCTGACTTGCTACTTGCATTATCTCATTTAATGGCACATCAACCCTATGAAATAGATTCTCTTTTCATCTCCTTTTTACAGATGAGGAAACTAAGGCTCTGAGAGGTTGAGTAATTTTCTGAGGGCCCACAGCCTGGAAGACCCTCACAGAGCTGTTGTGAGGATTAGGTGAGATAATGCCAAACACACAGGAAGCCCTTCCCAAACCCTGGGCCTTTGTTGTTGTGAAGTGCCATCGAGTCAGTTCCAACCCATAGCGAACCTGGATAGGGTTTCTGAGGAGCAGTTGGTGAGCTTGAACCACCAACCTTGTGGTTCAGAGCAGCTTTGCAGCTCAGCACATTAACCCACAGTGCCACAGCAGGACTAGTATTTTTAGCAGTAAATGATGGAGCTTGGAGTGGCTCCAGTTTCATCCCCCATCAGTAACTTTGAATGGGGCCTGTTGTGAGAAGCTTGGGGTAGGAGGCGCTGCATTACTGAATGTTTGGAATCTCTCAAGTGACCCATAACCTGCTCAGTACAGTGGGTATCAACCAGGTGGTAGGAATGTCCCCAGGTCTACAGCAACGCCCCACTCCCCCACCCTGAACATTTTTTTTTTTTAACCTTTTACTAACTTTATATGATGTGATTGTAAGTGGATTGGCAACATCATGGGAGGCCCTGGTGTGATGTGCTTGGATGCTAACTGAAAGGTTGAGATTTCGAATTCACCCACAGGCACCTTGGAAGTATCAGCCATTGAAAACCCTATAGAGTACAGAGCTACTCTGACACACACATGGGGTTGCCATGGGCTGGAACGACTGAACAGCAACTAGAACTGGTACAGAATACAGACATCCTCAGGCCTGCCCCTAAGTACTTGGGCTACAGCTCTAAAAATAGGAACATTCTATTCTCTAGCCAAAATAGCATTTATCACACAATTAGTGATTTCTATATATCATTTAATACCTACTCCAAATCCAAGTAAGGAGCCTTGGTAACATTGCCTAATGGAGTACAAGCTGGGCTGCTGACCGCAGGGTCAGTAGTTGGAATCTACCAGTTGCTCCATGGGAGAAAAATGAGGCTTTCTACTCCTATAAATATTGACAGCCTTGGAAACCCCATACAGGGTTCCTGTGAGTCAGAACTGACTTGGGAGCACACAACCACCCCACCAAATCCGAATTTCCCCAGTTGTTCCAAGATTGCCTTTTTCATCTGCTCTGCCCAGTCCAAAAGCACACACAGTAGTTTATGGTCCTTAAATCTCTTCTTGAGAACAGCCCCATTTCCTAGCCACTAACGTGGCTTTGTTTAATGATATTCTCAGGGTATCATTTAGCTAGCTCCTCTAGACACTAAATTTCCTGTGCACTAGAGGTTAGCTCTATGAATTCCTGGTGTGGTGCTGGAGGATCAGCACTGGTCTGTGAACCACAAGGTCGGCAGTTCAAGCCCACTAACTGCTCCTCAGAAACCCTGGACAGGGTTGCTAGGAGGCAGAACGGACTCAACAATATTTAACAGCAACAAAGAGGTTAGCACTAAGGGCTGCATTAGAGTCCAGTTAGATGGTTCTGATCAGCTTATATTAAATGTTCTCCACATCAGGGACACATGACACTTAGATGTCCCACCAGTAGTGTTTCTAGTCTGACCACTTACATGGATTATAATGGTCTGCTCCTATCATTATAAAGTCACGTTTTCCTCTTGCAGCCAGGGAATGAATAGTCTGTCTTTTCATACGTTGGCATTTCACAAATATCCTGTTCCCTGCGAACCCCATTTGCCACACAGTTTTTCCTAACACCAATTGATGCTCCTTGCCTTGATCTATCATTTACTTGGTGGTTGCAAAAAATGTTGACTTTAAAATTTATTATTCCTTTAACATTTATTAACTGTCATTTTTTCAGTCAAGTATTAGTTTTTCTGATCATCTGGGGTTTCTCAGAAATATAGTTCCTTCTGGAAAGGCAGGATAAGTGGTGCTTTTTTTTTTTTCTATTTTAAAGGAAGGCATTAAGACAAATCTTTACGGGAGCAGAACGCCTCATTGTTCTCCTGCGGAAAAGCTGGTAGTTTTGAGCTGCTGACCTTGCGGTTTGCAGCCCAATTTGTAACCACTACGCTACCAGAGCATAATATTTCAATCAACTGCAATCATCACTCTATTTGATGCTCAGATTGTCACAGCTTTGGTCAGTACGGGTCCTATGTCCTTCTAACAGGACCTCATTCATCTTTATAAGCTTCCTTGCTCTCTGCTACAAGATGGTCCACATTCACTTCTACCTTCCTTGTCCTAAAACTGGAGTCAGCCACTTCTCCAAGGAAACTTGAATCCTCTTAGTGGGGAATGGTATTGAGAAAAAATCTGAGTGCCTAGGGCCCTTTGCAATATGTGGCAATAGGGCGTCTTCCAATCATAGCAACAGGGCCATTGCTGTGTGGCCTAGAGGAAGCCCGGAAGCCATCCTTCTATATAGCAGCCCCTCCAGGAATCTTGGGTTGACCTGGGAGGAGGATACTTTGTCGACACCCCTTCTTCCAGATTTCTGAGGGAGAGTCTCCTCTGGCCCAGTTCTCACACCTTTGGGGAGGCTGAACTCCTACTAAGCTCAGGATAGTTGTGCTGAGGTTTGAGCTTGTCCCTGACTCCCTCCTCTTGGCAGCAGATACCCCCATCCAGTGGCCGGCCTTGGCCCTTCAGACTCTCAGGTCCCACGCTGCTCTTCTTCCTCCTGTGGCCCTTCGTTGTCCAGTGGCTCTTCAGACAGTTTCGGGCCCAGAAGAGGTGACTCTCCATGGAGAGGTCTCTGCAATCAACTGACTGGAGGCAAGGCTACCAGCCCCCTTGTTCTGCTGCGTCTCCCCTCCCCCAGCCTTCCAAGAGCTTCTGGAAGGCATTAAAAATCACCCCCATCAGTGTTTGCCTTCACATCCCCCTCCACTAACGGGGATCAGACAACACCCCACCCTTTCCTGCAGATTCCCATGAACACTTCCCTTCCACAGCCACCCAGCCTGCCCTAGGAGGCTGCAGTGTGGCGCAGGTTCCCTGTCGGGGTCTGCCAGTGACTGGGCGGGGCTGCTGGGTCTAAGCTCCTGCCCTCTCCACCCTCTGGGTCACCTGACTCCTTCCGCCCCAGCCTCTCCCCAGGAGGTTCTGCTCTTAGGCAAGTTGGGACTTGGGGCCCGGGCCGGCAGTGGTGATTGGCTGGGAGGTCCGGACGAGTTGGACCAGTGAGGGTTAGGGAGTAAGCACCGATTTGTTTTGACCCTCCCCCGCAGCCCACGGCCGCCTTCCACTCACACTCAGGACGTCTTCACTTGTAAAGATTCACTTTACAAATGATTTCACAAAATAAAAGAAAACCTTCATCTTTGGCCGTCTGTGCGCCCCCACCCCACCCCTGGAATGAGGAGAGAAGTCTGGGCGCTCGAGACACAACTCCTTTGCAGCAGTACCCCCACCCCACGGCCCTAGTGAGGCTGGGGCTGGTGTTCATGAATGAGGAATATTTTCCCTCTTCTCCGGGCAGAGATGGGAAAACAGGCCTCGGTGGCGTGGGGTAGCCCTGGGGGAGGGAGGTGTGTGGGACCAGCAACTGCTGCTGGTTGGGGAGGGGGCATGGGTACAGCTGCGGCCTCCCCCCTGCCCGTCGGAGACTCAGTCCTGGGGAACCGGGGGTGACCGAGTAAGAGGAACACGGGGGTCCGGGTGAGGTCGGCTCTGGCCGGGGTAGAGAATGGCTGCTCCCATCTCCCGCGTTCCTGGCCCGGGACTGCCCGCCTCCCGCTGCCTCGCTGTCGGTTCCTTGCTGCCTCATACCTTTGACCTGAGCTCAGATTTCCCCAGGAAACTTAAGACCAAGGCCCAGAGGTAGTTGTGTCCCTTCCTCCCGCCTCCCTCCTACTGTTGTTAAGTGCCCTGCCGTCGAATCTGTACAGACTCATGACGATCGATGATCGATCCTGTATAGCGTTTGGGAGGCTTTAAATATTTGCGAGAGCAGAAGGTCTCATTTTTTTTCCACCGAGCAACTGGCGGTCTTGAACAGCCAACCTTGAGGCTCACAGCCCAGTGTTTATCCTACACAGCCAGCATGCCCTGAGGAATGGGGAAAGGGGTCCTGGGCGGCCCAGAGTCTGGGTCGGGATGGACATAGTGCCTGAACCTTTGGATGCCCCTGGCTGGTGCAGGGTAGGGTTGGAATTAATTTTTCTTTCCACCGCCTGCTTCCCCTACCCCAGTCCTGGCTCCAGCCACCATCCTGAATTAGGTTGCAGAGCTCACCATTCTAAGTGCTTCCTGGTGCCTCTGAGGCATCTGAGGATGACTTCAGCAGCCTAGAGACCCCAGCTGTCTAGAGACCCCTGTAACTCCTGCCTCCAGGACCCTCCAACCCTACTGGATGAAGAAGATGCAGATCTGAAGACTCCTCCTTGGAGACCTTTAATCTCTTGAGTTTCCTGTCAGCCCGTGGCCTGGGCCATGGCCTGGGGTTTGGCCAACATTTGTACCCCAAGTTGTGGCCACTCTGTACTGTCCAAAGGACCCAGCCCAGAATTATAAACAGAGAAGTTGTATTAACCCCTTGTGATCTGGCTGGACAACAGGAGCACAGTGGGAGGGATGAAGTCAATGCCAAGGATGCAGGCAAGGGCTTGAAGCCAGTTCTACCACTTGCACATACTAGTTGTGTGGTCTTAGGCAAGATTCTTAACTTCTCTGAGCTTGGGCTGCCTTGTCTGTGAAACATGTAATGCTCTCTTCATCATCATAAGACAATTCTGATTACATGATCAGGGTATGTAAAATGCCTGGTCAACGGTTGTTAAGTGCCCTTGAGTTGGTTTCAACTCATAGCAACCCTGTATAGGGTTTCCAAGAGTGGCAAAAGTGGGTGGGTTTGAACCGCTGACCTTGTGATTAGCAGTTCCATGCTTATCCTATAGTGTCACACCAGGACTCCTGGTCACGAGTTGTTAAGTGCTGTTGAGTCGGGTCCAACTCATAGCAACCTTGTATAGGGTTTCCAAGAAGTGGCTGGTGAATTTGAACCGCTGAACTTGCAGTTCAAACTGACCTTGCGATCCAGGGCATTATCCCAACTCTCTGAAATGGAGAGGTCTGCCCCTTCTTTGTTATAATTCTAGAAAGTTCCACAAAACCTATCAGTCTGGCTTCCCCTCCCACTATTTGATAGATGAGACCGTGCAGTTGGGCTGTACCAGTGAGCTGAGGCTAGCCTCAGCCCTATCATCGAAATCCCCTTATTTGGGGTACCCAGGTGTCCCCTGGAGTCTGAAACTGTGGTCATAATTTGGAGCATTCCTATTCCGAGTTAAATACTCTGCAAAAATCCTTTACCTCAGGGTGCTCCCAGTTATGAGGGATCAACCATCAGGAAATCAAGTCTCCTGCTTGATGGGATGAGAAACACAGGGTATGGTGTCAGATCAACCCGAATTCTTGGAAGTCCAGGGAAAGAAGGGATGAAAGGCTGGAATGGTCAGTTGCAAAACCAGTCTACACAGGTTATGCCAAATCACCACTGCCCCACAGAACCCCTCCTCGAGTTCCCACTCAAGTCCTTTCTTTGGACATGATGTTTGCTCTTCATAGAATGCCTTCTTCATGCCACTCTGCCTGGAAAAACTCTCCATCCTTCGGCGCCCAGCCAACTTACCTCCTCCACGAAACCTTCCATAATTCCTAACTCTCAAAATTTTTTTCACTTGCCATTTTGGCTCTTTTCCTATTGAGTTGTGATTTGGTGGCCACTCTATAAACAGTTCACACTTGGTAAAATGGAGGGTCATGGAAAAAGAGGAAGACCCTCAACAAGATGGATTGGCACAGTGGCAACATTGGGCTCAGGTGTAGTGATTGTGAGGATTACTCACCTTTGTGCCCTAAAAAATGTTTGCTAAATGAAGACAAAAGGGCTTGAATTCTGTTGAAGCGTTTGGGAATGAAAAGGAACTACCTCCTGAGTTCTTGATAAGATGACTTTAAGAGAATGTGTTTGTGACTGAAAGAAACATGGAGCAGGGATCTATCTTAGGACCTGAGTAGCTACAGCTGAGATTGCCACTCAATTGTCAGGTGACTTTGGACATGCCACTTAATTTCTGAATCTCAGAGATTTCTTATCTCTAAAATGGAGACTTTAATTTCTACCCTGTCTAACTCACTGGGCTGTGGTGAGGTCAAGTAGTTCTATGTGTAAAAACATATACTATGGTACAACATGTAGGGCTGTAAAAAGGATTCCTAGTAAGAAAGAAATGAGAACAGGCCACTCACAAACTGGGTGGGTGGCCAGGAAGAAAGGGAGATTAAGAAGGATTTCAGGCTTTAGTAGTGTGACACTGTAATATCAACATTGGACTGCAAACCACAAGGTCAGCAGTTCAAACCCACCAGCTGCAACTTGGAACACCTATATAGGGTCACTATGAGTCGAAACCGACTTCAATGGCACTTAAAACCAAAAAAAAGAATGAAAAAAAATTTTTTTATAGAGAGTTCAGGTCTTCTCGGACCCAGTCCTTTGGTTAAGGGCTTAGAGTCTGGTGAATTTCTTTCAAGAGAAAACATGCCCCACTGTGAGTCTACTCACAGCCTTGGGCCAGAATTCCCTACAGACCCCATTTCAGCGCTAAGCCACCTCCTCCTCAGGAGAGCCTCTGGTCTTGCTCAGAGCACACTAATGAGGAAGGGGCTCTGCAGATGCTACCCGCTACCCCCTCCTTATTAACCACACAAGGTGGATGATTTCAACTCATTATTGTGGAACCCCTCCCCAACAGAGGCTCCTCAACGGCCTTAAACTCCCCTATCCGGGTTCAGGAAATGTTCCAGGTCGGAAGTGAAGAGACCAAGTCAGCCCAGGAGGCCATTTTCTTCGACAGAAGCAGAGGACTGGGGACGAGGAGGCCCTCCCACCGGAGCGCTCCAGGACACAGGCCCCGTGCCTTCAGATCCCGATCCAGGAGAAAAGCGTTTCACCATTTTGCATTAGCCTCTGGGACAGACGCGGCCCCGAGACCGGTCCCAGTGACTAGGACTGGGCTACCTTCGCTCAAGCGGCGAGGATGGGCCGACGTGTTCAACGTCACAGGGGACTCGAACCCGCCCTCAGTTTTCGAGGCCTAGACCGAGGTTGCTAGGCTAAACGAAATTACACGGTCCCTTTAAGGCGGCACTTTTTATTCATTTGTTTACTTCTTGATGCGCTTTTCGTTTTATTACAAAAAAAAAAAAAAAAATGTTCACAATATCCTTCCGCAAATGGCAATTCCAGGCGCTAACCACACATTTTCAAGCCTTCACTATAATAATCTTAAAAATTGAGAGTTAACAACCGTGGGCCAACTTCTCGCTTGATAGAATTTAATCCTTTTACACTTTGGGGACTACTTTTTAGGAATAAACCACTTTTGCTTTAGTTAATAAATGCTTATGATTTTCATACCCTCCCGCTGAGGATAAAATATAATATCCTTTAAAACGCACCTTTTCGCTAAAATAGTCTGCGTGGCCCTTCAAAGCCCACCGAATCTTCTCGTATTTCTGAAGCACAATGGTACGGTCCAGAACCCGCCCTATTCTACTCTGCGATTGGCTCGCTTTCCACGGGGAGACTTGCGACTCTTGACCAATAATTTCTCACGTTTCCATAGCAAGGGATAAGCGATAGAAGGAGTAAGCCTGAGAGACGCCCCCTACGCGTCCTGGGATTGGCTACGTCGCACGGCGCGCGAGGACAGTCGACATAAACTAGGGGAACTACGACTCCCGACTTCCCGCTATGGGGACTGCAGTACGCATGCCCAGGGGCGGAGCCGATAGGCTTCTATATAAAAGAGGCGCAGAGGGCTGGGAGACAGCAGTTGGAAGTTGGCAGGTGGAGAGGCAGGTTGGGAGGGGAAGTTGGGGGAGGAGGCGGAAACCAAGCTGTCGGAAGGGGGAGGAGGGAGGGAGGAAAAGAGGAGGAGGCGGAGAACTGAACTGAGCAGAGCATCGAGCCAAAGGGGAGATGAGTTTGTCTGTCCTCGGCTGAGGCTCCGGCCGGGCCTAGAGAACTGGGAGCGCGGGTTGGAGCGACACCCGTGGAAGTGGGAGGAGGTGGCTCAGGGACTTTAACCCCTTGTGGGTTCTGCGGCAAGGGATTTAACCCTTTGTGGATCCGGCCCCTCCGAGGCAGCGTCATCGGGTAGTTTTAACCCCTTCGGGGTTAAATTTAACCCTTTGGACTTAACCTCATCTTTTTGCCCACCAACTCTTCGATCGTGGGGGTGCTCTGCAGGGAGGCTTGAGGCCCATCCCCTCCGTACATTACGTACTGTTCTTGCCGCTGCACCCCCTTGGACCCACTAGCTGGCTGCGCTGAGGGCGTTTAACCCTTTATTGACTTTAGCGCCCTCAAGTTTGCAATTGGAGTTTGTTGGCAGAAAGACTGGTTGAAGACGCCACTGCAGCAATTACTAGACGAAGAGGACTCTGTTGGACATTTTTAAGAAGGAAAGAAATATTTTTTTTTTTCTTCAGGACTTCTAGCCAAAATTTTTCAAACTTCAAGAAGAGGACTCTTTAGCCATGGCCGAACCACTCCTGTCAGATTGTCAGCACCGGCCGCAGACTAGCAACTGTACAGGTGCTGCAGCTGCTATCCATGAAGAACGGAACCCCGAGCGCCTCCCGGGCGAGGAGGCGCTGGTGCCCGAGGACGACAGTAGGTGGCAATCGAGAGCGTCCCCCCAGTCAGGCTGCCGTCCGGGGCAGGAGGGGGAAGGGAGCCTGGAACCCCAGCCACCTTCCCTACTGACCCTGGCCAGCCCAGACCCTGGCTGCCCTGCAGCAGGAGACAAGGGCCAGAACGGGGACGATCGGTCCGCTTGCGGAGCCTCCCCGCCAGTGGCGGGAGGGGACCCGATGCCTGAGGCCGAGCCGCCCGTCCACCCACTTCATGACTCCGAGGTCAACAAGTTGGGGGCACCTGCTCCTGGGGGTGAGGAGGCGTGGGGACAGCAACAGAGACAGTTGGGCAAGAAAAAGCATAGGAGACGCCCTTCCAAGAAGAAGCGGCATTGGAAACCGTACTACAAGCTGACCTGGGAGGAGAAGAAAAAGTTCGACGAGAAACAGAGCCAGCGAGCTTCTAGGGTTCGAGCCGAGATGTTCGCCAAGGGCCAGCCAGTTGCGCCCTACAACACCACGCAGTTCCTCATGGATGACCACGACCAGGAGGAACCAGATCTCAAGACAGGCCTCTACTCCAAGCGGGCCGCTGCCAAATCCGACGACACGAGTGATGAGGACTTTATGGAAGAAGCGGGTGAGGAGGACGGGGGCAGCGATGGGATGGGAGGGGACGGCAGTGAGTTTCTGCAGCGGGACTTCTCAGAGACCTACGAGCGGTACCACGCGGAAAGCCTGCAGAACATGAGCAAGCAGGAGCTCATCAAAGAATACCTAGAGCTAGAGAAGTGCCTCTCGCGCATGGAGGACGAGAACAACCGGCTGCGGCTGGAAAGCAAGAGGCTGGGCAGCGACGACGCGCGGGTGCGGGAGCTGGAGCTGGAGCTGGAGCGGCTGCGCGCCGAGAACCTCCAGCTGCTGACCGAGAACGAACTGCACCGACAGCAGGAGCGAGCGCCACTTTCCAAGTTTGGAGACTAGACGGAAACTCCTGGGGGGAGGGAGCAAAGGGGACTTTTTACAGTGATGGAATGTAACATTATATACATGTGTATATAAGACAGTGAACCTTTTTATGACAAATAATCAGAAGAGAAAATCCCCCCACCCCAGCTTTGGTTGGTTTGGTAAATTTAGCTATGATGTAGATTGTGTGCTTTCTCCTGCTCTTTAATTATGTGAATCTGAAGGGTTTCTTTTCTTTTTAAGTTTTTTTCTTTTAAATGTGTAATTAATTTGACCAAGCTATAATGCATTTTCTGTTTTAAAAAAATCCCCTCCTCCTCAAACGGAGCTATAAGGTGGCCAAATCTGAGAACCATTAAATTCATTCTAGTTATAATAAATTTAATATTTGTAAATGTAATATAGTTTCAGTGTGATTTCTAGCTAATTTAAGTAGTACTAAATTATGATTGCATTTTGGGGTAAATAATTTAAATTTTCAGTTTGGAAAAAAAAAAAAAAAACTTTAATGGGAGAATTTTTAATTTGCTAGATTTTTTCCTTGAATGGGATTGAGTGTGCTACAGTATACAGTTCAGGTGCAATATAAAAATTTGGTTATCTTCAGTACTTAAGTGTGCTTGCTTGCTTCCTAGTGCCTTGGTTTTCTTCTTGATGCTGGAGACCAATGTTGAATGTTTTGGGGAATGTAAAGTGGCTATAAACAAAAACTTAAATTTTAATTGTTTACCAGTAGCCATTCAGAAAGTCTTTTAACAAAAAGATCAGCTTAACTTGGCTGTTAGGTTACACTGACAACCCGATATTTCCATTTCTACAAGTTCCCATTTCTCAGCCATCAACAGTCCCCTACCCCTGAGGCGAATAGAATGGGATACCTCAAAGAGGGGCTTCTCAGTAGATCTTTTGTAAGCAATAGATTAGCTAAGCCATCTGTGGGGTAGCCGATTGTGTTAGGATATTTAGGAGGGAAGACTGGATTTATAATGACTGTTAGGAGATCACCGTGTCTAATACTCAAGTGGTCCCTATCCCCACACCCATCCCATCACAACAAAAGAATAGGATCTGTTCACCTTTCTATGAGGGTCACTCCAATTAAATGTACAGCTCCTGGTTAAGTACAAATTAGGTCCTTAGGGTCAAGCAAGGAACCCTTCATATACCTCCACAGCTGCTATTCTCCAGCTCTGAAATGACACACTGGTAGCTGCTTACCTTCTTTAGTATCAACTCTGGAAACCGCTGGGAAGCTTTGGGAATTCATTCTACCCTCAAATCGAAATGGTAAGACATCTCTCCTGTTACCCTGTATCACCCAGTCGATGATCTTTACCTGCCTTGTTTGGGACAGGAGTTCCTTAACTTGGGGCCTTAGACACCAGAGGAGGTCATGGGGGTCTGAGAACTCCAAGACAAAACACCTGTTATATGTACATTTTTCTAAGAAGAGAGTTCAAAGGATTCATCAGCTTGTCAAACTCCCTGAAGGTTAAGAACCCCTGCACTGAAAGGGGTCAAAAAAACCCTTCCCATTGGGAAGGCTGGTTTTGTATCTCAATTTGGAAATAGTGGAGGTGGTAACATGAAATGCAGCTTATGATGCGTAAGAAGCACACACAAGTCAATGAATCAAGGGAAATGATGCTGGCCAGGGCTGACTCAGGGCCTTCAAAGCCAGACTGAGCTAGTCCTATTCTGGCAGATGGTCCACTGGAGACAATGTATGGTCGGTTCTTGCTTTGGCCTAAAAATTACATTAAAGGTCTATTTTGAAATAGTTTTCTTCGTGTTTTCAATTTCCCTTCTGCTATGACATCATAGAGCAGCCAGCCCCTGAACTGCTTGGTGGAAAGGCTGCAACACTGCCCTCTTGCTTTGCACTGCAGACGGGAGCCTTACTGTGGTAGCACTGGAAGCTGCAGCAGTGGGGGCCTTTGATTTGTGCATTTGCTTCTGAGTCAGGAGGATGCACTAGAAAGATCTTTTTTCTTTAGAATTGGAAAAATAAAAATTTCAAAAAGAATCTTTTTGCCATGAGAAAAAAAAAAGTTTTTCTTTAGGCGACAAATTCAGGCCAATTTTCTATGAAATACTAAACACTATTTACAGTTTCAAGTAACTGTCATAAATTACTGTGATTTACCTTGAGTGTATGTATATGTATTACAGTGGTTTTAATTCTGCTTTCAAAGGCACTGGCACTTTACTGTATTTGTACATTTATGTTCTCAGAATGATGAGGTGTGTGAGGCATTCAGCTTGCAATGAACCTTCCTCTCCTGAAACACTCCACCAGGCTCTCTAGACCGAGTTACCTACATTTACAGGGCTGTGATGACAGGACCCCCACACCCATTCTAACCCTCAAACAACAAAGGCTGGGGTTCCTTTAGGAAGATCACTAAGTCCCTCCGCCAAACATTTTAACGGAGTCTCAAAAGACCCAGTTAACAAAATTTTAGTTTGTTCCTTTGCTCACACTGGAGCCTGGGTAAACCAAGACAGCTACTTGAACACTTTAGTCCTCCTCTGAGGGCAAACAGCTTTCCTTGGACTGGCCTACAACATAAAGAGGCTCTCAGGAGAGAGATCCCTAAGGTTATTATCAGAGTTTTTTGGGCAAGGAAGTCAGTGGGTTCCAGGTTGGTTTAATTTTGAAAAATAGACTGTTACTTGTTATGTGCCATTGAGTCAATTCCAACTCCTAGTGACCCTGTACAGAATTTCCAAGGAGCAGCTGATGGGTTTGAACCACCAACCTTGTGGTTAGCAGTCCAGTGCTTATCCTATAGTGCTATACCAGGAGAGGAAACATCATAAAAATGAGATTAAACTGGAAATTAAAAAACCTGGTTCCTTGTCATACCTTTAACTACCTGTATGCAACTCTGGACACGTCTTTACTTCTCTGAGCCTCAATGCCGTTCTTATTCAGCAAAATGGGGCTAATAGTTGCTGTGCTACTTACTGGAAGAATGAAATGTGATAACATGAAATGATACACACACACACAAAACCAAATGGGACACACAAATAAGTAACGGTATAGTGCTCTGGTTAGTATTATTGGTTTTGCTTAAGACCATAACAGTTGGTCATTTGATCAGTATTTTAATTTTCACTTTAACCAGAATAAAATAAAATCTTCTGCAAGGGGGAATGAAAAGAAATTTACTCTAATGATTGCAGAAGTTGGAGAACCCAAAAAGGGCAATCCACAGAATTCACAAAACAAAATCCACCATCCAAGAGTCTGCCTTCAGAAAATCAAGGGTTGGCTAGATACAGTTAAACATGAGGTGTTGTCCCGAGGGCAGGCGGCTGGCCACGTGGCTGGCCACTTACACCCTATAGATCCAGCAACAAACATTCACAACAGTGTGGTGGAAAAGTTGGCTACAGTTAAGTAGTACTTTTACCTTAGTACCTCTGGGCTTGTTTTATATGGAAAGTACCTATTCTTCACATTTACACATGTAAAATCATTGAAATTAAATCCCATTTTACTATCCTTTCTCTTACAAAGTGCAAATGATTGATGCTAGAAATGAAAAGTAACTTTTAAGAGGAAGAGAATGTCAAACTGTTGACCTGCTGTGGCGCTGGGGGCTAATATGC
The DNA here is from genome assembly GCF_000296735.1 of Chrysochloris asiatica. Taxonomy (NCBI): domain Eukaryota; kingdom Metazoa; phylum Chordata; class Mammalia; order Afrosoricida; family Chrysochloridae; genus Chrysochloris; species Chrysochloris asiatica. The sequence goes on from NW_006408525.1 coordinate 30,860,726, forward strand.
TGGACTGCAAGTTTGGTGGTTCAAGCTCACCAGCTCCTCCTTGGAAACACTATACAGAATCACTATTGGTCAGAATCAATGCGACTACACACAACCTGGCAGAATCCACTGCTTAGGAGGCAGAGAGTCAAGCTCTAGCCAATTTTGCCATTGTCTTTGAATATTGTTGTTGTTAAGTGCCCGTTGTGTCAGTTCCGACTCATAGCGACCCTGTATAGGGTTTCCAAAGAGCAGCTCGTGAGCTTGAACTGCCACCTTTGCAGTTCAAACGGCTTTGCATTGACGCTCTTTGAGTATTGGAAAGCTTGTAACTTCATTCTGTTTCTCATTAAGAAAAATAAAAGCTGGGGGTTCCTTTACACGGATCAATAGTTTAACTCCTGTAAATCCTTCTGAATAAGCTTTTTCTTGGGCATGACTTAGAAAGTTCGAGTATGACAAAAAAATATAACATGAGCAACAGCAGGAATAATCCTATAATTTACTAATAACTTTTGCATATACCAAAACACAATTCAAATGGCTGAGTTACTACGGGAAACTGTTGAGTCTTTTGAAATAGCTAGTATATCACCTCAATATATCACCCAAAGCAGTTATATTTGACTTATAAGATTTTTTTCAAGACCAGAAATTCAGAAGGGAATTGTAAACTCTCGTCTAAAACTGCATTCAATTGGACAGATCTGCTGATTTTGTGCGAAAATTTAAAAGTCCGGGGTCTATGGTGAACAAAAAGGATATTCCTGAAGGAAAATGTAGGCACTTTTGAGTACTCATCCACAGAATTGCAGAAAATAGCAGCACTCCTCTTGTAAGCTACTCAGTAGAACTTGCCCTAGCTTCAAAGGTCAGAAGAAATTAGCTTGGAGTTTTGAAGCCTGCTTTAAACAGATCATGGCGCATGTCTGGATAATCCCAGTTCAACTTTCAGAAGGCCAAATGAAGAATAGAAGACCAAATTGGAAGATGGAAGGGAATGTCTAAACAGATCTGCCTTCTCTCTGCTGTTATTAAAAGTATACTTATTGAAACCACAGTGTTTGAGCAATTTCAAAAGAAAAGAAGTAGAGGGAAGATGGCAAGAACTAGAGCAGGGAAAGTAAAAAAAAGGAACTTTGAGAAGCAAACTGCTCAGAAAGCAGCATCTTCATCCCAAAGAGGAGGACTACAGCTAAAGCCATTCCTTAGTCAAAGAAGCCTGGTGAATGCACAAAGTCCAGCACTTCATGGTAGCGACTACTTGGCACTGAGACTGCCCCTTGTTCAGCCTCCTTGGATGGTCACCCTATTCTGCTGTGTGCAATTCAGGCATTCCAGCTGTCCCAAGTGACCTCTGAAGCAGAAGTTCTGAAGTCCCCAAATAATGAAGTTACACCAAGTAGATGTTTACATACTGATGAACAGTTACTCCTCAAGGTATTTAGGAGGGAGGTAGCAATGATAAATTAGGAAACTGAGGTACACAGGATTTGGAGAATTTGTCATAAACCAAAACCAACTCAGCTGAAAGGGAACAGAAGAAGCTGAAGGTCTGGTTGAGCATTAGATGAACGATAGACTCAGCAACAAAATGACCGGTTTGGCTTCATTTTCATGATTTGGACTGTATCCAAGCCAACCAAGTCAGTAGTCAGTCGTACAAACAGAAATAGAACTTGGAGTTCCTAACTTCCCGGCCTGTGCTTGTAGATAACCAGGGGACCATTAATGAACTGGTTTTATTCCAGTGTACTTTACAAATGAGTAACAAATTTCTGTCTGCACCTGGTACAGTGTTCACTTGGTAACATCCAAAGGTTTACTTCACAATGGAGGATAAATACTAAAGTCTGGGATTCTCCTTCACTAAATTCTTGGCAGAAGGACTAGAAAATCCCTAAAAGGTCCTATGACAATTTAACTTAACTCCTACCAAGTTAGTGCCAACTTTTCCCAACTCACATCTTCTTGATTTGAAAAACAGTATAAAATGAACATGACAAGCTACAGTACAAATGAAGTGTACCGAAGTTTCACTTAGTAGTGTAGTGTAGTGTAGTGAGTTACAGGGTGGGCTGCTACTTGTTAAGGCCAGCAGTTTGAACCCACCATTATCTCTGAGGAGAGAGATGACGCTGTCTACTCTTATAAAGATCTGCAGCCCTGGAAACCCTATGGGGTCACCATGAGCCGGAATGGACTCAATGACAGTGAATTTTTATGTAGTTCAAGTCTGAGGTTAAGAACCTGAATCAGTGATAGTTTTGAAATCCAGTCCTAAGACTCTCTGGGAACATCTTGTAAGACGGGGGAATAGTTAAAGCTATGGAATGTCACCCTTTTAAGAGTTTAAAAAAAAAATTAATATTAGGAGCAAGCAGCTCTGAAGCACAGTAGTACTTGGCTACTAACCAAAAAGTTGGTGGTTTAAACCCACCAGCTGCTCCACAGGAGAATGATGTGGCAGATTGCTTGTGTCAAGATGTGCTGTACAGACTTGGAAACCCTACAGGGTCTTTAGAAGTCGAAATTGACTCAATGGCAACAGGTTTAGGTTTTGTGGAATAACAGGAGCAAGGCTTAGTTCTGAAGAACTCTCCCAAGATTCTTGTTATTAAGGCCAAAGATTCAGAAATGATTTGACCATCAGTAATTGTTACTGAGATTCATACAAATGACCCACAAATATAAAGTTCACTGCTCAAATCACTCAGAAAATCTCTCTTACTTAAGAACCTACCTAGACATCATTTTAACTGGCTTTTTTATTTTTAGCAACAAAACTATTATTTGAAGATAGCCCCGAGCCATAAATCTCCCTCTGGACTTAGGTTTCAAGTAGTAAGAAACAAACTGGTTTAGTCTGTCATGCAAGAACCAGAACTTCGCTTCTTGTCTTTCTTTATAAAGTTGCTATAGCTCTAAGCTTGAATTTTATTTTTTCCAAAGCGGACTCTCCCCCCCCCCGCATCAAAGACACATATGTGAAGTAGCTACAAACTGGTATTTTGGTAGCATTTAGGGGGGTCTACAGAAGTGATTTTTAATTACTTGAAATTCCAAAATAGAGGCTGGCTCCCCAATAACAGTTCACCAGTGGCTGCAAAACGCTCCCCTCACTTTGTTTAGTTTTGGGGTAAAAATTCTTTAAACCACAAAGAATTGGTATTCTTATAAAGATTACATTGGAATGAGTTCTTTTTTTCCTCTGAAAAAGGGCAGCCATTTCTCCAAAAGTTACGGCTCGGGTTTCAAAATGCAAACAGATGTCTCTGAATCAACCAAAATGGGCCACTCCATTGCTAATCCTGGGCTGTAGCGACTATGAGTTATTTTCTATCCTAACTCTGCAAAGGGCAAAGACCCACCCCTTTGGTTTGAACTTTCAAGACAAGTGGCACACTACACTTCGGGTCGTTAAAGGAACCGGGGCTGGGGGGTTAGGGTGCTCAGAGATTTCCCAGCACTGGGCTCGCCAAGGTTCCCACGTGCCCCATCTAGCTGGTCCCAGGGGGACAATCGGTGGTTACTACAGTAGGAAGGCTGCTCCTTGTCGCAGCCTGGGCTTGGTGTACGGGCTTGGAGGTGACGCTAGGTGCACCAGGCTCTCCGCCCTCGCAGCCAGGCCGAAGGCTAGACCGGGGGGCGGGGGACGCGCGGCCAGAGCTGCGACCTCCACCCTGACCCGCGGCGCCAGCCTTTGGAATCTGGCGTCGTCCCAGCACACAAACGAAGGTGGGGGTCCCACTACGCTGCGGCTGGCTGCCATAACCAGCCGGATGGGGTGGGGAGAGAACTTGGCTTCAAGATCTGCGCCCTCGTGGAAGGACCGCAGAGCCTTTTCGCCCGGTCTCTCCCCTACTGGGCTGTCGGGAAACACGCGGTAATTAGCCAAGAACCCTGACCTCTGTAAGAAACGAGGCTGCGGGGTTGCCGGGATGGTTTGAGGACCGGGCCCAGCCGGGGAGACGCCAACCTTCAATCCCCCGGCCCCCAGTACCCACCCCACCGTCTCCCGGCGCCGCCACTTCAGGCAGCCCACTCGGTCCGGCCTCTCCCCGCGCCCGGACCACCCCCCACGGGGTGCTCTCACTGCGCAGCGAGTCCCTCCGCTGCCTCCTCCCAGCCCAAAATGGCGGCGGCGGCCACCGATCTTCTCGTCGCCTTCCTCTAAGGCCGAGAATCCCTCCGCATCCAGGCCCCGCCCCCTTTGCCGGATCTATTTTCTGCCTAGTCAATATTAACGCCATCAATGAACTCTTTAATAGCGCTCGAAAGGCGGGCTCGATTGTGCTTCCGCACGGCTAATCATTGACGAAAGTAGAAATATTGGCATATATTTTGACCAATCGGAGAACGTAAGTGATTAGCGAGGGACGTTACACACACAAAGATAGATGGGTTTTGGAGTTTTCGGGTGTGGCTGTTAACGTGACAGGATTTTGGTCCGCCTTCCTAGGCTAAAAGAACTACAATCCCTAGCAGGCTCTGCGTTACTCAGACTGTCTCCTCCCCCAGCAACTCTAGTTTCTGAGCGGCTTGACCAGAGCTGCTGCAACAACAGTAAGAGGTAGGGCTCGGACGTTGGGAATTGCACAGACAGGTTGTCGCACAAAAAGACACACAGATGTAGTCGAGTGTGCAACCCTTGACAGCAAATAGGTCAGTTCCGTCTTTGCAAAACCGCCTTCCTAGACCATTTCCCCTCATTCAGGGAATCCATCTTTATCCCAGTTGGGCTTCCCTTCCAACTGCATGTAGCGCTATGTCTTCACCTTCCCCTTTCCTCTGCATTCCGCCCTTAAAGGAAGGAGGCAAGCCAGGCTCTGTAGAAGTACCTCTGCCCAGGCCCCGGGCCCAGCCCTGCTCCAAGAGGCGTTGTCTTCTGGAATCCCGGTTGAGGAGGTGGGGGCCAGGAACCAGGATTGGGGCCTCTGGGCTCAGTGGGGAGAGGACCCCTCTTAAACCTGGTGCATACTGTCAGAGCCACAGACCCACTCCACTCCCACTGGGGTCATTATTGTAGATAATATATTGGGGCAGTTTACCTTTCCCTTTTGGATGTTGGGGGCAGGGAGAGTAAGCCTAGTTTCCTAGTTGCCAGCCTGGGCTTCAGTGGCTTCCTGGAAGACATTATAGGGTATAAACCATAGCCTGAGGCCTGAGGAACAGCACTGAAAAGATGGACCCTTATTCTCCATTTGAGCCCTGGCTGGCTGGAGGTGTGGAAGCAGCCTCCCAAGGTCTGCCTTTGAAAATGAGGATGTGCTGGTCTGATGCTACAAAATGGCTGCCACTGCCTTAGTAAAGACTTAGCTACTTAGCCCTCCTGAGAATTCCACCTCCCGACTTCGATTTCTGTTGTACTTTAAAGCAGGGGTCAGTCGTTAAAGACTTCTGCTGAGACTTGGAACTGAAGAAGGTGGTCATTCCAAACTAGATCCACTGTAATACAGAGTCACCAGCAGTCCTGGAGGAGGCCAAGGTAAGTCCAACCCTACCATCCTCCTGAGTATGCTGAACTTGGATCCTACAGCTGGAATCCTGGCTTGTCTCAGATGTGATGGCAGATTTAGAAAACTAACATTTATAAATGAATCCCTACTATGTGTTGGGCAATATGCCAGTTGCTAAAATGGTGGTATCGTGAAATTCAAGCCTTTCAAAGTTGTTTGCCATCAAGTCAGTTCAGACTCAAAGCCACACTGTAAAGGGTTTCCGAGAGTGGCTGATGGGTTTGAACTGCTGACGTTGCAGGTACCATTCCAGTGCTTGTCCTACAGTACCTCATCAGGGCTCTTTCAAGATTCAGAATGATTATTTCTATTCTCCCGCAGCTAAGGTTCTGAGAACTGAAATACCTTGTCCAGAATCAGGCAGCCTGTAACTAACAGACCCAGGGTATAAAGAACCAAGAACCTTCTGACAACTGAACCATATCATGACCTCAAGGCCACAGAACTTGGCTGAATATTTATATTTTGTCCAGGCTGAGAACCTAATCAGAAGCAGGAAAGAGAGTTTGAACAGTTGATCTGTAATTTGGGACCGCAATGGGAGTAGGAGATCACCCAGGAGAGAGGGGAGAGGCTAGTTGTATCAGGCCCAGGAGGACATCACCTTCTCATCTGAATGTTCTCAGCTGCTGTCACTCATGGCAGCCCCATGCGTAATGGACCCGAACGCTGCCCACTCCTGTGTCATCCCCATGATCACCTGCAGATTGTTAGAATCCATGGGGTTTTCATTGACTGTTTTTCATAGCCTAGACCTTTCTTCCTAGTCTGCTTTAGTCTGGAAGCTACCCTGAAACCTAGTCAGTATCAAAGCAACAGACAAACCTCCACTGACATACATAGTAGTTGTACATGACATGCATTAGCCAAGAATCGGAACTAGATTTCCTGTGTGGGAGGCAACAATTCTACCACAGAACTTCCCAAACCTTCCAACTCTGCTCTTTCTGACTGCCCCCACTTTGCCCTCTCTTCTACCCCATCCTGTAACTCACTCTAGGTAAGGAAGGAACTTAGACTAGGGCTCAGAGCTGCTTCTAACCCACACTACCTAGCTTTTTCCAGTGCATCCTGGATTTACTTAAAGTTTATAGCATGCTACGGCTAGAGGGTTCAGAGAGGGCAAATGACTGAGCCAAGTCATGCAGCTTATCTGCTGGACACCTACTCCTCACTTATACTATTTCCTTATCTGACATTTCACATTTAAGACAACAGTAAAAACCAATCTATCCATTTTGCACATTAACAATGTATATGGGGCAGTAACGAATACTGAGCTGCAAGGCAGGAATAATGTTGACTGTGATGTTTAAGACTTTGTGTCAGCTTGGCTGGGCCATGCTTCTTAGTTGTTTGGCAGTTAGGTAATTGGGCAGTTATGCAATATGTAGTTATTCTCTATTCTGTGATCTGATATGGTCATCCTCTGTTTTTGCAGAATGCAAACTTTTATATAACAACCTGGTCTTTGGAACCTAACCATGTCATCAGTTGAGAAGGTGGGTGTAGTGATGATTGATAGAGGGACAAACTTCAGGAACAAGCATGTGGGCCTGAGGGGCAGATTTAGCTTGGATAGGGGAAAGATTTTGCTGAGAGCTAGAAGCAAGTAAGTCTTTATACAGCAGAAACAAACCACCTGCCTCCGTATCGCTAGTGGCCTTGCCTCTCCCAGGTTGGGCAGCAGCTCTGTTTCAGATGATCCTAGCTTGTTGCTCTTGATTGAAGATCTTTCTGCTGGTGAAGTAACAGTACAACACATAACACACACAATACACACACTCTGACATACCTCCTTTTCCTTGAAACAGTTCTCTTCAGGGTCTCCAAAACCCACATAGCATGTCCCCATCTTTTATAGTAGCGCATACACTAGGCCCCCCAGTCCACACACTGTGCCCGGACGGACCCATGCTCACATGTCTCTGAGCTATGTTGTGTATCATAAAACAACATACCAATAGCAGTGGTTATTAATAGAAATTCCCCAGACCACAAGTTTAGAGCAATTCATCCCTTGTTCCCCACACTCAGTATGCCCACCCTCACCACACAGAGATAAGCAGATGCCTCAAACACACACATACACATACACACTCATTCTTAGCTGAATCTTTTCCACCTCTTAGCTAAGTTCTGGAACTCTCTCAGCTGCAGACTGAAGACTGGTCTTTCTCTTCTGAACTAGAACCTCTTTCCTGCCCTTCATATAGAAGAATGATATACTAGCTTCAGCTTGGAATAAATATATTTTTTATTCTGTACTGTAGAACCATGAAAATGAGAATTTCACTGTCTAAATCTCTTTTGGGTCCCCTTGTCTTGTAGACTTTAGGCCACTTAACAAACATTTATTGAGCACTTCCCTTATGTTGATGATGGGGCTAGAGTAGTGAATTAAATGGACAAGATACATTTTTAATGAGAGGAAGATAGATGGTAAATGATCATTTCATCAGTGTTATATGGTGTGGTGCTGTAGGATAATGCACTGCACTGCAAGGTTGGTTTGAGCCGCAAGGCTGGCGGTTCAAACTCACCAGTCACTCCTCAGAACCCTATACAGTGTCGCTATGATCAGAACCGACTGGATGGCACTTAACAACAACAACAACATGGGATGTTAGCAGAGTGACTAATAGGGAGTCACTGGGCATGGGAGGCAGGAGCTACTTTTGATAGGTGGTCAGGGAAGGTCTCTCTAAAGAGTTGACAATGGAACTGAACCCTAAAGGATGAGAAAGAGTCAGCTGTGCAAATACCTGGACTTAGGATGGCTGTAGGATAAACACTGGACTGCTAACCAAACAGTTTAAACCCACCAGTGACTCTTCGGAAACCCTATGCAGGATCGTTATGAGCCAGAATTGATTGGATGGTACCTAACAACAACATCATTTATGGGGCCTAGTGCAAAAGGACCCTTTGTTGAACAATGATTTAGAATTTCACTAAGACAACAACAGAGCATTATGCCAAGTGTGGGACTTTTCTGAGCGTGGGGCCTATAAAGCCAGCCCTGTTTAAGGGACACACTTTCTAGGTGGAGAGAAGGACAAGTACTATTTGGGCTTCTGATTGAACAAACACATGAAAGCCACCTTCCATCTCAGTTTTTTTCTCCTACTTCATTCATTCAGATAGCTTTTCTTGAACAATTACTTTGTGCCAGGTATTACTCTAGGCATTGATATAGAGTGAACACAGGTAGAATCCCTGATCTTACTGTGTACATATTTGAGGTGGAGTGCGGTGGGCAGGTATTGACAGGCAAGTAAGGCTTCATAAAATGGTAGCAGAAGCGGTGAAGTGATCAGGTTAGCTGGGTGTGGGAAGGCTGGATTTAGGCTAGGTGGAGAAGGAAAATTTCTACCTTCAAGGGCAGGATGTTTGTGATCCCTTCTTCCTTGTCCTTTTTTTCAGAGCTTTGGGGCTCCAGGGAGCCCTGAAACACCCTCTGAACCTCAGGACCCTGGCAGTTCACTGCCCCCAACACCTCAGATGGAGAGCCACTCAGAGGATGAGGATCTTACTGGGGCTGGTGGTGGCCTGGGCTGGAACAATAGGGGTCCTCCAACCCAGAGCCCAGGGGGCTGCTCAGCAGAGGCGGTGCTGGGCCGGAAGAAGCACCGCCGGCGGCCTTCCAAGCGCAAGCGGCACTGGCGGCCCTACCTGGAGCTGAGCTGGGCTGAGAAGCAACAACGAGATGAGAGGCAGAGCCAGAGGGCATCGCAGGTGCGCCAGGAGATGTTTGCCAAGGGTCAGCCTGTAGCACCTTACAACACCACCCAGTTCCTGATGAATGACCGAGATCCAGAGGAGCCTGATCTGGATGTGCCCCATGGGGTCTCCCACCCAGGCTCCAGCGGGGAAAGTGAGGCAGGAGACAGCGATGGGCGGGATCAGGCTCAGGGGGAGTTCCTGCAGAGGGATTTCTCTGAGGCCTATGAGTGCTACCACACGGAGAGCCTGCAGGGCCGCAGCAAGCAGGAGCTGGTGCAAGAGTACCTGGATCTGGAGAGGCGGCTGTCCCAGGCCGAGGAGGAGACACGAAGGCTGCAGCAGCTGCAACAATGCTCCACCAGCCGGCAGGTGGAAGCATTGACTGCCGAGATAGAGAGGCTCCGAACTGAGAACCAGCGACTTCGGCAGGAGAATGAGATGTGGAACCGAAAGGATAGCAGCTGCAGTGAGGAACTGGGAACCTAGGGGCATCCTGTCCCTGTCCCAGCTAGGCTAAGCTAAGGAGAAGATGCCATTTCACACTCAGGCCAGCTGTGCCCTGTGACAACAGCTGAAATCAGTTCAGTCGTCCACCTTGTCATTTCCAGTTTGTTGTTTGATGCTGTCTTATATTTCATAAGGAAATTAAAAGGTCTTAGTAAGACCAAACAGGAATGGCTAGTATTGACTTTATGGGCTTTGGAAGGGCAGTCCAACCCCTAGGCTGCTCTGGGCAACCAAGCTTAGCCCTTTTGGGGAGGTCTGGGATTTAGGGTCTCAGTTCCCCCATTGCTACCATTAGGGGAACAGTACATCTGTGGGTTGGGTACCTATCAGAATTCCCAGGATGCCAGAATTCTCTCTGGATCTAGAAACAATCAGACTGCACTGCAGGTTTTCTAGAGAGGGATGCAAAGGTGGCAGGGAGCTCAGTTGGAGTGCCCAGGTTCAGCTGGAACCTAACTCGAGATGCCAAGAAGCTGTGAAGGAGCTGGGACTGTAAGAGACAGCCCAACTCAGGTGCCCGTTGCTCTGTTCCAAGGGTTCTTTCAAAGTTTGCTCCCAAACAACACAAAAAAACCCAGTTGCCATCAACTTGATTCCAACCCAGGGCAATCCCATGTGTTGCAGAGTAGAAGACTGAACTTCCGGAAGCAGATGAGCAGGCCTTTCTTCTGAGGTTCCCCTGGTTCAGGGATGGCTTACCCAATGAGTAAGTTAGGCCTGGGTTTAATTATGCTACTTAGTAATCTGTAGTGAATAATTTCACCAGGGTTTCACCACATCAAAATTATTCACTAGAGGTTAGGAAGCATAATTAAGCCAGTGCATACCAGTAAGCACTCTGGTAAAATTATTCGCTACAGATTAGTAAGTAGTCACAATTAAACCTGTTCATACCTTACTTACTAAAAACTAACGAACACTGTACTTGCGATTAATCCATTCCTGCTCTGGATGGGCTCAAATCTCCAGCCTTTCTGTTGTTCTGATTTGCTCCGTAGGCTCCCTGCATTCCTGTATTTAGCGGGTGAGGGTGGAGTGTCTTGTGCCTTTTTCCTTGACAGCACCCCATCTTCCCCGGCAAAGACTTGGGAGGGAGGTTAGTCATCTCATGTGTGCCCCATTTTCCTGAACGGGCACTTACAAATCAGCACCCATGCATTTTCCTGATGGAAAATAAAGCCCAAGAGGCAGAGGGGGACAGAGGTGGATCCTCAGTGGTGCTGGCTGCCTCGTCTTCCTGAAGCCTACCCTGTCTCCATGTGTATCTGTCCTAATCACTCCTGTGGTAAATTCCCTCTGAAGTGTGTGAGCCCTTCACCCAGCTGCATAATAGAGGGTCAACCTGTATAGACACCACCCACATGTATAGACTCCGCCACATGCCAGCCACAATGGGAGCTCTAAGAAGAGCTCACAGACTCACACTTAGACCCACCCTTCAGCGGACACCCTGTCTCTTCCCAAACCTGCCAGGAGCCCTTGCTCAGATAACTGCAGCTGTGTTGGGGATGTTAGTCAACTCACATGTGACCCTGGAGTTGGTGGTACTGCCATGCAAGGGAGGGGTGGATGCCTGGCTAGTCCAACCTGGCTTCCATTCCAGGCTCTTGACAGGCCACAGTGGGCAAGAGAACGACTCAGCCTAGGAGCTAGGGGATGGAAATGCTGACGAACCATGTGTGTTGCCAGGATAACTTTCATTTTTGTTCTACCACACCCAGACCAAGCCAGCGCCTTCCACAATGAAGCAAGTGGGAAAGACTGGGAAGGGATGGATTTCAGGAAAGACATTGGCCCATCCTTGGAGGATCTGCCTTTGGAACGCTGGCTGAGAAAGCCCACACAGCTTTATGAGGAAGGGTTGGCTGGAAATGATCATCCCCACTTTGCAGATGAGAAACCCAAGGCTTAGAGAGGAAGTGACTTTCAGGATTCCAGGGAAGCTGACTGAGGCCTGCCTTCCCCCATAGGGTGCTAGTATGGGACCTGAAGGCCCCTTAGCCTGACACAGCTGCTGCATTCCTCAGTGTGCCTGGAGGGGGAGGGCAGGATGAAGGTTGTTTATCTGGAGACATTTGAGTGTGTGTGAGTGTGTGTGTAAAACTAGGAGGGGGAGAACATTCCAGAGGGCTGGTGTAGTATAGGGGGAGGGAGCCCAGGGCACTAGGGTGGTGTGGAGGGAAAGGGTGTGTCTGGGAAGTAGCTCTTCCCTGAGTGGGTGAGAGCTACTCCCTGAATGCAGAACAGGGGCCAGGAGGGGGCAGGTGAGGGGCTTGGCCCTTTTTGGCCTAGAAGCCAGAGAAGAGCCTAGAGATGGGAAAGCTGCTAGCCAGCCTCTCCTCCTCCTCCCTGCTGCCCTACCACCCCTCCACCCAGCACATAAAATGGCTGAAGGGCTCTTGGCCAGGGTAAACACCAAGGTGGTAGAGGACAGGGTGGGATAAGAGGTAGACAAAGGAGAGGGGGTGTGAACAGGAAAAATGTCCAGAGGGACAGTGAAGGAGGATCCCTGTCACCCCTCTTCCACCATCTGGTTCTCTGAGCTCACTACCCTCAGCCCAACCCTGTGAGGAGGGACGAGACCTCTGGGAGCTGGGGTGTGTGAGGCTCCCTTCTGGGGACAGCAGGCTCAGCTCCAGGTGGCAACCAGGCCTGGGTCCATCTCCTCACCTCCCTGCTTTTTCTCGGAACAACCTTTCCAGTTGTTCCCTCTTGGGCTGCTTGGTTCTGAGGCTTGACTCCTCCCTTCCCCCACCAAGATGATGCAGGACGCTCCATTTACAGACCTACACTGCACTCAGCAGGGAGGCCAAGCTTGGACCCACCCATTTCTCCTCCAAAAGCCTTTCCAGGGCCTTACTTCCCTTCAGCCCAGGTGCTGTCTAGAACCTTCTTGGTCTCCTGGGTCAGAAGAAGGAGGACCAGAGAGGCAAATAGTTCACAGGAGTGATTGCAGTCATTTCCCGCCTCTCCTGCCTAGCCTGGTCTGGGATCTCCCTTTCTTCCCCATCAAGGACTCCCCATCCCAGTGAAAACTCCTGTGTCTAGCAGACCTGCAGTGGGACAGGGAAGGTCATAAGGTGGGCAGAGTCACCCAAGGGTCAGGAGGAAGTTGCCAGGAAGTGGGGAGGAGGTTGGGGTGAAGTAATTCATTATGAGGAAAGAGAGTGGCTAGGGCCCATTGCCCCTTTGGGGAGTAGGCCAGAATGACACTGGCCCTTTAAGTGGGGGGTGCCAATCAATACCCTCCCCCATCCAACCCAACTGTGGGTCCACTGAGCATGTGCAGGAGCTGTACAAGAAGGGAGGGGTGAGGGGAAGAAGGGGATAGATTCTGAGGGAGCACCTCACCCCTGCTACTTCCTGTAGCTGCCCCCATTCCCCTTCCTGGGTCTGACAAAGGAGCCCACATTGCTCACCCAATCCCTTCCCCTATCCCAGACCCTGTGCTGCTGCCCTCTGGGGGACAGCCTATGAGGAGGGGTGATTGCAGGGCACTGAGGCCTCTGCTCTGGGAGATGGCAGTCTTACCACTGCCTGGAGGTGGCACATCAGCCCAGTTCCTTACTTCCCGGTGTGGACAGTGGGTAGTCGGCCTGCTGGTTAGCATGTTTGATTTCATTCCATTGGTGCCAGACATTTTGAAAGAACCATCTACTTGTGATGACATTGAAAATTAAAGAGAGCTGAAAAGATGTGGCCTCTACCCCCATCCACCCGGAGCTTTCAGGGGAGTCTGAGGTGAAGCAAACCCTCCAAGACTGAAGGTGTCATCCCTAGATGCCCTCTCATTTGGGCTGTCCCCTCCCTGTCCAGGTATCAAACTCTGCCTCCTTCTCCACTCCCCTCAGCTGCTGAGGAAACCCCTCTCAAATCTCTCCTCATCCCAAACTTGCCTTTTTCTCTCACACCTCCTCCCATCCTCATATCTCAGTCCTTCTGTCACCTTTCAGCACTGGACTTCGAGAACCACAAGTTCAACAGTTCAAACCCACCAGATGCTCCTTGGAAACCCTATGCAGGATTGCTATGAGTCAGAACTGACTAGGCAGCACTTAACAACAACAACAACCACTTTTCATGTCCTTCCTTCCTCTAATCTTGTCACGGGTATCATTGTTATTATTTTGAATCCAGGTGACATTCCCATAACGTAAAACTAGCTATTTTAAAGTGAACAGTTCAGTGGCTTTTAATACAGTCACAATGTTGTGCATCTCATTACAAAACATTTTCATCACCCCAAAAGGAAACCCCATAACTATTAAGCAGTTAACCCCCCACCACTTTCCAAGCCTCCCAGGCTTGACACCCACCTTTCTGTCTCTATGGATTTACCTATTTTGACTTTTTCATATAAAAAGAATCATACAATGGTGACCTTTTGCATTTGGATCCCTTCACCCAGCATAAGTTTTAAAAAAAAATTTTAATTGTGAATTGAGTGAAGGTTTTCAGAGCAGAAAATCAGTTTTACATTCAACAAATCATATACTTTACTTCATTACAAAGATTGCAATCCCCTCCATGTACCATCAGTTAACAGTGTTTACCTCGATTCTCTTTAACTCTTGCATTCCTCCCGGTGTCTCCCACCACCTTCCGTCTTGCCTCTGCAAACTGTCTCTTATATATTGCCTTCCCCATTACCCGTGTTAACATGTCTGGCACTGTCAGATAAGCACTGGACCGCAAGGTCAATTTGAACCAAAATGTTGGCGGTTCAAACGTATTAGCTGCTCCTCGGAAATGCTATACAGAGTCACTGTGATTCGGAGCTGACTTGTCAGCACTTAAAGTAAGCTTTAACTCTTGCATTCCTCTCTGTTTCTCCTGCCATATTCATCTTTCCTCTATCAGCCTCCCGCTTGTATATTACCTGCCCCTTCACCCATCAGCCTTGAAGGTTATCTACAATGTAGTGTGTATCAGTATTTGATTCCTTTTTGTGGTTGGGTAAATATACCAGTTATTATTAATTCAATTCTAACTCATGACGACTCTATGTGTGTCAGAAGAGAGCTATGCTCCATGAGATTTTCAATGACTGATTTTTCAGAAGTACATCACCAGACCTTTTTCCTGAGGTCTATTTTACAGTTAGCATCAAGTGCATTATCCATTTGTACCACCAAGGAACTATTGCTTCTAACATAGATTGTGCTTCTGTGGGCCTTCTTTTCCTTATTTGTTCAAATGGAAAGGGGAGCTTCTGGCCGGATAAGGATCCTGGGCTAGTCATGCCTCTCCTGGGCCTCTGTTGTCTGATCTAAAAAACACATCATCCCCTCAACCATCCTGGCTTCTCCTTCCTTAGCCTAGGCAGTGGAGGTGGCCCCGGGGAACAGTGTCTTCCTGTTGTTAGTACTGTAGGGTATAAGGTCAGATTGGAGATGAAAAAACTTTGGCTCTGGGTTGTTGAGAAATTTGCCCAAGGCCAAACAGAGAGCAGGTTGCTAAACTGGAATCACAGCCAGTTCTGTCTAATTGTAGTTTGAGTTCTTGACCACCGTGCTCTCCTTTTCTCAAAAACATAATGCAAGTTAAACCAAACCACAAGGCACTCTCTGCCATTAGGTTGATCCTGACTTACAGTGACCTTGTATAAGGTTTCTGAGGCTGGAAGTCCTTACAGGAGCAGAAAGCCTCATCTTTCTCTCACAGAGCAGTTGGTGGGTGTGAACTACAGACCTTGCAGTTAACAGTCCAGTGCTTATCCTACAGCACCACCAGGGTTCCTTAATGTAAGTTAATCAGTGCTGGTGGTGTGTGCTGTCAAGTGCAGTCCTGTATAGGCTTCTAAGAGCAACTGGTGGGTTAGGACTGATGACCTCGAGGTTAGTAGTCCAGTGCTTATTCTACAAAGTCACTCCAGGACTCCACAGCTATGTGGTTGTTGTTGTTATTAAGTGCCATCAAGTTGGTTCCAACTCATAGCAACCCTGTATAGGGTTTCTGAGGAGCAGCTGGTGAGTTTGAACCACTGACCTTGCAATTCAAACCAATCTTGCAGTCCAGTGCTTATCCTACAGCGCCACATCAGGGCTCACAGATATGTGGTTGCTGTTGTTAAGTGCCATCGAGTTGGTTCCGACCCATAAAGACCCTGTGTAGGGTTTCTGAAGAGTGGTTGGTGAGCTTGAACTGCTGACCTTGCAGTTTAAACCAACTTTGCAGTCCAGCACATTAGCCCACAGTGCCACACCAGGACTCCATAGATATGCAGTTGTTGTTGTTAAGTGCTGTTGAGTCGATTCTGACCCATAGCGACCCTGTATAGGGTTTCCAAGGAGCAGCTGGTGAGCTTGAACCGCCAACCTTGCAGTTCAAACGGCTTTGCAGTCTTGCGCATTAACCCACAGCGCCACACCAGGACTTGACAGATACGCGATAGGGGCTTGCAAATGGAAATGACTGTACATTTTAGTAGATATGAGGCACTGCATACTCAAGAATAGCTTCATTCCAAGGTGGTTCTTGGGAATTCCTTTCATTTCCTTTTTACCTTATCTTTAAGAGAGGGTTTCTTCTTCACTCTCTCTACTGGTTCCTCTCTAGGTTGACAGCTTTTGTGGGGGATTAGGAGAGGCTGTCTGGACCCTGAGCCCTTTGAGAAGTTTGGGATGAGAAGCATGCTCCCCTCCACATTTCCACAGTCCCTGATCCCAGCCCCTGAGAAGGAGGGGATGGTATTGTTTTCTTCAAGTGAGGCTAGGCTCACCCTTCCGTCATGGCTGAATGTCCATCCCTGTCCTCCAAACACATAGGCCTTTGTGGGCCCAGCGAAGAGCAGGTGATCACAGTCCTTGCCTGGCAGGGGACAAGGCAACTGAACAGCTGTCCTCCAGTTGGCCACTTTGTCCCAGCTGCCTATGAACATGGACATTCCAGAGACCATCTGCTCCAGAGACCCTCTCTCAATCCCATCCAAGATGGGACACTTAAGACCAGCCCGCAAGACACCTGCTCTCTCCCACCTCAAGACAATCAAGCTGGCCCTTCCTCCTGTCTTCCTACTCAGTCTACATCCTTACCTCAATGGCTCTAAGAGGCAGTTCCCAAGGAGACCCGTGTAGGCCTCCAGAACCTGCCTCTGCCATATCCTCACAGTTACCACAGAGAAGGAAGGTATCCTTGGGCACATAGACTTGCTCGGCTCTTATTTCTGGCTCAATGTTCTCCTCTGGACCACTTTCAGTAATTCCTTGTTACCAAAGACTGAGGAACCAACTCCAGGAAGCTGCAGGCTTCATCACAGATCAGGCT
This sequence comes from Chrysochloris asiatica, assembly GCF_000296735.1. Lineage (NCBI taxonomy): Eukaryota > Metazoa > Chordata > Mammalia > Afrosoricida > Chrysochloridae > Chrysochloris > Chrysochloris asiatica. The sequence continues at coordinate 30,877,723 of NW_006408525.1, forward strand.
CGCCAGTGCCCATTCCTACCCTGGGCCCCAGGGCTCCACAATCCTTTCCTTAGACCCTTCTCACACCCAGCCTCAGCAATTTCCCTCTTGGGTCTCTGAGAAAGGCAGATCTCTTTTTCCCTGGGTCACTGGTCCACCTGTCCGCATTGACAGTTCACCTCAGCTGTGTTTGTGGCTAGAGGTATCACCCCTCCCTGGACTCATCCCGCTTCCCACCTACCCCAACTCCTGTTTCTCCAGCAGCCCTGGACAGACTCCTCACCTGCAACTTCATTCTCCTCCTTTGAGCTTCAGTTTCTAGATTTCTCTGTTTCCCTGCCACTTTGCTCTCCTCATAGAGCTCCTGTCTCTAAATAATTGCCTCTTAACTTGGCTGCTCATTGGAACCACTTGAAGAAGCATAAAAAGTCTAGCTACCTGGGTATCCCCCTTGAGAGATTCTGATTTAATTGGCCTGGGTAGTCAGGTTTTTAAGGTTTCCTGTGCAGCCAGGACTGAGAACCAGACTTCTAAGAGCGCCGAGTGTTCTGTTTGGGAGTCTCTGTATATGTGCTGCTACCACCTGCCTGACTCCCAAGGAGGATGCCAGGATAGACACCAGACAGGGGAGCCCTGGTGGGCAGACATGGTCCCCCAAAGGAGGTCTTTCCACCGTGGGCTGTGGAACAGGCTGTCTCCAGAGTCTCATGGCCCCCTGGTACTGGGGTAGGAGGTGAGACTCGGAAACACGCTGAGTCCAGTTTTCAGATTTGGAAATTCTGCCTAGCAAGAGCTGTTGCTTCATTACCACAGCAGTGCTACCACCGGCCAGGAGAAGTGATGGTGACTGTCTCCTCTAGGCACCAGGGCTCTGGACTGGGGGCTTGCCTCTGGCTCCTGCCCCTGGCATCTACCTGTGAGCAAGTAAGTGCTGTGGAGTTTTGGAGTCAAATGTTGTCCCTGTTGTTGTCAAGTACTGTGGAGTCGATTCTGACTCATAGTTCTGACTCATAGTGACCCTGCACACAGTTTCTGAGGATGTAAATCTTTACGGGAGCAGAAAGCCTCATCTTTCTCCCATGGAACGGCTGATAGTTTTGAACTGTCAACCTTGAGGTTAGCAGCCTGATTCGTAACCACTACGTAAGCAGAGCTCCTCTATGTTGTCTCTTGTTGCTGTTGTTAAGTGCCATCGAGTCGGTTTTGACCCATAGCGACCCTGTATAGGGTTTCTGAGGAGTAACTGGTGAGCTTGAACTGCCAACCTTGCGGTTAAAACAGCTTTGCAGTCTGGCACATTAACCCACAGCGCCACACCAAGACTCTTGCTGGTTATTCCCATCCTTCATCCAGGGAGGAGACAACTTGGAAGCTAGGGGAGGGAGGCTTTTCCAGACCCAGGTGGGCTTTTCCAGTGCCTTGGCAGAGTTGGTAAAAAGTAACTCTGGCATTGGATTCAAATCCTGAAAATCCTGCCCACTGCTGCTCCCCAACAAGCTCAGGAAAGAACAAGCACCTGCCCACTGCCCTTAGTGGACACAGTGAAACAGATGGCCACCTCTTATTAGGAACTCAAATAGCACCCTTTGTTCATTCAGCAGGTGGACTCCACTGGGAGTCCACTCTGTGCCAGGTGCGGGGACACTGCAATGATCTCGCTGGACAGGCTCTGTCCCCCTAGTGCTTTTCTCCTCTAGTGGTCTTCTTACCTTGACTTCCTATTTGATACTCACTGTCATTCGGGTATCCCTCTGGAATGTTCAAAGCACTTTTGCTCACATGAGTTTGAGTGTTATGATGTGATTGATCCCTATTTCATGGGTTGGGGCCCGAGTCTTAGAGAACTGAAGTCCCTTGTTGAGAGTCCTATGACTAGTAAGTGATAATACAGATGCAGGCATACCTGGAAGGTATCGCAGGTTCCAGACCACTGCTACAAAGCGAGTGTTGCAATAAAGCGAGTCACCAGAGCATCATGAAAAAATTTGAAATATTGAGGAAATGACCAAAATGTAACAGAGATACAATGTGAGCACATGCTATTGGGAAAATGGCGCTGATAGACTTGTTCGACACAGGGTGGCCACAAACCTTCTATTTGTAGAAGATGCAATTCTCTGCGAAGTGCAATAAAGCCAAGCACAGTAAAGGGAGGCATGCTTGCAATAAGGACACTGAGCACTTGCTAGATACCAATCAGTGCAAGCTTCCCACACTATTCTCACTTGAGCCGCACAGGCACTTGGCAGGATAAGGACGTTGAAGTAAGTTGCTCATCCAATGAGATTGCATCAG
>NW_006408525.1:30881791-30885297 GCF_000296735.1 Chrysochloris asiatica
GGGATGGGGTTCAGGATTCCACCTATGGTCTTATGTAATTGAGATTAATTCTTGACAAAGAAACATAACAGGAGGTGGAGATCAAGGTGAAGCTGCAGCTTGAAGGGAATTTCTTGTGAAAATAAGTTATGATAAAATATTTCAGATGCAAAAAGACATAGAATACTAGAATGAACCTCCTGCTTACGAAAGAAACCCTTCAAAATGGCCCCCTGGGTTCTCTCCTCTGATCCCATTGCCCCCACAGGAGTCACTTTTTGAATTTGGGGGGTTTCATTATGAGCCCTGGTAGTATAGTGGGTTACCGCAAGGTCAGCAGTTCAAATCCACCAGCCACTCCTTGAGAGAAAGATGAGGCTTTCTGATCTCATAAAGATTTGCAGCCTCAGAAACCCTATACAGGGTCCCTATGAGTCAGACCAACTCTACAGCACATGGCAGCAGCATTCTGAGAGGCATGTTGGGGGAGGAGCAGGGGTTTGCAGTAACCAGGTGGAGGTGCAAAGAGCAGCACTAACAGAGACAATTGTTGTTGTGGTTGTTAAGTGCCGTCAAGTTGATTCTGACCCATAGAGAAGCTGGTGAGCTTGAACCACCTACTTGCAGTTCAAACAACTTTGCAGTCTGATGTATTAGCCCACAACACCACACCAGGACTCCTAGCCAGGGGGGAACTCAGAGAAGTGAGTCTGGAAATGGCAGGCTTTGGGCAAGGTTGACAAGCTGGGTATTCATAGGGGCAGGACTGGGTGAGTTTCAGGAGAAGGATAAAACTGCTAGTCTCAGTCTTCTTTGAGACCTGGGTTCTGTATTTCCCTCTACCATTGCCCTCATCACACAAAATTAAAACAGTTAATTTGATCCTTAGGGCAGAGGTCTTTGTTGTCATTTCTGTCACCCCAACCTCTAATACAGTGGTTGGTACAAATGGGTTTTAGTTAATAATTAACAAATTAGAAACTGAAATGTGAAAAGACCTGGAGCTAGAAAACCCAAAGGGAAGAACATGCTCAGTATTTCTCAAGCTGAAAGAACTGAAGAAAATTCAAGTCTTGACTCATAATATTAAAGGATTTTATGAGCAAAATATTGAATGATGCAGAAATCATCAAAAGAAGATGGAAGGAATACATAGAGTCACTCTGCTAAAACAAAATGGTTCATGTTCAACTATTTCAAAAAGGTAGCATATAATCAAGAACCTATGGTACTGAAGGAAAAAGTCTAAGCTGTGCCAAAGGCATTGGCGAAAAACCAGGCTCCAGGAAAAGGTGGAAGACAAATTGAAATCTTTCAACAACTGATGTAGCATTCTAGGCGCTCACTCATCTATGCCAAGAAGACCGTTACCTAGCCCACAGATTCGAAGAGATCCATATTTGTGCCCATTTCAAAAAAAAAGTGACCCAATGGAATGTGGAACTCATCGAACAATATCATTACTATCACATGCAAAACATTTTTGTTTAAGATCATTTAAAAATGGTTACAACAGTACATCAACAAGGAACTGCCAGAAATTCTAGTCACATTCAGAAGAGGATATGGAACAAGGAATATCATTGCTGATGTCAGATGGATCTTGGTTGAAAGCAGAAAGATGTTTACTTGTGTTTTATTGACTACACAAAGGCTTTCCACTCTGTGGATCATGACAAACAATTGATAACATTGTGAAGAATCAATATTCCTGAACACTTAGCTGTGCTCACAAGGAACCTGGACATAGACCAAGAAGCAGTTGTTAGAACAGAACAAGGGGATACTGAATGGTTTAAAATCAGGAAAGGTGTGCATCAAGGTTGTATCCTTTCCCCCCAAAAAATGTATCCATATTTTTTCAATCTGTATGATGAGCAAATAATCTGAGAAGCTGGATTATAGGAAGAAGAATGTGGCATCAGGATTGGAGAAAGACTCATTAGCAACCTGTGATATGCAGATGATACACCCTTGCTTGCTTAAAACAAAAAGAATCTAAAATATTTACTAACAAAGATCAAAGACCAAAGCCTTCAGTATGGATTACACCTCAATGTAAAGAAAACAAAAATCCTCACAAATGGACCAATAAATAGCATCATGATAAATGGAGAAAAGATTGAAGTTGTCCAAGACTTCATTTTACTTAGATCCACATACATCACTTACGGAAGCAGCTGTCAGGAAACCAAACCACATATTGCATTAGGCAAATCTGCTGCACAAGACCTTTAAAGAGTTAACAAGCAAAGGTATCAGTTTGAAGACTAAGGTGCACCAGACCCAAGCCTATGATATTTTCAATTGCCTCATTTGCACGTGAAAGTTGAACAAATGAATAAGGAAGACCTCAGAAGAATTTATGCATTTGAATTATGATGTTAGAAAAGAATGCTGACGATATCATGGACTGACAGAAGAGCAAACAAATCTGTGTTGGAAAAAGTACAGTCAGGATGCTCTTTAGAAGTTAAAATGGCAAGACTTGGTCTTTCGAACTTTGTTGTCTCTCATGCTTTGGACATGTTATCAGGAGGGACCAGTCCCTAGAGAAGAACATGATGCTTGGTAAAGTGAAGGTTCATAGAAAAAGAGGAAGACCTCCAACAAGATAGATTGACACAGTGGCCTCAGCAGTGGGGTCAAATGTAACAATTATGAGGATGGCGCAGAACTGAGTAGTGTTTTATTCTATTATGCATAGGATTGCTATGAGTCAGAGCTGACTCTATGTCACCTAACAACAACAACAAATGAGTGAATACACAACTGTTTAATTGATTCTGTCTACTTGGAGTGGTTGTGGTGGTTGAGAGTCCCTAGATGGTACAAATGGTTCACTCTTGGCTGAAAGGTTGGAGGTTCAAGTCCACCCAGCGGTGCCTCAGAAGAAAGAAAAGTTTGATAATCTATTTCCAAAAAACTCAACCTGTGGATGATAAAGAATGGTTGTATAGCATGATTAATGTAATTGATATGCACTAAATTATATAGTGAAAATATGTTGAATTGGCAAATACATTTATATTTTGTAGTAAATTTTGAAATCAGGGAGTGAGAGGCTTCCAACTTTGTTCTTCTTCTCAAGCAGTGCTTTGCTTATCCTGGGTCTCTTTCCTTTCCATATAAAGTTTGTAATAGTTTATTCCATCTCTTTTAAGAATGTTGTTGGAATCTGGATTGGGATTTTGTTATATGTGTAGATTACTTTGGGCAGTATTGACATTTTAACAATGTTAAGTCTTCCTATCCAGGAGCATGGTATATTCCTCCATTTTTGTAAGTCTCTTTTGGTTTCTTATAGTAGTATTTTGTAGTTTTCTTTATACAGGTCCTTTGTTTCTCTGGTTACATTTATTCCTAAATATTTCATCCTTTGGGTGGCTATTGTAAATGGTATTGCTTTCCTAATTTCCTTTTCAGAGCTGTCATTATTAATATAGTGGAATCCAACTGATTTTTGTATGTTGATCTTGTACTCTGCCACTTTGCTGAATCTTCCAAGTTCTAGCAGTTTTTTTGCT
>NW_006408525.1:30886367-30902633 GCF_000296735.1 Chrysochloris asiatica
TGCATTCCTCTCTGTCTTCCTCTATCTTCATTTTTCCTGTGCCAATCTCCCTCTTGTATGTTGCCTTTACCATCATCCAAGTTCATTTGTGTCTACCCTCTTACCCAGTGAGTAATTTTCCCTTCCCTTGCACCACTGGCAACCATCACAGAATGTTTCTTTTAGCAAGAAAACCTTTTCTTAACTTTTTACAACAATGGTCTCATACAATATTTGTCCTTTTGTGACTAACTTCACTCAGCAAAATGTCCTCCAGGTTCAACCATGTTATGAAATGTTTTGCAGGTTTGTCATTATTTTTCAATGTTTCATAGTATTCCATTGTGTGTACCAAAGTTTATTTAACCCTTCTTCTTCTGATGGACATTTAGGCTGTCTCCGTCTTTTTGCTATGGTGAACAGTGCTGCAATGAACATGGGTGTGCACATATCTATTCATGTCACGGCTCTCATTTATTGAGGATATATACCAAATAAAGGGATTGTTGGGTCATACGGTATTTCTATTTCCAACCGTTTGAGGAAGTGCCATACTGTTTCCCATAATGGCTGCACCATTTTACAGTCCCAGCAACCCTGTAGGAGGGTCCCATTCCTTCTACACCCTTGCCATCATTTGTTGCTTTCTGTGTTTTTTTAAGATTGTTATCAATGCTGGGGTAAGATTCTTTATAATTTTTATTTGTATTTCTCTACGAGGCTCTGTTTTAATGTTGGAGTCCTGGTGTGGTGTCATGGGCTAATGCACTGGACTGCAAAGTGGGTTTGAACCACAAGGTCAGTAATGCAAGCTTGCCAGATGCTCCTTGGAAAACCTATGCAGGGTCACTATGGGTCAGAATGACTTGACTGCAATTAACAACAAACAACAACAATGGCTAATAGGGGTCCTGGTGTGGTGCTATGGGATAAAACACTGGATCGAAAGGTCAGTTTGAACCCCTAAGTTGGTGATTCAAATTCACCATCCCCTCCTTGGAAACCCTATATAGGGTTGCTATGAGTCGGAACTGACTTAATGGCACTTAACAACAACATTTTAATGTGAAAGTATATTAATTTACTTTGAGATTACCCTATTATTTATTAATTTTTTATCATTTAAAACAATTTATCTTAAAATCTACTTGACTGCCTTTCCATTGGGAAGTTCTGTATCTATACTATTTCTTTTTTTGCTTTGCGGTCAACTTCATTTTAAATTTTTATCTCTGGCTCCCTATTTTTAGTCTTGTAGGGTTGTTTTACTTTAAATGCTTCTATATCTGGATTGAGTTCTGGGTGGTATTGTCATATATGTTAATCTTAGGCTGTTGTCTGCTTTTGTTGGTTCTCAAGCCAAAGAACACCCCTTCATATTTTTTGTCAAAGTGGTCTGTTATTACAAATTCCTTAATTTCTGTTTACCTGGAAATGTCCTCATTTTGTTGTCATATGTGAGGGACAGTTTTGCTGGGTATATGATTCTTGGTTGGCAAACTTTTTCTTTCTGGATTTTGTGTTTGTCATCCCAATGCCTTCTTGCCTGCATGGTTTCTGTTGAGAAATCAGAGCTTAGTCTTACTAGTTCTCCTATATAGGTAACTCTTCGTTTTTCCTGAGATGCTCACAGGATTCTTTCCTTGTCTTTGATTTTGGAAAGTTTGATTATGATATATTATGGCAATTTTCTCTTGGAGGTCTAGCCTCTTTGTGGTTAATTCAGTTTCCTGTATGCTTATTTTCTCTTCTTTTATAATATCAGGGAAGTTTTCTTCCAACAACTCTTCTACAATTTTCTCTGTGCTTGTCTCTTTCTGTTTTGGAATTCTGATCACCTGTAAGTTGTTCCTCTTCATGGTGATGCACATAACTCTTACACTTTCTTGGATTTTTCATTCTTTTTTCTGATTGCTCTTTTAGCATCCTAGTATTGACAGAGTTAGCTTTAAATCACTAATTTGGGCTTCCATTGATTCAAATTTACTCGTTTTCCCTTTCAATGTATTGTCAGTGTTGAAATCTTCTGGATTTCTATTTAAGAGTTTTATATTTTTTCGGAATTTCAATTTCTTTTGTCTGTTTGTTCTTTATTATTTTCCTAAATTCTTCTAAAGTTTTTTTGTGGTCTTCTTGTTCCTGAATATCTTTCTTCTGAATTCTTCCTCAGGCAGTTCTCTTATCTTTTCTTAGAAATGTTTTCTGGCTCTGCATTTTGGCTGTTTGTTTGAGGCATTGTCTCTTGTTTCTTTGTATACACTAAAATTGTCTGTTGTCTCCGAGACATTGTAGTATCCTTGTATTTGACTTATGGTTGTATGTTTGTGTGTTCATAGGGGAAATTGCACCCTGTTTTCCATTCACAGTTCAGAATGGTTTAAGGTAGATTTGATATTGGCTGATGTCTGTACTTGCTCTTTTCCTGTGGGTGGAACTGCAGAGGGTACAGGTGTGTCTGAACTGTATGGGCACAGTTGCTGTCTCCTGTTTGGTAGGGCAAAGGAAGAAATAGGAAAACAAAACAGAACAAACAAACAAGCAAACAACAGAGAGAACAGAATATAGCAAAGAAGAAAAAAGACAGCAACATGAATAAAAGAATATAATAATTAAAAAGAGAAAAGAGGGACAAGAAAATAGAGCTATACAAGAGAAAAATAAGATAGAAGACAAGAGGAAGAGATAAAACACTACAAAATCAGAACAGAAAGATGGAGAGAGAAAGAGATTAGAAAGTAGTAAAGAAAAATCAACAGGAAAAAAAGAGAAGAGGGTAGAAATAAGAAACAGAAGAAAGGAAGAAAAACAGACACAGAGATTGTTGTTGTCAAGTGCTGTCAGGTTGGTTCTAACCCATAGCGACCCTGTACAGGGTTTCCAAGGAGCAGCTGGTGAGCTTGAACTGTCGCCCTTACAGTTCAAATGACTTTGCAGTCCAGTGCATTAACACATGGCACTACACCAGGACTCCATTGTTGTTGTTGTTAGGTGCCATCGAGTCGACACTGACTCATAGCGACCTTATGCACAGCAGAATGAAACCTTGTCCGATCCTGGGCCAACCTCACTACTATTGCCACACTTGAGTCCATCGATGCTGCCACCTGGCCAATCCATCTTGTTGGGGTTCTTCCTCTTTTTCTCTGACCTTCCATCTTACCAAAGATGATATACTTCTCCAGCAACTGTTTCCTCCTGACAATATGACCAAAGTATGAGAGACATAAGTTTGGCCATCTTGGCCTCTAAGGAGCACTCTGGCTGGACTCCATAGAAAGGATAAAAATCAAGGGAAGAGAAAGAGAGGAAGAAGGAGAAGAAAGAATAAATAAAAACAAACAATGAAAGGAAAGAGAAACAATAAACCAGTGCAGTTGTTGACCCAGGGAGAAGAAAACTCTGGGAGCCTCCTGCCAGTCAAGGAGCTCACGAGGTTGGTGGAAGAAGGATGTGACAGCTGAATTCCCAGCCCTAGATGCAGTTCCTATATACCAGGGGTGGGGAACGTCTGGCCCGCAGGCTCTATGTTGTTGTTGTTAAGTGCCATCGAGTCGGGTTCGACCCATAGCGACCCTGTACAGGGTTTCCGAGGGTGTAAATCTTTACGGGAGTAGAAAGCCTCATCTTTCTCCCGCGGAGCGACTGGTAGTTTTGAACCGCTGACCTTAAGGTTCGCAGCCCGATTCGTAACCACTACGCAGGCTCTATAAGGCCCTCTAAATCATTTGATCTGGCCCTGCCAAGGCAACTGCAGTTCCAGCCATCATCACCCTCGGGGTGAGTTAATTAAATGTTTGACCAAATATAGCAGACTAATTTTTAAGTTGATAATTTTGTATGGTCCTTCGAATGATGTTATAAATTTTGGCAGAAAATGGTTCCCCACCCCTGCTATAGACCTAAGTGTGGTCTGTGTTCAGAACCCAACCCAGAAGTAGTTTGTGGAGACCCTTTAGATTGTTAGTACCAGAGAGCAACGAGGGGCAGCCTGGCTGATTGTGAAGGTTCCTGCTTGTCTAATTCTAGCTTGGAGGCTCTGTGGTTTCTGTAGATCTGGAACAGAGCCCACCTGAACTCAGGTGAAAAGGTGGCGCAGCGGGTTCTTGTTCACACTGGCTCAAACCACATGGCTCCAAACTCCTGGAGAGCAGAGTCTACGCTGGAGGCAGATGAGGGTGGGAGCTGGTCTCACCTCTGTTATCCAGGAAAGTGTGATGATCAAGGAGGAGTCATACCTTTTCTGTTGTCCATGTCAGTCTGTCTGTCTCTCACGCTGCATCTGGTGGGGACTCAGTTCATCAGTGGGTCTTCTTTCGCTGCCCCTGCTCAGCATCTCCTCTCAGTAGGTATTTAGTCCACTTTTCTAACCTTTCCTCTGAAGCTCAGGGTTCTGGGATTATCCTGTGTCTGTTTCATTTGGTCTTCCGTATCTTTGTTGTACCGGCTCTGCTTACTCAGTCTGCAACCTTCATGTTATATATATATTTACAACAACAACAAAAAAGACTGGATTCTTCACACCAAAAATCAAAAACAAAGAAAAGAAACTCTGTGGAACAGAGTTACAGTCTGACACACATGGGATCACCGTGTGTTGGAATCAATGCTTCAAACCAGTTCATTCTAGTTGGACACCCTGCTTAGAATCTGCATTTCCAGCTCAGACTTACTGAATGAGAACCTACAGTTTAACAAGAACCCCAGGTGACTCTCAATAGACATGCATATTCTAAGGAGGAATTTGAACACAAATGAATCAGTTCCAAGGCCTAATTGGACTCTGCTCAATGGCAACTGGTTTTTAGGGGGTGGTGCTAGTGGTGATGGTCTGAATTGAGAGTGTCTGTGAAGAGAATTGTCATTTTGTTACTATAAGTACATTAACATCACTACCTTCATTACAGTGGGGTGTAGACCTAGATCCAGATCTTGCTTTAATGTGTATCAGGAAGTGTGAGAAATCTGTTGTCCAGACAGATGTACAATGATGTGATGACCGGATGAGCTTTGAGCAGCTTCAGCCACCACCAACGTCATCCCTAACCTTTCAAACTATTAGCTCTGTTTGGGGTTAAGGAGTAATCAGCTTCCTTCAGTAGCAGAACCTAGTCTCCTCCTTCAAACCAGTCTTCAAATCCAGAGCCTCTATGAATCCCCTTTAGTGTGCTCTTGTGGTTAGCTCTGCTTACTGCTGCAGGGGCAGCTCCTCGTTTGCATTTCTAGAAACCCCTCTCAGGCATTTTAATGCTTAGGTGGGTTTTGAGTGGCGAAAAGAGCTTTTCTCAGAGGCTGCATTCCTGATGGGGCCTAACACATAGATAAAATACATCTGCAATTAGCCACATCACTTTGCATGCAAAGAATGAATGTGGTGAAGACTCTTTCATCTCTTGCACTAGCCAAATTTTCTCCCTGATTCTGTTTTAACCAGATTTTGTCTAGAGAGCCCTCTTTTCTATCTATCCCATTGGGAGGACAAATGCACTAATATAAAAATGACAAATGAATTGAGCTATGTGTATCAAAAAAATAAAATTTAAATGTCCTTGGTAAGGAGCAAGTTATTTAAAAATATTGGAAGTATGATATGTAGAAATTTGGTCCACCAGATTCTGAATTTTCAGAGTTCTGATAAAGAAGTTGTTTCATTCCTTTTCTGTTCCTGGTGTTCTCTAACTCAGTTCAGATACAGAGCGTGCTGGGTCAGGGCTTTGTTGTTGTTAGGTACCATCGAATCGATTCCAAATCATAGCATCCCCGTGCACAACAGAATGAAACACTGCCTGGTCCTGTACCTGCCTGCAATTATTGGTACGCTTGAGCCCATTGCTGCTGCCACTGTGCCAGTCCATCTCGTTGGGGGTCTTCCTCTCTTTTGCTGACTCTCCACTTTACCAAGCATGATGTCCTTCTCCAGGGATTGCTACCTCCCAATCACATGGCTTCTAAGGAGCATTCTGGCTGTATTTCTTCCAACACAAACGTGTTTGTTCTTCTAGCAATCCATGGTATTTTTAATATTCTTCTCCAACACTCAAATGCATCAATTCTTTTTTGGTCTTCCTTATTCATTGTTCAACTTTCACATGCAAAGGAGGTTATTCACCATGATTTGGGTTAGGCGCACCTTAGTCCTCAAACTGACATCTTTGCTCTTTAACACTTTAAAGAGGTCTTGTGTAGCAGATTTGTCTAATGCAATACATAGTTTGATTTCTTGACTATTGCTTCCATTAGTGTTGATTGTGGATCTAAGCAAAAAGAAGTTTTTGACAAGTTCAATCTTTTCTCCATTGTATCATAATGCTATTTATTGGTCCATTTGTGAGGATTTTTGTATTTTTTTTTATACTGAGGTGCAATCCATACTGAAGGTTGTAGTTTTTGATCTTCATCAGTAAGCATTTTAGGTCCTCTTTGCTTTCAGAAAGCAAGGTTGTATCATCTGCATATCACAGGTTGTTAACGTTAACATCCATGTTAACAACTATCCAGTTTAAAAAATAAAAGCATGCTTTTTATGAAGATGGGGCCAAAAGCAAAGAAGGAAGCCCCTGACCCATCCAAAACAGAAGCGAAAGCAAAGGTATTGAAGGCCAAGAAGGCAGTGGTGAAAGGTGTACAACAATCCTCCAATCCTGATGCCATGTTCTTTGTATAATCCAGCTTCTCAGATGATTTGATCAACATATAGATAGAATAAGTATGGTGAAAGAATACAAGCCTGGTGCATACTTTTCCAAATTTTAAACCATTCAGTTGTTTTTAATTGTAAATCATTCATCATTGTTAATTTTCAGCCTTTCTGAGACTGAAACTCAAATAGAACCTGCAAGCAGTCTAGTATGCTCACTGGTGAGACCACCTGGGTCTGCTTGTGAGTGGAAGTAGAGAAATGCAGCAATGAAGACATGGGCTGAGTTTGGCCATGTTCCATTGACATCTGTTGACCTTGAGATAAGAGAAAGGAGAAGAAGGGCTGAATGGTCCGATGTTTAGGTAGATGTCTGAACTCTCGATCCCACGGGCACTGACCTAGCCACTGGGGGCTAGAGCTGAAAGTGAAGCAGTCAGGGGGTCTGAAGTGCAGGGAGGGATACATGAACTCCCAAATTTGCAGCTAGTACCCATTTGACCTAGCTTGGATGTCTAGCTGATCAGAATTCGACCAGATGAAGATAAATATGCTTGATACTGTGAGCAAGTATCAATTACTGCAATTTAATGAACTAGACCTTTCTTTATGGATGCATTTGTTCAAAATTCCAACAGGAATGGACGGATGCTTCCTAGCAAGGAACTAACTTGTTTACTCAGTGCACTGGGTTGATAGGGATGGGCAAGATAAAACATTGGTCATCAAAAATGGGGGGCTCTAAAGTCACAAAGTGGCTGGTTTACAAGCTTTCATGAGAGTCCCTAGTTTCAGAACAACAGGGGTAAGATAGTATCCCCACTGAATAGCTTTCCTCTTTTCCAGATGGATCTGGTGAAAGCGGGTGATAGAATTTTATGATTCAATTGTGAGTAACTGTTAGCAGGATTAATTGTGACTGTCACAACTGTAATTGTAGAAGATGTGTAACTAAAAGGGGGGAGTAGTTCATCTTTCATATTAGGAACAGACGATCCCAGGATCATCAAGTAGGAAGAGCAGGAATGGAGCATGAGATCCTGCTTAGAAAAGTGTAGAAAGCAGAGGCAATGGCATGAACAGAGAGAGAGCGCAGCTGTGGATTTGCACTGAGTAAGGCTGTGTGCCTACAGGCAGAAGCCTGGCTGGCAGAATATACTCTTACGACATTTAAATGAGTATTTTTTGTTTTGTATGTACAGATCAAATATTTTTTCTTTGTTCATTTGTGAAATGTAAGATGTGTAGGGAAGCCACAGGGAGGAAGCACAGTAATTGTAATTGCAGGGAGGGGATTGTAATCACTGAGATGAAACAAAGCATATGGTTGTTGAATGTAAAACTGATGATCTTTGCTGTAAACTTTCACTCAACTCACAATAAAAAGTTAAAAAAAAATTTTTTTTAAATCATTTAGATCAGTATCCCCTTGTTCTGTTCAAACAACTGCCTCTTAGTTTATGTACAGGTTCCTCATGAGCACAATTAAGTGTTCTGGAATACTCAGTCTTCTCAATTTTGTCCATAGCTTGCATGATTCACACAGTTGAATGCCTTTGCTTAGCCAATAAAGCACAGACAAGCATGTTTCTAGTATTCGTGGCTTTCAGCCAAGATCCATCTGACATCAGCAATGATATCCCTCATTCCACGTCCTCTTCTGAACCCAGCGTGAATATCTGGCAGTTCCTTGTTTCTGTTTTTAAATTATCGTCAGCAAAATTTTACTTGCATGTGACATTAATGATATGGTTTGATGATTTTTGCATTACATTGGGCCACTTCTTTTTGGAATGGGCACAAATATGGATCCCTTCCAAAAAGCTGGCCAAGTAGCTGTCTTCCAAATTTCTTAGCATAGATAAATAAAGTGCTGCATTAGTTTATTGAAAGATTTCAATTTGTATTCCATAACTTCCTGGAGCCTTATTTATTGCCAAAGCTTTCAGTGCAGTTTGGATTTCTTCCTTTAACACCACCAGGTTTTGATTAAATGTTACCTCTTGAAGTGATTGAACATCAACTATTGCTTCTTGGTACAGTGACTCTATGTATTCCTTCTATCTTCTTTTGATGCTTTCTTCATCATTCAATATCTTGCCCTTAGAATCCTTCAATATTCAAAGTTGAAGCTTGGATTTTTTTCTTCAGTTCTTTCAGCTTGAGAAATGCTGAGTGTATTTTTCCCTTTTGGTTTTCTAACTTCAGGTTTTTGTACATTTCATTATATACTACTTGACTTTGTCTTTTTGAGCTGCCTTTTGAAATTTTCTGTTCAGCTCTTTTACTTCCTCATTTCTTCCATTTGCTTTAGCATCTCTACACTGAAAAGCCTGTTTCAGAGTCTCTTCTGACATCCATTTTGGTCTTTTCTTTCTTTTTAATGACCTTTTGCTTTCTTCCTGCATGATGTGCTTGATACCATTCCACAGCTCTTCTGGTGTTTAGCCATTAGTATTTAAAGCATCAAATCTGTCCTTGCGATAGTCTCTAAATTCTGGTGGGATATGTTCAAGGTCATATTTTGTCTCTTGTGGACTTGTTTACATTTTTTTCAGCTTCAGCCTGAACTTGCACATGAGTAACTGATGGTCTGTTCCACAGTCTGACCCTGGCCTTGTTTTGGATGATGATATTGACCTTTCCCACTATCTCTTCCCACAGACGTAATAAATTTGATTCCTGTGTATTCCATCTGGTGAGGTCCATGTGTACTGTTATCTTGTATGTTGTTAAAAAAGGTATTTGCAATGAAGAAGTTATTGGTCTTGGAAAAATCCTATTATGTGATCTCCAGCATCACTTTTATCACCAAGGCCATGATTTCTAGTTACTGATTCTTCCTCTTTGCTTCTAGCCTTAACATTCCATTCCAAGGAGCAGCTGGTTGGTTTGAACTGCCAACCTCGTGGTTCATAGTCCCGTGCTGATCCCACAGTGCCCTGCCAAGACTTCCTTGCAGATGTATGGATATTATCCTATCACAGACAGCAATGCACTTCAAGACAGATCTTGAGATGTTGTTTTTGCCAATGAATGTGACCCTTTTCTTCTTGAATTTGTCATTTCCAGCATAGTAAACCCTATGATTATCAGATTCAAAGTGACCAATACCAGTCAATTTCAGCTCCCTAATGCCTAACATTGATATTATGTGTTCCATTTCATTTTTGATAACTTTCAATTTTTCTAGATCCATAATTTCATACATTCCATATTCCCATTATTAATAAATGTTTGCAACTGTTTCTTCTCATTTTGAGCTGTGCCCTATCAGGAAATGAAGGTCTCGAGAGCGTTACTTCTTTCGTGTCATCATGGTCAACTCTACTTTGAGGAGGCAGCTCTTCCCAAGTTGTATTTTGAGTTCCTTCCAAAAGTGGGCACCGCTTTTGTATGCTATGATTGATACCATTTTTGTGTGCTGCAAAGACAAAAATAAATTAGACAGACTCCCCTTTCCCCTCTTTTCTTTATCTCTCTCTCTCTCTCTCTTTTTTTTTTTTTTTAACTCCAAGGTTCTTTAAATTACTAAATAGGTCAGAAAATCAGAAAAAATATACAGAATAATAAAATAAACATCATATTAACAACCACCCAGCTTAAGAAATAAAAGTATGTTTTTTACAAAGATGGCACCAAAAGCAAAGAAGGAAGCCCCTGCCCCTCCCAAAATTGAAGCCAAAGCAAAGGCATTGAAGTCTAAGAAGGCAGTGTGTCCACAGCCACAAAAAAAGGAAGATCTGCATGTCACCCATCTTCCAGCAGCCCAAGACGTGGAGGCACTGAACTCAGCCCAAATATCCTCTGAAGAGCACCTGCAGGAGAAACAAGCTTGACCACTATGCCATCATCAAGTTCCCTCTGACTTGTGAGTCAGCCATGAAGAAGATTGAAGATAATAACACACTTGTGTTCACTGTGGATGTCAAGGCCAGACATCCTTCAGCAACCAGGCTGAGAAGAAGCTCTATGACATCGACGTAGCCAAGGTCAACACCTTGATCAGGCCTGATGGGGTAAAGAAGGCACATGTTTGACTGGCTCCTGACTATGGTGCTTTGGATGCTGCCAACAAAATCGGGATCATCATCTAAACTGAGTCCAGGTGGCTAATTCTGAATATAAATTTTTTCAATGCAAAAAAAAAAAAAGAGAGAGAGAGAGAAAAGAAATAAAAGTATAAGAATTTTGATGTTCCCTGTGTGGATCTCAGTCCTCTCTCTCCCACTAAAAGTTTAGCTCTATTCTGAGTTTGGTGTTTATCATCCCTCTTCATATCCTTTGTTTGTACTATATAGATGTGTTCAACTCTTGTACCTCCTCTTTTCTTCCATTTGTTTTAGCATCTCTGTACTGGAGAGCAAGTTACAGTGTCACTTCTGACATTCATTTTGACCTTGTCCTTCTTTCTTGTCTTTTTAATGACCTTTTGCTTTCTTCCTGTATGATGTTCTTGATGTCATCCCACAGCTCATCTGGTCTTCGGTCTTTACTGTTGAATGTATCAAATCTGTTCTTCATATGTTCTCTAAATTCAAGTGGGATATATTCAAGTCATCTTTTGGCTCTCGGGGACTTGTTTTCATTTACTTAAGCTTCAGTTTGAATTTGCATATGAGTAATTCATGGTTTGTCCCACAGTCTGCCCCTGGCTTTGTTTTGACTGATGATATGGAGCTTTTCCATCATCTCTTTTCTGCATATGTATTCAAATTTGATTTCTATGTATTCCATCTGGCGAGGTCCATGTGTATGTTGTTGTTGTTAGGAGCCATCAAGTAGATACTGACTCATAGCGACCCTATGCACAGCAGAATGAAACACTGCCCAATCCTGGGCCAACCTCATTACTGTTGCCATGCTTGAGTCCATCAATGCTGCCACTTGGCCAATCCATCTCGTTGGGGGTCTTCCTCTTTTTCTCTGACCCTCCACCTTACCAAACATGATATCCTTCTACAGTGACTCGACCCTCCTGAAAATATGTCCGAAGTATGAGAGACGAAGTCTGGCCATCCTAGCCTTCAAGGAGCACTCTGGCTGCACTTCTTCCAAAATGTATAGTCGTCTCTTATGCTGTCTAAAGAAGGTATTTGAAACGAACAAATCATTGATTTTTCAGAACTCTATCATGCCATCGCCAGCATCATTTCTATCACCAAGGCCATATTTTCCAACTACTGATCCTTCCTCTTTGCTCCCAACTTTTGCATTTTAATCACCGGTAATGATCAATACATCTTGATTGCATGTTTGATCAATTTCAGATTGAAGAAGTTGGTAGAATTCTTCTATTTCCTCCTCACTGGCTTTAGTTGTTGGTGCATAAATTTGAATAATGGTGGTATTAACTGGTCTTCCCTGTAGGCACATGGATATTATCCTATCACAGACAGTGTTGTACCTCATGACAGATCTGGATATGTTCTTTTTGACAATGAATGCAACACCATTCCTCTTCAAGTTGTCATTCCCAGCATAGTAAACCATGTGGTTGTCAGAATCAAAATGGCCAACACCAGTCCATTTCAGCTCACTAATGCCTAAGATATTGATGTTTATGCATTCCATTACTTTTGACAATTTCTAATTTTCCTAGATTCATACTTCATACATTCCATGATCCGATTATTAATGGATGTTTACAGCTGTTTCTCTTCATTTTGAGTTGTGGCCCATAAGGAAACGAAGGTCCCCCGGGCTTCTCTCCAGTGGTCTTTACTCCATTCGTGTCATCACGGTCAACTCTACCTTGAGAAGGCAGCTCTTGCCCAGATAGAGAAGATAAAGCCAAATATTACAACAAAATGTGCACAGATCTGGAGTCAGAAAATCAAAAAGTAAGAACACACTCACATTTCTCAAGCTGGGGGAACTGAAGCAAAATTCAGCCCTCGACTTTCGTTATTAAAGGATTCTCTGGGAAAATTATTGAATGATGCAGAAAGCATCTAAAGAAGATGGAAGGAATACAGAGTCACTGCACCAAAAGGAAATGGTTGACGTTCAACTATTTCAAGAGGTAGCATATGATCAAGAGCCAATGATACTACTGAAGGAGGAAATCAAAGCGCATTGAAGGAATTGGCAAAGAACAAGGCACCAGGAATTGATGGAATAAAAATTGAAATCTTTCAAGAAAGTGAGGCAGCACAGGAGGCACTCATTCATCTATGCCAAGAAATCTGGAAGACAACTATCTCGCCGACTGATTGGAAGAGATCCGTATTTGTGCCCATTCCAAAGAGAGGTGCCCCAAAGGAATGTGAAAATCATTGGACAATATCTTCGATATCCCATGCAAGTAAAGCTTTACTAAAGGTAGTACAGAAATGGCTGCAAGCATACATTGACAGAGAACTTCCAGAGGCTCAAGCCAGATTCAGAAGAGGCCATGGAACGAGAGATACCATTGTTGATGTCCAATGGATCTTGGCTGAAAGCAAAGAATATCAGAAAGATGTTTACCTGTGCTTTATTGACTACGCAAAGGCTTTCGATTGTGTGGATCATGACAAGCTATGGATAACATTGCAAAGTATGAGTACTCCAGAACACTTTATTATGCTCATGAGGAATCTGTACATGGACCAAGAGGCAGTTGTTCGAACAGAACATGGGAACACTGAATGGTTTAAAATTAAGAAAGGTGTGCAACAGGGTTGTATTCTTTCACCATACTTATTCAACCTGTATGCTGAACAAATCATCCGAGAAGCTGGGTTCTATGAAGAAAAACGTGGCATCAGGATTGGAAGACTCATTAACAACCTGTGATATGCAGATGATCAAAAGTGAAGAAGACTTAAAATATTTACTGATGAAGATCAAAGAGCACAGCTTTCAGTATGGATTGCATCTCAATGCAAAGAAAACAAAAATCCTCACCACTGGACCAATAAACAACATTCTTATCAAAGGAGAAAAGATTGAAGTTGTCAAGGACTTCATTCTTCTTGGATCAACTGTCAACATCCATGGAAGCAGCAGTTAAGAAATCAAACGACGTATTGCATTAGGCAAATCTGCTGCACAAGACCTTTTTAAAGTGACGAAGAACAAAGATATCAGCTTGAGGACTAAGGTGCGCCTGACCCAAGCCATGGTATTTTCAATAGCTTCATATGCATGTGAAAGCTAGACAGTAAATAAGGAAGACTGTAGAAGAATTGATGCTTTTGAGTTATGATATTGGAGGTGAATATTGAAAGTGCCATAGGCTGCCAAAAGAACCAACATATCTGTGTTGGACGAAGTGCAGCCAGAATGCTCCTTGGAGGCCAGGATGGCCAAACGTCGTCTGTCTTACTTCGGACATATTGTCAGGAGGGACCAATTACTCGAGAAGGATATCATGTTTGGTAAGGTGAAGGGTCAGAGAAAAAGAGGAAGACCCCCCTACGAGATGGATTGGCCAAGTGGCAGCATTGATGGACTCAAGCGTGGCAACAGTAGTGAGGTTGGCCCAGGATTGGGCAGTGTTTCGTTCTGTTGTGCATAAAGTTGCTGAGTCCGTACTGACTCGATGGCACCTAACAACAACAACAAATAATAGTTATACAAAAAATGTATAAAGCATAATTTTAGAGCTTATGAATTTTCACAAGTGACCACACTTGGGTTACCAGCACCCACCCAAAGAAACAGATTACCACCGGTACCCCAGAACCCTCCACACGTCCCTTTTAATACTGCATCCCAAGGGTAACTGTGACATAGATTAGTTGGATGTTTTGGAACTTTCTATGTATATAAACAGACTATATATCTATTCCCTTCCCTCAATATTATGTCTGTGATATTCACTCATGTTGCTGCAAGTATCATTGGTTCATTCTTGTTCATTGCTGTATGACTAAAATCTATTCATCCAGTCCACTGTTGATGGACATTCCAGCTTAGAGCTATTATGATTAGTGCTGCAATGAATATTATTTTATGTGTCTTTGGTGCACATGACACATTCCTCTTAGAATTTTTTGGAGTGGAATTACTAGCCATACTGTACACATACATTCAGTTTTAATTTTAAGCTTTAACTTCTGAATGGCTTTCTAAAGTAGTTATATATTTTACACCCCAGCAATTGAATATGAGAGTTCCTTTGCTCCACATCCCTTGTCAACACTTACTGTTGTCTTTTTCATTTTAGCTAATCTAGTAAGGACAGACTTTTTATTTTTAAAGTTAAATTTGCTCTGCTAAGTACTTTATATTTTCTCATTACCCAGATTTACAGATGAAAACACAGAACTTGAAGAGTTAAAGAAGTTTCTCAAGGCCACACAGTAAAGGTCAGAGCAGGGCCACCAAGCCTCACTGCTCCCAGCTGCTGTTGTATGGAGCCCAGTCTAGTAATGTGGGAGTCTTTTGATGACAAATCACTGGATATGAATGCAATCATTGGGACATGATGTGAAGCCAAGGCAAATTCAACCAACCCCACTAGGTGCCTGCGGAAGAGTCCTAGAGAAGGTTATACTGGATTAGGGTGGGTCAGACTGGGTCTTTGGACAGGTCAGCTCAGTCCTTGTGTGGATTTACTGTGCTTGACTTAGGTGAAGCTTCAATGGAGAAATCATCAGGAGCTGGATTCTACTCATTGGCAGTTAATAACAGTGGCAACAACAAAGCTCCTGGCACTTCTCAGGGGTGCTCAGTGAAGGTTTGGAAAGAATAAATGAACGTTATAGGATCTGGAAGAGGCCCTGGTGGAACAGTAGTTAAGCACTTGGCCACTAATGGCGGTGGTTTCAATCCACTGGCTGCTTTCTTTACAAGAGCTGTGGCAATGTGCCTCTATCAGGCTGTACAGCCTTGGAAGCCCCATGGGGCAGTTCTATTGTGTCCTTTGTGCTGTTATGACTGCACAGCAACAGGTTTGGTTTTTAATAGGATTCAGAGGTCTCTAAACTAGTTGGTACAATCTTAACCTAAAGGGTGGTGACTCAAACACAACCAGAGGTGCTGCAGAAGAAAGGCCTGCTCCTGTAAAGATTAAGGACAAGAAAATGCAATGGAGTAGTTTTACCCTGTAACACATGAAGTTACCATTAGTTAGAATGGACTCCTAAACAACTTTGTGTGTGTGTGTGTATGTTTGTTGTTGTTTGTTGTGAAGTGCCGTCGAGATTCCGACTCATAGCGACCCTGTATAGGGTTTTGGAGGAGCAGCTGGTGAGTTTGAAACGTAGACTTTGCAGTTCAAACTGCTTTGCAGTCTGGCGCATTAACCCACAGCGCCACGTATATAAGCTTAGAATGGGAATAACTGTACACTTATTATGGTCCTTCCTGGATGGTAGTGGGATAGTTAAAATGACCTTTTCAGGTCTGAGTCTCTAGCGGGTCAGGGAAGGGTGAGAGGAAAGAGCTAGACATACCACCATAGGCAGGGAGGACCCCATCCCCAACCCTTGTCCACTCTAACACTGGGCTTGTGACAGCAACTTACACCGAAAGAACACACACCACAAGGCATGTGTTCCTCTCGAAGCACCCTGTCACGTCCTCCCCATCTTCATGTTGGTCCCTGAACTCAGCAGGGGAACTGGCATCTCCTAGGGAGATGGCGTGGGGATGGGCTGAAGAGGTGTGTTTGTTTTGAAACCAGCTGGCCTGGTCCTGGCGGCTCCGGAGGAGGAGGGCGG
>NW_006408525.1:30902733-30911278 GCF_000296735.1 Chrysochloris asiatica
GGGGCGGGGGAGGAGGAGTTGTTGGAAGAAGGTTATGGGTGGAGGAAAGGGGTGGGTTGAATTTGCTGCTCAATCTCCAGGCCTAGGACTGAAGCTTCTTCCTGCCACCCCTCCACCTGGGATGTCCCAGGAAATTGACTTGAGGGATCCATTATGGAGGGAGGCTTGCGGGGAAGCCAGGGGCCTGGGAGCAGAACCATATGGGGGCTAGAATGAGCGAGGTTGTTTACGGATCCGAATGGGACGGGCTTTGGGAGAAACCTTGTGGGCTGACCATCTCCAGGTCACAGTTTAGCCTAGGCCAAGTTCTGCCAGAGCTGGCTCAACAGCGGCACCTGCTGGCCTGGGACCTCCCTGCGGGGCGGAGCTCTTCCATCACCCTGAGAACCCCGCGGGTGAATCACACTCTTGGTCTCCCCAGCTGTCAGATCAGAAAATGTCGGGGGCCGAGGAATGTCCCGAGTTGGCGATCCCTGCCCTTCCGGCTGCCACCTGTGCCCCTAATTCTATCCAGTTTATCTTGGGTCGGTCCTGGGCCAGCCTAAGGCAGCGCTGAGGAAAAGGAACAGGATAAAGGCCTCTAGCTAGGTAAGGGGGAGTCCTGGTGTGGCGCTGTAGACTAATGCGCTAGGCTGCAAAGTCGTTTGAACTACAAGGTCGGTGGTTTAAGCTCACCAGCCGCTCACCAGGGTTGGAAACTACTCGACAGCACTTAAGAACAACAGCTAGGTAAGGGACTCCTGGCTTGAGTAGGTCTCTGGTTTTTTCTGTTTTTATTTGGAAATAATTTCAAGCTTATAGAAAAGTTGTAAGAATCATATGAAGATCCTCCATACACCCCTTACCCAGGTTCACCAGTTAGCATTTTGCCCATTTCCCCCATGTGGGCTCTCTCTCTGCACATATATTTTTTCTGAACTATTTGCGAGTAAGGAGCTCTGGTAGCGTAGTGGTTACGAATTGGGCTGTGAACCGCAAGGTCAGCAGTTCGAAACTACCAGCGGTTCTGCGGGAGAAAGATGAGGCATTCTGCTCCCTTAAAGATTTACAGCCTCGAAAACCCTGTGCAGGGTCACTCCATGGCACTTAACAACAACAATTGGAGAGTAAAGGAACCCTGTAACAACAACAATTGGAGAATAAAGGAACCCTGGTAGGTAGGATAGTGGCTAAAAGCTCAGCTGCTAACCAAAAGATTGGCAGTTTGAACCCACTAGCTTCCTCTTGGGAACCCTATAGGGCAGTTTAGGGTAATTATGAGTTGGAATAGACTTGATGAGCATGGCTTTGGTTTTTGGTGTAGGATCCAGACCAGGACAATACACGGCATTTTGTTTTAACATCTCTTATTGTTGTTAGGCTGTTTTTAGATGCCATCAAGTTAGTTCTGACTCATAGTGACCCTATGTACGACAGAATGAAACACTGCCCAGCCCTGCATCAGCATCCTCACAATTATGAAGTTTGAGCTCAGTGCTGAGGATCTTCCTTTTTTACGCTGACCCTCTACCAAGCACAATGTGCTTTTCCAGAGACTGGTCCCTCCTGCTAACATGCCCAAAGTATGTAAGATAAAGTCTCACTATTCTTTTTTAAGGAACATTCTGGCTGTACTTCTTCCAAGACAGATTTGTTTGTTCTTCTGGCAGTCCATGGTAACTTCTGTATTCTTCACCAACACCATAATTCAAATGCATCCATTCTTCTTTGGTCTTCCTTATTCATTGTCCAGCTTTAAAATACTTATGAGGTAATTGAAAGCACCATAGTTTGGGTCAGGTGTACCTTAGTCCTCAAAGTGACACCTCTTTGAGCTTCTTTAATCTGGAGCAATTCCGGATCTTTCCTCATCTTTCATGACATTTTCTCAGAATAACAGTAGTTGTGGGCTCTGACTCACGATGACCTGCGTACAACAGAGATAAACACTGCCCAGTCCTACGCTACCCCTTCATGATGTTGTCCATGTTTGAGTGCATTCTTCTGGCTACTGGCTAGTCCTTCTCAACAAGGGCCTCCTTTGTCTCTGCAGACCCTCTACTTTACCAACTATGATGTCCTTTTCTAGTGGTTTTATTTTCCTGACGATGTGTACCAAGTAAGCATACCAAAGTTTCTCCATCCTGGCTTCTAAGGAGCATCCTGGTGGTAATTCTTCTAAGATTGATTTATTTTGTTTTCTGGCAGTCCGTGGCATATTGAATATTCTTCACCAACACCACAATTCAAATGCATTCCAGAATAGAGTCTCCTGGCTCCCCCCTTTTCTTTTAATTGACTATTCCTTATTTTGGACTTGTCTGGCATTTCTTTATTGGTAGATCCAGGTTATGCTTCCCTGGTATGAGACTGGTGGTGGTGGTGATGTGCTGTGGAGTTGGTTCCAACTCACAGCGACCCTGTATAGTGTTTCCGAGTCGGTAAATCTTTACCAGAGCAGAAAACCTCATCTTTCTCCTATGGAACCACTGGTAGTTTGGAACTGCTGACCTTGAGGTTAGCAACCCGACTCGTAACCACTATGCTACCAGAACTCCTTGGTATGATACTACATAAGCAATATTATATTCTTGAGATTCTCTGCCTCAAGGAATCCATGGAACCGCTGAGCCTCTAAGGATTAACACCTCAGTTGTCTGAAAAAATCCTAATCAGATTTCCAAAACACACTAAGAACTGCAGCATCAATTACTCATGTGTTTGGTCTCTTCTGATGCCAGCTTAGACTGTGCCACTCTGTTTCTGCCCCTGCCCCCGCCCTTTCCATCACCACACTTACCCTTGAAATTTAGCTGTTCTTGTTGGAAACATTCTTTCTGAAGACTAGTTGTTGCTGTTGTTGTTAAGTGCTGTTAAGTCCATTTCGACCCATGGCGACCCTGTAGAGGGTTTCCTAGAAGCAACTGGTGAGCTTGAACCGCCTATCCTGTGGTTCAAGCTGACTTTGCAGCCCAGTGCATTAACCCACAGTGCCACACGACTTCCTGAGGGCTATTAGACACTCTAATTGTCTTCCTCAGTCCTCTTCTTAGTCTTCTCCTGCCTGATCTCCTGCCAGGGACTCGAGACTAGGGTCATGCTCCCCAGTCTCTGGATGTCTTCTGCTGTCCCTTCACACAATCCTTCAGTTCTTCAATCATTCCTTCATTCAACCATTGATGAATGCTACCTAGGGTGTGTGGCTGCTTTGGAGGATGAAGGTGTGGCATCTGCTCTTTGGGAGGTGGTTATCTGAGGAAATGCCATAGACCCTGGTCTTTGTTGTGCACCCCAGCCCAAAGTGGAGACATTCTTCTGGTTCTGTTTTCAGATTGGTCTCTTGACACGCTCCTGGGAGAACCGAACCTTCTCTTTCTTCTTCAGCAACCTACGAGGGCAGCCTGAATCTCTATTCCCCTGCCTGGGTATGGGATGCCCCTCAGTCTCCACGAATCCAGACTAGAATGGTTTACTTCTCTCCAAATCTGCCTCCTCCTTTGTCCTTTACCTGTTGTGTCTCCACCATTTCCCCTGTGCTCCAAACCAGAGCTAGGTTTCACTCATCCTTCCCTTACATCAAAGCCATGTCTTCCCTCTGAAAGATCTCTCTTCTTTCTACTTCAGGGCCCTCTCCTGATCTGTTGTTAAATAAATAAAGAAATGTCCTAACCTGTCTTAAGTTCTTTCATTTTTTGATATGCCCAGATGACCACGTCTCTCTTGCCTGATTCAACCCAGTCGCCCACCAAGTTGAGGTGTCATCTCCTTAGTAGTCTAACCAGGATCTTGGAGATGGGGCTTTTGGTTCTTTCCAGATTCTCACTCTTCCCCGATTCTTACAGCCCTCACCCCAGTCGTACCAAACCTGTTAGGTTTTTCTTCCAGGTCATGACACTGTGCCTTTGCACTTGTTTTTCTCTGTCTGGACTGGCTACCCTCCTGTCTCTTTCATCACCTCCCATGAATCCCTTAAATACTCAAATGCTCCCATCTCTGTGAAGTCTCCCCAGCTTCTTCAGGCAGTTCTACCCTTAAACCTGGGCAAGAGGGAGCCTGCTCTGGCCTCTTTCAGTTTCATTCCTCCCGGTAGGGTGATGAGTCCACTGGGAGTCCTGCCTCCCCTGAGAGATTAGCACTGTTCAGTAGAACTTCCTGTGATCCTGGAAACATTCTCTATCTGTGCTGTCCATGTGACTATTGAGCACTTGGCATGTGGCTTCGTGTGACTGAAGAATTGATTTTTTTTACTTTATTGTATTTCAAATAGTTTAAAATGGAAATAGCCACATGTGGCTAATGGGTGCCATACTGAATGATGCTGGTCTAGACCATATCTTAGGTATCTTAGATTCTAGGATTCCTTGCCCCAGAGTCCATGGCATGTGCAGCCTTCCTTTCAGGTCTACCCTCCTAGGGGCAGACCCCATAGGTCTACCCTCCTAGAGGCAGACCCCACAGCTGATGTGTACAATCCTAAGCCTAGGGGTGGCCAAGAGTGCTGTTTGTGGAGGTGTGAGTTGGGGCTGGATGCATGGGCTAGAGTGTCTATCCATTTCTGTGTGAGACCCCTTTTAGTGTAGGACAGAGCTGGGGGCGGGGAGAGACAGGGTGCTCTGCTGGCATTCCTCTGTTCTGGTGCAGAGCTGCAGTTCTAGAACTTCTCATTAAATTAGCTATCCAGGCTCTTATAAAGGCATATTTTCCTGGGAAAGAGGATGGAACCTATTTTATTTATCTGTGTTGGCTTGATTGATACCTTTTAGAGACTGATATCTTTTAGATGACTTATAAGTGGACTTCAATTGACTTCTTACCTTGGACCCACAAATGTCAGGTTGGTCTGGGGTCAGCATTTCTTTTCAGTGTCCCTTGTGTCCACAGAGCCTCCACCTTCACTCATTCTCCTCCCCTGGGCTGTGAGCTCTGGGTCTAATTCTTCTCTGTTCCCCTAGTGTTCACCCTGTGCTGGCACATGGTTGTGTTGTTGTTAAGTGCCGTCGAGTCGGTTCCGACCCATAGCGACCCTGTACAGAGTTTCTGAGGCTATAAATCTTTAAGGGAGCAGAAAGCTTCATCTTTCTCCCACGGAGCAGCTGGTAGTTTCAAACTACTGACCTTGCAGTTAGCAGCCCAATTCGTAACCACTACACTACCAGAGCTCCTTGGCACATGGTTAGCCCACCATAAATATGTATTGAGCAATGAAGTTGCTCTTTTGCTTGCCCAAAGCTAGAGGACCTTGATCTTGGATTTTATCACAGTGGTTGTCCAGGAGACAGACCTTTAAAATCTGGTTGTCTCTGGAGCAGAGGAATGGGCCTAAAGAACTGGGTTCTTGTCTCTGCTCTGCCATTGTCTTGACCTTGGACAAATGACTTAATCTCTTGGAGCCCAGTTTCCTCATCTGTAAAAAATGGGTTAAAACCATCAACTCCTATGTATTACTACGAGGATCAAACTAAATAAGCTCATTTCACAGACACAATGCTTGGTTGTTCAGGAGGTTGTGCATAAATGTTTCTTCAGTTAGCATGTATTAGACTTACTGTGTGAGAGACAGAGACTGGGTTCCTAACTATGGGCAAGTCCTTGGCCTCAAGGATATGCCCACCCTCTCCTGTCAGCATTGGGCATCTGTCCCTCCCATCTCATTTGGCCCCTGGCGGGATTGGACCTCATCTGCCCTACTTTGTGAGGGCAAAATTCATTAAAACACAGGAAGGAAAAGCCCTAAATGGATCTCGGAAGATACTTTCAAACTTGCTCTTGAATACAGAGTGGTGGTGGTGGTGGTTATGTGCCACTGAGTCAATTCCAACTCATAGCAATCCTGGGTAGGGTTTCTGAGGCTGTAAATCTTTGTGGGAGCAGAAAGCCTCATCTTTCTATCATGGAGCAACTGGTAGATTTGAACTGCTGACCTTGTGGTAAACAGCCCAGCTCATCATAATCTGCTGTTACCAGGGCTCCTTTGAACACAGAGTAGCTAAAGCTAATGGAAGAAATGAGGAAGTAAAAAAACTGAACAGAAGACTTCAAAGGGCAGTTCAAAAAGACAAAGTGCAAATATGCAAAGACCTATAGTTAAAAAACCAAAAGGAAAGAACACATTCAGTATTTCTCAAGCTGAAAGAATTGAAGAAAAAATCCAAACCTTAAATTGAAATATTGAATATTGGGCAAAATATTGAACGACACAGGAAGTATCAAAAGAAAATGTAAGGAATACACAGAATCACTGTACCAAAAAGACTTGGTTGACATTTAATCACTTTAGGAGACAGCATATGATCAAGAACTAGTGGTATTGAAGAAAGAAGTCCAAGCTGTACTGAAGGCAAGAAACAAGGCTCCAAGAAAAGATGTCTCAACAAACAGATACAATGCTGAAAGCACTCACTTGTCTATGGCAAGAAATACGGTCAACTGACTGAAAGAGATCCATATTTATGTACATTCCAAAGAAAGGTGATCTAACAGAATGTGGAAATTATCTAACAATATTATTAGTATCATATACGGCAAAATTTTGCTGAAGAGAATTCAGAAACAGGTACATCAGTACATTGACAAGGAATTGCCAGGAATCCATGCCAGATTTAGATGCGGTCATGGGATGAGGGATATCACTGCTGCTGTCAGATGGATCTTGACTGAAAGCAGAGAAAGATACTTACCTGTGCTTTATTGACTATGCAGAGGTATCCAGCTGTGTGGATCATAATGGATTATGGACAACATTGTGAAGAATGGTAATTCCAGAACACTTCGTTGTGCTCATGCAGAACCTGTGCATAGAATCCTGGTATGGTGCTGTGGGCTAATGTGCTGGACTACAAAGTTGGTTTGAGCCACAAGGTCAATGGTTCAAGCTCACCAGCTTGTCCTCAGAAGCCCTATACATGGTCATTATGGGTTGGAACTGACTCGATGGCACTTAACAACAACAGAATCTGTACATAGGCCAGTGGCTAATTGTTTGAACAGAATAAGGGCATACTGCATGGATTTAAATTGATGTGTTTCAGGATTGTATCCTTTCGCCATAGTTATTCAATCTATATGCTGAGCAAATAATCCACAAAGCTGGACTGTTTTAAGAACCACAAGGCATAAGGACTGGAGGAAGACTTTTTAACTATGAGTCAGAGCTGATACCATGGCGTCTAACAATAACAAGGCCTTTGAAGGACCAGACTTTCCTCTTCTGGTTGGGCTAGCAGAGCTGTTTGTAATAGATAGATTGATGAAGGTGATGGCTGTGGTTTGTGTTCTCTGAGCTCAGCCAGATACACCAGAACCTGAGAGAAGATTGTTTCTATGATCGACACAAAGTGTTAACCAAAACTGGTCCCCACTCCCTTTGGATCTCCCATCAAGGAGAAGGTACCCGTTAGACTAGAACTGCAATGAGAGACAGCATGAAAAGTAAGAGGGCCAAGTTATGTGTGAGAGCTAGCTATGCTACTTTCTAACTGGAAGACTTGAGTTACTTTACCACTAGCAGCCTCAGTGGCCTCATTCATTAATACAATGGGTCTAGAATAATCCTATTGGGTCCAGACTCAATGATTACTCCCAAACTCAGTCCTTTAGCCTTTATCCCTCCTCTTTTGAATTCAGAACACACTACTAATAAGCTCGTCCTACTCTACAGCACTTAACAACAACAACAACAACCGATACTCCCAGATACACACAAGCTATTGCTGCAGAGTTGTCATGATCATCATTATCCTCACTTCCATTTTCAGAACATCGTGTGCTAACGGAAGGAGCCCTGGTGGCTTCTTTATATAGTTCAGCTTCTTGGTTTATTTGCTTAGCATACAGATTGAATAAGTATCGCGAAAGGATACAGTCCTAAAACACATCTGTCCCAATTTAAACTCACATTGCATACCTTTGTTCTGTTCAAATGACTGGCCCTTGGTCCATGTACAGGTTCTGCATGAACACGGTTAAGTGTTCTGGAATTCCCATTCTTCACAATATTATTCATTCACACCTTCTAATGCCTTTGCATAGTCAATAAAACACAGGTAAGCATCTATCTGGCATTCTCTGCTTTCAGTCAGGATCCATCTGACATAACCCTGGTTCTACATCCTATTCTGAATCTAGTTTTGAAGTTCTAACAGTTTCCTGTCAATGCATTCTTGCAACTGTTTTTGAATTCAGCAAAAATTTACTTGTATGTGATATTAATGATATTGTTCGATTGTTTCCACATTCTGCTGGATCATCTTTCTTTGGAATGGGCACAAGTATGGATCTCTTCCAGTTAGTTGTCTTCCAAGTATCTTGGCATAAACCAATGAACACGTCTAACAATTGTGTTCATTTGTTAAAACATTTCAATTGGTATTTCATCAGCTCCTGGAACCTTATTGTTTGTCAATGCCGTCGGTGTACCTTGGACTTCTTCCTTTAGTGTTATTATTTTTTGACCAAATGTTACCTCCTGAAATGGTTGAACATTGACCAATTCTTTTTGGCACAGTGGGTTGAACATTGACCAATTCTTTTTGGCACAGTGGGTTGAACATTGACCAATTCTTTTTGG
>NW_006408525.1:30911378-30914414 GCF_000296735.1 Chrysochloris asiatica
CATTGACCAATTCTTTTTGGCACAGTGGGTTGAACATTGACCAATTCTTTTTGGCACAGTGGGTTGAACATTGACCAATTCTTTTTGGCACAGTGACTACGTATTCTTTCCATCTTCTTTTGATGTTTCCTGTGTCATTCAATATTTTGCCCATGTTGTTGTTGTTAAGTGCCATTGAGAAGGTTCCAACTCATAACGACCCTGTATAGGGTTTCCAAGGAGTGGCTGGTGAGTTTGAACCACCAACCTTGTGGTTAGCAGTCCATTACTTATCCAACAGTGTCACACCAGGATAGAATTCTTCAATATCACAACTTGAAGCTTGAATTTTTCTCTTCAGTTATTTCAACTTGAGAAATGTTAAGTGCATTCTTCCCTTTTGGTTTTCTAACTCCTGGATCTTTGCACACTTCATTATAATACTTTACTTTGCCTTTTTGAGCTACTGTTTGATACTTCCTGTTGCTCTTTTACTTCATTATTTCTTAATTCATTTTGCCTATTCTACACTCAAAAGTTTGAAGAAGTACAGTTAGAATGCTCCTTAGAAGTCAGGATGGCCATACTTTGTCTCTCATATTTTGGACATGTTATCAGGAGGGACCAGTCCCTGGAGAAGGATATCTTGCTTTGTAAAGTGGAGGGTCAGAGAAAAAGAAGACTCCCAATGAGATGGATTGGCACAGTGGCAACAGCAATGGGCTCCATTGTAACAACAATTGTGAGGATGGCAGGACCGGGTAGTGTTTTGTTCTGTTGTTCATAAGGTCGCTATAAGTTGGAACGGACTTGATGGCACATAACAACAACAACACAACACTCAAAAGCAAGTTTTAGGATCTCTCCTGACATCCATTTTGCTCTTTTCTTTCTTTCTTGTCTTTTTTGTGACCTTTTGCTTTTTTCATATATGATGTTCTTGATGTGATCCCATAACACATCTGTTCTTTGATTATTAGTGTTCATTGAATAAAATCTATTCTTGAGATGGTCTCAATAGATTTGATCCAAGAAAGACATACTCAAGGTCAAGGTTGCATTTGGGCTGTCATGGACTTGTTTTAATCTTCTTCAGCTTCAACTTGAACTTGCATAGGAACAGTTGATGATTTGTTTCATAGTCTGTCCTTGCCCTTGTTTTGATGGATGATGTTGAGTGTCTTCATCATCTCTTTCCAAGATGTAATCAATTTGATTCCTGTGTATTCCATATGGTGGTGGTGGTGGTGGTGGTGGTGGTTGTGTGCCATGGAGTCAGTTCCAACTCATAGCGACCTTGTACAGGGTTTCCAAGGTTGCAAATCTTTACAGGAGCAGAAAACCTCATCTTTCTCTAGTGGAACCACTGGTAGTTTTGAACTCCTGACTTTGAGGGTAGCAGCCTGACTCGTAACCATTATGCTACCAGAGCTCCTTTGTATTCCATATAGCAAGGAATCTCTATATATTTGCCATTTATATTGCTGACAACAAGTATTTGCAGTAAATAAGTCATTGGTCAAAATTCTATTACATGGTTTCAGGTGTTGTTTCTGTCACCAAGGCCACGTTTCCCAGCTACTGCTCCATCTTAGTTCCAACTTTTATACTTCCATCACTATTAATTAATTATGAATGCATCTTGATTGCATGTTTGATCAATTTCATCTTTGGCATTTAGTTGTCAATGAGTACATTTGAATAATAGTTGCATCAGTTGGTCTTCATCATGGGCATACAGACACTGCCATATCACCAACAGTATTATACTTCAGGATAGACCTTGAAATGTCCTTGACAATAAATGTGATGCTATCCCTCTTCAATTTTTCATTCCCACCATAGTAGACCATATAATTATCTACTTCAAAGTGGCCAGGATACGTCCATTTAAGCTCACTAATGACTAGGATATTGATCTTTATGGCTGCCAGTTTATTTTTGACAATTTCTAATTTTCCTAGATTCAGACTTCATACATTCCCTGTTCTAATTATTAATGGATATTTGCAGCTGCTTCTTTTCATTTCATGTTGTGCCATACAGCAAAAGAAGGTTCCAGAACTTTCACTCCATTCACGTCATTAAGGTTGACTTGACTTTGATTAGGAAGTTCTTCTCATCGTAAATATTCCATTAGCTTGAGGTATTTGTCTATTTTTCTTGTGATTTCTGCTTTATGACTTTCAAGGTTGTGTTACTAGGTTCATGCAATGGTAGAACAGTTATATCTTCCTGATAAATGGACACAGGCAAGTATCTCCACCACCTGCCCCTGCAGAGTGGACTTAAAAACAATTTATCCAACGATATCACCATTTATTCATCTAGACACTAATGAGGGGGAGAATGTCTCTGATACTACTTCCTACCTTATGAGGCCACAGGCTTTGTGTTGTTTTGGTCTTGTTTTGTGCTTTTTCATTGTATCTGGCCTTTGGGTGTTTTTCTTTTCCTGCCAGCTCAGCCTTGCATTGATCAAATATGCAATTGAAATACATTGATGATTTCTATTGATTGAAATGTGAAAGTTGAAAACAAAGAGGAAGGATCAGTAGTTGGAAAATATGGCCTTGGTGATATAAATTATGTTGGAGATCAAAAATAGAATTTTGCAAACCAACAACTTATTCATTGCAGCAACATAAATAGCAACTATGCACTTGGACCTCATGAATTGGAACACATAGGAATCAAATTGATTATGTATGTGGGAAGGGGTGATGGAGAAGCTTAATATCATGAGCCAAAACAATGCCAGATGCTGACTGTGGTACAGATGATCAATTGCTCATATTCCAATTCAGGTTGAAGCTGAAGAAAATTAAAACAAGTCCAGGAGAGCCAAAATATGACCTTGAACATATCCCACCTGAATTTAGAGACCATCTCAAGAATGGATTTGATGCATTAGATACTAATGACTGAAGACCACAGGGATTGTGGGAAGGCATCATACAGGAAGAAAAGAAAAAGTCATGAAAAACACAGGAAAAAAAGAAGAGACCAAAATGGATGTCAGAAGAGACTCTGAAACTTTCTATCCAGTGTAGAGAT
>NW_006408525.1:30914839-30916980 GCF_000296735.1 Chrysochloris asiatica
TTTCAACAAACTAATGCAGCATTGGAGATATTCACTTCTCTGTGCCAAGATATTTAGAAAACTCCATGGCCAACCAATTGGAAGAGATCCATATTTGTGTCCATTCCAAAGAAAAATGACCCAACAGAATGTGGAAATCATTGAACAATATCATTAATATTACATGCAAATAAAATTTTACTGAAGAGAATTAAAAAATAGTTGCAGCAGCACATTGGCAGTGATCTGTGAGAAATTTCAGTCAGATTCAGAAAAGGACATGGAACAAGGACTATCAATGCTGATGTCAGATGAATCTTGACTGAAAGCAAAGAATACCAGAAAGATGTTTACTTGTGCTTTACTGAGTATGCAAAGGCATTCAACTGTTTGGGTCATAACAAACTTTGGATAACATTGCAAAGAAAGGGAATTCCAGAATATTTAATTGTGCTCATGAGGAACTTGTACATAGACCAAGAGACAGTTGTTAGACCAGGACAAGGGATTAAAATGGTTCAAAATCAGGAAAGTTGTGCATCAAGATTATATCTTTTCACTATACCTATTCCATCTGTATGCTAAGCAAATAATCTGAGAAGCTGGATTATAGCAAGAAGAACATTTCTTTAGGATTGAAGGAAGACTCATTTACAACTCATTTATAGCAAGAAGAGCATTTCATTAGGATTGAAGGAAGACTCACATGCCGATGACACAATCTTGCTTGCTGGAAGCCAAGAGGACTTGAAATAGTTACTGATGAAGCTCAAAGACTATAGCCTTCAGTATGGATTGCACCTCAATGTAAAGAAAACAAAAATCCTCACAACTAGACCAATAATGATTTAATGATAAATGGAGAAAAGATTGAAGTCAAAGACTTCATTTTGCTTGAATCCATAATCAATGCTCATGGAAGCAGCCGTCAAGAAATCAAACGATGTGTTGCATTGGGAAAATCTGCTGCAAAAGAGCTCTTTAAAGCATTAAAGAGCAAAAAGATTACTTTGAAGACTAAGGTGCACCTGACTCAAACTATGGCATTTTCAATCGTCTCATTTGCATGTGAAAGTTGGACAATGAATAAGGAAGACTACAGAAGAGTTGATGCACTTGGATTATGGTGTTGGTGAAGAATATTGAAAGTACCATGGACTTCCAGAAGAACAAACAAATCTATCTTGGAAGAAGCACAGCCAGAATGTTCCTTAGGAGCAACAATGACTTCATCTTTCGTATTTTGGACAGGTAGTCAAGAAGGATCTGGAGCATGACATCATGCTTGGTAAAGATCAATGGAAAACGGGAAGACATTCAATGTGATGGACTGATACAGTGGCAGCAACAATGAACTTAAACATAACAACAACTTGAGGAGGATTCAGGACCGGCCAGTGTTTTGTTTTGTTGTGCATAAGGTCATTGTGAATCAGAACCGACTTGACGGTACCTAACAACAAGAGCCTTACATTGAAAATAACACACACACACAAATATTGTATCTCTGTAACATATTTTTGGGATTTTGTACCAGAAGGAAGGATTCTTGGTAGCTCAGTGGTTAAGTGCTCTTTTCTAACCAAAAGTTTAACAGTTCAAATCCACAAGCCTCTCTGTGGGAGAAAGATTTACAGCCTTGGAAACCCTCTGGCACAGCTCTACTCTGTCCGGTAGGTTGTGTGATTGTTAAGGTTTTGTGTCAACTTGGCTGGGCCAGGATTCCCAGTGGCTTGGCAGTTGATGTGTAGTTGGTTATCCCCATGGTGAGATCTAATACAGGCAGAGTTAACTCTATGATGGTTGACTATGAGCAGTCAATCAACTGAAAGGATATTTCCTTGGGAGTGTGGCC
This sequence comes from Chrysochloris asiatica, assembly GCF_000296735.1. Lineage (NCBI taxonomy): Eukaryota > Metazoa > Chordata > Mammalia > Afrosoricida > Chrysochloridae > Chrysochloris > Chrysochloris asiatica. The sequence continues at coordinate 30,916,674 of NW_006408525.1, forward strand.
TGCTCCCCATATAATGGACATGCAGGATAAGTTGGTTATTTTCTTTTCTGCTGGATTTGGATCTCACATCTGGGTCATCCTCCAACCTTCTGTTCTTTGAACTTGTATCAGTGCCCATTCTATTGTTTGTCTGCTCGTCTGCTTACTGGGCCTGCCTACCGATCTTGGCTCACCTGGCCCAGACTTGGGACTCCTGTCTGCTTGTCTGCCTGCTGGGCTCACCTGCCAAACTTGGCTCTGCTGATTTGGACTTGGGACTCTCCCACCTCTACAATTGTGAGCCATTTCCTTGATATAAACTTATATA
>NW_006408525.1:30917093-31007002 GCF_000296735.1 Chrysochloris asiatica
TGCTAATGAGGTCCTAGGGTGGCACAGAGGGTTTGCATTTGGCTACTAACTTGAAAGGTTGAAAGTTTGAACTCACCCAGTGGCACCACAAAAGAAAGACCTGATACTGTCTATTCCACAAATATTATAGGGAGGAAAACAGCAACAGGTTTGCAATTTTGTTTTGTATACTAATGGGAATCCCTGGGTGGTATAAATGGCTAACATGCTCCACTTGGCTGCTGACCAAAACGTTGAATGCTAGAGTTCATCCAGAGGCGACTTGGAAGAACGACATGGTGATCTCCTTCAAAAAAATGAGCCATTGCAAAACCTTACTCAGATACACATGCGGTTGCCATTAGGTGGAGCAACTGATGGTGAGGGATGTGCTAAAGATTTTGTACACAGAATTTTTGATACTTTGTCCAAAAGATTTTCCAATTTCTGTTATGAATTCTTTAATCCATGAATTTATATTTTGACATTTCACATGCATGAACTTACCTTTTAGCTTTTTGTTATCATTTTGATTACTGATTTTTAATGAATTACATTGCTGTCAGAGATGTAGTCTATATAATATTTTTTAATTGCTCAAGGCTGACTTTACGATCCAATAGGTGGCCAATTTTGTCAATGTTTCATGTGTGAGTGAAAGCAAAAGTACGCTCACTGATTGTTGGCTGGAGTGTTCAAATGATTCTATTAGATTGTTCAAATCTATATCCTTCCTGAATCTTTTGTCTGTTTGACAAAGAAATACCAATTCCAGAGGAAGGTGGTGAAATATCCTGTTGTTAGGTGCTGTTGAGTTGATGCTCGTGACCCTGTGTAAAGCACTGCCTATTCCTGTGCCATCCGGTTTAAGCCCATTGTTGCAGCCACAGTGGTAACTCATCTCATTGAGGGTCTTCCTCTTTTCACTGACCCTCTACTTTAACAAGTATGATGTCCTTTTAAGGAGTCTCCTGGCTGTACGTCTTTCAAGACAGATCTCTGCTCTTCTGGTCCACTCAATATTTTTTGCCAACACCACAATTCAGATGCGCCGATTCCTTCTTGGTCTTCATTGTCCCATTTTCATATGTGTACGAGGTGATTAAAAAAACACCATGGCTTGGGCTGGTGGCTCCGTAGTCCTCAAAGATACTTCTTTTCATTTTGAACACTTTAAAGAGGTCTTTTGCAGCTGATTTGCCCAATGCAATACATTGTTTGATTTCTTGACTGCTGCTTCCATGGTCGTTGATTGTGGAGCCAAGTAAAGTAAAATCTTCGACAACCTCCTTTATATTGAGGTATAATTCATACGGAAGGCTGTAGTCTTTGATCTTCATCAGTAAGTATTGTAAGTCCTCTTCACTTTCAGCAAACAAGGCTGTGTCACATGGGGCAATTCTAGTTTGTCTTATATGGTGGCTGATGGGTCAGAATTGGCTCCACAGCAATGGGTTTTTGGTGTTGGTTCCAGAAGGGATTCTCTGAGCATCACGTCCATCTAATTTCTGGAATTGTAAGTCCTAGTGTGGCACTGAAGGCTAAGCACTGGACTGCTGACCATAAAATGAGTGGTTCAAACCCACCAGCTGCTTCTTGGAAACCCTATACAGGGTCACTGTGAGTCAGACCAACTCAAGGGCATTCAACAACAACATCATTTACATATAATTTCACTTAATATTTTAAACAATTCTGTGAAATCCTGCATCTTTTCAGAAGGGAACACTGAGGCTCAGGGAGTTAATGATAGGATTCAGTTCTTAGTCCTCACGTGACGTGGAGTAAGTTACTCAAGAGGACACTCAGCCCTGGGCTAATAAGGCCGGCCCTACAGGGCAGCTTTCTGGATTAGAATGACCCATAGAAAGTGCCTACCACAGCACTTGGAACGTGGTCAGTGCTCAGAAGATGTCAATGACCACTGACCATGTCCACAGGAAGGAATGCGTGTCCTGTTTTCACTGGGAGGCACAGATTGGTCAGGGAAGTTCCCTTCCTGGTACAGACCTAGACCCATCCCGAAAGGTTCTGATTTTGACATATGTCCAAAGTTGGGCACCTAGAGCTCTGGGGTATGACTCATGAAGTGTTCTCTGTCCCAACTACGCAGAGGTGTCATTTGGGGGGACAGTGTAGTGAGGTCCATTTCTCATCTACCTAGGTAGCTTTTGTATTTTAAATTACCTTTTTGATGAGGTAATCAATACATAGGGTTCAAAAATCAAAATGATAATAGGAAAGAATAATGATGAATCCGAAAAGCAACTTACAACATGAATGAATTCAGAGGACATTATGCTAAGTGAAATTATTGTTGGTAAGAGCTTTTGAGTCAGTTTCAAATAGGGTTTCTGAGGAGCGGCTGGTGAGTTTGAACCATCAACTTTGCGGTGGAGTGCTTATCCTACAGTGCCACACCAATTAGTCAATCACAAAAGAACAAATATTGCATGAAACCAATTGTAAAAAGTTAAGAAAATGGTTTCTTGATAAAATGAACATTCTATGATGGTTATCTGGAGTTTGGGCAGAGAGGGAAAATTATTCACAAGCTAGAGAGTAGACACGTGTTAACATGCGTGACAGGGCAGGAAATATACAACAGGAGGAAGGTTGGCAGAGAAAAGATGAAAGTAGCAGGAGATACGGGGAGGAATGCAAGAGTTAAAGTGAATAGAGGTAAATAATGTTAACTGATGGTACATGGGTGGAGAGGATTGCAATCATTGTAATGAAACAAAGTTTATGATTTCTTGAACGTAAAACTGATGATCTGCTCTGTAAACCTTCACTCAGTTCACAATAAAAAGTTTAAAAAAAATGATATAGAAAAAATTCACTGTAAAGTCTTGTACCACCCTACCCTTGTCCATGCTAAGGTTCACCACATTTACTTTTTCTCTATGCAAATTCAAGCCAATATAAACATTTATTCTTATTTCCACCTCCCTTTCTTACAAAAGTTAGCATAGTGTATATGCTGTTCTGCATCATGTTTTTGCTTAAAATATATACTTGAAGATGTTTCCATATCATTACCTGACATCCTTTTTTAATATAGCTGTGTAGTTTTCCATAGTGGGGAAATACCATAGTGTACACAACTTGCATTGTTCAATATAGTAGCCATTAGCCACATGTTGTTAAGTGCCATCGAGTCGGTTCCAATACATAGTGACCCTTGATAGGGTTTACAAGGAGCGGCTGGTGTGCTTGAACTGCCAACCTTGCATTTCAAACGGCTCTGCAGTCTGGCGCATTAACCCACAGCACCACACCAGGACTCCATAAAGCTAGGTAAATCGAAATTATTTTAAATTGAGTAAAATTTAGATTTCACTTCCTCAGTCACATTAGGCACATTTTGTATACTCAAAAGCCACATTGGTTTACTAGCTACCAGACTGGAAAGTGCAGAGAACAAACAATTCCAGTATCACTGAAAGTTCTAAAGGATAGTGTTGAGTTATCCAATCCCTTCTAACTAGACACTTGATTTGTTTCCAGCCTTTAGGCATTTCAGTGATGATGAGGTGCGTCCCTGGCGTGGAGGAGGGCTGTGCTGGGAATTCTGGGTTTTTAATCTCAGAGATCACAGGCTGTGAGGCACCTGCAAGTAGAGGGCTTTGAATTTGGGGCAAAAGCTTGGCCAGAACCCAGAAAGAAAGTGGTCCCAAAGACTACGTCACCTGCTTAACCCTAACGATCTACTCTTTCTTTCCAAAATGCAGTCACGTTTTCTCGCATTTGATATTTAGCTAAGACTTCTTAAGCAATTACATGGTTCAAAGTCCTGCTCTGGGGATACAGGGACAGAAAAGATACAGTCCCTGACTTGGAGAAACCCACAGTCTGAAGGAAGAGACAAATCACTACCTGCTTTTTGACAAGGACTTTCAAAGCCACCTTACTGAAGATCAAAAAGGCTGATAATACACATCAGTGAAGATGTGAAGAAACCGGCAATATCATCCATTGTTGGAGATACAAATTGTTGTGTGTGCAAATCGGTACAAACTTTTTAGAGGACAATTTGGTGAAATCTATTTAAAAAAAATTTTTAAACCTTTGACTCAGCAATGTCACATTTATTAATTTATCTTGCAGCTGTACACATTAAGTGCAAATATATATAATAAGTTATTTCCTGAAGGCAGCATTGATTGTAGTAGCAAAAGGTTGGAAATAAATTTTAACACAACCCTATACTATATTGTAGTTGTTATTAAGTATCATCAAGTCAGTTCCAACTCATAGAGACTCATAGGGTTTCTGAGGCTGTACTCTTTGCGGGTGCAGAAAGCCTCACCTTCTTCCTGCAGAATGGCTGGTGGACTCCAACAACTGACCTTGTGGTTCACAGTCCAGTGCTTATCATACAGAGCCACTGTGATCCCATATACTATATTATTATATATATACTATATATATATTGAAGATAGCAAGGTGCTATTATTATCTCTCTCACACACACACTGCTAAATGATTTGTATATGCCCAAATTATCAGTAGATAACAGATCCAGAAATTTACATGTAAACTCTTAAGAGTGGTTGTCTATGAGGAGGTAAGGAGGACAGACAGAAGACTGGTCATATAGAAAACCATGGTTTTCATTGTACGTGTTTCCGAACCTTTTAAAAATAAGACACCAGCTGAGTATTCACAAGCAAGTAGGTTAAGGGAGTTCCTGGGAAAACTGGGTTATTCACCTTATCTCTGAGTGGCGGCATCAGAGCTAATCCTTCCATCAAAGGTGACAAGGCAATAATCCAGAAATGTCATCCAAACTGTGTGATTATATCTCTTATCACCACGGGAGACTGCGCTCTATCTTAGTTGTCATACCTCCTATGCCCAGCAGGGGGAAGTACAGACCCACAAAAGCATTGGTCCCCAACCTTGCCATAAGGATCCTTTCTAGGATTTCCTTCTCTGTTATCTCCAGGATTGGAAAGATACTTCCTTCCAAGCCGACCAAATTTATTAGGTAACAATTGATTAAACTACGGCCTCCTTCCCACTTTTTCTTTTTCTTTTTTTTTGCAAGCCATAGCTCCTATGGGCATTCAAGAGAGAATTCAAAATGACATCATCTCCCGGTTTAAATTCCTGTCAGTAGCTCTGGACAATCTGAGAATGAGGGTAGAAGGAGGACAAGGCTATCAGGGGACGGGACACTTAAGACCTGTGTGCTGCTCTAGAGAAAACCTGGGGCTCATTCAGTGAGTCCTCAACCAAGTACAACCCCAACCCCTCCAAAAAAACCCACCTATTGCCATTGAATTGATTCCAACTCATAAGGTTTCTGGGATTGTAAATTTTTAGGGAAACACACAGTCTCATCTTTCTGCCAAGGATCATCTGGTGGGTTCAAGCTTCGGCCTTTCAGTTAACAGCCCAAGGCTTATTTCACAGCGCCAACAGGGGCTACTGGGGGTCCCCACAAATTTAATGGGGCTGAGAGGCACAAGTGAAAGAAATGCAGGCTGGGGATTATACCACAGCTCAGAGTTCTAACCCCTCCCCATACTTTCTTGACCTTCTGGTCTAACCTGGAAGGAAGGGTGGGCAGGACAGCAGCTCCGGGGTAGTGTACGAAGAGTCTTGGATTCTGAAGGAGGATAGCCCAGAGACCCGTTATTGGCTGTTATTAGCTGTGTGCTTCTGGGCAAGTCACTTTTCCTCTGAGCTTCAGTGGCCCCGTTTCTAAGAAGCGGAGATCAATTTTTACTTACCCTGGCTATTGTCAGAATGAATGAGACGCCCTAGGATTGCTTTTGTAATTGACGGGCGTTTATTGTTATTCTCCAAGACCAGAGGCCACCTTAGGTCTCTGGAAGGAGGTGGGTTTTTTTTTTTTGTTTTTTTTTTCTCTCCTCTGCCTGCTCAATTCCCAGCCTCTCTGTTGTCTTGAATCCTTCCTTACCCAACCCCTGCGCTTTTCTTTGGTATCGTTAGGTGGTCCCCAGCTTCTCGCAGCCAGTCCCTTTTCATGGGCGCCCCCATACTAAAAATCACTGGGGATGCAGGCGCAGGCGCAGAGTTGGTCGAGGGTGGGACAGGTGGCGGGGTCTACGTTAGTCTGGGTTCGCGACCCCCGCCCTGTTTCGGGGTTCTCATTTGCAGATGGCTTCCACTGGTCCTCGGCTCATCTCTGGGCTAAAAGACGAGGAGAGAAACCAGGGGTGGGGGGGGCCTGTTAGGAGGCTCCAACCTTTTCTGTCGGGAACCCGAGAAGGGGGATGCATGTGTACCAATTCCGAATCACCATAGGTCATCCAGCAGCGCTTGCTGTTGCTAAGAATCTTTAATTCGGAGGTTTGCCCTCTCGGGCCTCCCCGCCGTGACCCCTTCCCCAGACCTGCCAGTGTTCCGGCTGGAGCCGGCGGGAGATGTAGTTCTAGGACCCGGAGGCGCCTCTGAGCCGGCCGCCGCCTCTGGCCTCGTCTTCGTCGCCTACCGCTCCGGCAGGTGAAGCGGCGCCGGCAGCCCCCTCTGCGACGGCAGGTGACCCGGCCAGCCGCCCCTCCCGCCACACCATGGCTGTTGGGGACCCTCGGCTAACCGGCGCCCGCCCCCTCCCTCCAGCCCGCCCCCCTGGGGCTGGGTGCGCAGCGGCGGTGGCGGCGGCGAAATGCGGTCTGCGCGCACGGGGAGCGGCAGCAGAAGTTCGAAAATCGCCGAGGGGGAAGCCAGCGCCGCAGCTTCCTGCCCCCGGCCCAGCCCTCGGGCCCCGGCGGCCTGCAGCCTGACTTCCTCCCCGCGCCCTGCAGCTCACCGCCCGGCGTCCTCGAACCGGGCCGCCGGGATGGGACGCCGCGCCCCGGCCCCAGCGCGCCACTGAGTCGAGCCCCCAGTCGCCGCGAGCTGCTGCTTCGGTCACCCTCGGGCCTGGAGCCTCGTCCCTCGCTCCCCGGAAAACTGGATTTCCGAGGCTGGAGGCGCCTGGCCGACTGGGTGGGGACCACCATGGGCAACGCGGCCGGCAGCGCCGAGCAGCCCGCGGCCCCCACTGCGTCGCTCCCCAAACAGCCCGCGACTCCCAAGCAGCCGATGCCTGCGGCGGGCGAGCTAGAGGAGAGGTTCAACCGGGTCCTGGTGAGTGCTACCCCGGCTGCGCGCAGGGCACGGGCGGGGGCTCGACACACGTCCCGGTCCTCTGGGGCTCAGGTGCCGCTTGGAGATCCTCGGTCCGGCGGCTGCCCCCCTTCAGGGGGTGGAAGTGACCGTGGCTTCCTTCGGAGTGACTTAGCACTCTCCCCCCAAAACTTTCTTCTGAAACAGACAGGTTTCCCTCCCCAAGACGCCACCGCCTCCCACCCCCTACCCCACACCTACCACCCCTGGGGTCTTGAGGTCTTAAACAAAACGTCCAGCAAGGAAGTGTAAAGCGGAGCACGCCATTGGGTATTGGGGCTCCCCCATCCGCGCTACAAGCAGGCCCAGACACTGGTGGTGGTCTAGAGCATCCGCCTCTCAGTCCTCGCGGATCAGAGACTATAGGGGCTTCACCTTAACCTCCAGGGAGCAGGAGAGGGAGTTGAGGTGTCTATTTGTTCCACATGGCTACTGGTTGTTGGGTTATGGCGACAGGGTGTCTTCCTCTTAACCCCATTTATCGCGGGAAAGTGTCTGTAGGTCATGTCTTGGACAGTACTATCCATCTATATTAAAGGGATAAAGTCCAGAAGTCCCCCTGATAGGACTGGGGGGCGGGCTGGGCTAGTCACTGGGGAGGACTCCATATGTTTAGGTGGGGCCTGGGAGTATTGGGCTGGGTTAATGGGGTGCAGGTTCATGTGGACACCAAAGCAGAGTCAAGGGATCCCATGAGGGGGGTGGGAGGGGAGGCACAAGTGGGGAGGGGGAAGGGCTACTCATTCTCACTTCCCCCTCCCTACCTCAGCCTGCCTTGCCTCCTTCTCTAACTGTTTGCTGTCTGCCGTCAGCCTTCCATTGCTGGACACTGGATGACAGGCGAATCAGGCCATGCCTTTTCCCAGAGGCCCTTCCCAGAGCAGACTGGCACTGCAGGGCAGAAGGGTGGGAGCTGTCCAAGCCTGGCAGCTCAAGTCTTCACCACCCCTCTACCTCCTTCTCCCCCACCTGCCCACCCCCCCAACTACACATTAGACCTTCTGCCTGGCCCCACTGGACACCTCCTAAGTTCCTGAAAATCTTGGCTACTGTTAACTGGCTTGATTAGGGGAGGGGAGGGCCCCTAAGGGATGCCTCACTCCAGGCTACCCCAGACTTCCCCATTTCTCCACCTGCTCCTTTCCCATCTCCCCAAACTCAGAGCCTGACCAGGCAGAGCTGAGCTGAGCAGATGGGTGCCGAGGTGGGAATGGGAGGATGAGGGGGCCATTTGAGGAGACTGAGCTGGTGGCAGGTCTGTGGACCCCACTAGCATGATGGGGCCATAGATGTCTCAAGTGCATGTCTGGGGCTGGAGGCTCTCAGGGTGAGGCCCAGACTCCACTCACTCTGTTACATACACTAATGGGGAGGAACCCTGTGAATAATTCAGATGGGTGGAAATCCACAAGCTGGAGGGCGAGGTTCTTGATGCCTGCCATGTATAGGACTTTATTGCTGTAACTCTGATTGCCTGGGTCTGACACTTTGGGAGTCGCTGAGTACTGGAGAGTGGAGGAGTGAGGCTCAGAGCTAGGTCTTAGAAATGCCCTTGTGGATAAAGGGTGGTAGTTGAGTAGACACTCAGAACAGCAGCATCTGCTGGCCTCATCCCCAGGAACCCCAATGTTAATAATACTTCACTGTCTTTCTGGGCAAGGTTCAGCCTGTCCCTTGCCCTGTTGTGGCAGGATAAACTCAAGGTCGTTTGGCTAAGAACCTGATTCTTCTCACTTGCTACCAGCAGGGACATTTGCCTTGACTTGGGGTGACAGCCTTGACCCCTGCCTGAGTCTGCCCAGGGCTAAAGATCGAGCTGAACACACAGACCTGGCAGTGGGTATTGCCAGGGAGGTCTCCATCTGACCCCAGCCACAATGGCTTCTTTGGTCCCTAGGGAATGTTTGAGAAGACCCTTTGGCTTGTTGATGGCAATCGGCTATCCCCTCAAAGTGCCCAGTTTTAATGGGAAAAATACAACCCTACTTTGGGGTCTAGTCAAATGACCTCAGAGAACCCCCCACTCCATTCTCTCAAGCTCAGCCTTTTTACCCTGGAGGTGTGTGTGACACCCCAAATTACTCCTCCTCTCCTGGCTGTGGGCCCCTCCTGTAGGTGAGGAGATTTAGGAAGCCAGCTCTTTCTTCTTCTGGCCAGTCTTGCTCTTATGGGGGTGACCTGTGAGGCTGCAAGAGTGAGGGGTGGCCTTAGTTAAAATGAGGGTAGGGAGGAAGAGCAGGTTGAGCCCGGGTTTGGGCTGCTGCCCAGCCACAGGTGCCTGGGAAAACCAGGCAGCCCCATTCCGCTCTCACCTCTCCCACGCCCATGCCAGAGGCTGGGTGGCTTCTAGTCCTCAACTCCTCCCTTGTGGGCAGGCAGGGCCAAGGATTGAGAGGGCTAGGTGCTCTTCCCAGGTTAGCCAGATGGCCAGGTATGTTCTTGTTAAGTCCCATTGAGTGGGTTCTGACTCATAGCAGCCCTGTTTGTTGAGTTTGAACCACTGACCTTGTTAGCAGTCAAGTGCTTATCCTATAGGGCTACACCAGGAGAGCCAGGACACCCCTGATTGTCTGGGGAGGGTGGAGCTGTAAACTTGGGGCAGAGGTTTCAAAGTCACCTGGTAGGGTAAAAGAAGCCCTGGGAGGTACTGAGAAAGGTGTACACAAGGCGGAGGGTGATTCTGACGCATTGGTGGGGTCTGAACCCTGATGGGGGCCAGCATTCTGGGATGTTAATCTTAGCATGTACCCAAGGACGTGGGCACTAGACTAGGCTATGTGGGGAGGATGTGGACCCTGGGTGTCCTTTCTGTGGCTGGTCCCTCCCTGTCTGGGCCTGGTAGTTGAGAAGCAGGAGCAGGTGTCTTGGTTCTGAGACTTGGGACTGAACTCCTTTCTCTGAGGTGGAGCAGAGTAAGTTTTTATGTTATGTTGTGTATGCACTTTTATTGTCGTTGAAAATATACACAGCAAAATATACACCAGTTCAGCTGTTTCTGCATGCACAATTTGGTGACCCAATGTACTCAGGGTCTTCTCACCCGCCTTTCCTGAGTTATTTTTCCTCCATGAACATAAACTCATTGGACCCTGAGGCTCCTATCTTACTATCACCGGTACGATCCCATGTAACCCACCCAAACCAAACTCACTGCCATTAACTCGAGTCCCACTTACAGTGACTCTGGGGAGGGTTTCTGAGACTAACTCATTAAGGGAGCAGACAGCATCATCTTTGTCCCCACAGAGTGATGGGTGGGTTTAAACCGTCAACCTTATGGTTAGCAGTCCAATGCTTATCCTACAGCACCAGGTCTCCTTTCATCCCATACAGGTAGATCATAAAAAAAACAGAATGCTCATTCTTGACTAGTTCGGCTAAACAATTGTTTGATTTTAGGACAACTTCAGGGGATATTTTTGGTTTAAGGTTTAAAGATGATCTCAGGGTAATAACTTCACAGGCCTACCCAGCCTCCATGGATCCATAAAGCCTGGGTGCCATGAGAAGTTGAAATTCCATTGGGAGTAGAAGAGGTTTGGGAACATGTAGCTATGGGGCCTCACTTACTCAAGGCCTGCGTGTCCCACCTCTGGGATGTCTAACACAAAGGACCCCAGAAGGGTTGTGACCATGTGGTCAAATGCTGTGCTGGGCAGAGGTTGGGGTAGTATTCCCAGTAGACAGGGCTGACACTTGTTGACCCTGGAAACCCAGGGATGTGGTGGGCATGACTCATAGGGACTTCTGGGGTTGGCGAAGAACTGGTGAGATGGGTCAGAACAGGTGGGACCACTCTCAGGGCCGCCTCTGCTTTTTTGCTGCAATAAGGAACCCTGGAAGGTGGGTCAGGCCTCCTTGCCTCTGAGCGGGGCAGGGGCGACTCAGGGGAAAAGCAAAGTAGCTTCCTAGGCTTTTGAGCCATGAAGTTTGGGGTTTGAATTTCATCTTTGCTGTTTACTACCTTGTGATCTTTAGTAAATACTTAGCCTATTTTCTTCCCATGTAAGAAGAAAGCGTTAATGGTGTATGTTGGCTTTCCAGGATTGTTGAGGGGATTCTGTGAAGTTACACTTAACGCAATGTTTAGTCCAGTCCATGTGCAATAAACGCTCTCTCCTGTGAGGAAGAGGATGATGACAAAGACCTCCCTGTCCTGGGCCCCTGTGCAGCGAAGGAGTCCAGGTTCTACCTCTCCCCTCCCTCAACTCCATTTCCAGGACCACCCAAGGTTTCTGTATGGCCCTGAGGAGACCCCATTACAGGACAGGCTGCCATCACTGGAGTCAGCTACAAGGAGGCCTAGGTAGAAAACCAGTGGTTGGAAACCACGATGGGCGAGGCCCACCTCCCTTGAAGGGTGGAGCAGCCATGGTACTAACGGTAGCGGTAGCCCGTGCATGAGGAGGGGGTGGAGAGGTCTCCACTTCCCTCTGAGAAAGGGTGTGTTGGGGGGGGGGTTCCCCAGTGAGTAAGAGCTCAGTGTGGGCAACAACAGGAAGCCGTAGGGTGCTGGGTGGCAGGAAGTGGGGCTGGCTGTTCCTGGTTCTTCAGATGGGGGAGGAGGACTGGGCTAGGCTGTCTGTAGGAGACCCCCAGAGGGGCCTAAACCATCTCCTTTCATGTTCCTTCTTCTGAGGAAACTCAGTCTTCTTACTGTTTATCTGCTAGGTCATCTTGGGCTAGTGACTTAATCTCTCTGTACCTTGCTTTTCCATTTGTGAAGTGGGGATTGTAATAGTAGGGTCCTTGTTGAAATTTAAATGAGATAATAGATGTAAAGCACTTAGACTGGGACCAGCACAGGGCAAGTGCTGTTGGGGTGTTGTTACCCTCCTCCTCCTCCTGCCAGCTGGCATTATACTGGCAGTGCCTTCTGTTCTGGCTCCCACTCTATTGGCCCTTGTCCTTGCCATGGGGACCCCTAAGCCCCAAAGGGAGAAGCTGTTAATTTTTGGTGGTTCCAAGCACCCTCTACCTAGGACTGAGTCATCCCAGAAACCCCCCTTTAAACCTAGAACTGTTTATAAGAGTTCTAGAAAATCTATATTTAAAATATTTTGTAAAAAGTAGATAAAATGGTTTGTTTTGGGGGATGCACTGAGAGCTTTAGAACCAAGGTACAGGCCCTATGGTGGGAGGAGGGGAAATGGGTGAAAGACGCAGTGGGACAGCGGGGAGAATCCTGCAGGGCTAGCTTGAGACTGGAGTTGGTATACATTTCAGAGGCATCCTGGGACTCGGAGGGCTGGGCCTCATGAAGTGGGGGCAGCTGGGTTGGGATGCAGACTCAGGTCTGCTGAAATTGAAACTGATGGGTGTGGCTGTGTCCAGCTGCAGGTAGAGCCTCTTCAGTTTCCTGGGTCCTCACTGCAGATGACAGCACTGATGTGTGTGTGTATGTCAGGGTGGCATGAGCTTTTAAGGGACTGTCTTGAGTGAGCAGAGAGTGCGGCCCCCCTGGGTAAAGTAGGGGCAGGGAAGGAGGAGAATGGTCCCCACAAAATCTAGCAGAAAGATTTGGGGAATCAGCTCCTTTTCTTGACCATACTCCAAAAGATGAATCTTATCTTCCTCTTTGACCCGAAGCACTATGAAAGGGAGTCAAGGAGTCAGTTAAGTTTTTGGCCAAGTCTTGGAAACAGATTTTACTTAGATAGTTTCATAAACTTCTGCTCCCCACTCCCCTAATCCCTAGCTTGGTCCTTTCCTGGGCTCCCTCCCATCTGTGGAATGTCTTGCACAGTGCCGAATAGCTGGAAAATAGCAATCCATCAAAACAAGATTTCTTGAGTGTCCCCAGAAGCTCTGTGACACAGGGAGGTAGAGAGATTGTGCCCATTGTATGGAGGAGTGTGTAGGCCTAGGGGGCCCAGAGCTTGGCTCTTCCTAATCAGGTTCTGGTTCCTCCAGGTCACAGCTGCCCCTCCTGCTCTCCACCTCTCTGGAGGCCTGCCCCTCCCAATCTCATCTGAGCACCGCCCCCCCCCCCCCAAGACCTCACCCTGTGCTGCTGTCTCCTTGCTGAGGGCCTAACTCTGGGGGGCTACTCCTGCTTTCCAGGATGGTCTCATCCCTCCCTGAGTGAGCAGCAGGCACCGGCCTCTCCCTTGCTCCCTGGGGTGCGTGTCCTCGGTGGGCACAACTGACAAGCAGCTACTAATTAGTGCTCAGCAGCGCTGTCAGAGTTATTTCTGATTTCTGAGCCTAAATTTAGCCTGTCTGGCAGGCTGGCATGAAGAGGCCCAGGTGGGGAAGGGGTATAAGGGCACCCTGCTCTCTGCCATTGCCCGGAGCTATCTGCAGCTGGACAGATGTGCCACTCTGTAATTAAGGAAATGTGCCCCTCCCCAAATCCCTGTAATAATCATGGATGTGTCCTGGGCATGGGGAGCAGGGTGGTGGCTCAGATTCAGCTCTGGGCTCAAAGCCTGGCTTGACTTTTACTGACTTCATGACCTTGGGCAGGTCACTCCCCCAATCTGTGGCTACAACTGTGCCCAAACCAAACCTATTGCTGCTGAGTTGCCTCTGACTCCTGGAGACCCCAGGTGTTAAGAGCGCAGCACTGTACCATAGGTTTTCTTGACTGTAGTCTTTATGAAAGGAGGTCTCTGAGGTGGCACTTGACCGCTAACCAAAAGATTGGTGGTTCGAACCTACCAGAGAGAGACCAGGTGATCTGCCCCAGCAAAGACTGTTGTTGTTGTTATGTGCTGTGGAGTCGGTTCCGACTCATAGTGGCCCTGTACAGGGTTTTCGAGGCTGGAAATCTTTACGGGAGCAGAAAGTCTCATCTTTCTCTGATGGAACAGCTGGTAGTTTCAAACTGCTGAGCTTGCGGTTCGCAGCCCGATTTGTAACCACTACGCTACCAGAGCTCCTTAAAGCCTAGAACACTCGGTGGGGCAGTTTCACTCTGTCACGTGGTATCAAGCTGGAGTCCAGTCAACAGCATTCAACAACAGTCTCTATGGACACAGAACATTTCTCCCATGGTCCTTCCAAGCCAACCCATTCTTTCATGTACTGCTGGGTAGGTTCAAACCACCAAGTCAACTTTGCTGATTGTTTTGGTGGTCTTCCATGCTATGGGAGAAGTGATTTCTGGGATGCAGCGGCCATTCCAGGAGCCAGTCAGGTTGCTGACTGGGTGCTGGGGTGGATGAGGGTCCAGAAAGACCCATGTTGAGGAGCAGTTCTCTCAGGCTCAGATGCTGGGGCTCAGTCATTCCCTTCGCTGCTCCTCTGCCATCCTTCCCTGTGGCCATCTTGTTTCTCTGTGCCGGGCCCAGTCCCAGCTTCTATCCGCTGACCCCCACTGCCTTCTCCCCTGCCTTCCTCCTTTCTCCCCTCCTTACCCCTAGGCCTTCTCCCCATGTTGCCCTGCCCCTCCTCGGTGTGTCTGTGTACTGGTGAAGCCTCAGGAAGGACTAGGAAATAAGAAAACAGAACAGCCCTAGGGAGGCCTCCTTGGCAAAGTGGGACCCTCCCACAGCTCTCAAAGCCCGCCAGGCAGCCCCTCCCTTGTCCTGTGCTCTGGTGAATGATGGGTTGGGGGAGGGTGCCCAATGAGACAGCAGCGGTTTCTTCACTCAGGGCTCAATTTCGCAATAGGGGAGATAGATGACTTACCCACAATGCCAGCTGGCCTGGGGGGCAGTGGTGGTCAATTTTACCTCTCAAGTGGGGCCATGAGCCAGAAAGTTTAAACTGAGGAACCCAGCTTCCTGTTGTCTGGGCTGACCCAAGGCAGTGATTTTTTTGGGGTGAGGCCTGGCCAGAGCCCTAGCACTAGACCCAGCAACCCAGAGAGGAAGCTGGCTCAGGCGCCTTAGGTGGGTGTGGCCCCTCTCTGCTCCAGCTGTGGCCTCATCTCAGGGCCACATGACAGAGGTGTGTTGTCTGAGGTACCAGAGTCAACAACTAGGGCTTCCACGGCTCAGGGTGGGGTTCCCACATTCCCCATGGAGACTCTGGCTTAACTCAGAGCTCCTTGAGGGCAAGAACTGTTTTTTGGGTCTGATATGTCGTAGGCCCTCAACAAACCATGGCTTTATAGGGGTAAACTGGCTTGTCTTCTGGGTCTCTCAGGAAGAGGTCTTGGGGTCTTGAGGGTCTAGGGAGTTCCTAATGTTGACCACACTTGGTTGACCTGAAGCCCAGGGCTGCGCCCGCTGTCTGCCCTGTTGGGGAGACTTTAACTGACATGCCATATTCTGGTCATCCGTGGCTGGGTGAGGGGAAAATCCAGGCAAGCTACTGTTGACCTTTCTTTCTTTGAATGTTTCATTGTGAATTGAGTGAGGTTTTACAGAGCAGTTCATCAGTTTTACATTCAACAAATCATATATGTTGTTTCATTACATTGATTCCAGTCCTCTCTTAGGTGCCGTCAGTTAACAGTATTTACCTCTCTTCGCTTTAACTCTTGCACTGTTGACCTTTCCTATCTGCTGAGGGAAATCCCACCCTGGGCCACAGCACGCCAGACCCAGCATGCTGGCTGGGAGATCCTGTGGCTGGGTGACCTTCCCCTCCGAAATCCCCTCACACCCTCCACACTCATGATGCATCTTCCTCTGTCCCCCTCTCCTCATTTCCCAAAGTGACCAGGGGGAGGGGGCCCTCTTCTGGTGTTTGTGGGCACTGTGCCCCCGGCTGGGTATATGCACACGTGATGCCTGGTAGCACATGGGAATGGGGCCATGTCCACGCTTGGCTTGGGAGCGATTCTTCTGTTGTCTTTTCACATGGGAAGGAAACCATACCCCTATATCACAAAGGGGGATGCTGGGGCCCAGAAGTGTCTGAGGCGTCTGTGATCTGGGCTGAGAACCCTGATTGCTTCCTCTACACGCCAAGTGCCAGGTGGTGATGTGGGAGTCCAGGAGCAGTCCTGGCTGATGCCATCTGAAGGTGCTCCACCGGAGAGGAGAGCGGAGCACCTGCTAGACAGCTGAGTCCTGCCGGCTCCAGGAATGTCCTGTCTCCCCTCCCCCACTTTGGGACTCCAGGCTCCAGGGGTCTTTACTTTGTCCTTCTCTCCCCAGAACTGCATGAACTTGCCCCCAGACAAGGTGCAGCTGCTCAGTCAGTATGACAACGAGAAGAAGTGGGAGCTCATCTGTGACCAGGTGAGTGACAACATGACTCTGTGTCCCTCCCTCCCACCATTGGGGTGTCAGGCTGGGGCTAGCTGGAGAATGGCCACTGCCAAACTGCTTGAGGGACTATGACCCTGCCCAGAGGTCAGGGAAGGGTGCTGGGCATTTGCAGGACTCTGGGATCCCCCTCTCTCACACATGGACATGGGGCCTCCCCAGAGAGCCTGTGAGTTAGAAGTGGGGCTGGGCTTCCTCTGCTGAGTGGGCAGGGCTGGTGCAGGGCACCGGCCAGCGCACTGAGGCCATGCCACTGTCCCCTTAGCTGAGTTTCCTGCAAGAACCTTACGTGACACTCTGCCTCAGGGTCAGGCATCTTCATTTGGCCCTACGGGAGGCTTGGAGAACAGACCTCGGGCCCAGAGGAGCTGTGGCCTCCCCAAGGTCAACCAGTTCCCAAGGAGTGGGGCTAGAACCACCAGTCTGTGTTCAGTCTGCCTCCTGGCTCACTCACTGCGCCAGCCCCTTCTGCACTGGGGCTGCTGTTTGAAGCAGCGGGATGTGATGCAGTGAGGGAAGCTGGGAGTGGCAGTAGAGGCTGGGGGTGGGGAGTTGGGGAGCTGGGAGCCTCCCCTGGGAGCTGGGGCTGGGCCTCACCTCCAGTAATGGATGGATGGGATGAGTTGGCCAGCAGGAGTCTGGGAGTGAGGACTGGGCGTCGGAAGAGGGTGGGAAGCTGACTTCAGAGGCCTGGTAGATGTAGGGGGCACTGCATTTCAGAGCTTGGGGGCTTAAAAACCTGGGAGAAACGGGAGGTTTGGAGGATGGATGGGGTACTTGAGGGGTCTGGTTGGGGAAGGACAGGAGCCACTTAGGTTAAGAACCTCCCCTGTGGTCCTGTCCCATGAGAAGCTGCTTAAGTTGGGCTGACTTAAGGGACTCAGGAATTGCTTTGTTGAATACAAATGAACACACACACACACTGAAACCCAGGTGAGCAGGACAGCTGGATGGAGTCCTGAGGAGCCCTCCTCCTGCCAAGGTGCTGGGCCAGGGATGGTGGTGGGGACTGGCCTCAACGACCCCTTCTTACAGACCCCTCTAAGGCATATTTCTTTCCCTCCAAGGTCTGGGTTGGGCTGTGGCCCAGGAAGGGCAGGGGACTGGGAGGGTGCCACCTAGTGGCCAGCTGGAGTGCCCCATGGGTGTCTAGGACTGACCTTGCATGTCCTATCCCAGGACTATGCTAGGGTGTTACCTGTGAGGACTGTTTGGGTTCATGCTTTTGGTGGTTCAGAGGGGTCTTAAGACAGCCTGGGAGCCAGGTCAGAGCTGAGGATGAGGCACTGGGGTGAAACTGGCGTGGCTTGCCTGGCTGCCTGTACACCTTAGCCCTTCTCCCCAGGAACGGTTTCAAGTCAAAAACCCCCCTGCAGCCTACATCCAGAAGTTGAAGAGCTACCTGGATACTGGCGGGGCCAGCAGGAAGGTGGCAGCTGATTGGATACCCAACTTGGGGGTATATGTCTCTCCTTTTTTCTTTGTCCCTTTCCCCCTGCACTGCCTAAGCTCTGGGCAGCCAGAGTGACGACATGGAAATGTACATGCTCTTCTGTGGGCTTGTGTGGGGACGTGTGTGTGTGTTGGCAGGGGCCAGAGAGAGCCCTAGGCATACACTTGATTGGCTCCTTGAGCATCCTATATGCACATGCATGGGGACACTTCTGTGTACTTGTGGGTGTGTACCTGGCGTGTCCTTGTATGGTTTGTTTCTGTACTGTGTGTGTACTTTTGTGTATGGACATGGATGTGAACATGTGTTTGAGTGTACTCTTATATAAAGTACATAGGAGTGTATGTTTTATGTGTGTCATGTCCATGCATATGTGTGTGTGTCCTGTGGTCCTGTACAGATGGATGCATGTATTCCCTATGTGTGTGTATTCAGGACACCTGTGTCTATTCACATAGGATATGCGGGTGTAGTTGTTTAGCTTTGTATGGACATGTGGGTACTCTATGTGTGTCTATTGGGGTCCTTGTATGTGAATGTAAATGAAGGGGCTTCAAACATTTGCAGAAAAATTCCATTATTTTTTAATTCCATCTATCCATGACTTTTTTGAAGTCCTCTCTTATTTGTGTGTGTGTGTACCTTGTGAGTGTGTGCAGGTGGGAGATGTGTGTATAGTTTGTGTGTATATACTCAGGACACCTGTGTATATGTGTGTGTACACATAGAATGTCTGTGGTGGATGTGGGTATGTATACTGAGTATGGACGCATGGGCACTCTATGTGTGCATATCTGGGGTTCTTGTATATCGGTGTATATTTGTATGTGTGTGCTCAAGGTGTCTGTAAATGGATGTGGGTTTGTACCTTGTGTGTGCTTGTATAGAGATGGGGATGAATCTTTGTGCACCTGTGAGTCCCGCGTATGGATATGCATGTGTGTCTGAATACTGATGTATGTGTGCCCTGTGTATCTGAGCATGGATGTATGATGTGTGCTTGTGTGTATTTTTTCCTATCTGAGCACGGACGTGTCTGTGGATGGGGGAGTATGTGTCGCCGGTGAGTGCTTGTTCCACTAAGCAGGTGTGTGGAGGTGGTGGGGGAGGTTTACGTGAAAGGCCATGTACCACTGTGGGGGTGGCTGCTGCTAACTGTCGCCTCAGGGCTTGGTGGGCCTGTGGGAGGCCTGGACTCCCCCCATCAGGCTGCCTTGTTCTTGGCCCCCCAGTTTAAGAGGCGAGTTCAGGAGTCTACACAGGTGTTGCGGGAGCTGGAGATCTCCCTGAGGACAAACCACATTGGGTGAGCCAGCGGCTTCCCCTCCCCTCTCCCTGCACAGGGCTGTGCCTGTGGGCATCCTGTGGGTGGGCGTCCTGCCGGCTTCCCCCTCTCCTGGCCTTAATGTCAGCCAGGCTGAGCCTCTAGCAGCCTGCGCCTCTCAGCCTTGTCTGCGGGGACTCAGGGAGCTCTGTATCCCATAGGTGGGTGCAGGAGTTTCTCAGCAAGGAGAATGGTGGCCTGGACATGCTGCTTGAGTACCTGGCCTTTGCTCAGTGCTCTGTCACGTAAGGTCCCCTGTGTCCCCACACTGCTCCTCACAGCTCCCCCTCCAGCCAGCTCTAGCTGAAGTTCTGGGATTGGTCCTGAACAATCCCCTTCCTGAAGGCCTGCCCTGGACAGGGAATGACATTCCATTGGCACACTCTTCTGTTCCGCTATGTCCCCACCCCCGCTAAGCCCAGCCGACTGCCAAGAACACAGCCTCCTCCCCACTTCAGCCTCACCTCAGGGCTGTCTCCCTTACCTCAATTCCTTCCACCCGGCTCCTAAGGGGGCCTGAAGTGCTGGCCTCCACCTCCACTGCATCGTCCCCTGCAGGTATGACATGGAGAGCACAGACAACGGGGCCCCCAACTCAGAGAAGAGCAAGCCCCTGGAGCAGTCAGTGGAGGATCTCAGCAAGGGTGCCCCCTCATCCTGCCCACCACAGTCCAAGAATCGCCACCTGACCATCAAGTACGTGCGCCCTGTGGCATACTTTCTCACCCTGCAGCCAGTCAGCCCACCCAGTACCCTGAGGTGGTGGGAGGGGTAGCCAAGCATTGGGAGCAGAGTTCTGGCCACATACACGGATTGGGTTGTGAGTGTGTTAAGAAGCCATTGGGGTGGGCACAGAGGGGTTGAGATTGACTGGGTCAGTGGGTTTTCTGGGTCAGTGAGGCCTGTTTGTACCTGTGTCATCTAACACCCCTCCCCGTTTTCTCCCATGTGGCCTCCAGATGTCCCCCTTCTCCCCGGTATGTAGCCACCTGAAGGAGGTGCATGCATGGCTGGCTTTCCTTGGGTGGTGGGGGGTTGGGTGAGACAACTGACTGAGGCTTCAGGTTCAGTAGTGGCTGCTTCAGATAGGCCACCCCACCTTACTCTGCACAGGAGATGGCCCTGGAGCTCGTATGGACCCCCAGCTCCCTTCTTTCCCACATTGAGTCTAGGGGACCACCTTCACATTAAGCTCCAAAATCTCTTAATGTTCATTCATTCATTCATCAAATTTTTTTTTTTAGCACTGTGGCAAGTGCTCAGAACACAGATTTGCTTATAATAGGGGGCTCATTGTCTAGTGGGGGACGATTCAGTGTGGCAGGATATTACAGATCTGCGATGTGACTGGGAGCATTGGGGAGGGAGGTGGCCATGGCCACCAGGAAAGGAAGGCTTCCCAGAAGAAGGGACAATGAAACTGTGACTTGCAGAAAAATAGACTTTACAGGCAATCATGAGGGCAGGGAAATGAATTCCAGGCCGAAGGAACTGCCTGGACCAAATCTCAGAATGTGTCAGGAAGATGGAAGACTTAACAGGGTGGTGGTAGGGCCTTCCCAGTATTGTTGGAAAGACGACAAAATTGTCGAAAGGGCCAGACATGTGGAAGTCACGGTCAGCTGTTCTGCTACAGTGAAAACATCACACATTTTTTAGCAAATAATAGTTGCACACACTTGTAAAGAACTTGTGCCACGCAGGCACTGTTGTAAGCATTGAATACATTTACTCATTTTACAGTCCTCAAAACCCTATCAGGAAGGTATGATTATTACCATCCTTATTTTACAAATGAGGAAACTGAGCCCAGCAAGAGGAAGAAACTTGTCTAGTAAGTGGGGAAGCTGGATTCAGACCCAAGTACAGTGAATTCCGAACCTGCTCTCAAGATCCAAGTCCAGGTGTCTGTGAGCAGCACCACCTTGTGGAGAGCCCGTCCATCACTGTTTCCAAGCTGTGGCTGTCTTTCCCTCCAGGAGCTCTCTACCCCAGCAACACAGCTACCTTATTAGTGCCATATTACTGTTAAGGGTATTTGCTTCCTCTCCTCCCCACCGGCCTCTAGGGGAACCTCCCTGCCCTCAGCTGGCCTCTGTTGGGTAAATGGGCGGTAGTGGCCTAAGGTTTCCAAAGCCATCTGAGGGATGGGGGAATGGGAAGTGAGGGCTCAGGACTCTGATCCAGCTGCCTCCCCTCCACCCCACCCTCAGGTTGACCCCAGCCCATAGCAGGAAGGCTCTGCGTAATTCCCGTGTTGTCAGCCAGAAGGACGACGTCCATGTCTGCATCATGTGCTTGCGTGCCATCATGAACTACCAGGTGGGCTGGGGGCATGGAGCCTGGGAGTATCCAAGAGCCAGGCCTGTACTTACTAGGGGCAGCCCAGGCTGAGGAGATTCTAGGACCAACTGTTCCCCACTCCACTGCCCACTGGGAAGCCCTGGGAGCCAGGCTTAGTATCTTGAGGTTGAGGGGTCTTGAGAGGAGGCCTCCTTGTGGCCAGGGCTATGGATGTGCCTCATGTGGGGGCATAGATACACTCTCCAATGAAAGCTGGAGAGCAAGGCCTGTGAGTAATTTAAAGGAGTAGTGGTGAAGTGGGTTCTCCTTTACTTAGCCAGCCTTTGGGACGCAGTGTGTTCAAGATGCTTTAGAAAAGGCAGAGGGATTTAAAAAGAGGGACAGAGTCAGGCTTTGGTTATAGCAGAAGAGCGTTCGGTTGAATATAAAGAAATTTCTAAGCTTGAGGGCAGTTAGAAACGGGAATAATGGTGTGTCTCCTCTCTCCCCAGTCTGGCTTCAGCCTTGTCATGAACCACCCTGCTTGTGTCAACGAGATTGCTCTGAGCCTCAACAACAAGAACCCGAGGTGAGGTCCACGTTCCTCCTTTCCTTAGTCTGTTGTTGTTGTGATGTGCCGTGGAGTGGTTCCAACTCATAGCCACCCTGTATTGGGTTTCCAAGGCTGTAAATCTCTATGGGAGTAGAAAGCCTCATCTTTCTCCCACGGAACAGCTGGTAGTTTCCAACTGCTGACCTTGTGGTTCACAGCCCGATTCCTAATTACTACATCTAGACCCTCCTGTTTTTCTCCTTTGTCCACGCTGTCCCCCAGTTCTCTGGATTACTGCCTAGGTTCAGTCTCCCCCTTTATGCCCTCCCAAACCTGGCCCCTTCCTCTCACTGAGGAGCCCACCATTAGCTCCCCTGTCTTCTCCAGCGTCAAAGAGCTGCCTGTTTTCAAGGACAACCCACTCCTTCTCTCCTCAGAACCAAGGCTCTGGTGCTAGAGCTGCTGGCGGCTGTGTGCCTGGTGCGGGGGGGTCATGACATCATCCTTGCAGCCTTTGACAACTTCAAGGAGGTACTAAAAACCAGCTCTCCTACCCTAACATGTACTTGTTCCTATGGTGGACTTGTGGAGTCCTATTGCTAACAGTTGTTGGCTCTGTTGGGGGGCAGCCTGGGGACATTGGGTGGGCATTTTGGGAGTAGGGGGTGGAGACAGTCTGGGATGGAAAAGTTTTTAAGGGGACATGCAGGACCAGATAGGTGCATGTCTGGTTTCACAGGGATTACTGCAAAATCTGCTCTACCTCTGCTTTTCAGCTTTGTCAGATCCACACAGTACTCGATCCACATGTACTCGTACATCTGGAGTTGTTGAGTAACAAGTGTAGGAGAGACGCATGAGCTTGATACACACAATGGGATTCATTCATTCACTTCATGAGTATTACTGACAAACCTACTGTGTGTCTGGCCCGAGAGCAGAGACAAAGCAGGGGGAGATGGATAATAAGTTATGTAACAACTAAGTAAATTTTACGTAGTGTGTTAAAAAATGATCAATGCTATGGGAAAGGAAACTGTGCGGGGTAAGAGCAGACACACTGGTGGGGGCACGAGGAACTGTTTATAGGGTCAGGGAAGTCTTTGTTGAGGTGAGGTGTGAGTAACTGTGTAAAGGAAATGAGGGTCTTGAGGCAGGGCTGTCTCAGGTAAGAGCACTCCCGGCAGATGAAGAGCATTTGCAGAGACCCTGCGGTGGGTGGTGGGTGCGTGTCAGGATATAAATGTGGCCAGTGGGGAGTAAGTAAGGGTGACAGCAGGAGGGGAGATGGAGAGGAAACGGTGGGTTGGGCTCTAGGATCAGATTCTGTAGGGCCCACTTGCCTTGGACCTTGGGGTACTTTGGTTTGGCGTCAATCTTTAGGCAAGTAGAGCACAATCTGGCAGCTGACCAGCTTTGGACAGTTCTGGAAAGGGGGTCCTTGGAGTGCTGGTGACAGTATCACTGCTAGAGTTCTGTTCCTGTTGTTGGTGTGCTGGAGTCAGTTCCAAATCACAGCGACCCTGCACAGGGCTTCCGAGGCTGTAAATCTTTACAGGAGCAGAAAGCCTCATCTTTCTCCCTCAGAATGGCTGGGAGTTTCAAACTGCTGACGTTGAGGTTAGCAGCTGGACTCATAACCACTATACTACCAGAGTTGTTGGTATATTTGCATATAATTTACATAGATTTTCCTGTTGAACCAATCTGTCATCACCACCTGAAGGCCACAGGGCCAGATCTGGACCTCCTCCTAGTACTGCAGAGACCAGTTTCCCAGGCTTGTCTCTGATCCAGGGATGGCCTTGGGGGCACAGGGACAGCAGGTAGCCGCATTATGCTGGTGAATGCAGGGGCTCTTCCCTAGATCCTGCCCTGTAAGAATGCAGAGTCCTAGGCAGGTCTGGGGCTTAGTCACTGCCACTTCCCTCCACCAGGTGTGTGGGGAGCAGCACCGCTTTGAGAAGCTGATGGAATATTTCCGGAATGAGGACAGCAACATTGACTTCATGGTGAGCTCAGGAGTCCAACTCCAGTTGGCTTAGGGACTGGGCAGGACCACTCTCTGGAGCAGGGCACAGCTAGGGGCCTGGGTATAAGGGGCTAGGTCCTGCCCCTGCAAAGTGTGAGGACTGAGTGGTCAGTGGGGGAAGGAGGATGGTGGAGAGCGGGGAGACTTGGGAGTAAACGAGCACCCCCACCCAGAAGTTCATCCAGTTGTTCGTGTTCCCTGTCCCTCAGGTGGCCTGCATGCAATTCATCAACATTGTGGTTCATTCAGTGGAAAATATGAACTTTCGTGTCTTCTTGCAATATGAGTTCACCCACTTGGGTCTGGACCTGTATTTGGAGGTAAGCCCCATACAGCCCCAGCCTTAACCACTCATTCCAGGTCTAGTATGGCTGAGAGGCTAGAAACATGGACATTAGAACCATGCAGACCTTGGTTCAAATCCTGGCTCTGCCACTTTCTAGCTTCTTGACCTTGGATTGGCTTCTATGCTCTGAAACTTAAGTGTTCTCATCTGTAAAATGGGAGAACCACGAAGATAATAATGACTCGAAATGTGTCAAATACCAGGCACATAGTAGGCAACGCATCCAGGGAGCTGTTTTTATAGACACTGGATCAGGCTTTAGGGAGTCCAGGGTTCTGACTCTGATGCCAGAGAATGATAGGGCGTGCAGAGATGCCGGATTGAAGTGGTAGCTGGGTCCAGGTCCTGGAGGGGAGCTTCACCCTGGGGAAGGTGCACAGAGGAGCTTGTGCATCCTGGCCCAGCCTGAACGGAGTAGCTGCAGGCTCTGCTTCCACTCCTTTGGGATGCTTCCTGGAGGGGCCTGGGCTTCGGGAATGGGCTTTTTAAAGCCAAGCAGAACAAAAGGTGAAAGGCAGACTAGAGTGGTCGATCCATACAATGGATGCTACTGTACCCATGAACCTTGAAAACATGATGCTAAATAAAAGTAGCCAGACACAAAAGGCCATGTATTGGATGATTGCATTTATCTGAAGAGAGTCCTGGTGTGGCGCTGTAGGATAAGCACTGGACTGCTAACCACAAGGTCGGAGGTTCAAACCTACCAGCTGTTCCTCAAAAACCCTATACAGTATACAAAGGAGCTCTGGTAGTGTAGTGGTTACGAGTCAGGCTGTTAATCTCAGGGTCAGCAGTTCAAAATTACCAGCAGTTCTGCAGGAGAAAGATGAGGCTTTCCAATGAAAAAAACAAGACACACACACAAAAAAACCCTATACAGGATTGCTAAGAGGCAGAACCAACTCAATGGCACTTCAAAACAATAATTTATATGAAATGTTCAGAATAGGCAAATTCTAGAGACAGAAGGTCAGTTAGTGACTGCCAAGGGCTGGCGGAGGGAGAGAGAGGGATGGGGACTGACTGCTAATGGGAATGGGGTTTATTTTGAGGGTGATGAAATAGCCTGATTTTAGATTGTGGTCATGGTTCTAAAGTCTTATGAAACTACTGAAAACCACTCAATTGTACACTTTCAAATGGTAAATTCCATAGTATATGAATTATGTCTCACTTTAAAGAAACAAAGCAAGCTAGGGCTCAGACTCCTTTCTCTGGGTCCTCGTGAGTGAGGGGATTGGAAGGACTGTCCCCCTCTCTCCTTTCCCACGGTCCTCACCCTGCTTGTTCTGTCTGGGGACAGAGACTGCGGCTCACCGAGAGTGACAAGCTACAGGTTCAGATTCAGGCATACCTGGACAATGTTTTTGATGTGGGCTCGCTGCTGGAGGACACAGAGACCAAGAATGCAGTGCTGGAGCACATGGAAGAGTTGCAGGAGCAGGTGGCCACGGTGAGAGAGGCCTGTACCCACTAACGCCCCTCACTGGCTCTATGTGTGAATTACAGCCTGGCCTAAATCCTAAAGCTTTAGGGGTAATTCTCAGTGAATGTTTCTTGAGCTTCTACCGTGGACTGAACCTATGAGGAGGCAGTCCCTCTGCTCTCCTAATGTGCAGGTCCCAGGCCCTGGCTGATGGGGGGAACTGTGTGCTTGGATCCTCCCAGGTCAATCTCCCCTCCACCACCTCCCTCATTAGCGATGCATTGCTTCTCCCTCCTGAGAGCACGTTAGTAATCACAGTGCCTTATCTGGGTTCAAGTGCCAGGCTTGGGACAACCATAGCACCCCCGGCTGAGCGCATCCGGGAGCCTCCCCCACCCCAAGCCCTCCAGGCAGGCATGCCTGGGGCCGCCCCCTCGCTGGCGGTGCCAGTGCCCGGCCGCGGGTGGGAGCTCACCAAATGTGCCGGTGCTACAGCTGACAGAGAGGCTTCGGGACGCGGAGAACGAATCCATGGCCAAGATTGCCGAGCTGGAGAAGCAGCTAAGCCAGGCCCGCAAGGAGCTGGAGACCCTGCGGGTGAGTCTGGAGGCGTTGGGCAGGCGGGCAGGCAGGCAGGCGGGCGGGCGGGCGGGTCTCCAAGGACAGACCACTTGGGACTGCTAGGCTGACATCTCTCTTCACCCAGGGAGGAGGATGGGGATCTGGGTCATGGGGCCTGCAGGTGATCAACTCCCCGGGGCTTGCTTACAGGAGCGCTACAGCGAGTCGACCTCCATGGGCGCCTCCAGACGTCCCCCAGAGCCTGAGAAAGTGCCTCCTCCCCCTGTCTTGGCGAGGCCCTCAGCCCTGGAACTGAAGGTGGAGGAGCTGGAGGAGAAGGGGTTAATCCGCATCCTGCGGGGGCCGGGGGACGCAGTCTCCATCGAGATTCTGCCGGTCGTTGTGGCAACTCCAATCGGTGATGTCTTGACTTGCGCGTTGCCAACCGGTTCCCCTAGCCCAGGTACGTAGCAGCTTCACACTGTGGACCCGGGCCGGGAGGGAGAGCCGGGAAGACTCTCCGGCGGTGCTGAGGGTTGGAGAGAGAAGCTTGGCATGTGGCCGTGGCTCAGGTGTGTGCGGTGGCGAGAATGGGCCCAGTGCCCATGGGTGGGGCCGTGAGACCACCAGTATAAGAAATTGACACACCTCCTCCAACCTCCTGGCCAGGGTCGGATCTCACACCTGCAACAGAATCAGCTCCCGGAGCAGCGCCCCCACCACCACCGCCACCCCCACTTCCAGGTCCAGCTTCCCAACAGGAAGCCCCGCCTTCGGCGCCTCCAGTGGCACCGCCCCTCCCTGGCAGCCCGGACCTCCCTCCGGCTCCGCCGCTGCCGGGAGACTTGCCACCCCCACCACCGCCACCGCCGCCACCCCCCGGCACAGATGGGCCTGTGCCGCCACCGCCGCCACCGCCGCCGCCACCGACTCTGGGAGGCTCCTCTGATGCCCCTGGAGCACCAGACTCAGAGATGGGTCCAGGTGAGTGAATTGATGTCCTCTCCCTGGGAGACTCTTAATGCCCAGGTTCTTTCCAGGTCTCTCCTGCCACGCTCTGTGCTTACCACTCCCTCCCTGCCCCAGGAGTGAAGGCCAAGAAACCCATCCAGACCAAGTTTCGAATGCCACTCTTAAACTGGGTGGCCTTGAAACCCAGTCAGATCACAGGCACCGTCTTCACGGAGCTCAATGACGAGAAGGTGCTGCAGGTGCGTGTGTGTGGCCTACCTTGCCCCAGTGTGGGCACCAGAAGGTGAGGTCATTCACTCCGATCTTGCTGGGGCCCCAGTGGTCATCCCTTCTACCCCCTTTCCTTTCCATTGTGTGTTGTTGTTGTTAAGTGCTGTCGAGTCGGCTGCAACTCATAGAGACCCTGTATAGAGTTTCCAAGGAACAGCTGGTGAGCTTGAACCACCGACCTTACAGTTCAAACGGCTTTGCAGTCTGACACATTAACCCACAGTGCCACACCGGGACTCCTTCCTTGCCAAATTCTAGTGAGGGAGTGGGGTCTGGGTTGCCAGAGATGGATGTTCCTCTTCTGCCTCCGTGTGCCCACGACTTCCCTGTAACCCCAAACATGGTCTTTGGCCAAGTTGGGTCCCTGGTGTATTTGACTCACAGTAGTGTAGCAGGCCCTACCCAAGCCCACTTCTCCCTGGTTCCTCAGGAGCTGGATATGAGTGACTTTGAGGAACACTTCAAGACCAAGTCCCAAGGTCCCAGCCTGGACCTCACTGCCCTCAAGGGCAAGACATCCCAGAAGGCCCCCACCAAAGCAACTCTCATTGAGGCCAACCGGGCCAAGAACCTGGCTATCACTCTGCGCAAGGGGAACTTGGGAGCTGACCGCATCTGCCAGGCCATTGAGACGTGAGTAGCTTAGTGCTAGGCTGGTAGACAGCCTAGCCCCTCCACCAGGCAGGACTCATCAGGTGGGTCCTAGTCGAAGAGCTTCAACCCCTGGACAGAGTCCATCAAGCCTCATAGCAGTCCTGGTCAGGAAAGAGAGTGGGGAACTGTGTACCATTTTAAAGACCTGAGTACATGCCCAGGCTGGGATGTCCTTACTCCCTTGCTTAGCGGTGGGTGCTCAGGCCCAGGTGTTTACAGCTGGGCAACTCCTCCTCGGGATTGTGAGTACTGAAGACTTTTCAACTCCTAATTTCCCTTGTTCCCCGAAACTGTTAGCAAATGGCAAATATTGCAGTTCATTTATTTAGTCAAGGAGGGAAGCAGTTCTGCTCTCAGGAGTGGGTGGGTGTGGAGTGACACCCCACTACACATACAGGTATGACCTGCAGGCTCTTGGCCTGGACTTCCTGGAGCTGCTGACACGCTTCCTGCCCACCGAGTATGAGCGTAGCCTCATTGCCCGCTTTGAGCGGGAGCAGCGGCCCATACAGGAACTGTCAGATGAGGACCGTTTCATGCTGCGTTTCAGTCGAATCCCACGATTGCCTGAGCGCATGGCCACACTCACCTTCCTGGGCAACTTCCCAGACACCACCCAGATGCTTATGCCGGTAGGTGTGGCAGGGAGATAGCATGGCCTGGGTGGGGGCTAGGGAGGAGGCAGCCCCAGTCTGGGCTCCATCTGGGAGTCTTAGCCTCCTGGGGGAGTTGTTCCTCCAAGTGACCTTGCCTCCCCTCCCCACATCCAGCAACTGAATGCGATTATTGCTGCCTCCATGTCCATCAAGTCCTCGGACAAACTCCGCCAGATCCTGGAGGTGAGAGGCCAGGCCAGGGTCCTGGAAGTGAATCCCTGCCTATTCTGGGGGCTATGAGAGGGAGATAAACTCTTTGCTGCATAGCTAGATGCAACAAAGATGGATTCCCCACCTCTCATGTCCATGCCCCCTGATGGTACCTCAGGTAGAACTGGGATATTTCTAGTTACATCGCTGTGTGTCTAATGGCACCCTTAAGACCTTGCCTGAGGATTTGGCCCTTTTGGAGACTACATCTGTTGCTGTTACTGTCGAGTTGGTTCTGGCTCATAGGAACCCTGTACAGGGTTTCCAAGGAGCAGCTGGTGGGTTTGAACTGCTGGCCTTGTGGTTTGCAGTGCTAATCCTACAGTGTCACACCGGGAGCCCTACATCTGTTATTAGGGAACCCCAATCACACCTGCTCCATGGAGAGGCAAGGAATCATTAGAAAGGGCTGTTAGGAAGGTGGCCCTGCAGCCTAGGAGGAGGTGTCAACAGCAGTGTTGGGTAGGAGTGGCAGAGGACCGACCACACTGCCAGCCATTTACATGTGTCAAACATACACAGACATGTATTGCCGGGGACCAGCCTCGACAAATTATTAGGAGACTCTTGAAGGAGGATGTGGAGTCGGCTGAATGAAAAAAATAAAAAAATACTCAAAGAGTCAATGGGTCATTTTTGAGTCTCAGGCAGATGATGGTAATGATGACTCTCTCTGATGACTCTCTTTATTTCAACAATTGTTGCTTCTTAGATCCCTTTTTAAACATACTATGATCTCATAGCAGTCACGTACAAGCAGTACAAATCAATCAAATATTATATTGTTACATCAACGGTACAAGAGGAATACAAGGTCACTGAACATTCCTGTGTCTCTATACTCCTTAGTTACTCCTTAGTTACCTTGATAACGTCTGCCTTCTGTGAGCGACTCTGTTTCCCTCTAATCCTCCCTAAAATGTCTAGTTAATATTAAACACAGTTCTACATCTTAATTTCTAACTTTACCAACATCTATTACTTTCTATAGATTCATTATTTACAGATTACAATCAAAAACATAATCTTTACTATATTGGTCATACATATAATTGAGCAAACAATAAAAACAAGAACATAAAAGTACCCTAAAGTTTCATAGTTAAGAACAAAGCAGTAATTCTCTCATGCTAACAATTTCTCAAAACTTCTAATCAAACCCCTACCTCTGTTCCCAAGCTCTCACTGCCCTTGACTGTCTCCTAAGCTGCTTTCTAAAAGCCTTAATGTCCTTCACTAAAACCACCTGGAATGTTTCTTACAATTTTAAGCTTGAATTGCTAAAACTTTTAGCTAGTGTGGTTATTTCTAATGTTAAAACTTATTGTTAATGTAAAAATTAATTTTTATAACTATATAAGATTGAATATGGTGTGTAAGTTAATGTTAATGTGAAAGGCAACTATTAAAAGTATCTAATGATCATGCAAGATTTTCTAAAACTTCTTATAAGGAAATCAGAAACAACTATTTTTCCAAGGGAAAGCTAGAAACCGCGGGTCCCCTGCATGAATCATCCCTTGTAGCTCTGCTAACCAAGGGGGCATTCATTGTTCTGCTAAACAATGAACTTTTCATGCATAAGGCTTATCGCTGTTTGCTCCTTGGCAGGATGGCGTCTGCCAATGTATGTGTATGTCATGGTCCTGAGGGGGTCCATGCAGGAGTGTAGCGGGGCCTGAGTGGGGCTTGCTTTCTGATACCTTTTCTTCTTGTGCTATTTGTACTGAAGTGGAGGGGGTCCTCAGCCTCAGGACCCCCCTGAGCTCTCTCCCACCCTTCCAGATTGTCCTGGCCTTTGGCAACTACATGAACAGCAGCAAGCGTGGAGCAGCCTATGGCTTCCGGCTCCAGAGTTTGGATGCGGTGAGGGGGGGCGAGGAGGAACCCCTGGCCTGGGGAATGAGGGCTGGTTGGTGGCCGCTAGCTTACGACAAACCCTCATGTAGTTATTGGAGATGAAGTCAACTGATCGCAAGCAGACACTGCTGCACTACCTGGTAAAGGTCATCACTGAGAAGTATCCCCAGCTCACAGGCTTCCACAGTGAATTGCACTTCCTGGACAAGGCCAGTGCAGGTATGGGGCCCTCGGTCCTTAGGTGAGGGGAGGAGCTCCGTTCTGGGGGATGCAGGATGCCTGTAAATGGGGTGGGAGTGCTTCTTTGACTCCCTGCCACTGTACTGCTCCACTCCACCCAGTATCCCTGGACAGCGTCCTGGGGGACGTGCGATCCCTGCAGCGAGGTCTGGAGTTGACACAGCGGGAGTTTATGCGGCAAGACAACTGTGCAGTGCTTAAGGAGTTCCTGAAGACCAACACACCCACCATGGACAAACTTCTGGCAGACAGCAAGACAGCTCAGGTGCTAGGGCTGGGGAGGCTGGGAGGATGCAGATATACTGGGCTCTGGGTGGGGCATGGCCCCAGATAGGACACCATATGGGGAACGAAGCTCCTCTTGGTCTAGGGGAGCAGAGATGAGGTGACCAGTGTCTTGCAGGGGTTGGTGAGGTACTGAGCAGTGATCAGCCTCCGAGGGGGGGTCTATGCTGGTAGGGCTGATGGGCTGTGTCCACAGGAGGCCTACGAGTCCGTGGTGGAGTACTTCGGGGAGAATCCCAAGACCACATCCCCCTCCATGTTTTTTTCCCTTTTTAGCCGCTTCAACAAGGCATACAAGGTATGTATGTCTGGGGGGGCAGGCTGGGACCCATGCATGTGGGAAGGGTAGGGCTGTTTCTTGGGGGTGAGATAGGGAAATAGTCTGCCCTCATGGAGACCCTCCTCGGCCCCTCAGAAAGCTGAGCAGGAAGTGGAACAGTGGAAGAAAGAAGCAGCTGCCCAGGAGGCAGGCATTGATGCCCCCAGCAAAGGAGAGCCCTCAGTACCCAAGGTAGGTAGCAGCCCCTCCGGAGTTGTTACAGTATGGACAGACTCTGCCCAAGGTGACGGTGGTGGCCCAGAAGCCCAGGATGGAAATGGTTGTCCTCTACTCAAACCAACTGCCCTTGCTGTGGGGGACCAGGCAGATGTTGTAGGGCTTGGTGGGCCGGGGGAGGACGCTGAGCTGGAGCTGTGCACCCCCAGTCCCCGCCCAAGGCCCGTCGGCAGCAGATGGACCTCATCTCAGAGCTGAAACGGAAGCAGCAGAAGGAGCCACTCATCTATGAGAGTGACCGTGACGGGGCCATTGAAGACATCATCACAGGTGACAGCTCTGCTGGACCTCTGTCCTGTCCTCTGTCTGTCCTTCTGTGCTGTCCTCCACCTGCGGCCCCCTTCCAGAGGGGTCTGACTGCCTCACTGCCTCTTGCTACTTTTATTTGGTCTTTTTTCCTCTCTCTACCTTTCTCCACCTTCCCCCAATCCTCAGTGCTGAAGACGGTGCCCTTCACTGCCCGCACCGGCAAGCGGACGTCCCGGCTCCTCTGTGAGGCCAGCCTGGGAGAGGAGATCCCCCTCTAGTCCCCCCACCCCCACCCCAGGTACCCAGGCCTAGCTTCTGACCCCATTGGCTTTCCCACTACACTAGCCTTTTGGGGACTGGCACCTTGCATGGTAGGGGTGTGTATGAGGGGAGTTTCGTACACATAAACAGTGTCCCTCCCACACTCACACAACCTGGGTCCCTAGAAGGATGAGACGTGTGCTCGGGAGTGGGGGAACTAGCGCTGGGCAGTCTCCTGAAGGCAATAGTGTATTTTTTCAATTGCTAGATCTGCGGAACCAGCCGTACATCCGCTCGGACACAGGCCGTCGTAGTGCACGCCGGCGCCCTCCGTGCCCTCCCCTGCAAGTCACCTCCGACCTTTCGCTGTAGCCGCTATTCCCGATGGACTTTGCAGGCGGGGGCGGGGTGCGGGATGGGGAGACCTAGGTAGGCAGTTGTGCAAGGAGAGGTGGTCCTCAGCTCGGCTGGGCGGTGCAGTCCCCTCTTCCTCTCACTGTGCGCCGGCACTTCCCTCTCTTGCCACCGGGGGCTGCATCGCAGGTCTCCTCGCATATGCTGCTTGCAGCACTCCTCCTCACCCCAAAGCCATACTTAGCCCTAGCTTGGGTCTGGCCTATAACTTATAAGGTACAATCTCGCCCCACAGCCTGCCCCTGGGGATTCTCCATGGATCTTATTTTTGTACAAGATGAATAAAGATGTTTGCAAAAGACGCGCGTCCTCGCCACGGCACAGACTGGTTTCGTCACTCAGGAAACACTTTACTTGTACAAGTTCTTCACCGTGGGCCTCTGCAAAGAAGCCGGCGGAGGGGAGAAGGGCTGCTTCTGCACCAGAGTTGGCGGAGAGGGAGGCAGCTTCAAGGAGCGCCAACATTCTAGTGGCTGCTCCGAGAACCCTGCGGGGGGAGAAAAGGGAGGGAGTATGCTGTGGTGCCTCCTGTGGATTAGCACTACCAAAGGACACTGTGCACCTTGCCCTTTCCCTAAACCCTGTTTCCTGCCTCCCTCCAGTCACTCCCTCACCCTCAGCTTACTTTACCTGTCTCCCGTCCCCATTTCTTCAGGTTCTGCTCCCACTCCTTGCCAGTCCCTCCTCTCCCTACCTATCAAGCCCATCTGTCCGCACTGCCTCTACAGGTCCCTATTCTTCTGGACCCGCCCCGTCTGCAAGCCCCACCCTCCACTCCACAGGCCACACGCCTATTCCCAGACGGGGCCGTCCTGCTCCAGGCTTCCCCGCCCCTCGTTTGCGTGACCCATAGGCCCCGCCTCCTGCCTGTTCTCACTTAGGCTGATCGGCCCCAGGATGACTCGGCCCTTAGGGCGGCTGGGCTGGTAGGGTTGTGGAAGTGGGAACTCGGGGCGCGGCGCTTTGTTCCTGGTCTTGCGTTCTGATCTCGTCCGCAGGGTCAGGTTCGGCATCTGAGAGTAGGGGCTGCGCGCACCTGCGGAGGGACAACGGAGAGGATCCCGAGGCATGGGTACTGGGTGGAAGATGATTGGAAGGATCCCCTCCTTCAGGCTCCACCCCGCTCCTGCTACCCTTCCGGCGCCCCGCTGGGGGCGTACCCGCTTTGTGCAGTTTGTGCAGCGAGCGTGCGAGCTGAGCAGTGGAGAGGCCAGTGATGCGCGCGGCCTGGCAGTAGAAAAAGATGCCAGTGCGGACATGCGGGGGGCGGCTGCGGGGTTGCCCCCTGTAGCTTGGGTTCAGCTTCAGACCCCGTTGCTTCTTGGAGTAGTAGCTTGAAGGTGGAAGGAGGTGCAGTTACCTTAGGAGCTGCCCCGCCCCACCCTTTCCATCTCAGAAGGGGTGAAATCCACCCCCTTCAGCAAGACAGGAAACCTGGGGCGAGTTGGGGCCCAGGGCTTCCGTCTCTGAGGCAGCGTCTGTTCCCCGCTTCCCCGGCCTTGAAGGTGGGTGTTGTCTGCCCACCTCATCACCTCCTGAACTGACTTGGAGGGCACAGCGCCCTGGCTCAGCAGCTTGAGCAGTATCTCAAATAACAGGGTCTGCAGGCCCTGGGGGTCAAACAGCCGACTATTTCTCACTCGTCCTGGGAACCGAGCATGAGGGTGTGTGTGAGGAGGGACCGCCCAGGCCAGGCTCCCCACTGCCCTACCAGCCTTGTCCCTCACCCAAGCATTGAGCGAAGCGGTGATTGTCAGTGAGGACACCCAGGAAGTCCTTGAAATTCACAGTGCCGTCACCTAGGGGTAGAGTGTGGTATGGTGCCTCCCTGAAGAAGGTCTGCCCCCACACCACTTAAGGGCTTGCTGGCAAGATGTGAGTTCCAGGAGCTATAGAATCAGGTCTTGTCTCTAGCCAAGGGGAGACCCCAGTTTGAGTGGAGCAGAACTAGCCCTTGCCTTGGGAAAGCCTCAAGACAAGAGGGTAAACACACTGCCAAGTGTTTAGAAGCCATGGGTGGGTTTCCTGGAATAGGGAACTTTAAAATAGGCTCAGGCCAGGGATTTTGTGGGTCAGGGAGACATGCTTCAGGGCTGAAGGAGGGAGAAAACAAGAGGATAGGGATGGGGCGCCTACCATCCAAATCTGCCTGCCGGAGAGCCTCACACATCTCCTGTGGGCTTAGTTGGATGTTCACTTGGCTCAGGGTAGCTTTCATGCTACGCATGTCCACAGTGCCTGCTGGACTGGAGCTGAGCAGTTTGAAGATATCCTGGAAAGCTGAGGGCAGGGAGGTGGGTAGGCAGCAAAGTGAACCTCACATAATGGGAATCGGAATCGTGAGATCTGCCTGCTCTAGTTTACTAACAACCCAGGACATGGGTCACTTCAACCAGCCCCTGCCCCCTCCCATTGTACTTTTATTTCAAAGAACAGTGGCTGTGTCCACTTTTAGTTGTCCACTCATTTAGCCCATGTCCATGGCTGTGCCACCTGTGAGGGGAAACGCTGGGGTTTGGAACCCACAGTCTGACTCCAGAGCTACATAACTCTCCATGTAGCCAGCACTGACGTTAAGGAACAAAGTGATTTTCATTTGAGGGGCCCCTGCTAATAACAGGACATGATTTTTGAGGGGCATTTGGGCAGTGGCTCCTTCCGCTCCCACAGCCACAGGCCCCTTAAGAGGACTCAGTTTTTTTTTTTGTCTATGCTTCCCTTCCTTTCTCCCTCTTCCTTCCTTCAACTCTGTTAACACATTTATCCATCCACCCCAAATCTTCATTCATGCATTCTCCCATCCATCCTGTACACACACATCCTCTGAGCCGTGCACAGCACTGGACTCTGGACTTCTAGATGACTGGTATGGAGGAAAGGTTAAAATCTAGTAAAATAATCATTGGTTTCCTGCAGTGACCCCAGCCAAACTTAGAATGCTGCCCTGAGCACCCCGTATGTATTTTTTCAGCCCTCACCTGCCAGCTGCTCAGGCGTCAAGGGCAGCAGGTTCTCGTCTGTCGAGCTGCCCCATGAGGAAGAGGTTGGAAAGACTTTTGCACCAGACAGGTCTTACCCCCAATGCAGTACTCTGGGTCTGACCCCTAGTCCCTGCCCTCACCTCTGAGACCTCATGCTTGGGTTTGGTTGTAGGGGATCGGTAGTCATAAATCCCTTAAACTTCCTTGCCCACTGTGTGGGCTGGCCGGCCCCTGTGGCCCTGGCCACTGTGGCTGGCTCCATTGGGGTCAATAACTGCAGCCTCCCCTTCTGCACCCTGTCCATCTTCTGCTCCCCTGGATCTCGCGGGAGTAGTCTTCGAGGCTTCTGTGGAGACCTTGGGAGAGGGGAGAAGACAGGGCGGAGGGACCCAGCCCCCTCTCCCTGCTCAGACTCTGGGGATCTGCAGGATCCCGGACCCAGGCTGAGCCCATAGTCCTCAACCCCAGGGGGCTCTGGGGTGGGGCCAGGGCAGTGTCCCCCAGGATGAGGGACGAACCCTTTCCAGCCCTGTCACCTGCACTTTCTCTCTGGTGATGGGGTTTTCTTGGTCTTCTGGCCACTGCTGCCTGGAAGGCAGAGTCACAGGCTCTGAATCTGCTCCAGGACCCGGGGGGCTGCAACCCAGGCTGTGTTGTGGGTTTAGCATTTTTTTGGGGTGCACTCTCTCATTCAATTAGGTCCACCCCTCCCTGCTGGGGACACCTGCTGCTTCCAACCTTCAAGTTTCTGCCTCCCTTAAACACCCTTGGCTCCTGATGCTAAGTCAGTACCTCAGAAGTTCTGAAAGAGAAAAGGCCTGAGTCCCTCACAAGCAAGCAAGCCAAGGTCACGCTGTAGGGGTCCCTACCCCTGCTCCCCTAGGGAGGGAGGATCCCCTCCCCCAAGCAATGCAAACTCACAAACCAGATTTTAAAAATATTGCAGAGGATGTCCCAACAGCCTGAGGGGGCTACTAGTTCAGCCTCTCTAATACCTCAGCATCTCCTCTTATCTCCTCTTCCAGCCTCCTGCCCTCTTCTCCTTCTGGTCCCCCCTTACTAATCCCACTTCCCCACACTCTGCACATCACTGTCCTTAGCCCTTCCCAAGGCTGGGCTTTCACTTAACAGGGGAACTGAGATCCAAAATGTGTACTGAGTTGACAAAGCACTGAGCTCCTTCCACCTTCTCCCAGATTTCCGTCTGCAAGTCAGTGTCCAACCCAGCACCGTGTGTTTGTATGCTGTGTGCACAGTTCTTGTGTGTGCATGTGTTTAAGTTGATGTGTATATGTACCGTTGTGTACATGTATGTACATGTGTGTACATGTGTGGGCATGTGTCTGGGTTACACATGGCTGTACACCATTACATATAACACTCTCCTACATTTTGGGGTATCTCTACTCAGTCATACAGGGCCAATACCACAGACAGCTTCTTTCTCCCGTAAGCTCCTAAACACCATCCCTTCCCCATGCCCAGGCTGTCAGGGTGGAGAGAAGCAGAAAGAACTCTCTTCACATATAACTTGCCTTCTCGGCCACCTAGCCCCACCCCCCAAAGGACCACCTCCTCAGGTGACCTTGACACAGAAGCTCCATTTCATCGTCTGAGGAACCAAGGCTTCAGAGATGGCACTAGGGCCTTCCCCTTGGCTAGTCTGTAGCCTTTCCTCCTGGCCTAGATGACTGAGCAGGTGTGTGTGAAGGGGAGCTACCCCGGGAGTGAGCAGGGCCAAAACAGATGGCAAGGGACAGGAGTGGCAGAGTCCTCAGGGGACAGGCAAGGCCTCTGGAACTGGGGTAGATAAAAATGGGGGTGGCATCCCTAAAAATGTCAGGACCAGGGCTCTGTAGCCAGGGGTGCTGGCTTGGTTCAGGAACACGTGCACAAAAGCTCTGAGCAGGCAGGCCAGCACTGGAGGCTTTACTGGTTTTGTCTAGTCATTTCTGTGGGGAAGAGGGGGATGACAGCTTAAAATGGATTTTCAGCAATAATGGATTCCCTTTCTTGGTTCCCGGCACCGAGCTGCAATGCAAAAGAGAGAGTGTCACTTGGGTCCCAGTGGGAGGCTGGTGGGGGGAGGGGAGAGCCTGGAGATCTCCTGAGGGGGGCTCTGGGGTTAGAGGGTCTCCTCCTGTTATACCCTGAAGGGTAGCTGGCTTTCTGCTGTGTCCATTCATCACCAGGAAGCAAGGGTGCTGGAAAACCGCATTCCTCCGCTCTCCCCAGGGCTGGAGGAATCAGACTTTCTCAGGATAAACTCTAGTGCAGACATTTTTGATGTGGGCAAGGCCATCTACCTCCTGGGTGGGAGGCATCCTATTGCTAGAATGGTTCTTCCCACATAGAGCCCAGCTCCCCACCCTTGCCCTGCAACGCTCACCCTCCATGGTCCCCAGCCCTCCTCTGGCCCTGGCCTTAGCACTGCTCCACAGTCCACTGGAACCTTGTTTCCAGCAACCTTTATGAGGTCACTGAGGTGGACACATCACAGCCCTCCCCAGGCCCTGCCTTGCCCCTCATGGTGCTGTTGCCCATTCCAACCCCTGTGTGAGGAGTGGGGGGCACTACATGCTCTAGCACAGCCGTGGCTTCAGGGCTGTTTTGGGGCAGGCCCTCACTTACTCTTTTCTGTTTCCCTGAGGCTGTGGAGCCAAGGCTGGTGGCTGGAGAAATTTGACTTCCCCTTCAATGGTGGTCCTCTTGACCCCAGGCTTGGTGAAGCCCAGGCAAGCACCAGGGAAGGTCATGCCTTCCTTCTTACAAACTTTCTGAGGTTCTCCAGCTTCAAGTGGTTTCTCTGATGGCTTCTTGGGTGGCACCTCAGGGGGCTTTTCCAATTTCAGTTCTTCCCTGGTGGGCTGGTCAGCAGGTTTCTTGGTGGGCTCTGTAGAAAGCTCCATGGCTTTCTGGGAGGAAGTTTTGACCAAGTGCTCCAAGTTTGGCAGATCCTTGCTACTGGATGCCATGACCAGGGAAGATGCAAAGTTGATTAAGTCAGCCAAGCCAATGGCTGATGGGAGATGAGAGGAGGAAAGGCTTGACAGCAGTGTCTGGGAGCTTCTGGCTGAAAGAGCTCCCGGGGTACTGGAGCTCTGAAGCTGCTTCTTTGAGCACAGAATGTCTTTGGCAACAGACTTCTGGTCCATGCAGCTAGAGGTCAGTATGGCTGTGATGGTTTTGCTGGGCTCCAGGTCTATTGCCCTTTCTATGCTGTGCTCTGAGACCTGAATGTGCTTCTCTGCCCAGAAGAGATGCTTGGAGGTCTGCACATGGATGGAACGGTAGTTGTCGGATACCTGCTTTTCCTCCATGGGGCCCAGGTGGCTGCTATAGTTTGACCTTAGGTTGCACAGGTCATACATCTGCTGTTCAATGGCTTCGTCGCAGGAATTCAACTCTAGTTCTGTGTCTAGTGAGGGCTCAGGCTTGGGACGGAGTACTGTGAACTCTGGTTTGATCTCTAGGTCTGCCTCCAGCTCTGGGTCCAGGTCCATGTCTGGGTCCACTTTGGATGCTGATGTCTCATGTTCTAGCAGTTCAGCTTCCAGCTGAAAGGGGACATCTGAAAGCTGAAGAAGCAAGAGCCAGAGGCCCCTGCCCCGGAGGCCCCCCTCCACACTGAATACTGCTTGTTTTCTCCTCCACAC
Source organism: Chrysochloris asiatica (assembly GCF_000296735.1). Taxonomy (NCBI): domain Eukaryota; kingdom Metazoa; phylum Chordata; class Mammalia; order Afrosoricida; family Chrysochloridae; genus Chrysochloris; species Chrysochloris asiatica. The sequence goes on from NW_006408525.1 coordinate 30,956,625, forward strand.
TTGCCTCTTTAGCAGAGGTCTTCTGGGTAAGGAGGCAATGTGGACAGGTGATGAGGATGGGTGTATATAAGTGTGCCCACATTGGCCTTATGCCAGGGTGGCAAAGTTATTAAGGGTAGGGGCTGGTCATAGTTAGGGAAGACGGATCTCAAATAACCTTACCTCTGCCTACCACCCTCTCCATAAGAGGTGACCCTGCCCAATGTTACCTCCATATCATCTTCCTCTTGTGCCAGTTGGGACTCAAACAGGTATTGGGGCAAATTACTCCTGAAACAGAAGGAGATAAAGAGATGACAGGACTCTATAGGATGGGTGGGGTGGCCTCAGCAGAAGGGGAATCTCTGGGCCCCTCAAAGCCTCCTGCCTTGCACAGATGCCCCCGACCTTATTTTCTCCTGTGGCTGCCCCACCCTCACCAAGAATTCTAGAGTGGTCTTCTCAAACCTTAGTGAGTTTAGGAAGCTTGGGGGAAGCTTATTATCTTATTCACCTCCTTGAAAGGGGGCTTCAGTTGGTTGGAGGTAAAGCTCAGGTATCTTCATTTTTATAAAGCATTCCATGTGAACCAGTGCCACAGGTTCTCTTAGCTCACTTTGAAAACCAGTGCTCAAGAAATGGGTACGTGAGGAATTTGGCAGCATTAGCAAGGGGTAGGAAGGAGCTCTGCTAGCGTAGTGATTATGAATCAGGCTGTGAACTGCAAGGTCAACAGTTTGAAACTACCAGCTGTTCCACTGGAGAAAGATGAGGCTTTCTGCTCCCGTAAAGATATACAGCCTCGGAAACCCTGTTCAGGGTGGCTATGGGTCGGAACCAACTCGATGGCACTTAACAACAACAACAACAGCAAAGGGTAGGAATCTTGGTGGGGCTCTGTAGGATAATGCAATGGAACACAAGATGGGTTTGAACCACAAGGTTGGCTGTTCAAAGTCACCAGCCACTCTGTGGAAACCCTATATAGGATTGCTATTTGTTGGGACCGACTTGACAGCATTTAACAACAACAGCAGGGTTAAGGTTAGGAGTTCTGGAGGGTGGGGTGGTGGTGGGAGAAAGGTCCTACAATGATGGGAACGCTGTTCTCACTGTGTATCGATAATGTCCACCGACTTCTTGCTACAGCAGGGAAATCCATTGGCACCTGACAGGGAGAAAAAGTAAAGGCAGGGAAGCTGCAGGGCAGGCCTGGGGACACCCACTCTCCTTCTCTGTCCCTTCTTCCCTATCCTGCCCCCTCCTCCTCTACCCCTCATGAGAGGCACTAGCCGTATCTTCCATCAACTCTCCTCCACTTTTGTCTTTCCTCCAACTCTATTCCTTTGCAGTCCTCCATATGGACTAAGAGTGACAGTATTAGGTCCCATCTCTTCAATGCTGCACTGAGCACTTTGTGTGCTTTACCTCTGATTTGACACAAAAAATGAGAAGAGGTCCATTTGCCCAAATGGCACTGTAGGATCAGTAGTCGACTGCAAACCACAAGGCTGTTCAAGCCGGACAGCTGCTCCTAGAAACCTTACACAGGGTCACTAGGAGTCAGAACCAACTCGACGGCACTTAACAACAACATTTGCCCAAGGTCTTATGGTTGATAATTGCTGAAGTCAGGACTTAATCCAATAACTCTTAACTTCCCTGCCTGGTTCGACTGTCCTACCCATCACCCCCCAAATTAACCTCTCTCATCTCTGTCCCCTTTCTCTACTCTTTCTGACAGGTACCACATCTGCTGTTTACCTCCCATCTAGCTTCTCCCACTCTGAAGCCCTCTCTTCTCCAGGCTTTTCATCCCATCATACACTTGAAGCCATCCATCCTGAACTCTGGGCCAAGACCCTCACCCCAGGTGCTTGGTCTGAGGTGAGCTCAGATCATCCTCTGCCAAGAAGAATGAGCAACTCTTTGAAAGAGGCTGTCCCATCCCAGTCCCTTCCTCAGAGACTTGTGTCTTTTATTGCAGAAGCGTCTCCTTCATTCCTTAGGAGTGGGAGATACCAGTCTATCCCATCCTCTGCTCCCCAAGGTATGGTCAGGGGTTGGTTGTGAGGCATCATGACACTGCTGGGTTCCCATGTGCCCTGGGTTTGGTAGGAAGTGACAGTCTTGGCTGGGAAGAATTGCTCATTCTATCAGAGGTACCAGGATGTCCTGTAGCCTCCACATAGAGGTATAGAGGCTGGGAAGGGGTTCTTGCATGGCTGAATTAAGATTTGGACATGCCCAGAAATGATAAAGTAAAAGAGCTGAACAGAAGATTTCAAAGGGCAGCTCAAAAAGACAAAGTAAAACTTTATAAAGGAATGGTTAAAAAAGACAAAGTAAAACTTTATAAATACCTTGGTGTTAGAAAACCCAAAGGGAAGAACATGCTCTGCATTTCTCATGCTGAAAAAAACCAAAGTGAAAAAAATTCAAGCTTCAAGTTGCAATGCTGAAGGATTCTACCGGCAAAATATTGAATGGCACAGAAAACATCAAAAGAAGATGGAAGGGATCTACTGAGTCACTGTACCATAAAGAATTGGTCAATGTTCAACCATTTCAGGAAGCGGCATATAATTAAAAACCAATGGCACTGAAGGAAGAAGTCCAGCACTGGCAAAAAAAAAAAAAATACAGCTCCAGGAATTAAAGGAATACTAATTGAAATGTTTCCACAAATGGATGTAATGTTGGAAGCACTCACTTGTCTATGCTAAGAAATTTGGAAGACTGCTACCAGGCCAACTGACTGAAAGAGATCCATATCTGTGTTCATCCTAAAGAAAGGTGATTCAACAGGATAAGGAAATGATCAGACAATATCATTAGTACCACATGCAAGTAAAATTGTGCTGAAGATAATCCAAAAAGAGTTGGAGCAGTCCATTGACAGAAAATGACCAGAAATTCAAGCAAGATTCAGAAGACATGGAAGAAGGGATATCACTGGGGATGTCAGATGGATCTTGGGTGAAAGCAAAGAATATCAGAAAGATCTGTGCTTTATTGACTATACAAAGTTATTCGACTGTGTGGATCACAACAAATTATGAATAGCTTTGCAAAGAATGGGAATTCCAGAACACCTTTAATTGTGCTTATGTGGAACTTGTACTACCTCTTGGTAGAGGCAGTTGTTTGAACAAAAGGAGGGCATACTATGTGGTTTAAAATCAGCAAAGTTGGTGTCCAAGTTGTATCCTTTCTTTATGCTTATTCAGTCTGTATGCTGAGCACATAACCTATGAAGTTGGACTATGTGACGAAGCAAGTGGAATTAGGACTGGAGGATGATTTATTAAAAACCTGCAATATACAGATGGCACAACCTTGCTTGTCAGAAGCGAAGAAGACTGGAAGTGCATATTGTTGATGAGCAAAAACTATAGCCTATAGGACGGATTACACCTCAACATAAAACAAAATCCTCCCAACTGGACCAATATGCAAAATCATGATAAATAGATAAAAGACAGAAGTTGTCAAGGATTTCCTTTCACTTGGATTCACAATCAATACTCATGAAAGCAGCAGTCAAGAAATCAAATGACATATTGCACTGGGCAAATCTGGTGCTAAAGACCTCATTAAAGTTTTAAAAAGCAAAGACGTCACCTTGTAGACTAATGATGCATGTCCCAAGCCATGGTATTTTCAATCACCTCATGTGCATGTGAAATCTGGACAATGAATAAGAAAGACTGAAGAAAAATTGATGCATTTGAAATGTGTTATTGGCAAAAAATATTGAGCATGCCATGGGCTGCCAGAACAAAAAACCAATTTATGTTGGCAGTAGTATAGCCAGGTCCTTAGAAGCAAGGCTGGTGAGACTTTATCTCATGCACTTTGTACATGCTATGAGGAGGGATCAGTCTCTGGAAATGGACTTCATGCTTAGTAAAGTAGAGGGTCAGCAAAAAAGAGGAAGACCCTCAGTAAGATGGATCAACAGTGGCTTCAACAGTGGGCCCAAACCTAGCAACAATTATAAGGATGGTACGGGCCCAGGAAGCATTTTGTTCTCTTGTACACAAGGTCACTCTGAGTCGGAGCAGACTTGGTGGCACCTAAGAATAACAATAAGATGCTTCAGTATTCAGTATACCAGTTTGGGCCTGGAGGATCTTGGATCTGCCGGGTAGCTGGACTGGGGCGGCATCACTCTGCACAGGCTCCCGAGTGGCAGCTCAGTCATCTCTTTACACTTTTCTACCTTGACCACCATGCTCCTTGCTTACTTCTTCTTCATGTCTTCCACCTGCCCTGAGTGCTGCTATTACTCAGGCTTCTGACCTCAGAGCCTTCCTTCGTCTGCTTTACGTTTCCCTGGGCAATTTACACAGCATTCGTAGCCTCAACTCCTGCATAAACAGCAACTGGATATAGACAGGAGAAATGATTGTGGCATCAACTAAGGAGTCCGTGAAAATATCTGAGGTTGATTCCACTTGGACCTCTGTGCCTGACTTGGAAAACTTTAATAGGGATTCCAGTGACATTCTGCAGTATTTGAAATCATTGCAATTTCCAATTGTTTGTTGCTAGTGTATATTGTTTGTTGTTAAGTGCCGTTGAGTCGGTTCTGACTCATAGCGATCTGTTTAGGGTTTCCGAGGAGTAGCTGGTAGGTTTGAACTGCTGATGTTGTGACTCACAGTCCCACAAATCAAGCTGACATTAGTTCTAGCAGCATTTTTTGGGTAGGATTTTCTACATAATCATGTGAATCATGATAGTTTTGTCTTCCTTTCCTATCTGTTGTTTTAATTGTTCATGCCATCAAGTTGGTTCTGACTCATAGCGATCCAGTATAGTGTTTCTGAGGAGTGGCTGGTGAGTTTGAACAGCTAACCTTGTGGTTCAAACCGACCTTGCAGTCCTGCGCTTACTCTACTGCCCCACACCAGGACTCCTTTCCTATCTGGATGCCTCTAATTTTTTTGCAATAGTAACAATCTTTAGTACAATGTTGACTAGAAGTGATGAGCAGACATTCTTACTTTGTTCCTTGTGTTTAGGGGAAAAGATTCAATTTTTCACCATTAAGTATGTTGTTGTTGTTATTAAGTGCTGTTGAGTCGGTTCTAACTTAGACCCTTTATAGGGTTTATGAAGGAGCTCTGGTAGCATAGTGGTTACGAATCCGGCTGCTAATCTCACAGTCAGCAATTCGAAGCTACCAGCTGTTCTGCGGGAGCAGATGAGGCTTTCTACTCCCATAAAGATTTACAGCCTCGGAAACCCTGTACAGGGTCGCTATGAGTCGGAACTGACTCCACGGTACATAGCAACAACATAGGGTTTATGAGGACCAGCTGGTGGGTTTTAAACACGACCTTGTAGTTAACAGTCCAGTGCTAATCCTATAGTGCCACATCGAGAGCTTTTTCCATAGATGTGCTTTATCAGGTTGAGGAAATTCTTTATTATTCTTAGTTTGCTGTTTTTAGTTAGGATTGGATGTTTATCTTTTCTGTATTTATTGAGATGCTTGTATGATTTTTCTAATATCTTGTGGGCCTGGAGTTTCTTTGTGGGAAGGTAGTGTAATTACAAATTAAACAAAACAAAACAAAAAAAGATACAGAACTCCTTAGATTGTTTCTTCTTGAATTTGTATATTTAAGGAATTTGTTTCATCTCGATTGTAAAATTTATTGGCATAAATTGCTCCTAATCCATTATCCTTGTCATATCTGTGAAGTATGACCACAGGAGACTTTCAAATCTCTATTTCTTATTCCTACTGTCCCCTCAGTTCCAGACGCCAGTCACTAATTGCACATCGGGGGACCTCATATTCACCTTGCCAACACCACTGCTGGGGCAGAAGCTGTCTCCTCTCTCTGGAATGCTTCTCAGGGCTCACCTCTTCCTGGAGACCTTCGGGTCTTAGATTCAAGGCTTCTCTTCCAGTAGCCCCTGCCCAACTCCATAGCCCTCTCTCTGGGCACCAGGCCCCTTGTTGACCCTCAGTTAGAGTGAGTAGGGTATATGGGTGATATCCAGAAGAGTCAGGCTTGAGGTGAATGCGTAGCAAATGTCTTTGCAAAGGAATGAATTTATTCTCTCACCCTGCCAAACCCTGTTGTTCCTCCTCCATTTTTCACCTCTAGTTCATACTGTGTCCAGACTCTGGCATGGCCAACACAGTTCTCATGCCTCACCCCTATTTTCCTTTCACTCTTATTCCCTCCTCTCCCTGTCTTGCCCCGACTGACTTATCTTTTATCCTATCACCCAATCTAGAAACCTGGGCTCTTTGTTAACATCCCGGCACTTCCCCAGCTCCTGCCCCTCCCCTGATGTCGATCTTGTACACATGCACCCCTCTTTCCACTCCTTTTCTTCTTCTAATACAGAGTCAATACAGACCTGGGACTTACTGCCCGCTGGCACTTGGTGTTTAATTTTATGCAACTAATCGGCACTGACAGCCTATGCACAGGCAGTTTCTCCTCTCCTCTCATGGAAGAAGACACCACACAGTTATGAAGAGCAGGGTTACTGCCTGGTCTGACAGGCTAACCACTACACTGTCTGTGTGAAATCTCTTTAGGCCTCCAATGCAACCACGTTCCCCTCTAACTTGACCTTCTCAATGACCCCAGAGTCATTCACACCTGCCTCCATTCAGGCTCAGCCTTTAGTATGGCCTTGAAGACTCTGCCTGGTCTGACCTGTCTTATCTTTTGATATCCTAACTTTCTACTCTTTGCCCCAAGTCCAAATCACCCCTGAACACAGAAGACCTTATCATGGCTCAGTGCTTTTGCTATTTCCTATACCTGGAAAGTCCCTCTTCGGACAAAATGGTGCCTGAAAGCCCAACTCAAATCTCTAGTGTCATCTGTGACAAATACAACAAATCTGCATTTAACTGTGAAACCAACTCATCAGACTCAGGGCCTCAGGGTTCAGCACAAAAATAAGCCCCATGGGGTGTAAAATATGTCAAAGAGCAATTTCAGGTACACAAGAGTAAGTCTGTTTACCCGTTGAGTTTGAATTGGGAGGAAAATGTTCTCTAGTTGTTGATCCTTGGAACATTTTAAACGCTGGTCTGTGACTTCCTGTGAAGGTCCCAAGAAGAAAGCCCCCATTTCGATGGGGATCAGAACCCATAATGGAAAAGGGGAGATCCTGAGGGGTAACGCTACATTTGTTCCTTGATGATCTTAGCATAGAACAGTGCAAGGCACAAGGAAGAGCTCAGTATTTGTTGAAAAATGGCGCCTCCCTCTTGCAAAACCACCAAACGTCAACCAGAGACAATGGAACACGATGTTTTTTGATGTTCTGCAGTTTGGGATAATTTATGGGTTATTTCCTGAGCACAAGTCATTACCCCATCCGGGGGCCTAAGGCCCCTCCAAGAAGGTGCTGAGCCTCCGCCTTTATTATTTTGTGCACACGGTGCCGGGAGGAAGCTAGGTGTGGAAATCAGGCACCAGCCGCCCACTCGCCCGGCAGCATGGCAGGGGTTTGGTTGGCGAACCCCCTTTCCAGCACATGGCACTGGAAGAGCCAGCGGAGCGGCCCAGTTGATTCACCTCCCCGCCCTCTTTCACTTTCCCCGCCCCTGGGCCCCGCCCTGCCGACCCTCAGGGCCTGCCCCCCGGGGCCGCGGGCTCCCACCTGTCACCCCCATGACGACCGAGGTTCTGTAGGGGAGGCGGGGAGCCTGCTGATGGATGCTGCCCCTCCACCTCCAGTGCGCTCTTTGACTAAAGGTTGTGGGGGGCGGTGGACATGACAGGGGCGTCGGCGCCTGTGATGACCCCGCCTCTGTGACGTTTCAGCCGCGACCCTGCCAGCGGTGGCCGAGGGCTATGGAAGGAGGCAGCAGGACGGGGCAGCAGGTCGGTAGTGGTGGGTGTCCTCCTGGAAAGGTGCCCCTCACAGCCCTGCATGGAGAGCCCTTTTCTGAAGACCTCAGACTGCCCTGCCCATCAGCAGCAGTTTTGGCCATGGTAAGCAGGGTACCTGGGGCTGCACTTTGCTGGGGCACCCTGGGCACAGGCTGCTTCCCCTCAGTGCGGGGTGTGGACATGTGCCCAGTGCACGCATGGTGCACAGAGATTCAGGGTGTTGAGCCACACTAGACAAAGCACTTGTGTGCCTGCTGGCATTCCTCCTCACAGGCCCCAGTTCTGACCAAACCCCACTCCTGCAAGGCATCTGGGTGGGAGTCCAGCCTCAGCTAGGGTCAGGAGGGCTGGCATAGTGTGTCCTGGGTATGTGGTCTGCACCCCACTTCTCCATGTCTGGTCAGTGTCTGCAGCATCCCTTCCTTCTCCCCAGAGTCACCAGGGTGTTGGCATGCTCCCAGTGTGGACTGGCAGTGTTTGGGTAGGGCATCTTACCCAACTGGTCAGAATGGAGAGCCTGCAGAAGGGAAGGCTGATGGGAAGCACTCACCCTTCAAGACTGAAAAGTTTTTGCTCAAAACAAGGGGCCAACCTGAAGATCTCTCCAAGGTGACCAGAGAGGGCAGTGGTGACAACCAGGTGTTCAACAAGCAGCAGGCAAAAGCAGAGACCCCCACAGCCTAAAAAACTCTTGTTGTCACTCCAAACTTTATTGCCTATAGTTCTCTACAACCAAGACTCTGCAGTACCAAGGCTGCAGCTATTTCGTGTCAGGGCAGGGGTCTCTCCCTGGGTAACAGTAAGGCTCAATGTGAATGATTAAATACACATCACTGTGCCAAGACGTGGAGACAAGTTTCCTAAAACTTGGTAAGGTGCTGCTCCCCAAGGAGGCGCTTCAAGAGACCCCCCCACCCCCACCCCACGATACCAAGAGGTTGGGGCTAGCAGGCCCCTCACCCCTGGTGATTCACAGTTGATTTAATGCTACATGCGTCCTGATCAACACCCCTGGGCTGGGGTATTGGAGAGGGGGGCTCATCTTAGAGACATCTAGAGGCTTGAGGGGTAACATGAGTGCAGACAGGTCAAGAATTGGGTCCCTTCACCCTGCCTCCGGGTCACTACTTGTGCTTGTGCAGAGCCACGGACCCGCCCTCCTGCAGGGCAGCCATGAAAGTGCTTTGAGGTCAACAGAGTGCAAAGTGCAGCTGGCAGTGCCCGTGGGCAGGGAAAAGGTGGGTGTGAAGCCCAGGCTGCATCCTTGGGGAAGATGGCTGGGTGTCAAAGGTCTGACCTGGGCAGCAACTGTCGCTGCTGTCTTTTGCATCTATCATGATACACCATCTGAGTCAAGTGGGTCTTGTTTCCACCCTTCACTTTTACAGATGAGGGAACTGAGTCGGGCAGCGGGGGCTCTGGAGACCAGGATGGCCTGCTACTCTGGGAAGGAGCAGGCCAGCAGCAAAGGGCATGTGCTTGGGGACTGAGAATGATTCCCCATAAACAACCTTCTTGGTTGAAACCAAGTTCAACTCAGACCATGTGTTGTACCAACCTAAAAAGCATTGTGGGAGCTCCTGGGGAGACTGCCTAGTGGCCGGGATTCCTTCCTCCCTGACTTCATGCGAATAGTTCTAAATGTAAAAGGGGGATAGATGGCCAGAGGCACCCCATTAACCCAAGGGCAGCCACACATCCTCTTCTGATTTGGAACTGGGCCTGAGTGGCCCTTAGACACTGACTTAGACTGCCCGAAGGTTGAGGAGCCCGGGGGCTTACTCACTCCCCAAACCAGGTTAGAAGCCGCTCTCCTCTGATCTAAACAGGCCAGGCCAGCTGGTTAGGGCCCTGGGCAGAGAGCCCTCTTTGTTCCTCCTCCTCTTCACGTGGGCTTGGCGGGGTCAGGCAGGACTCAGACAGGAAATCCTGGGAGGGGGTTGCTAGTCCCACTCTGCGGCTGGTCCCACCACTGAGCCAGGGGGTGGCAGGTGCCTGGGAGCAGGCTGAACCTATGCCTCAGGAGCAGCTCCTAGCCACCAAGAAGGCAGGGTTTCGGCAGAGCAGAGCTGTTGATGGACAGCAGAGCTAGGACCTATTCTCCAGCCGGCCATGCTTGATCCTCCAGCTCCAGGCAAAGCTGCTGTCAGGGGCCAGAACGCATTGCAGGTCGATGCCCGAGTCCGGCACCTCCATGTCATAGCGCACCGGTTGCCCATCCTTGGTCACCAAGCTGAAGGCTGCAGTGGGGATCTGGAGGCAAAGCAAACCAGTGGGCCTTAGACAGTTGGCATGGGGTTCAGAAGTCACCCAGAAATAGAAAGCTGATGGTCCCGTACTGCCCTGGGAGACCCATCTCACTCCAGCCAAGCAGGTAGCCCTGAAGGCATTACCTGCCTTTCATTGTGGAGCACTGAAGAAGCCATCTGGTCCCAGTGAGGGTCCTTAGGACCCTCAGTCACCACTGCCAGTCTGGCCCTGAGCCCCCAGCTCTGGGGAACATAGAGTGCAGTTTCTATTTATTGAAAAGTCTTCCTCCCAGAGGGTTGGGCCAGGCCCCTGGCCTCTAAGCTGGTGGGACCTGTCCACTCACCTGGCTGCTGATGCCCGTTGCGATGTCTCCCACCTTGACCCGGTGGAACTCCCGGATGTGCAGGTGTTCACCATTGAGGGACTGTATTTGGACTTTCACACCTGGTAGGCAAGGTGACAGTCAGGAGGCGGAGAAACCTGCTGTTACAAGTCTCTGTGTGAAGTGGAGGGAAGCTGGCCTGGCTGAGATGAAGCTGAGAGCAGTCAGGCTGATGTGGCCTCGGGTTACACCTGCTAGCTCGTGCTGGCGGTTTTCTGTCCACCCTTAGAATCTGGCCTGTACTTGGCAAAGAGCTGAGATTGCCTTTTATGGGGGAAGTTATATTCCAAATTGGACACAGAGTGAAAAGGAACTGAAAACAAAGATTCCGAAATTAGATTGCGGCCACTCAGACTGTTCTGTTCTTTGAGCTGGAGCAGCTCTTGTGAGGCCATGGGGGCTTCACGCCATGAGTCAGTCACACTGGCCCCTGTTCTGTCAAAATCACAGTATGACCTATGCAGCCAAGCCTGAAGCTAAGAAATTAATGTTGTTTTTCTCATATTCTGACCTCAGATCCCAGAGGAGGATGCCAGGATGGCCAGCTCATGGCATCAACACACTAGAGCGGAGTGCATGCCCAGGACTCCTGTTCTTCCTTTCCTTTCAGAAGGTGCTAGATGGCCAGCTTCCTTCCTCCAGGTCAGGAGAGACTTCTTTCCTCCCCGAGCCACGCTGACTTCACCCACAGCCGCTGAGGGGACACCAGTTCTCCTCTGCCCCACCAACAAAGGATCCTGGGGAGTCAGGGCCTTCACCATAAACCCAACTGATTAGCCAAGCACCTCAAGAGCTGGATGCCAGATGCCTCCCTCGCGTTTCCCCATTGTTCCAGAGGGAGCGGGGCATGTCCCTAGCGGCAGATCAGGTGGGGGTTGCTGAGCAGTTAAATATGGCACTGACCATTGAAATGGCTTGGGGTGTCTGTGGGCCGCCCCCGGGCCAGCACCATGTTCCAACTGGTGCTGCAGGCCTCTGCTTGGCTGCTCCATGAGTGTACGCCAGAACTCAGGGTGTCTCGTGAACTCTGAGAGGCCTTTGAAGGGTTCTGAAAGAGCAAGGGTAGATGCAGACTCAGGCCCTGGGGCTCAGGGAGCCATCTTTGGCTTTGGTGCTCTCCTGGGGAAAGGAGCTGCCCCAGTTCTCGGCTGGAGTACAGCTCTACTGGACACTTTTTGATATTCAGCGGAGGCTGAACTCATGGAGGGCCTGGGGGAAGACAAATAAGGAGTATTTCTAGGGGGCGGGACAAAGTCCATCTCCAAGCGATCCCCAGTAGCTAAAGCCATTCCCACACTCTCCAGTGTGTTCAAGATGGATGACCTCACCGGGATAAACCACGAGTCCCCCTCAGCAGTACCCCCTCCTTCCCTTTATTCACTCCTTGCATACTGTCCACTTACCCCCTGGACACAAAGTCACCTGCTCGGTGCCAGAGCCAGGAGACCCACACCCTGGCTCCTGACCCATTTGACTCACCTTCTCACTGTCATTTGACAGGGACAGGCTGTCGAAGCTAATCCATGACAGGATCTGCTCCTGCTCCTCCAGAGAAAATGTCTGAGAGAGACTGTTCAGAAATAATTCTGCAGGAAAAGCAGAAGACAACTATGGAGACTGGGAAGGATCTTGCTCTGAAGTCAGGTTCTTCTTGGACGGAAACCAGTTGGACCCAGAGGCGGTGGCACTGGCCTCGGTGGGAGGCCCATGATCAGTGCTCCGGGGTCCAGAGGCCCAAGGCTCATACCTATTTCCAGCTGTTGCAGTTCCTGCTCCGGGAAGGTTGCTCGGCGCTCTGGTGAGCTGGGGTTTGGAGCAGGGGTAGGCTCTAGGGAGGACAGAGGTAAGGGCTCCCACGTCCCAGACTCCTCCTTGCTCAGGTTCAGGGTTGGAGACTTGTTCGGCTCAGGGGGCTCTGGTGGCAGAGGAGGCTGGAGCTTAGGAGCCCCACCTGCAGTGCCCTCCGCTGGTTGGGGGCTCGGGATTCCTGGTGCGAGGTCCCTTGGCTGGGCACGCAGGGTCTGATGAGAGTTCGCTTGGTTTGGCAGCAGATGTCTTGGTTCTTTATATTCTCCCCTCCAAGGGCTCTTCAGACCCCCGACTACAAAACAGAGAGCACATGCAGAGAGGTAGCAGCAAGTCAGCACACAGATACAACTTGGGTCGCATCAGGAATACCTTTCTTGAGTAGAGGAGGGCTACACCTGAGCCATATGGGGGGCCTCTTGCTGGGTCTCATCAGAAGGACCACTTAGGAGGGGAGTGGTGGTCTCTGAAGGGGACCTCTTAGGTAAGGTGGCTTCATTTAAATGGGAAGAGGACTGTATTTGTCTTGATTCCATGTCCCTTCTGGTAACAGCAGCAGATTGGAATGACAGAACTAACTCCTGAGAAGGGCTTTGTGACGGCACAAAGGGCAAAGCACCAGTAATTTCTGTTTCAAAGGGCTGGAAAGTGACACCTAGTGTGATGTGGCATCCTCTGGGTGTTGGTGAGTTTGAGTCCCTTTTTGGGGAAAGATGAGGCTGTCTCCTCCCATAGAAATTTCCAGTCTTGGAAACCGTGCCTAGAGTTGTCATTAGAATCCACTCGATGGCTGAGGGTTTGGTTTTGGTTTGAATACACAGTAACGCTCTTCCTCCACTTCTTGAGTCATCCCTCTGACAACAAGCTATGGCATTTTTACTGACATCACCTCAGTCTCTCTCTATCATCCCTGAAGTGGGTGTCATGTCCACATTCGGACAACTCCAGCTCCCAGAGGTGGGTACCTTGCTCTTGTCCACTACACTACCTGCTCCTCCCTCGGCCCCTGGCTCTCAGTCCTGCTGGGGTGGCAGGGGGGCTGCACCAGCATATGCTCTTACCTTGCTGCAGCGCCAGGCTGACCTTGTCCCCCAGCTCCACTGCAGAAGCTCGGTGGACAGGCTCTTTCCTCAGCCCCTCTTGAATGGCCTGGGCAGTGAGAGGGGCGCAGGACGGTGGGATCTCCCTCACAGGTGGGGGCTCGCTGGCAATCTGGGGGTCAAAAGACAACATGGTGAGGCCTGTGGTCCTCATTTTTCAGCACCCAGCCTTTGTGTCCCTGCCCTACACTGTGCTGGATTAGGCACTTCACAGGGAATGGAGAGGCCTGGGGTAGAACCAAGGCAGGGGCTTTGCCCTAAAAAGGGAAAAAGGTTCAGGTAGAGCAGGCCTAGTGTGCAGCTGCAGAATAAGCAGTGGACTGCTAACTGCAAGGTCGGTGGTAACAGCCCACCAGTCGCTTCTCAGAAACCTGAGTCAGAACCAACTCAACAGTACTTAACAATAGAGCAGACCAGGCCAGGGCCAAGGAGCCAGAGGCCCGAGTCCTCCAGGCCCAGCCTGTCAGGAGGCAGAGGAGGATGGCCCAGGGTGTGGACTGAGGCGAGCTCTGAGCTGCCAGGAACTCCGTGAGACCTCACTTCGGGTCTCTCCTTGCATCCTCTGATCTGGGTGGTAGCCTTTCAGTCAGGCCTCCCCCGGCTCCCTGCTCACATCTGTTACTGAAGGGTCCCCCACCCCCAAATGGGAAGCCACCTACAGCCTGGACCTGGTGTTGTCACTAACCTTAAGGAAGAGTGGCCCCAGGAAGTACTGAGTCCAAGGGTGGCAACCATTGAGCATGTGCAGCATCATGCAGCAGCTGCTCCAGATGTCCACCTTAGTGTCACAGGGCTGATTCATCACCACCTCTGGAGCCATGTGAGTCTCTGTGCCAGGGATGTAGTCCCCTGAGTACATGAGGGTGAGACACAACAGTCAGCTGTGAACTCTATTAGCAACAGCCTGGGCAATGCCTGCAGCAGTCACCTCTTGGGGAACCTCGACTGTTTCCCCATTATAGTACTTCAGATGAAGAGACAAAGCCTCCCAGTCTAACGGGGGTGGGGGGGGACGAGCTAAATCAGAGATCTGCCGGGAGAGGGACAAAGCACAGACACAACCAAGGACGGGGCAGGATGCTGAAAATCAGGTAGAAGACTAATGGCATGATGTTCTGAAATATCAGAGATGTAAGAAAACGTGCAAATGCATCAAAGACTGGGAAGAACAGTAGTAGATGTTAACAGTAGGTTTTTTCTGGTGACTTGGATTTTTGGGTGTATATGCTTAGTTCTGCAATTAAAAACTATTTTTTTGTACTAAAAAATCCCCAGTGAAGTTATTTGACTGTGGAGGTGAGGTGTCTGTGGTCAATCTACAGCTTCTAAATCATCAATACAGTCCTTTAATGACAAAGATTCATAGACACCCAAAAGTCTTGTTTTTGGCTTAGGCCAAAATGAAATCATTTTATGGTTAATGCTGTAAATGAAAACAGGAGGGCACAAAAGTTGTGTAATAATGGTCAACAATAAATGATGCATATGCATTTTCTATACACAAAAGAGGACTCCTGGTGTGGTGCTGTGGGATAAAGCATTGGACTGCAAATTGGTTTGAACCACAAGGTCAGCGGTTCAAGTTCACCAGCCGCTCTTCGGAAATCCTATATAGGGTCGCTGTGAGTCGGAACCGACTCGATGGCACTTAAAAACAACAATACACAAAAGAAAAACAAAAAAACAAAAAACCCAAACCATGAAGGAGTTATTTCAGATAGTCTAGAATATTCATGATTATCTCTGGGCAAGAGAAACGGTGAAAATACCTTTCACCCCCTTCCTCTTTTCTACCACTTAATTCTGTATTTGCTAAGTATTCGGGCGCAGATTTCTTAATAAACACAAAGCTCCAGAGCCTTGAACAGAGGTGGGCATGGAGAGCTGGGGTCTCAGCTTGGAGCCTGGCTCCCACACAGGGTCAGGTGAGAGTCATGAGTCACGAGGGCTCTGAACAAGAGGTCTGGGACCTTGGGCAAGGCCCTCAGCCTTTTCGTTCTCTTCTCTGTGTAATGGGAACTTCAGAAATGAGCACTTGGCATGCATTATATAAGCCTAACAACAAAAGCCCTAGGCTTGTGGGACTGAGGGCTACGTTGATGGATGTAAAGTGCTCTTATTCCCATTACAGAACTCCCATTACAGGAGAAGGCCCATGGCTGATGTTCAACAAGAACCACGGCTATCAGCCTATAGGGAGGAGCAGCCTTACCTGTGAGCAAGGACGTCCCCAGGCCACCAGGTTGAAGGCACACAGCATGGCCAAAGTCACAGAGGGCTGCACGGCTCCCATCACTGGACAGCAGCACATTGTCAGCTGCCAGAAGGCCACCCCGGGGGAGGAAGAGGAAGAGGTGAATCACACCATGTCCCAACCCACCCTGTCTGGGCTTGGCCTGGACCACTAGTGAGGTCATTTTCTGGCTGACCCTACAGGGCAGCTGCTGCTTCGTTTCCTTAGCCATGGGGGATGGGAGGAGGTATCAGCTCAGACTAGAGGCAGGCAGCAGGCTGGGGTTCTGAGGAGCTGGGTTTACTCCTGGTCCACGACCACTCAGTTCTGCTATTCCCACCCTCTCCCAGTGGTCACAGATGTGCAGGAGCTTGGTCTTCAGTTCTCTGTGGGCACCACTGCTGGGAACAACGGTGCCTGACTGAAGGCCTGGAGAACACCCTTTTCCCACCACGACCTGTCAGCCAGACTCAGGCTCTGCCACCGGGATTAGCAGGCAGACCCAGAAGAACTGGGAGGATGGGGTGAGGAAGGACTGGGCCCCCTGGGGACCAGGGCCTGGGAGTCTGGGCCTCACCTTTGACATCTCCATGCAGAATCCTTCGCGTATGCAGGTACTCCAGCCCCTCCAAGGCTTGGCCCAGGTAGTACAGGGCCCGGTCCTCTGGCAGACAGCCCTTCTGCTTAATGAGCTGGCCTAGTGAGCCACCTAGGAGACCAATGGCCAGTCTGGACCTGGGCTTTCTCAGGTCTCCAAGCAAGGCAAGGGCAAGAGCAAAGGGCAGGTGATAGAAAAGCAGGCCATTCCCTGCAGATGCTACAGGGTCAGGAGGTTAAAATGAACTGAATAAGGGTCAAGATCACCCGGGCAAGACTTGGGGGAAACACTTGGCTCTACATGTTGAAGGAAAAACAAGTGGGACTTGGTGCCTTACCTTCCAGCAGCTCCATGAAGATGCTGACCCAAGGACCCTCCTTCACAGCACCATATAAAGGGACAATTCTGGGTGAGGTCAATCCTGCACATGCTACCAACTCTTCTGCCCGGAACACTTCGATCCGTACCTGGAAGCACCCAGAGGTGGTCGAGTCAGGAGTGACGGAGACCAGGGCTGCTTGCTCTGGTTTCCGGTCAGGAACTAAACTGAGTACTGTGTGCCCCTGGTGCCAGGTGCCACTCCTTACATGTTATTGAAGTTCTGGAGTGCTGACCATGTGGGAAGACACTGGCATGAAATCACAGGCATTGATTGCCAGGCTCCTGGCAGGCTGCCCACCCTCAAATCTGCCAAACAGAGGATATTTGTTACCTCTACTCCAACATCTGGGAGACTGGGGGGACATTAGCCTTCTGTTAATCAATATCCATGTCTACTCTCAAAATTGGGGTTTCTGACTTCTCTGAAGCTTGAGTGGATATGATGAAAACTCTGTCTCAGGCTCCACAGGCCCCTCAATACTCTGCTTAACATCCATTCTTAGTGGTCTCTGTCTCAGAAGTCACAGCTCCACGCAGGCAGGGCAGTGTTGATGTTTACTGTTTGCAGCTGTTTCCCTAGCATCTGGACACATAGGCGGCATCAAGGGCTGTGTTGGCCTGGAAAGGCCACTGACTCCACTCTGGAGGGAGTGGCAGTTGGCACGGTGGGAAGTCCTGGCTGAGGTCATATCCAAAGACAGATCGCATCTCCTCAGCCGTGTGTTTGCACATGTGAATGAGGACTCGGAGGGATGACACGTACCACTGTTGTTCTTGTTGGTAAGTGTCATCAAGTCGTCCCAACTCATAGCAATCCTGTATAGGGTTTCCAAAGAGTGGCCAGTGAGTTTGAACCGCCAACCTTGTGGTTTAAACTAACCTTGCGGTCCAGTGCTTTATCCCACAGTGCCACATGCCGGGCAAGCAGTGGGTGCTCACTCTTACTCCAGCTGGAATAAGAACAGTTTAGTATGCACTTAGACTTCATAATAGTGACTGATCCTGCTTCCAGGCTTCTGTAGAAACTTTAAGCAGCATCACCAGGGGGTCATCCAAACCAGTCTGGAAGAAATCTGTCTGGGATTCAGCAGTTTTCTTTGGAGACCTGCTGGCTTGAGCTCTGATGATATGGGGCTTTGGCATATCAGTGGGAAGTCTTTCTCTTCTGGTTAAATAATTATCTGGTTTGGTTCATCAACTCCCATGGGCTTGGATTGTTCATTGTCTATGTTTCCAGCTCTTTAAGAGGCCTTAGCATCTGAGTTGGAACTAAATCACTAAGAGGACTTGCATCAGAAAATGTGTTTTAACCCTGCAGTTTCCAAGTTGGGAGCTGAAGTCCTCGGCACGGTAGAGAACAGAAGGGAAGGATGTTTTACATTTGAGTAAGCGCAGTGCCTGGCATCCGTGGGCACCCTGAAAACAACCAACACAATGTGCCTTTGGATGATGTATTTTGTGAAGTTGGGTTTCTGAAGGTTGTGGTGATAAAAAACCAACAACTAGTACTTCCAGAGAAAACTGTGGAATAGGAAATGGAGGTGGCGCTGTCCAATCTCATTTTAAGACTTGAGAAGTGGGGCAGTGCCCAACAAGACCCACACATCATGAAGAAGTCATTTTATGTTGTTTAAGAGTAGAATAAAAATTTTCTCTCAAGTTACGTTTATTTTTCAAATGACTACTAAGTTATCAGGACAAATACTACTTGAGAAACGGAGCTATAGGTGTTTCTTTTGGCCAGAGGCATCATGAAATAATTGCCGAAACCTTAAGGACGGAACCAAACAAGCTTGGGAACCTCCGCTTTAGCCTTCAAAGACACCGATAAATCTCTATAGCGGATTGCAGTTGTTAAGTGCCATTGAGTCGGTTCTGACTCCTAGTGACCACGTGTAGGGTTTCCAAGGAGCGGCTGGTGAGTTTGAACCACCAACCTTCTGGTTTAAACCAACCTTTTGGTCCTGCACTTATCCTACAGCACCCCACCAGGACTCCACAGTAATGGATTGTTATTGTTAAGTGCCGTCGAATTGGTTCTGACCCATAGCGACCCTGTATAGGGTTTCCAAAGAGCAGCTGGTGAGTGTGAATTGCCAAACTTGCAGTTCAAACGGCTTTGCAGTCTGATGCATTAGCCCACAGCACCACACCAGGACTCCACAGTAGTGGATTAGCAATGTTAAAAACATCTCCAATCACCCAGAGCAAAGTGGAGACGGAGAAAATACTTCAAAGCACAAGGTGCTCCTTTAGAAGTCCGGACCAGCCCCAGAGAGAGCAAGCTGGAAAGGCAGTCAGATGGGGAGAAAGTGCCCAGCTTTCTAGTCCAGCTCCAGCCGCCAGTCGGGCCCACCTGCTCTCTGTACCCAGCAGTGCCCTCATCTGTAACTTTGGGGGCTGGACTGTGATGAGGACGTTAGTGAGAATGCATAGATCAATGCCCACTTAACACTGAGCATTCGAACTGTTCTAAGCACTTTAGAAGCATTAGTTATTTATAGCCTACAATAGCCTAGCAGGTGGTATTATCATTATCCCCATTTTATAGATAAGGAAGCTGAAACCTAGAAAAGTAACTTGTCCAAGGTCACTGGGTAAACGTATCAGAGCTTCAGAAGCCTGGCTCTAGAGCCACCAGCCACCCTGTCTCCCTGATGGCTGTTCCGGATGGTTTTCCATCCAGGCCCTGCAGAAGCGAGCACACCCATATGGAGTCTGGTCAGCCACTCGGCCCAGAATCACTTCCTTCCACTGAACTGCCTTCCGGAGACGCTCCTCTTGTTCACTTTCATAGTCTCCACTTTATTTCCTCTCTACAGAGCAATTCTGTAAGATCTTTTGAAGGTCCCTCATTACTCTGACCCTGACCAGCAGACTTCTGATGACCTGCCCACCTCTGAGGCCTTATCCCCAACTTAGCAGGGGGCTGTTTCTCATCTGGCCTTCGAGCTGAAATCTGAAAGCCTTGCCTGCCTTCCAGCCCTCTTGAGAGAGAGGAGGGGCTGTGTGGGCTGCCAACGAGCTGTCCCCAGAGTGCTTCTTGGACTAAGAAGAGGGAAAATTCTGCGAGGGGCCAGCTCCAGTCAGCTAGAGCAGCCGCTCTGGTGCTGGGAAGTCTGGGTGTTGTGGTTGGAGCTTTTCCTACTGCCTTGGGGAGGTGGAAATGTATTTGTTCTCTACTACTACGTTAGGGCTGTTTACCTTATTGCCTGGGACTCAGTGCCTCCGCAGGGGAACAGCTGGGAGGTGCAGTGACTAAGCTCCCCAGCACTGGCTGTCCCTCTTCAGGACACTTCAGTCTCTTGCCCTCCTCTGCCTGCCTCTTAGGAGGGGACAGCTGAGCCTTCTCTGGTAGCCTGGGGAGGGGAACTGCAGCTGGGGAGGTCATGCACTTGGCTTTGGCAGCCAAGTGAAAGATGACCGATGATGGCAAAAACTCAGCACATGTTTCTGTCAGTGGGGGGTGGCTAGGGGTGGGTTGTTGTTGTTAAGTGCCATCGAGTCGCTTCTGACTCAGAGCAATCCTGGATAGGATTTCCGAGGAGTGGCTGAGAGGTCCGAACCACACCAACCTTCCAGTCCAGTGCTTATCCTACAGCGCCACGCCACGACCAAGGAGATTGGGTGGAGCTTGCTTATTTGACACAGTTGATCTGACATTTGGGGCAATACTTATGGATAGTCCCCTTTCTTGGCCTGTCACCAACTTGTCAGTAAACCTGGCCTGTGGACAAAGCAGGAAGCTAGGTTTATTGTCATCACAATCTGTACCATCACCACTTACATCATGGTGTGCCCATGCTGCACACAGCCAATGGTGCTGGGCCTGCCTTGTCTGACGACTGAAGGAACAGCCACTTGAAACAAGGTTCCTATTTTCACTCAGCCCACAGAGCCCAGGAAATGGCTCACGGGATGTTTCTGACTTCTGAGGTCCTGGGTGCTAGCTCTGAGACTGAGAGTTTAGGCAAGGGACAAAGTGGCTTCTAATCAAAGTGAGTGAAGCGTCGGATCAGGGGGACAAGAAAAGATAGTGGAGGTCCGTGAATTTGTTGCCACCGCCACTGATTCTGGCCAGGACTTGCTGGTCTGATTTGACAGAGGCAGGAGAACTGAGCTCTCAGCCTCCAGGTGCAGCCTTGGACCGGTTTGCTCCCTCTCCGATCCTTCTAACTGGTGAGATGTGAGGGTGGAACAGATAGTTCACTCTTCCTGCCACCCATCAGAATTCTAGGACCATAAGCCTGCCTCTCTACACCTGTCCTGAAAAGTGCTTTCAAGTACAAACTCTACAGTCAGACAAACCTGGTTCAGTCACTAGACCAGTGACATCTTGTACCAAGTCCCATTTCCTCTTACTATGTATCTCACAAGACTGTTGTGAGGAACAAAGGAGATAATACATGTTTACTGATTTGTAACCAGAATCAGTGACGTGCTTACTAGGTTAGGTACCAGGCACCATGCTGAGCAGTCAACACCTCACACTCTCTCAGTCCTCTCAAGAACCCCGCTGCTCAGGTCTGCCGCCCCCACTTTACAGATGAGGAAACAGACACATGCCTCTCCAAGCTCTCCGAGCTGAGATGTGGTGTGGCTCCCCACGGTGTGGTTGAGCTCCACATGAATTTTATGATGATCCAATCACAATCATCTGCCAGGTTTCGATTCGTCCCTAAGGACTTGACATTTTGAGTGGCCAAGACTGTAACCGGACACTGAGGGCCCTCCACACACATACACCACGTGTAGCAGCTCCCAGGCCAGGACACGTGACTAAGGGCCTCCTCCAGTTCCCACTAACCCAGGGCACTTAGTCCTGGTAATAAAGTGGTTTATGCATAGGGTTACCAATCACAAGATCAGCTGTTCAAATTCACCAGGAGCTCTGTGGGAGAAAGATGAGGCTTTCTGCTCCCATCAAGATTGACAGCCTGAGATAAACACTATACAGGGGCACTCTGAGTCAGAACCAATCCCCTGGCACACAGCAGCAGGAGGGCACATAGTGATAACCAAGCTCGGACAGACCTACGCTGCCCTGCAAAAAGGCAGAAGTAACAGAGTGGCCACCTGTAGGCTTCCCTCGTCAGTCCCTGCACACCCTTTTATCGGGGGTAGATGGGGGGCCTTGCGCACCTTTTTGACTGCACACTGGAAGCCAGTCCGTTTGTCTTCCATCCTGTGAACCTCTCCGAAGGAGCCTCGGCCCAGGCGGGGCTGCTTTGTGGCCCAGTGCACCTCCTCTCGGTACTCATAATCCACTGGCTTGAGTTTCTGGGGATCGCAGAAGAGAGAGGACAGTTTCAATGGCCAAGGCAGCCAGAGGATAAAGAGCGACAGTAAGGAAGGGGCTTGTAGGGACAGGAGGAAGGCTGAACTGACTGCCTGGGGTACAGCAGCACCTTTTCCCAGACTTGTGGGCCTGGGTCAGAAATGAAATTGTAAGCAACCTGGACAATGTGAAAATATAACTTGGGAGTAAGAAAGGGGGGGAGCAAAGTGTTAAGAGGGGCAGGCGGGGCCTAGGGATAGTGTTAATCAACAGCGGAATAAATCCCGTCATTTCAGCTTGGTAAAGTCATTTAAAGCTACAAAGTTATCTATTAAGAGAAGGGAACGAGGGAGGCAGTGAAGATGAACAAACTATTCATCTTTTATATCAGGGAGCCTTTCAATCATATCTGAACTGGATGATCGAGGTTTCTACCTGCTTCTTAACTTCGGCATTATTCATATAACACACACACAATACTTTAGCAACAATGAGGTGGTTGTTATTAAGTGCCATCAAGTTGGTTCTGACTTATATTGACCCTGCATAGGGTTTCTGAGGCTTTAACTCTTGGCAGCGGCAGAAGCCTCATCTTTCTCCCAAGGAGTGGCTGGGACCTTGTGATGTGCAGTCCAGTGCTTACCGTTGGAGCCACTGCACTCCCAGCAATGATGTTACCATCCAGAATAACCAGAAGCAGACACAGTTAAAGAGACCCTGATAAACGCACCTGGGATGGAGTGGGAGGCTGCTCATTCTCATCAGTGACAACTGTCTACCATCTGACTTGTCACCATGTGCCTAATGACTATGATACAGGGTGGAAACTTGGGGGTGAGGCTGGCAGGTTTTAGTGACACCTTTTCCCCCATAGCAGGTCCCACCCTGACTCCCAGCTGCTGCCCTTGGCCCGAGTTGGCGGTATATGTGTGTGTGAGAGAGAGAGAGAGAGAAAGAGAGAGATTGGGGGAATAGTTACCTCATGAAGCAGTACCCCTTCACTGTCTTCAGTTTCAGGGCTGGGCCCCCGCAGCCTGGGACTTCCTGCCGACCAGGTCTTGGCCAGACTGGCCAGACTGTGGGCCTGGCCTGAGCTCACACTGCCCTGCAACGCATGCACCAAGTATTCTTCCACAGAAAATTTCTCACCAGTGCCACGTGATGGGCAGCTAGACTCCAGGTGTGGGCCTGGCAGGGGCTTCTGACTGTCTATATATGCCAGTTTGCCCAGGTGTGGGCCAGGCAGGGGTTTCTGACTGTCTGTACATGCCAGCTTGCTCAGAAAGGATTCCAAAGGGTGAGGTTTCCAGGGCTGAAGGGGGTTGAATGGGAAGGGATGGGGCAGTCTGCTGTAGGGGACAGGATGAGCTAGCCGGGGCAGGGGCCCCATATCCTGGGGGTGATGGAGTTTCCACACATGGTTCAGACACTGCAGGGGGCTGATCAGCTTGTGGAATTCCGATCGAGGAAGTGCTGGCCGTATGTCTTCCCCGAGTTTTTTAAAACATAGTTGGCCAAGGCTTGGCTCCTTCAGAAGCTTGGTGAACTGTGGGGTGCTTCTAACATATGAGGAGCCTAATGGAGACTCATCTTCCTGTGAGGAAAACACACAGCGTCAGGAATAAGGTCAAGGGCACACAGTGTTCCTCAAAAGAGCCATTCTGGAAACTGATGAGTCTGGGGTCTGCAACGTGGGTGAGGTCTTACCTGAATTGGGACTGTGCAGCTCTCTTGCTCAGGGATCCTAGGGAGAGGTTTGGCCAAGGCCACTCCGGCCTGAGCCAGGGCCTTTGAGCTCTTCTTCTTCCGTTTCTTCCGGGCTTTGCTGCGACGCTTTCCCTTCCAACATATAGGGGCCATTTTGCCCTCAGTAGCATGGGCCACATTGTTGGGGATTTGATCGAGGCTATCCGACTGGCTGTCAAAAGGGCAAGATACTCATTTTGAGTATGAAGAGGCAAGGGGATGCAGTGGCACAGAGAGATGGACTGGTTTGGAGTCACAGACAGCAGTGGTCAAATCTCAGCTTTGTTATTACTTGTGTGAACCTGGAAAAGGTCCTTAACACACAATGGCTTTCAGTTTTCTCCTTTATAAAAGTACTATGGTTTCTACCATGGAAGGTGGAAATGCTGTCTAACAGAAACAGCTCAGTTAAAAGGCCTGTCTCTCTCCTGCCTGTCTGGGTACCTGGCCACAATCAGCAGTAGTTAAGGCTCAAGTGATGAGGTGTACACTTAGCTCTGTCCAAGGAGACAGCGGTGGCAGGAGACACACACAGCCCTCACTCCTCATAAGGCCTCCTTGTCTGCCTCCACAGGGAGCTTAGGTCTAGGGGGATAGCTGGAGAGGCTTCCAGGCTTCTGAAAACGTGGGTCCTCCAGAGACCCCCTGCCCTAGGCCAAAAGCACCTTCAGCACTGAGCAGTTCTTGGTTCAGGGAAGCGGCTGTGGTTCCCACCTTTTCCTCGATAGCAGTTTCCCAATTCCAGTGATTACAAAAATGGCTGCTTGCTGGTTTGTTGTTGTTGTGAGGTACCATTTGTTGAGTCGCCTCTGACTCCTAATGACCCTATGCACAACACTGATGGAAACAGGCCCAGTCCTGCGTCATCCTCACATCTACCACCCCCTGGTGGTAGAAGATGGAATTGTTTCTAGGTTCAATTCTCAGTTGCCAACAATCATCTTTAGGGGAATGGGAAGCTTGGGAACAGATACGCCTCACCCCTGGGTTCCTGTTGACAGTGCTACTGAGCTGTTCACATTTTACATTTCTACAATCCTCATGTCTACTTGGGTGTGCTGTTTACTCCCATGGACGGCAGTTACAGTGGAAGCTTTGGGGCCTTCATTCATGGTCACACCAGTGGGAACTTGTGTTCCCAGCACCCTCCCCACTGATGGGAAGCAAGGGGTGTATCAAGGGCTCAGTGAATACAAATAAGATGCCAAGCTGATGTGGCCTAGAGGCAGTCTACCAGAAGCCACAAGCCGTGAAAAGCTTTTGAAAAGTTTACTTGGCTAAGAGACCAGCTCAGCCAGGAAAACCTGGGCTGGTTCCAGGAGCTGAACCACAGGTGCTGAGGAGGCAGCCAGGGGTCACTTGGGAGCAGCCTGGGCAAGCCGCTGGGGGGAGGGAGGCCACTGCCCTCAATTCCCTGCCTTTCCAGTCAAGCTTGCCGGCTTACCTGTACTGTTTCGAGCCAGCGATGAAAATTCGTTCAGAAAAGGTGGGACTGAACTCTTGGCTATTCTCACCTTTTAAATAATGGGGGAGGGTTGGGGAGACAAGCAGAGGGGAGAAGAGAAAGAAGAGAAATTCAGCACTTAGGCGAAAGAAATTTTATAGCTGTCTTCTGGGGCCATTCTTCCCCCACCTGCCTAAACCACCTCCACCTGGTGGTTCACCTACCATTGTCTCCTTCTCTCACGAACTGTCCTCTTCTCACCCCCCAGTCAAGAGCAGAGGATGCGTCTGTGTAATATGCAACCCTACGGGTGCCCACCTCACTTCAGTTGCTATGACACTTAAGTGAGATATTGTGCTTTGTTGTTAAGTGCTGTTGAGGCAGTTCCAACTCATAGTGACCCTGTGTGGGGTTTCCAAGGAGCGGCTGGTGGGTTTGAATCACCAACCTTGTGGTTAGCAGTCCCGTGCTTATCCTATAGCACCCTACCACGACGCCTAAGTACGATAACCTACCTAAAATACTCAAGATAGTGCCTGGCACATAGTCACAGCTCAATAAATAGAAGGAGGCCTGGCAGTGTCGTGGGTTACAAGTTGGGTTGCTAGCCATGAGGTCAGCAGTTCAAATCTACCAGCCACTCTTTGGGAGAAAGATGAGGCTTTCTGATTCCGTGAACATTCATGGCCTTGGAAACCCTATACGGGGACACTTTGCATCGGAACAGGCTTGACACAGACCACCACCATTGTATACATCTCTCTCTCTATTTTTGGAGTCCCTGGGTGGCATAAATGGTTAAGCGGTGAACCACTAATCTCCCCACCCCCTTGCTACTTAAGGTACCTTGGAAGGAAGCCTGGGGTAATCTGCTTGCAAAAGGTCACAGTCTTGAAGACCCTATGGGGCAAGTCAAGTTGGTACACACGGGGGCGCCCTGAGTAGGAATCCACTCAACAGCAAGTAACAGTAACAACATGTGATCACCTTATTACTATCTCAGTCACTCTTGTGAAAAACGTTGTTCTCTCATCTTTCCTCAAAAACCAACCTAAAGGAAGTCGAAGCTGAGGGGAAGGCTATGTCTAGGTGGGAAATGCCTTCAGAACCTCTTGGTCTCTCTAGGCTGTACCGAGAAACTGCCTGGGCTGGAATGTAGGATTCCTAGTCCTCCCCAGGCCTCCTGAGAGAGTCTCTGTCTCCCAGGGGCAGCCATCATTCCTAGCCATTTGGAGGTTATCGAGTAGATGCAGAAGGGGCCAGGCCAGGTCTCCCCCTGCAGTGGCCTGCTGCTCTAGACTGGCCCAACAGGCCCAGAGCAGGTGTTCACTACTCTTTGGGGTGGGGCCAACTCCAGGTGGAAGGTGGTGAAGGGCTTATTGGCCCCAGAGGGGCTTTCCAAGAGGCCTGGCTTTTCCTGTCTGGGGCCTCTCCAGAGTGGCTCAGCTGCTCACGTTCACAGCACAAGACTGAGGCCTGGCTCATCAAGCCTGCAAAGAGTGCTCAGGACTAGGAAGCGCGCCCAGGGATTCCCGTCCCCTCGCTCGCCTCCCTTGCTCTGGCCACAGTGAACAAAAGCCTCCCTTCTTAGGCTCCATTCCCTTTTCTAGTTCCCATTTGACACCGATTCTTGCTTTAGCCCTCTGTGGTATCTTCTGAGGATCTTACATAGCAGCTACCTCTTCCACAGGGGAACCCTCAGAGTAGCTTATCTGTGCCCAGCCACCTGCCCTCGTGCCAACAGCCCTTACATTCGGCCTGGGCGATGATGGAGATGGCGGTCAGCCCACCCTCAGAGCCTTCCTTGGCTGTGCCTTTGGTAATGACGTCGTTCAGGATCTGCCACTTCCCGCAGAACACAGGGGTCTTCTCTGAGGCCTCAAGCTTGCACACGGAGCTCTGATTCTTCCCCAATGTCTGCGCCTTCTCCTTGGCTTTGGCGAGCTCCTTTTGTTGCCCGACTGCTGAGCCAGGGGTGCCCGGACAGACCAGTTCCATCACTGCCATTTCCCAGCCCCAGCTCACCCTGAGAGAGAGCAAACACAGAACAGTCACTAGAGCCCCAGACCCCGGTGGTGGTGGTGGTGGTGGTGGGGGCAGGAGGGGGAACCAGACCAGGCTGGGGCTGGAGAAGAGTAGGGGCGGAAGGTCACATGTATTGATTTTCCAGAACTGCAAATGGTGAAGCTCCAAGTCATGTGGGCCTGGCCCTTTCAGCTCTCCAGTATAAACGAGCACCTCCACTCAGTCCTACAGCGGCAACATGCATCGGGACTGGCTTTCTTGCCTTCATAATTGGTTGAATCTTTTTTTGTTGTTTGATGGCAAATGTAGGCTTAAAGCAGGAAAGGGGGGCGGAGCCAACCCTCCAAAGCCATCAGTTACATCATCTACCCTGTCTAGTCCTTAGCTTCTATGATGGTGTGTGTATACAAGCCGCAGTGGCTAGCCTCCAAGGGGAGAGAATTAAATATTTGCTTTTTGTTTTTCCGCAGCAGGAGGTATATATGTAGGCATATGTCTGAAGGGAGGTATGTACATGTCTGAGAGGACTTCAAAAAGTCTTTTTGAAACCCCCTTGTATGTGCATATATACATATGACAGACCTGCGCGCACACATGTACATATAAAATCTTACAAAGTCTGCAAATCAGCATGCAAACAGAGCTCAGTCCTTGGCTTCATCCTCTGACGCATCTTTTCAAGGGCTTTCTAGAAGGAACTGACATGCTGTCTTCTATAGTTTCCAAACTCATTTGCTAAAAACTTCTCCTAGGTTATCTGTTTTTCTTTCAGGCAACATTAGTAGTGGAATTTATATGACACCACCAATACCAACCTATATCTCTAAAACTGTTCACCTTTATCTGGGTTGTGGGTTCACCTTTACCAGCCTTAGCCTTGTCCACTCCCAAGGAAACCACAATCAATGTGAACAGAATGGAGACCAGAATTGTCATGAGAGAGGGCAGCCCTGTTCTGAGGTTGTTCCATTTGGAAATCTTTTAAATGACCAGGGCTGTGGAGCCCCAAAAGGCAGTGCTCGTCGGGTGTGACCGGCCTTAGAAAAAGCCTGGGAAGGAACGGATACAGCCAGATTTTTGATACTTGCCCTCTGATGAATTTTAAAACTATACTAACAGCTGCAGTCTTCCTTGATGTAACTCCATGAAACCTGGATCATTGGGGCAGACAGGCAACCATGCAAAGTCAAACCTCTACTGTGTCTGGCCCTTGGCCCATGAGACTGTGGGAAGCTGGGAAATGCTAGGCTGATACCGCTTTCCTAATGAATGGCCTTGGTCAACTCCTCCTACCATGACGTCTACCAAAGACTGAGCCAGCTTAACTGGGAGATGGGCTAAAGGGTAGGAACTGGATTTGCTGGGACTACACTCGATCCTTGCATCTTGGCCTTCAAGGCAAAGTTCCCAGCTTCCAACACGGGTACCGACATGCCACCCTGAAAGCCAGACGTGGAGAAGGCTCACTGCAGCCTCATGGTTGTGCGATCTTCTTTAGCCTAAGGAGTATTCTGACTTTTAAGTTGGGGGAACCCTCTATGGCAGGGTGGTTTTCTTTTACCTCACCCCACACTTCCCCAGCCCCCTGCCCCTTCAAAAAGACTTGATCCAACGGCCTAGAGGTGAGCCTACTTTTCTCAGCCTCTATAAATGGGGAAATGAGATTTAGAAAACAGGCCAACAAGTCTCCAAACCCAACAGTATTAGAGGTGTGCTTACAGGGATCCTGACATTACTTTAACCTCCTCATTTATTACTTGAAAACAACAGAGGCCTGAAGAAGTGGACACTTGTTCAAAGTCTGTGTGCTGTGTGTGGCCGAGCAGGGCCAGGACTGGAACCCTGGGCTCTTCAGGCTGTACTGTCCACTCCTGCAGTCTTGCTGGGTTACAGGAAACACAAGGAAGGGACACTCGGGTCTCCCTGGTCAGTCAGTCCCCCGGAGAGCAGAGGTGGGGCCCTGGACACGGTGGCACCGTACTCCCAGCATATACAGCACTTGCAGGGCACAGACCAGACAACTGATGTTGGCTGACTGATGACATCAAAAGATGAAGACTGGTTTCCCATGACTTTCAGAGACAAAATGAGCCTCAGCATCGGGGATGGTGAGTCCCATCTGACCGAGGAGAAAGATGGAAGACTGACTTCTGAGTGCATCCAGAGCTCTAGCTGCCCTCGGGCTCAGAGTACCTGTTGCTGCCTGGCAGAGCTCACTGAGTGCTCTGGATTGCTCATCCCCAGCTGCAGCTCCTCCAGGGAGGCTGTGGGGCATCTCCTTGCCCTAGGGAGCTGCCCTTTCATCTTGGTGGTTAGGTGGGCAGCTGACCAGGGACCCCGTTCCTCCCTCTATGAACATACCAGACTCCCCCATCCCCACGGAAGAAGCAGGGACTGAGGCTCCTCTGCAGAACCCTGGTAGTGCCGTGGATCTCAGCTGTAAACCAAAATGTCAGTGGTTTGAACCCACTAGTAGCTTGATAAGAGAAAGATGTGGCAGTTTGCTCCCGCAAAGACTCACAGCCTTGGAAACCTTATGAGGCAATTCTACTCCGTCCTGTAGCGTAGCTCTGAGTAGACATTGACTCAAAAGCAACAGATGGAATGACTCACCCAACAGCCTGGCAGGCAGACAGAGTAACAAAGAGGCTGGGAGAAGCTGACCCAGCAGCTAGCAGCTGAATCTGTGAAGGGCACGGGGAAACAGACTGACCCCCACCTCATGGGGGCATGGAATCATGGCCCGGGAGCCGTAGAGCTTCTCTGGTAGCTGCTGTCCTATGCCACATGACCATGACTCAGACTCTCACCAACAGCCTCCAAGTTCAAGGGACTATTCTTGGGAAACACTGGCCTGACAACAGCTCACACACACACACACGTTCACTCACCCCCTCTTTCCCCAATTCTGTGTGGGTTCTGGTCTATCAAAAAAAAAAAAAGAAAGAAAAAAAAGTGCTGTAGTAAGCCTGGAACTGCTGACCACCTGGTGGCTTGCTCAGTCCTGGGCTTTGGCCCCTGGCTCGCACCCCAGTTCAAAGCCCCACATAGCTACCCCTCATCACCCCTACAGCTTGCGGGGGGTGGTGAGGACTCAGTGGGAGCTTGTTGTGAAGGCAAATCAAAATCTTATCCATTCATTACTCAATCACTCCACTAAGGCCTCCAATGCATCCAACCCTGATTTCCTGTGTCAGAGTTGGGCACATGATCAGTAGACAGCCACACCAGACCGACTAGAGCTTGTAAAAACTGGGACAAGAAAGGTGTAGCATTCATTCAGGATTATTTCAGGGCCTTTTGTTGTGGAGTGCCATCGAGTTGGTTCTGACTCATAGTGACCCTGTACAGGGTTTCCAAGGCTGTAAATCTAAGCCTCATTTTCTCCGGCAGAGCAGCTGGTAGGCTTGCATCATAGACCTTGTGGTTTGTCATTCAGTGCTTAGTCTACAGAAGCACTATGCTTCCTGAAGGAGCTGCTCTGCTATGTATGAAACACCGACCCCAACCTGATGCATTATATTTCCACTTCTCTCTCAGGTTTGGAGGGTAGGATTGACTGGAATGGGACTCGAATCAACCCTTGGCCATATCTGTATGATGTGTCGGCGATGGGCTTCCCACCAGAGAGTAAAAGATCTTTTGCCCCAAGTTGAGGAATTCTCCATCTGGACACAAGGATGGCTTCAGGGATACCTGGGAGTCCCTAGGAATGGTGTGTAATTTATATCTTCCCTGAGGAGCGATCCACAGCTTTCCCTATATTCTCAAAGGACCTGTAGTCCCTGGAAGATCAGGTCAAAGCTAAACGTTTGGTTGTTGCTCCGCCCTTCCCATCCAAGGAAGAGGCCTGTAACTCCTCGGATTCCAACCTGTCAGTTAGAATAATCAGGTGAGTTCTAAAGCACCCTCTCCCCTCTGACCTCTGACTCAGAAGCACTGTGCATTACGGCCATGTCTGTGCTTCTGACAAGTTCTCTGGATGATTCCAAGGCTGAGGGGCAAGGACTGCCATTTAACCCTGCTTTGTACTCTATAAGGCTGCACTTGTGGCTCTCTGCATGTAAATTCATTAAAAAGCATCAAAACCTGTTCTCAGCTACCCTAGCTACAATAAAGGGCTGCATAATGCTTTCTCGGACAGCAAAACGTCTGCTCCCAGGAGTCTAGGACAGAAACGGGGTGCAAGCTAAACGAATTTATTATTAACCTGGAAGGTAAAAAATATTGTTCTAGATTTTGATCTTCAATGATGATAATCTTTCTAAAATGTATCCGATTTTAGTTCCCTGTTTGAGTAAGTACAGTGTAATGAAATCACTAGACGAGGAAATGCCTTAACAATAAACAAACAAAACCTGGAACCATTTTTGTCAGATGAAATCATACCTCAATCCCCAATGTATAAAAGATCAAGAAGCATGCAACTGATATGTAACTCACATGAGAAACAGCTGCTCTGGGTAAGAGAGGGTAGAAAGAGAGGGCCTCAGGCGTTCAGCTTACTTTCATCCACCAAGCACCTCTGTGGAGTTCTGGTCTCTGAGGAAAACTGTTTGAAAACAAGTTGCCTAGCAGATCTTTTGAGGTTCTTTGTAGTTCCAAGAATACAAGCATTTACCAGGATGATTTTAGGTCCAGCTGACTCCAATTCAAAACAAGAATTGTCACTATTTATTAAGCACGTACTGTTATTAATCTCTTTTTCAGATGTGAAAGCTGAGGCTTAGAGACATTCAGTGGGCTGCCAAAGATGTTTCACAGGTACAAGCTGTGGAGATACGTTTGGAGCAGGCTGCTTCCACCTTAGCCTGCAGGCTAAACCCAACAGGTAACTTCTCTGAGTTTTCTCTGTTCTTCGTTGTGGTTTTGAGGGCTGAACAAGGTAAACTACATGAAATGCCGATCAGTTTGCCTGGTTGTTGTGTGCCATTGAGTTGGTTGACTCATGGCGACTCTGTATAGGGTTTCCAAGGAGTGGCTGGTTGGTTTGAACTGCCAACCTTGCTGTTAGAAGTCCAGTGCTTATCCTATAGTGCCACACCAGGACTCTGCTTGGCCTATGTTGTATTGTTAAGTGCCATCGAGTTGGTTCCAACCCATAGCGACCCTGTATATGGGTTTTTGAGGAGCGGCTGGTAAGTTCGAACTGCTGACCTTGCAGTACAGCAGATTAATCCGCAGAGCCACACCAGAAGATGCTAAATGAATGTTCATTCCCGTGTCCTTACCAGATTAGTAAACACTATCACTGAGGGAGCTCTGGTAGCATAGTGGTTACAAGTCGGGCTGATAACCTCAAGGTCAGCAGTTTGAAACTACCAGTCATTCCGCGGGAAGAAGGTTTTCTGCTCGCGTAAAGATTTACAGCCTTGAAAATGCTACGCAAGGTAGCTATGAGTCAGAACCAACTCACAGCACACCACTACCGAACACTATCACTGAGACAATGGGACTTCTGTTTCAGCATCATTTGGTCTAAGTGCCGTGAGCCTTTACCTAAGGCATTCACCATCTTGAGCCCTGGTCCTCCCATACATAAAAGGGAAACAAAATTCTTGGACTTACAGTACCACAGTGACTATTTCTCCTCTTGAGAATGTCCACTGAGGGGCCAGGGCAGACCAGGGCAAATCCCTGTCATGATTATTTCATCTGGAAGTAGAAACTTGTCCTTCTCTGAATGCCCAGAGGGAAAAATTGCAGAAGCTGAATGACTCAACTTCCTTAATAAGATATTGGTTGAAAACCAATCTCATCTTGATGCTTCCTCATTTCAGCCTTCAGCTTGCCCAGCTACCAGGCTACACTGGGAAAGGCCAGCCTCTGTCAATCAAGAACAAGGGACAGTGGCCAGGAAGGAGAACCATACACAAGCAGTAGGCAGACTGAGTGGGTCTGGCAAAACAGCCATCTGGCTGGGCAGAGACAATAGTCCCTATCCACATGCAGCCTGGCTCTCCTTCTGCCCTGCCTGCCCTTCCTAAGCCCCCAACCCTAGTCACCAGCCTCTTTTACAGCCAGACTGATCTCTTCACTTGCCTAAGCAGGGCTGCAATGACAAGACCCGATTCTTTTTCTTTGTTCATCCTGTTCCTTCCAGAAGGAAAGCTTTCTTCTTGCCTTCTTCCTTTATTAATGTCTGCCTGGATGTCACCTCTCTTTTAAGACTTATCTCCTCCATGAAGTCTTTTATAATATTATAGGCTTCTTCATTCACTCGGCAAGTGTTCAATGAGTCTCCTAAGTGGTTGTTGTTGTTAGGTGCCATCGAGTCGGTACCGACCCATAGCAACCTTAAGGGGCTTTAATAACTACAACAACATTCATTAAATATCTTCTGTGTGCTGGTCACTGAGCTAGATGAGATGCTTTAGATTATTGAACGTCACAGTAACCTGGCGTTTGTTGCCATTTTACAGATTATATATCACCATTTTACAGATTAAGAAACCAAGGCTCAGAGAGGTAAGTTATCTGTAGAAGCAAATGAGGCTCAATTGATCAAAGTTGG
Source organism: Chrysochloris asiatica (assembly GCF_000296735.1). Taxonomy (NCBI): domain Eukaryota; kingdom Metazoa; phylum Chordata; class Mammalia; order Afrosoricida; family Chrysochloridae; genus Chrysochloris; species Chrysochloris asiatica. Next base: position 30,990,244 of record NW_006408525.1, read on the forward strand.
GCATCTAACATGGGTTGAGGACTAAAGTCAAGACACTCCTGGACCTTCCACCTGGAACCCAGCTCCTTTCTAGAATAAATGTGTGTTGCCAGAGGTTATCTGGAACACTCAGGAACTAAGACATATTAGTACCCAGGTAGATATGACTACCTATTTTATCCCTAGGATCCGCCCATTATTAGAAACATTTTCTTAGGTAATGGAGACCGAAAGCCCAAGAACTAAAAATTAGGTCAGGGGTCTCATCAATAGGGAAGAATCCGCTAACATTTGTCAGACTTCTAGTTGTGATACCAGCACATGCTCCCAAGGTATTAGACTTTTTAATGTGGTTAGTTCTAAGAAGTCATTTCATTTTCTTAAAAACAATCAAGCAAACCCACACACAATATAAATGCACACACATAAACCAGAGCTCCTGGCTGGATGGTGCTACCTTCACTGAAAGGACCACTGAAGGATGTGTTTGGCAAGAAGAAAAGTACATCAGAGAAGACAAAAAATAGGATGCAAGAAATAATGGTAGGCATTTATTGTTATTACTAAGCGCCACTGAGTTGGTTCCGACTCAGTGACCCTGTATAGGGTTTTCAAGGAGTAGCTGGTGGGTTTGAACTGCCAACCTTGTGGTTCACAGTCCAGTGCTAATCCACAGCGCCACGCCAGGAGTACTAGGAATTGATATATTGGTCAATTTAATTAACAATGGATTGAAAAATAAAAATTTAAACCATTTTAAACCATTAAATTCTAGATAACAATAAAGAAAAAGTGAGGAGGGTTATTTACGGAGAATAGAGTGGTGAGACTGTCCCTCACTATCTTGGGGAATTTACACAGAAGATATTTAAACTTCCTTAGAAAAAATTTATTTTATATTTTAAATTCTTGGGAGTCCTGGTATGGTGCTGTGGGTTAATGAGCTGGACTGCAAAGTCAGTTTGAACTGCAAGGTCAGCAGTTCAAGCTCACTAGCCACTCCTCAGAAACTCTATACAGGGTTGCTATGGGTTGGAACCAATTTGATGACATTTATCAACAACTATAAAAATGGCATCCTGGTGTGGCACTGTAGGATACGCACTAGACTGTTAGCTGCAAGGTTCAAACCTACCAGCTGCTCTTCAGAAACCCTACTGCAGGGTCGCTATGAGTTGAAATCAACTATCAAAATAGGAATATAATTCAGTTTCCAAGCCAAAAAGAAAAGGAAGGAAAAACGGCAAACTTTATGCCCCTAACAGAAAGTGAGGAAAAAAGAACAAAGAAAAAGGATAGTAAACAATAAACTGCAAGCACAAACTAAGATGGAATAAATAAGTCAAAATATTAATACATTAACACACATGAATGGATTAGACCAACAGATAACTAGATTGGATTTATAAATTACTAGGTAAATGCTGATTTGTTGTTGTTGTTAGGTGCCATCAAGTAGGTGCCGACTCATAGCGACTTTATGCAGAGCAGAACGAAACACTGCCCGATCCTGGGCCAACCTCACTACTGTTGCCACCTTTGAGCCCATCGATGCTACCACTTGGTCAATCCATCTTGTTGGGGGTCTTCCTCTTTTTCTCTGACCCTCCACCTTACCAAACATGGTATCCTTCTCCAGTGACTGGTTCCTCCTGACAATATGTCCGAAGTATGAGAGGCAAGTTTGGCCATCTTGGCCTCCAAGGATCACTCTGGCTACCCTTCTTCCAAAATGGATCTATTGGTTCTTTTGGCAGCCCCTGGCACTTTCAACATTCTCTTCCAACACCACAACTCAAAAGCATCAATTCTTCTACGGTCTTCCTTAGTCACTGTCCAGTTTTCACATGCGTATGAGGTTATTGAAAGTACCATGGCTTGTGTCAGGTGCACCTTAGTCCTCAAGCTGACATCTTTGCTCTTCAACACTTTAAAAAGGTCTTGTGCAGCAGATTTGCCTAATGCAATATGTTGTTTGATTTCTTGACTGCGCTTCCATGAGTGTTGATAGTTGATCCAAGAAGAATGAAGTCCTTGACAATGGCAATCTTTTCTCCATTGATGAGAATGTTGTTTATTGGTCCAGTGGTGAAGATTTTTGTTTTCTTTACATTGATGGAAGTTGTCAAAAATGAAATGGAACGCATAAACATCGATATCTTAGGCATTAGTGAGCTGAAATGGTATTGGCCATTTTGAATCTGACAACCACATGGTTTACTATGCCAGGAATGAAGAATTGAAGAGGAATGGTGTTGCATTCATTGTCAAAAAGAACATATCCAGATCAGTTATGAGGTACAATGCTGTCTGTGATAGGATAATATCCATGTGCCTACACTACAGGGAAGCCCAGTAAATACCACTATTATTCAAATTTATGCACCAACCACTAAAGCCAGTGAGGACGAAATAGAAGAATTCTACCAACTTCTTCAATCTGAAATTGATCAAACATGCAATCAAGATGTATTGATCATTACTGGTGATTGGTATGCAAAGGCTGGAAACAAAGAAGAAGGATCAATAGTTTGAAAATAAGGCCTTGTTGATAGAAATGATAATGGAGAATGCATGATAGAATTCTGCAAAATCAATGATTTGTTCATTTCAAATACCTTCTTTAGACACTGTAAGAAACGACTATACACATGGACCTCACCAGATGGAATACATAGAAATCAAATTGACTACATATGCGGAAAGATGGAATACATAGAAATCAAATTGACTACAAAAGCTCCACATCATCAGTCAAAACAAGGCCAGGGCAGACTGTGGAACAGACCATCAATTAATCATATGCAAATTCAAACTGAAGCTGAAGAAAATGAAAACAAGTCCATGAGAGCCAAAATATGACCTTGAATATATCCCACCTGAATTTCGAGATCATCTGAAGAACAGATTTGATATATTATGCACTAAAGACCGAAGACCAGAAGAGTTGTGGGATGACATCAAGAACATCATACATGAAGAAAGCAAAAAGTCATTAAGAAGAAAGAAAAAAAAAGATCAAAATGGATGTCAGAAGAGACACTGAAACTTGCTCTACAGCATACAGATGCTAAAGCAAATGGAAGTAATGAGGAGGTACAAGAGCTGAACAGAAAATTTCAAACATCATCTCAAGACGATAAAGCCAAATATTACAACAAAATGTGCAAAGATGCTGACTTACAGAGATAAATGATATAGAAAGCTTGAAAACAATGATGCAAAGACATTGCTGGACAAATACTAGAAAACACAAAAGACCCAAATTACTATTGGACAAAATACTTAAGACGAAAAGATACAATCACTTATATACGCCGATAAGAGCCGCCAATGATTGCACAAGTGTTGGCTTTGAGGATGAGTAGAGTCTCGGCTGCACTGTCTGTCAAACTGCAGAGAACCGCAGGATTTTAAAACACAGCATTCCAGGAGCATGTTTCCGGTTGGCTGGGTGTCGCCCTGTGCTGAGCACCGGGAGAATATTGAGGAAGATACCAAAGTCCCTTGAGGAGCTAACGGTCTACTGGGGGGAAGAGACAAGTAGTCAAACAATTACAACACAACCAAGTAAAGCAACGACAGAGACAGGAACGCAGCAGCCAGTGCAGTGTGAGCACACAGAGGTGCCTAGTCCAGCAGGCATATGTGTGTGCGCACACATGTGTGATGTAAGGAAGCACCTAGTCCAGCATGGGTGGGTGACAAAGGGAGCCACTTAGTACAGCCTAGGAGTGTCAGGAAAAGTTTCCTAGTTTGAGTCTCAAAGGCTGAGCAAGAATTGCCCAAGACCAGAGCCAGTGACATAGCCACAGAGGAGTACAGTGGAGAGTGAAGCGTCCAGCTGATAAGAAGAGTGGGCATATGCATAAGAACACCCACACTTGTAGATAATAGCCACTTGACCTGACTTCAATGACTGGATGATCAGAGCTCAACTAGAAGAAGAAAGAAGAGGAAAAAAGAGTAATCTGATACAATTTGATGAACTTGACCTACACTTATGGATGCAGTAGCTCAAAAGAGGGAACAAATCTTTACAGCAAGGATCATTCCCACCCCCTCCATACACAGAGTAGACAGGGATGGGCAACTTGGACAGTGGCTACCCAAAATGGTGGTGGTGGGCTACAAAGGCAAGAAGTGACTGGCTTACAAGCTTTCAAGAGGGAACCTAGATCCAGAGGGTGTGGAGGAAGGTAGAATCTCCACTGAGTAGTAGCTAATCTGTCTGGGTGGGGCTGATGGAAGGAGATGTGGATAGGTCTCTTGTGATACAACAGTGAATAATTGTTATCAAGACTGATTGTGAGGGTTGGAAATGTAAAGGTAGACGTTTTGTAGCAAAAGAAGGGGAGTGATTAACTTTGCAGTGTAGGAGCGGAGGTCCCTGGGACCATCAAGGGAGAAGAACGGAGAGCGGAACCCTACCCAGAGAAGCAGCGATGCCAGAGATGGAGGCAGAGACGATGATGTGGAGAGATGGAGAGACTGGGAACTTTAGACCCAGAGAGGGAGAGGGGCTGTGTGCTGACAACTGGGGGGCAGGCAGTCTTGCAGGGTATACCATTTGGTTGGCTGATGATGCACAGAAGGGATTATAACCATGGCAATGAAACAATATACGATAGGCTGAATGTAAAGCTAATGTTCTCCCATGTAAACTATCACATAATTCACAATAAAACATTAAAAAAAAAAAAAAAAAGACTTGCCCAAGAAAATGAGAGGGTATTCAAGGTAGAAGGGACCTCAACAGTGAAGGTTCAGAGGTGAGTCTATGAGGTAATTGTGAATTGCTTGAAGTTTTAAGTTGGAAAGTCTATAGAGGATAAAGAGTTAAAGTTGGAGATCAAGTTCACATATCAGGTGCCCCCCCCACCCCCCACCCCCACCATTTACAGTCTCAAAAGAGTGAGACTGTACATTCCCTGAAACACTTAGGGGTAGAATGGAAAGGATAGGGTCGGATGGGAGATGCTGGGCATTCAGTGAAAACCTTAACACACGTACAAAAACCAACTGATCCTTGGTTGACAATATTGCAAGTTATAGGCCTCTGGAAGGCTTGCTTAATTCTTGCAGAGAGACGGAGTGGGCACAGAAATAGCTGGGTGAGGAAGGAGGCATGGGCAGTGCTGAGAGCCACTGCTCAGGCACTCTTACTGAAAACTCAGTTGGAGGAATCTTAAAACCTGCCTCGCTCACTGGCTTGAAACCTGCTTCCCAGGAGAGCAATTTCTGTATAAGCGTTTCCCATTACGGAAGGCTATGAAATGTGAATGTCCATTAATCATTAAAATCTTATAGATCAATTATAAAAAAGAAACCTGACATGCCCACAAAAAGTGTCTCACCATCAATTCCATAGGTCAAACTGCGGAGTAAATAAAATTTATGACTGTCCTCCAATTCCCACCACACCCAGTCAACGCTGGCTAGCCCCAGGCACGCAGAGACACTTAGCACAGGTCCTACCCAACTCCAGCTTCTCCCTGATCCCCTCCTGTCCACAGTGATGCTGAGCTACTCTTAAAACACCATACTCTTATGGCAACCTCAAGGTCAAAGACAACAGATGGCTCTCCACTGCTTATGCGCCCCGTCCCAACACTGCGGTTCATAATTGTCTGACCACCGTTTTCCCTAAACCACAGGGTTTTGACTCTGGACAGTCTGATCTTTCCACAAACCCATACTCAACCGTACAGCTCTCCAACGATGTTGTGTCCTGCCGTGGCTGCCTGAATAGCCTGCCCTTCCTTCACAGGCTCCCACCTCCTGGAATTGAGGAGGAATCCAGTCCTCATGTGTGAGTGGGGCTTCAAGAATACTTGATGACCAGCCCCCAACTCTTTCAGTCAGAACCTCTGTGGCTGGTCAGTGACTCTGGCAGGAGGGCCACTAACACAGAAGGCCATCCAAGTGGACCACTGGGCTTACATTTGCAGGTTTGTTTTTCAGTTCACTCTTTCTGGTTCTCCCCTGGGGACTGAGATTTATCAGTTGTGACTTAACAAGTAGGAAGGTGCTTGCATGACTCGTCAGCCACCCACAACTTCTCTGGTCACTGCTCCCCCGCTCCCCTTTTGATTTATCAGCATCTACTGACATGGTTCTTAACTACAACAACAACTGACAAGCATGCAGTGGTTATAGGCCCACATTAGGATCAGATGTCAGACATGCTTGCTGCACAAGTGGTCCCATGAAGAGTGGGAAACACAACAGAGCCAGGCCTGAGAGGAAACTGCTGGCCACTTCTTTGCTGCTTATGTGAAAGAGTGGGACTTGCATGCTGGTCCCAATCCAGGAAACCTGAGGGGGCAAGGGATTTGGGCTAGTCTCTCCTACCTTCCTTATACAATCTCTGACCCTAGGTTTTGTTTTAAAAAAATGTAATATTTTTTCAAATACAAAAGTAATACCTGTCCATTGGAAACATTTAGAAAATACAAAAGTATAAAGAGGAGAAAAAACCCCCTGCACCATTTATCCCTCTCTGCAATGTAGGAAGCAAAGTTTGTAAATTCTTCTAGTTCCATACACAAACAAACAGTTTAGGACAACTTTATAAACATACTCATTCTACAAGTTGCTTCTTTGACTTAACAGTACATTATGAATACGGTTCCCTTTCGGTGTACTTTACAAACATACTATATATTAGTCTACAAGTTCCATCTTTGACTTACCAGTATATTACGGATATTGCTCCCTTTCGGTGTACTTTATAAACACCCTAATACATACACACACATACTATATACTATTTTACCAGTTGTTTCTTTCACTGAACAGTATATTATGGATACTTCTCTCTTTCAGTCTATATCGACCTATCACATTCTTTTTAATGATTCCATATGATTCCATGGTACCATCATATCTTCACCTGTTCCTCCCTTATTATTTATCACTCTTAAAAGCCATACTGAAAAAGCACCCTTATTCCACATCTTGGTGCACGTGTACAGTGATGCTAGAATTGGAAGTTCCGGGTGACCCTTTCTTGGTGTGATCTCTTTTCTCCTTTTTTCTTTTTATCATGGAATTAGGTAATATCCTACCTACCACTCAAGGACAGGTAGTCCCCAGACATGATATTAATCATATGAGTCCTGGTGTGTCGTTGTGGGATAATGCACTGGACCACAAGGTCAGTTTAAACTGCAAGGTTAGCAGTTCAAATTCACCAGCCACTCCTTGGAAACCCTATACAGGGTCTCTATGAGTCAGAACCAACTCGATGGCACTTAACAACAACAACAACAATCATCTAGTTGGGGAGAATGGGTAGATGGATAATTAAGGAACCACAAAATGACCTTAGACCAGAAGGGCCTTTTGTCGTTGTTAAGTACCATTCTCCCCAATTAGATGATTACTGCTGTTGTTAAGTGACACTGAGTTGGTTACGATTCATAGTGACTTTGTATAGGGTTTCCGAGGAGCAACTGGTGAGTTTGAACTGCTGCCCTTGTGATTCAAATGACCTTGAGGTTCAGTGCTCACCTTACAGTGCCACCCCAGGACTCCAGAAGGGCCCTTGTTGTTGGGAAGAGCCGTCGAGTCAGTTCCAACCCATAGTGACCCTGTATAGGGTTTCTGAGGAGTAGCTGGTGAGTCTGAACCTCTGACCTTGCAGTTCAAACAGCTTTGCTGTCTGGCACATTAACCCACAGCACCAAACCAGGACTCTAGAAGGGCCCTTTATTGTTGTGGTTAAGTGCTGTCGAGTCGGTTCCAACACATAGTGACCCTGTATAGACAGGTTTCTGAGGAGACACTGGTGAGCTTGAACCGCCGACCTTGCAATTCATACAGCTTTGCAGTCTGGCGCATTAACCCACAGCGCCACACCAGGACTCCAGAAGGGCCCTTGTTGTTGTTGTTGTTAAGTGCTATCAAGTCAATTCCGACCCATAGCGACCCTGAATAGGGTTTCCAAATTGTAAATCTTTACAGGAGCAGAAAGCCTCATCTTTCTCCCGCGGAGCAGCTGGTAGTTTCGAACTGCTGACCTTGTGGTTCACAGCCCGATTTGTAACCACTACACTACCAGAGCTCCTTAGAAGGGCCCTTAGAGATCATTTATTCCAACATATCACTGAATCCTAAGGCACAGCCACCTAGCTACCTAACGGGATGTGACGTGGCATCAAAAGATCTGAGCTTGAAGTTTAGTCTCTCAGCTCTCTGATATGTGATCCTGGGCAGGCCACTTAATCTGAACTGAAGTGTCTCATCTGTAAGATAGGGATTCCCAAACTTACATAACAGAATCTTGCGGGAAGACGAATTGTTTAAATGCCCACTATGTTGCCTGGCACCCAGTAGGCACTCTGTCAATGTCAGGGGCACTGCCAGTGACGTGGATGCTGTTATGAGAAGAACAGCCTTTTCTGGGATTGGAAGGACCAGCTGTCTGCAAGTCCTGGTCTGTGAGGAGCTGAAACCCATGTCACATCGCTTCTAGCCAGCAGACCCGCTGTCACACGCCAGGTCTGAGACAGAGACACTGTAGAGGAGGCCAGGAGAACCTGAGCGCAGAGGTCACGGTGATCAGCAACAGGTGGAGGACGTTCTTCCCCAAGTATTCTGCAGAGCTCCCCCAGTGTCTTTCTGCAGGTTCAGTGCATGATGGACCGGGACCCAGAATTTCTTGACAGCTAGAGCTTAAGTTAGTTGTCCTGTGGAAATCTTTCGGTGTTTTCAAAAACCTGCTGCTATGTGTATACACATACACATGATAGATGTCAGTAATGATAATAATGGCAGTTGTTCACTATGTATTAGACAAGGAGCTCTGGTAGCGTAGTGGTTACGAATTGGGCTGCTAACCTCAGGGACAGCAGTTCGAAACTACCAACTGTTCCATGGGAGAAAGACGAGGCTTTCTTCTCCCGTAAAGATTTACAGCCTCAGAAACCCTGTATAGGGTTGCTTTGAGTTGGTACCGATTACACAGCATATAACCGCCACTACCATGTATTAGGTAGTCCTGGAGTGGCACTGTTGGGTAAGCACCAGACTGCTAACCACAAGGTCAGTGGCTCAAACCCACCAGCCACTCCTCAGAAACCCTCTACAGGTCGGTATGAGTCGACTCAATGGCAACAGCAGGTATTAGGTGGTGCTGTAGGAGAAGCACTGGGCTGGTAAATGCAGGGCTGCCCATTCAAACCCACCAGCTGCTTCTTTGCAACTTTCTATAGGATTTCTGTGAGTCAGTACAGACTCGATGGGAGATAACAACATGCATTAAGTGGTGCAAGCATTATTTCTGGAATTCTCACAATGCTCCTGGAGCAAGGCGCTGATATTATTCCCTTTACACAAAGGATGAAATTGAGACTCCTAAGTCCAGAAACCTGCCCAAGGCCTCAGTGCAAATAAGTAGCAAGCAGCAGGGTTTGTACACAGTATTGTTTTACGTTAAAGTTCATACTTTTAACTATTAGACTGTCTGTACTTTCAAATGAGCTAAGCTTTAAACACTAGGACCTCAAATGCTGAAGCTTCCAGAAGCCAAAGTTTGGTAGGGAGAAACCCAGGAACTGATCCAGGAGCAAGTACCTCAGTTAGGAAGCAGGAACATAGTCAGACTACACTCTGGAAAAACTTTAAAATAGCAATGAGGAGCCAAGACTGGGGCAGACCTATGTTTCTTAGCCCACCACGCCCAACACAACTGGTCCCAGGCCATTAACCAATTCTGTGACAAAGTCCCAATTTGCCATTCATTTTATAAAGCCTGGCTCCTCGCTTCTTGAGCCGCTTTTGTTTTTTTACAATAAAACCTTGCGCATCAGCTGCTGTCCTCATAAACATGGTCAGTACTTTGTCTCCAGGTCCCTGATATGGGGCATTTTATAAGCTTTAAAAATAAAAGTATTACAATGTGTTTTCAACTCAACTTTCAAGTGTTTGCAAGAGGAGAGCCAACAGCAAATGGAAAAGATGCCACCCAGGAGGCATCCTCGAGTCACAGAGACCAATATGGAAACATTTGGAGGAGAATATGGGGAAACAGCATCCTGGGATGGGGTAGAGGGGTAAACAACCACATGTATACTTTGTTTTCTACAATAAGGAGCAAGGGATTTGGCATAACCAAATATTCTCTTTACTTGGGGGCTATACCATTCAACAAGGAGTTCTGGTAGCGTAGTGAATTGTAAGTTGGGCTACAAACCGCAAGGTTAGCAGTTTGAATCTACCAGCCACTCCATGAGAGAAAGGGGAGGCTTTCTGCTCCCATAAAGATCTATATTCTTTTTGGATCAACTATCAACACTCACGGAAGCAGCAGACAAGAAATCAGACGACGTACTGCATTAGGCAAATCTGCTGCACAAGACCTTTTTAAATTGTTGAAAAGCAAAGATGTCAGCTTGAGGACTAAGGTGTGCCTGACACAAGCCATGGTATTTTCAATAACCTCATATGCATGTGAAAGCTAGACAGTGAACAAGGAAGACCGTAGAAGAATTGATGCTTGTGAGTTGTGGTGTTGGAGGAGAATATTGAACGTGCCATGGGCTGCCAAAAGAACCAACAGATCCGTTTTGGAAGAAGTGCAGCCAGTGTGTTCCTTGGAGGCCAAGATGGCCAAACTTCGTCTCTCATACTTCGGACACATTGTCAGGAGGGACCAGTCACTGGAGAAGGATATCATGTTTGGTAAGGTGGAGGGTGAGAGAAAAAGAGGAAGACCCCCAGTGAGATGGATTAGCCATGTGGCAGCATTGATGGACTCAAGCGTGGAACAGTAGTGAGGCTGTCCTAGGATCAGGCAGTGTTTCGTTCTGCTGTGCGTAAGGTCGCTATGAGTCAGTAGTGACTCGATGGCACCTAACAACAACAACAAAGATCTACAGTCTTGGAAATCCTATACAGGGTCACTATGAGTTGGAACTGACTCCACAGCACGGAAACACCACCACCACCACCACCACGCCACTCAACGATGACCAATTTCCAAAGATTTCAGTGTCTAAAATGTCCTCCACACTACAATTATGATGAACACAATTAGCTTTCTTTGATGAGTCAAAATGAACTTTTGGATCTTGCTAAGCCTCAAGGTCATGATTACAAGCAATGTTTTGGTTATGAAAACAACTCCTTTAAACTTTCAGATTGGATTCTGAGCAAAGAGCAGTTCCCTAAACTAGGCTCAATTCCCCTGAAATACAGCCACCCCCTCCTTTCTTGGTTTATAAATGAAGTTTTCAGAGGTCTACCTGGATTAAGAGAAAATGAAGAGAGACAGGCTTAGCCTTCCTGTAAGGGAGGAGGCTTCAAGTTCATTGTAGTCATTAGTTACTGGTTCTGAAATTGAGGAACTAGTTTGAGGAACTTCAGAATAAACAAGAAACCCAAACAACTCTGCTTTTCACAGACTTCCAAAGCATGGGGGTAAATGGAAGGAAGCACGTGGCTGGTTTGGCTCCACCCTTTGGTGGTGAAACCCTGACCATGACCTCGTTTCAGATGTGGTCCTGTACGCTCTCTCACTGAGCATGTAGGACAGGAGAGTGACCAACTTGAGGACATGAGCAGTAGGGGTGCATTTGACAAGACCCTTTAAAATGGGGGAGGGGGTTCACAATGCGGCCATCCCCTGAGAAGGGAGCCCAGGGCCCAGGAAGCGCAGCATGAAAGCAAGCAGTATTCTTAGAGGATCTCAGATCCATTCCGTGGTGAAGGATGGGTAACCCATGAAACTTTTCCATCCTCTCTTGGGTCAACAGGGCAAAGAAAGAAGGAGTTTGGATTCCAGTCTTGTACTTCCATTCAACGACACATACTTACCCAGGGGCTACCATGGTCCTGGCACTGTGCTGGCCAGTGGGAATACAACGGTGACTACGGCAGATAAGATTCTCACCATCACAAAGTTCCTCTTCCTAAGTGCTGGAGTTTGTGGAGCTGTGGGTTAATGCACTGGACTGCAAGATGGGCTTGAATTGTAAGGCCAGTGGTTCAAGCTCACCAGAAGCTCCTTGGAAACCCTATACAAATAAAGCTCTTATTTCAAACGTAAGCATGGTTCAAGTACCCAAGGTAAGAGGAATACCAAGGTTCTTCTCACCTAGAAACCTGCAGAATGGGAAGTTAAGGCTCCTCCCCTCCAAGGGCCTGAGCAGCTTTGTATGGGACATTAGGACTGGACCAAAGTACAAACGGAGGGCCACTGGGCAGTGGTACCTTCCTCATTTCTATTCAGCACCCACAAACATGGATCAGGATTCAGCATCTGCTTCCACGCCACTTCTGTAGGGCAGTGACTTTTTTAATAGCACCTTGCTGAGTCTGGCATGTTATATTTTAATAGCACCTTGCTGAGTCTGGCACATTTGGCATGCTTGGCAAGTGTTCACTGAGTGAAACAATGACTGACACACTCCTTAAGAATAATGATGTTCCAGGCTCTGAAAGCCTGGCTGGCCTGGGCTATCAGTGTTCAGACTGCCCAATCATCTGAGTAAGCTGTGGGGGCTGGGGAGAGGGAGGGATGGAGGTGTCACAGCGTGGTGGCTGGTTACCTGACTGCTGAGCCACCATGTGGTTCCCCTTTCCTAACCTGCTGCTGTCGTCAGGTTGGTTCCAACCCAAGGCGACCTTATGTAAAACAGAACGTAGTACTGCCCAGTTCGGCCTGTACGGCACTGGTGGGTCTGAGTCAATTGTTGTGGCTATAATGGATCAATAATCTTGCACTGGTAGCGTTGTTGTTGTTGTTAAGTGCCGTCGAGTCGGTTCCGACCCATAGCGACCCTGTACAGGGTTTCCAAGGCTGTAAATCTTTATGGGAGCAGAAGGTCTCACCTTTCTCCCACGGAACCGATGGTACTTTCGAACTCTGACCCTTAGGTTAGCAGCCCAACTCATAACCACTACATTATTTTAACTTTGGCTTCTCTGTTTTTTCCCAATGTTTCTACAATTTTTTTCATTATAATAAAAAAATGCACATTTAATTTTTTTACAAGCTTGCAGAATAAAAGATGTGCTCTTGCCATGACAGTCATGCCCCCCATGAGGGGCTCACACAGGTTTGTGGGATGGGTAGGCCCCATCAAAGGTGACTGCCTAGCAAGGAGCTGCAAGGAATACCAGGTTTTGGCAGGTGTTGGAACAAAGATCAGGACACCTTCTGCTGAGGGTCACTTTTCAGTCAGCCCTTGGTAACTTTGAGCCTCACTCATTCTGAAAACCTGAACTCAAACATTTTCCTGAGAAATAGGGAATACCATTCATTTAGGAAGGGGTCACAAACTTAATACTGGAGGGCCTCAGCTACTACTCACTTACAACAGAGAAATGTTTTATTTGGCCTCCTCAGTGTTTGCTTGGTTTTTTAAAATTTAATGTCTTTGAGCAGAGCCTGCAGTTCTTTAGAGCCATCACCCCTATTGTTTTATGTGCATCCGCTTAACCTTTTGTCATCTGTCTGCCCCTGAAGCATTTGAGGTTGTGGTCCTATAAAGTCTGTGCTTTGGAGCCAGACTGTCTCTAGTGCAAATCCTGGCTTTGCCACTGACCAGGTGGGAGATAGAGGAGAAGAAGGATGTTGATCTGGTGGCTCTTAAAGCTCCTTCCAACCCAGGGTTCTGTTTTAGTGACTCAGAGGAAGGCAGAGCTTGGCCAGATGGTGAATTACAGATCAGTATCAGTGGATTTGGATTTGAGGGCTTGGATTCACCACTTGCCTCTCCTGCCACCTGTTTGCCTCTGGGCATGCCACTTCTCAGGAAAGATGTGGGCACAGACCCAGATGGGCAGATGCTCCTTTGGCTGGGCTGGGCCTTCTCTCTCTTTCACCATGCCTTCTCTAGGACACAATGCTCACATACCTTCTCCAGCTTCCCTCGATACTTCTCTGATCCTGGGTCCCCTGCATGTCCATGGCCACCCCACTAAGTAGATCTGCCTTTTAGTCTATCCACTAATACCAATGTGATAAAGAGGAGAGAGAACAGTTTGGCCCAAAGTTACTGTGACTCTGTGGAAGGAATTTCATGTTAAGTTGCAGGGAAGGAAGAAACCACCATAAGCCTGTAAGGAAGATAATTGGAAGAAGCAGGGGTTCAGCTGCTTTTCTGAGGCCTTTCTAAGCCCCATCGAGTGAGCCCCTTGGGGTCTCTGAGTTTTGAAATGCTTCACCTTGCACCCTCTGGAAGGAGAACTTCAGGGCAAAATCTCTTCCACTATGCTGGATAGCACAGTCTGGGATAGCTCCTAATCATGAGTCACTAGTGTAGCCTCAGTTCTGCTTTACATAAAAGAAATTGACATTTACAGGGTGATTCACACCTGAAGCAGAGAGCCAGGTTCTCAGCACTGAAGGGTTTCCGCATCCCACCCCAAGAGCTTAGGTGTGAAACTAGAAAGATTAGACCATGTTCTTCCGCAAAGAAAAATCTCAGAATAATAGCTTCTATGTTTTGGGGCATTTACTAGTTCACCAACAGCTCCTTGGAAACCCTATACAAGGTTGCTATGAGTTGGAACTGACTCTACAGCACTTAACAACAAGAAGACCCTGCTAAATACTTGCTTAACCTCACCAAATCTTCACTCTAATCCTGGGTTTCCCTCTAATCTTAACCTGGCTCTATTGACATTTTGGGTTGGATCCCCTTTCACTGTGGGGGGTTGTCTTGTGTCTTGTAGGGTGTTTAGCAGCATTCCTGGCCTCTACCCACTAGATGCCAGTAGTCCTCCCTGCCCTGAGTTGTGACAGCAAAGCATGTCTCCAGATGTTGCTAAATTCCCAAGAGGGCAAAATCACTCCCAGTTGAGAACTCGCGCAGTCTAACCACATGGAGTATGTGGTCATCCTCTTTTCATAGATTAAAAACAAAAACAAAAAACTGAGGCTCAAAGAGAAGTAACTTACCCAAGATCACTTTGCTGTAACAGAAGACCTAGGATTCAAACCAAGTGTGACCCCAGATCTCCTGCCCACCTGTATACAGGGCTCTGCAGAGACTCAGCTTCCAGGAGCCAGTGGCCCATTCGTTCTGTGGAAGAATGATGAGGAGTGGCTAAATGGTGCGCATCAGTGAGTGAAAGGTTTCCTCACATCAGTTTTTCTTTTCTGTCTGCCTTGGAAGAAAGGAAATTATAGTCTGGTTTTTACTGCTTTAGTCAGCACAGTTTAAGGTGTTCAGTCAGTGAGAAAGTGCCTGGTGAATCATCTGTCTGCAGATCTCAGGCCTTATTCCTGTGAAAGCCTACAGTTATACTTGAAAACTCAGATGTGAGGCTGAGAGAAGAAATAACTGTATAAACCTAGAACTGTAAAGATCATCAGTGAAAAAATAAGGACGAGCATAGTGTCCCTGACACATGGCATAAATACGCTATCAAACATAACTGAAAACACAACAGCAGAAGACAAAGTAGATGACTGGGACCTTCTAACAATTAGATACTTCTGTACATCAAAGGATTTCACCAAAGAGTGTAGAGATCTATGCTACCTTGAAGAATAACAAGGAACCTGCAAGCCACCGCATAACAATGATGAACCTTGAGGACATTATACTGAGTGAAATTAGTCACAAAATGACATTGCATAAGACCATTATTGTAAAAGTTTAAGAAAAAATACCCATACAAAGAGTATAGAGAGAACACGTAGACTGGGACAAATTTTTTGCAATGACATATCAAACAAGGGACTACTCTAAAATTTCTAGAAAGCGTCAGCACCTTAACAAGAAAAGACAAATAATCTATTCAAATGGGCAGAGAGTATGAACAGACACTTTGTCAAAGAAGACATTTAGGCAGCTAACAAAACATGAAGAAAAGGTCACGAAAGTCAAAACAATAATGAGATATAATCTTACCCCAACATTGATGACAAAGTTAAAATAAACCCAGAAAACAACAAATGCTGGTGAGCGTGTGGAGAGACTGACCCTCCTACAACATTGGTGGGACTGTAAAATGGTACAACCAGTGTGGAAAATGGTATGGCATTTCCTCAAAAAGTTGGAAATAGAAATACCATATGACCCAACCATCCCTCTACTTGGCATATATCCTCAAGAACTAAGCACCGTGACATAAATAGATAAATGCACACCGTGTTCATCACAGCACTGTTCATAATAGCAAAACCATGGAGACAGCCTAAATGCCTGTCAGTGGAAGAATGGATAAACTTTGGCATATACACACAACGGAATAATAACGCAATGTTGAAGAATCATGATGAATCTGCAAAACACCTCATCGCATGGATGAACCTGGAGGACATTGTGCTGAGTGAAATTAGTAAATAAAAAAAGGGCAAATATTACATGAGACTACTATTGTAAAAAGGAGCTCTGGTAGTGTAGTGGTTACGAATCAGGCTGCTAATATCACGGTCAGCAGTTCAAAACTACCAGTTGTTCCATGGGAGAAAGATAGAAACCCCTGTACAGGGTCGCTGTGAGTCGGAACCAACTTCACATAACAAAAACAAGAACAACTATTGTAAAGAAGTCCTGGTTTGGCTCTGTGGGCTAATGCGTCAGACTGCAAAGTTGTTTGAACTGTAAGGTCGGCAGTTCAAGCTCACCGGGTGCTCCTTGGAAATCCTTTACAGGGTCGTTATGGGTTGGAATTGGCTTGATGGCACTTAACAACAACAACAACACTATTGTAAAAAGTCAAGAAAAGGTTTTCATGCTAACAGAAACATTTTTTGATGGGTACCAGGAGTGGCGGGAAGGGAGAATAATTCACTGGCTAGAGGATGTTGTTGTTGTTA
>NW_006408525.1:31007102-31047801 GCF_000296735.1 Chrysochloris asiatica
GCTGACCTTAAGGTTCGCAGCCTGATTCGTAACCACTACGCTACCAGTAGCGTAGTGGTTATGAATCGGTCTGCGAGCCGCAAGGTCAGCGGTTTGAAACTACCAGCTAGCTGTTCCTTGGGAGAAAGATGAGGCTTTCTGCTCCCGTAAAGATTTACAGCCTCGGAAACCCTATGCAGGGTCGCTATGAGTCGGACCTGACTCCATGGCACATAACAACAACAACGTTGACCTAAAGACCATCTTCCAACTTCTTGAGAAAATGGCCCTTCCAAACTGAGCCATATCCATCTGGACTCAAATTTACATATGTGTGCTAGATGGACGATGGCCCATGACTTTATTCTTACAGTTACCTTGCTAAAGGTATTTCTCCCTCCCAAAGTATAACCTCTGCCAGCTGAAACTGTTAGGTATGGGCTTTAGGAACCTCATTCATCCAATGAACTCTCTGGACCAAAGGACTCTATTTCTAATCATACCTGGTATTAGCATCCACTTCTGATGTTGGCTAGGTAGGTCCGGTTTCTTCCCGAGTCTGCCAGCCCTTCCTAGTAGCAACCAGAAGACTGATTCTGGTCCAACTAAAGGAAACTTTAAGGCCAACAGGAAGGTGGGTGGTGGATTTTGGATACAATAGCTCTTTGCACTTACAGGGAGCTGCCATCCAGATATGGCATCATACTTTGCCCACAAGGAAGAGCCTCTACACTGAGAGGTACAAGACTGATCCAGCTGGGATGATGCCTCAATGTTCTAGCTCTTTTAGCCACCTGCATGTTGTGGGCAACCTAACACGCCCCTTTCTTCACAGAAGAAAGATACAGAAGCTTCTTGGTGCCCAGTGCGTTTGAATCTTCACAATCAATCATTTATGTTTTACTGAGCGCACACCTAGGGTACAATACTCCTTGACAAGGTAGAAAATGCCCTAGAGGTGCAGGCAGCCTTTAAGACTTCCAAGTCACCCGACCCAGAATTGTATTTTCTTACCAACCTTGACCTCCTTTTGGTTACACGAACTTCATGTTATAAGAGTGCATCAAACAAATAGCTTTCTGTTGACTATTTCTTAGGCCCAGAGCAGCTGCTGCTTGGGCTCCACCCTTCCCAGGCCTGGCAATACTTGGAGAAAGGCAGAGAGTAAGGGGGTCACAGGGTGGGGGAATAAAGGGAGGAGCCAGTTAAAAATAAAGAATTCCTACTCCAGGAGTAGTTCCTTTGTTTGACTGTTCAGTGGCAGCAGAGCACAGTGAAAGGAACCTGTGTTCCATCTCTGTTGTGAACTAGTTGTGTGTCCTTGAGCAACTCACTATTTTATCTTTTGCAAAATAAAGGAGTGTACAAATGCTAATGATCATTCCCAATCTGGACTTTTAACAGTTCTTTCTTGACAGAGCAGTAAGGCCTGAGATGACTTAGCCATGTCAGCACAGAGTCACTGATGGCCAGGACACAGAGTTGGGGGTCCTGGGGGCGGGGAGCCTTCAGTTTCAATAAAATCCAGCCTACCTTGCAGGTGATCATAGGAATTGTTTAAAGATGTCCCTGTCCATCAGCCCTCAAACTGCACTGGTATAGAGCTGACTCTATTAAAAATTTCTACCCTGAATGACACCTGATGTGGCTTAGTGGTCAGAGGGTAAACAGAAGGCCATAGCAATGAGAAACTGGGAGGAAGAGAGGGCTTAGGAGTTCCCACTGTGGCTTCCTTCTAAGTCCACTTGGGGCCTGAGATGTGTAGACAACTGAGGTCATGGCAGGTTTGGAATTCTAGACCTTCCTGAAATCCAGGGTTCAATCCAGTCTTCAGAGGCTCCACCTCAGGACGGTGAACAGAGGCAGGTAGAAAAGGGTTCCTCAACAGGTCTTTCACACCAAAGTTCGGTTGATATCTCCCTGTTCTCTGCCAAGGGATTTCCCGGCTCCCTGAGGCCAAAGCTCCCCTCCTGCTTCTTTGCTGACTGTCACTGGAAGCGGGCCATTTTCCACTGTCTAGGTGGCTGGACTCAGGAGTGTAGTGATGACCGTGGCTCTATACTCTGTCCACCACCCCCATGAGCAAGGCCTGAAAGGCTCCCGTTTGCTTCCTAGTTCCTGTCTCCCAAGGCCTTGGGCTGGAGTGAGAGTCGCTCCTTGGTGGTGGGCTTTTCAATAGGGTCTGCTTAGGACTTCCTTTCCCACTGTGCTGAGGACTCAATCTGCCTGTCACCTACACCCCTGCATGGATGACTCACCTTCCAGAGAAAATGCTCCTAAGCAAAGCTGCCTGGAAAATGACTAAGGCGCCTATCAAATGCAGTCTGGGGGACTGACAAGGTACTGAGCCGGGTCCACACACTCTGCCTGTCACCTCCATGCCTGAAGTCAAGGACAAGCTACTTACTGCTCAGGCCGGCAGGTTTCATTTTCATCTGAACCAAGCTTCACAGGAGCCTTGACATCCGGTGAGCTATTTTTTCTAAAAACTAGGTTCACTTTAGAAATGACTCCTCGACCATCAAGACAGCGTCCCCAAGAGAAAACAAAATACTATTTAAAGGGTATGGCAGTCTGCTGGGACCCTATATTTTTGTTTTGTATTACGGGGCGGGGTGGGGGGGGGAGGGAGAAAAGAATTGAAAAACTAATGTGAAACTAGCTTTTTTCTTGTGTAATTTAAAGGGAAATCTGCAAGTTCCATATTGCAGATGCAGAGCCAGACAGGGGACTAGAGAGACGCTGGGGAAGACATGTTTATAAGACAGAAAGGGCGTGAGTGGAGTGCGGGGGTGCCATGAGGTGGTGAGAACCTTCTCCCAAAGAACAAAACTTTCCCCCTGATCTCCCAAAGAAGAACAAATCCTTGCAGACTGAGAGTCCACACAGTATTTTCCTTTTTTTCACCCACAGAATGGGACCTACTTCACCACACATGGGCAAAGGCAGCTCCGAGTTTTGGGAAGCCCTGGGGAGTACCTACTGTTTAGGATCACAACACTCACCGGGCCGAGCCTGGGCCTTTTTAGGTTCCTTTGGAGCATAATGAGGATAGTATCTAAGCGGAGCAAGTATTAAGAAGTGCTCAGTGCCAAGACCTCGAGACTAGAGAATAGGTCCTCTTCAGAACCTGGCTCTGACCTATGAGACCCTTCCTGACACCATCTCATAGAAAACAAGAGGTCTAGTCAATACCGTAACTGGCAACAACTACTACTGCTATTACTTCTATTAACAACAACAGTAACAGCCATGGTGTTTTGAAGCTTATTCTATGTTAGGCACTCGGCTCAGCAATTTACATATATTTTCTCATCTACTCAAAACAATCCCATGAAATATTTCTGACTCCCTTTACAGATGAGATACTCAATGCTTTTGAGAGTGAAATGATTTACCGGAGGTCACAAAGATAGACAATGGCAGAACCTGGACTTGATCTGGGTCATCTGACTTGACAGCCTAAACCACTTCATTTGACATCAGAATACCATGTTGTTGTTGTTAAGTGCTGTCGTGACAGTTCTGACCCATAGCGACCCTGTGTAGGGGTGCCAAGGAGCAGCTGGTGAGCTTGAATCACTGACCTGGCGATTCAAACGGACTTTGTCATCCAGTGCATTAACCCACAGCGCCACACCAAGACTCCATGAGGATACCATAGACTTGCCTCATGGACTTACTCTATTGCTCTGGGCAAAGTACTTGGACTCTCTGCCTTAGTTTCTGCATTTGTACAATGGGGATAAGCAGATCTGTCCAATTTGCTAATGGTAAAAAAAATATCATGAGTTATGTATGTTATTCAGCTCTCATCTCTATTTATGACTAAAAGCAACTACTAGACTGAGAGTCATAAGGTCAGTGGTTTGAACCCACCAGCTGCTCCGCACGAGAAAGATGAGGTTTTCTGCTCTGGGAAAGATTTACAGCCTCAGGAATATTAACTGGGTTGCTATGAGTTGAAACTGACTCCATAGCATGTAACAACAACAACCATAGTTTACTTAAGTTCAAATCTGAAATGTTTTAGGGTTAAAAAAAAAAGCCCTATCCTTCCTATCTTTTCAGGGGTAAGTTAGTAAAAAGAGCAGCGACCTAGATGTCAAAACTTGAAAAGGATATCATGTTTGGTAGAAGATCAGCAAGAAGGAGAGAAATCCTCAATGAGATCCACTGACCCAGCCACCGGAGCGTACTCCCACAATGCCCCGGAATCTGACGGGCGCCCAGGCACCCAGGCACCCAGGGACAGGAGTTAGAGTTTTGAATGGCAGCTCACAACAGCAGCCACAGGTGTAGAGTAGGTTCAAATTCTGGGCATGAGTTTTGTGAGTAATTTGGTCCATTTTTTTAAGCTTCACTTTTCCAACCTTTGCTTTTCTTCATCTGAAAATACCAAAATAGCTGCAAAGTACTATTACTCTTGATGTCCTATAATTCAAGGGCTTTTTTTTTTTTTTTTTTATCAGGAGGATCATTAATTAAAGAATGCAGAGAAGGAAGAGGACTCTTTAAAGTGGAATACAAAGAAGCCAGTCCAGGGCACTAAAGAACAATTCCTTTTTCAGCAGCTTCACTCAGGTGATAAGACAAATTCAGAACTAAAGGTCCCATGTCTAAGAGACTTCAACATTCTGCCAGCTCAGCTGAAATCTTCTCCTATACAACTTGTCCTGTGTCTGGCCTTCCATTTCTCATCTACTGTTTTCTACTTTCAGTCAGCATCACCAAGAACCTTCACACGTGTATCATTTAACACTCTCTTCCCCTGACAAGGGACCTCAATGTTCAGAGGCTGGAGGTGTGGACTTCTCCCCTGACACAGAACCCCCCCCCCCATCAATTTCACACTGGTGCCATCAAAAGTGCCCATAATGCTCTGATGTTTCCAGTTTAACTGAAACACTAAAATGGGGCAAACAGGAAGCATCAGACACAACTGCGGTAGTGACTTATTAATCATGAAAGCAAAATTTTAGTTGCATTTTAACCTTTTGCCAGGAAAAAAAAAAAAAAAAAACCAGCATTGAGATGATGGGAGCCTTGGTAGAAATATATGCTGCCTGGGTGCATATGAAGTTTATACTTTTTATTTAGGAATGAATTTGGTTTTAAGATGTTTTTGAACATTCCCCTCAGAAAGAACATTTGTCACACCAACCAATGTGAATCTGTCAGCTCTTCATCAAGGCGGGTAGGCCTGTTAGGCAAGCCCATGTGGTGTCCATTGAAACAGGAAAAAAAATAGGAAATTAAAAGTGACTTCACGGGTCAAAATGACAGAACATTCTTAAGAGGATGCCAACAAGGAAGAAAACAGTCCTGGGTGAAGAATTATCTCTTATGTTTCTACAGATCTCTCACCTGACTCTGGTCAGGGCTGAACTGGTATCATTCACCCTTCAAAACATCACAACAGATGCTTAAGGTTGGATAACCAATCAGGGCAAGCCCACTTCTCAGCATTAAATGATACACAAACACTCCAAGTAGATCACAAAGCAGTCAGTGTTCGACAAGAGAATCAAAATGAGGAACCAAATCTCCCTCTGTTGAGGCAAAACGGCCTGGTCAGACATTTTTGTTTAATAGATGAAAGCTCATTTGGCAGGGTCTCTCTGTGTGGTACCACCCCCCCCAAAACTCTGAGACAATACCAGGGGCAAAAAACCCCTTCAGTACTCCTCCTTATTATCTAAAAACAGCCAGAAGATGACCCAAAGCTTGGCAGCTGACTGCTGTCTGAGTTCACAAAAGTGCTGAAACATATACCTTGATTCTGATTTCTAAAATTAAAGTCAGAGACTATGACTTTTATTTTAAGACCTTCTGAGAAATTCACCACACCCTTTAAAATAAATGAGGATGTCCTAAAGATGTTTGAAAAACTTTGAGGTCCGGTATCACTGAACCTTTAGAAACACCAACAGTATATATCCAAGCACATCCTATGTAAGACCTTTTAAAAAAAAGCATAAATACCATAACAAATACTGCTCCTTCCTTCCTGCACCTGAGTCCTCTAATATGGTCCTGGTTCAGGGAAAGGAGCTTGGAGAAGACTTGAGTGACCCACCCTCATTCCTATCTATGTATGAGGTATCACACAATAGAATCCTCACTACTCAGGTACCTCATCTATAGACCATACTATCTATCTTACCACAGAGATGTTTGAAGAAGAAAAAAAGGTTACAGATATGAAGACATTTAGTAAAGTTAAAAAAAAAAAAATCACAAATGTTAAGACACTAATCTTCCTCTAGTCTTTCAGACAGACCATGTTTTAAGTCAGGGGGGTTTTCACATTTTCCCTGGAATAAACTTCAGGCTGCTAGTTTGAATCATGGTGCCATCTCATCATTTAATTTCATTCGCTTTTAAGGTCTTTAATTAAGTCACTAGTGTTCTTGATGAAAAATTAACAAAAAAATGATGTTACCATTTTCACTGCTGATTTCTCTACCTTTTCTACAGTTCACCTTTCTGAGAGCTCAGGAGAAGTTAAATTCAACTAGGAAGGAAATACTTCTGAAGTTAACAAGCTCCAGGGAGACTTCTAAGCAGGTGTGAATCTGTGCACTGTCCAAGTGTCCTCTTTCTGCCTGGTGCCCGATGGCTCCCAAGATGGAATTATTATATCTGAATTGGCATCCAGAGTGGAGGGGTCAGAATTACAGAGCAGGGCTGGGAGTGAGGATGCTTAGGCGATCAGCACTGCCCAGCTGGGTTCCAAGTGCAGGCCCAGCTCCTCCTCACCCTCTTGGGGTGTGACCTGCGAAATTTCAGGGGATGGTCAGGAGAGTTTCACTGGCCAGGGCAGGTGGGGAGGCGCACTTCTACAAGACACTTTGCGCCCCGTGCCGTGGCCAGCCCCGATCCCTGGGGAGGGGGGTACCCAGGGAGTGGGACAGGTATGGGGAGTCGCGGACGGGCATCCAAAAGCAGTGGAAGAGGGGGTGTTGGAGAAAGGGAAGCAGAGCGCCCCAGCACACCACTGGGACGAACGTGTGGCCTGCGGGGGTGCGCGGCCTGGAGGCCTGGGGCGAGCACAGCATGCGACTGTGGTCCCGGCAGCGCGTGTTAGGGCGCACCTGTGACCCGCCGCGGGTGCCAAGGTCCCGCGCGCGGCTGGGTCAGACTTGGGGCGTCGGGCTGTGCGGGGCCGGTCGGCTGACCACTACCACTGCGGGGCGGCGGCGGGCCAGGCCATGGTCAGGCCAGGAACCGAGGGGCAACCCGTCTCCGTCGCTCCCTCAGCACCCCACGCCGGGCCTCAGGGTCCCGCCCAGTCACTTACCGGCAAGCGCCGATCTCCCCAACCAGCGAGTGTCGCGCGCTCTTCTCCCACGATACCCGGCTGCCGGTCTGTGACCGCCGAGCACCCGGCCCACGGTGGCCCCGCCCCACGACCGCCAGGCCCCGTTCCCGGGCCCCGCCTCCTCACCGTCTCCCCAACCGCCCCCGGGGCCACGCCTCCCCCGGCGGCTGCAACTTTGCCTCTCTTCGCGCCTGCTTTCTCTGGCCACGTTTCTACCCTTGGCTCCGCCCACTTCTCCGAGCTAACCAATGAGACGGTCCTAATAGTCACCTAGGCCCTCCCTGGTGGTCCCACCCCCTAGCGACGATTGGCTGACAAGGCCTTGTTCCCAGAAATGGGCACTACTTCCGGACAGTGTTTATAGAGAAGAGATTGCTGGGCGGACAGATTGACAAAAAGCGGAGGCGGCCAAAGAGATTGGTGTAACCACACATGCGCGCTCAACTTCTGGCAGTCTTTACCGATTGCGTTTTTCTTGAGGTTACGGGAAGGAAGGGCAAGTGTGCGCATGCGTGGGCACTCCCAGTCTCAGACTTCGGTTACCTTGGAGACGGCGAGGCGCTCCCCTTCCTGGATCTAGTTCAGCTTCCCTTTTGCTCCGGGCTCTTGGCGACTGAGGCGGGTAGTGGCGGGACTAGAAACATTTTTATTTAGCACCAACTGTGTGCCTGACTCTGTAGAGTCTCCGAGGACGATTAAGGCAGTTTACAGTGCCTGCCCTCGAGAAGCTTAGGGAGCCGCGGGCCTACACAGTCACAGGTGAGACCTGTGCATTGAAACGCAAAACCCAATGAGAGCGTGTGGCTGGGGTGATGGAACGCCCTCCCAGCGAAACGGCGTAGTGCGAGTCCTTTGCAAAGCCCCTTCTCTCGGGGTCAACAGGTTGTTGTTAAGTGCCCTTGAGTGGGTTCCAACTTATAGCGACTGTGTACAGGGTCTCCAAGGAGCAGCTGGTGGATTTGAACCGCCAACCTTTAGGTTAACAGTCCAGTGCTGATCCTACAGCTCCACACTAGGGTCTACAGGTTACCAAACTAAAAACCAAACCCACTGCTGTGAAAGCTTTTGCGACTAATAGTTGTTAAAAGTGCCCTGGATTTGGTTCTGACTCATAAAGACCCAGTCTTAGGTGTGCAAAGAAAGATCTGAGTTTGAATACCACCAAGGCTTCTTTCTGAATAGGGGGTAGAGGGAAGTATGAAGATTTTTTTTTTTTTTCTTTCTCAACTTTTGCTTTGAGCCCTGGTGGCACCGTGGGTTAGGCGTTGGACTGCTAACCTTAAGGTCTGCAGTTCAAACCCACCAACCGTTCTGTTGGAGAAAGATGGGGCAATCTGCTCCCATAAAGATTTACCGACTCAAGAACCCTAAGGAGAAGTTATACCCTGTCCCATATGGTCGCTGCGAGTCGGAACCAACTCATGGCAGTGAGTTGTGACTTGGGTTTTTAACTTTTTGGGTGATATTAAGTGCCATGGAGTCGATCCCGACTCATAGCGACCCTGTACAGGGTTTCCAAGGCTGTAAATCTTTATGGGAGCAGAAGGTCTCACCTTTCTCCCACGGAACCGATGGTACTTTCGAACTCTGACCCTTAGGTTAGCAGCCCAACTCATAACCACTACATTATTTTAACTTTGGCTTCTCTGTTTTTTCCCAATGTTTCTACAATTTTTTTCATTATAATAAAAAAATGCACATTTAATTTTTTTACAAGCTTGCAGAATAAAAGATGTGCTCTTGCCATGACAGTCATGCCCCCCATGAGGGGCTCACACAGGTTTGTGGGATGGGTAGGCCCCATCAAAGGTGACTGCCTAGCAAGGAGCTGCAAGGAATACCAGGTTTTGGCAGGTGTTGGAACAAAGATCAGGACACCTTCTGCTGAGGGTCACTTTTCAGTCAGCCCTTGGTAACTTTGAGCCTCACTCATTCTGAAAACCTGAACTCAAACATTTTCCTGAGAAATAGGGAATACCATTCATTTAGGAAGGGGTCACAAACTTAATACTGGAGGGCCTCAGCTACTACTCACTTACAACAGAGAAATGTTTTATTTGGCCTCCTCAGTGTTTGCTTGGTTTTTTAAAATTTAATGTCTTTGAGCAGAGCCTGCAGTTCTTTAGAGCCATCACCCCTATTGTTTTATGTGCATCCGCTTAACCTTTTGTCATCTGTCTGCCCCTGAAGCATTTGAGGTTGTGGTCCTATAAAGTCTGTGCTTTGGAGCCAGACTGTCTCTAGTGCAAATCCTGGCTTTGCCACTGACCAGGTGGGAGATAGAGGAGAAGAAGGATGTTGATCTGGTGGCTCTTAAAGCTCCTTCCAACCCAGGGTTCTGTTTTAGTGACTCAGAGGAAGGCAGAGCTTGGCCAGATGGTGAATTACAGATCAGTATCAGTGGATTTGGATTTGAGGGCTTGGATTCACCACTTGCCTCTCCTGCCACCTGTTTGCCTCTGGGCATGCCACTTCTCAGGAAAGATGTGGGCACAGACCCAGATGGGCAGATGCTCCTTTGGCTGGGCTGGGCCTTCTCTCTCTTTCACCATGCCTTCTCTAGGACACAATGCTCACATACCTTCTCCAGCTTCCCTCGATACTTCTCTGATCCTGGGTCCCCTGCATGTCCATGGCCACCCCACTAAGTAGATCTGCCTTTTAGTCTATCCACTAATACCAATGTGATAAAGAGGAGAGAGAACAGTTTGGCCCAAAGTTACTGTGACTCTGTGGAAGGAATTTCATGTTAAGTTGCAGGGAAGGAAGAAACCACCATAAGCCTGTAAGGAAGATAATTGGAAGAAGCAGGGGTTCAGCTGCTTTTCTGAGGCCTTTCTAAGCCCCATCGAGTGAGCCCCTTGGGGTCTCTGAGTTTTGAAATGCTTCACCTTGCACCCTCTGGAAGGAGAACTTCAGGGCAAAATCTCTTCCACTATGCTGGATAGCACAGTCTGGGATAGCTCCTAATCATGAGTCACTAGTGTAGCCTCAGTTCTGCTTTACATAAAAGAAATTGACATTTACAGGGTGATTCACACCTGAAGCAGAGAGCCAGGTTCTCAGCACTGAAGGGTTTCCGCATCCCACCCCAAGAGCTTAGGTGTGAAACTAGAAAGATTAGACCATGTTCTTCCGCAAAGAAAAATCTCAGAATAATAGCTTCTATGTTTTGGGGCATTTACTAGTTCACCAACAGCTCCTTGGAAACCCTATACAAGGTTGCTATGAGTTGGAACTGACTCTACAGCACTTAACAACAAGAAGACCCTGCTAAATACTTGCTTAACCTCACCAAATCTTCACTCTAATCCTGGGTTTCCCTCTAATCTTAACCTGGCTCTATTGACATTTTGGGTTGGATCCCCTTTCACTGTGGGGGGTTGTCTTGTGTCTTGTAGGGTGTTTAGCAGCATTCCTGGCCTCTACCCACTAGATGCCAGTAGTCCTCCCTGCCCTGAGTTGTGACAGCAAAGCATGTCTCCAGATGTTGCTAAATTCCCAAGAGGGCAAAATCACTCCCAGTTGAGAACTCGCGCAGTCTAACCACATGGAGTATGTGGTCATCCTCTTTTCATAGATTAAAAACAAAAACAAAAAACTGAGGCTCAAAGAGAAGTAACTTACCCAAGATCACTTTGCTGTAACAGAAGACCTAGGATTCAAACCAAGTGTGACCCCAGATCTCCTGCCCACCTGTATACAGGGCTCTGCAGAGACTCAGCTTCCAGGAGCCAGTGGCCCATTCGTTCTGTGGAAGAATGATGAGGAGTGGCTAAATGGTGCGCATCAGTGAGTGAAAGGTTTCCTCACATCAGTTTTTCTTTTCTGTCTGCCTTGGAAGAAAGGAAATTATAGTCTGGTTTTTACTGCTTTAGTCAGCACAGTTTAAGGTGTTCAGTCAGTGAGAAAGTGCCTGGTGAATCATCTGTCTGCAGATCTCAGGCCTTATTCCTGTGAAAGCCTACAGTTATACTTGAAAACTCAGATGTGAGGCTGAGAGAAGAAATAACTGTATAAACCTAGAACTGTAAAGATCATCAGTGAAAAAATAAGGACGAGCATAGTGTCCCTGACACATGGCATAAATACGCTATCAAACATAACTGAAAACACAACAGCAGAAGACAAAGTAGATGACTGGGACCTTCTAACAATTAGATACTTCTGTACATCAAAGGATTTCACCAAAGAGTGTAGAGATCTATGCTACCTTGAAGAATAACAAGGAACCTGCAAGCCACCGCATAACAATGATGAACCTTGAGGACATTATACTGAGTGAAATTAGTCACAAAATGACATTGCATAAGACCATTATTGTAAAAGTTTAAGAAAAAATACCCATACAAAGAGTATAGAGAGAACACGTAGACTGGGACAAATTTTTTGCAATGACATATCAAACAAGGGACTACTCTAAAATTTCTAGAAAGCGTCAGCACCTTAACAAGAAAAGACAAATAATCTATTCAAATGGGCAGAGAGTATGAACAGACACTTTGTCAAAGAAGACATTTAGGCAGCTAACAAAACATGAAGAAAAGGTCACGAAAGTCAAAACAATAATGAGATATAATCTTACCCCAACATTGATGACAAAGTTAAAATAAACCCAGAAAACAACAAATGCTGGTGAGCGTGTGGAGAGACTGACCCTCCTACAACATTGGTGGGACTGTAAAATGGTACAACCAGTGTGGAAAATGGTATGGCATTTCCTCAAAAAGTTGGAAATAGAAATACCATATGACCCAACCATCCCTCTACTTGGCATATATCCTCAAGAACTAAGCACCGTGACATAAATAGATAAATGCACACCGTGTTCATCACAGCACTGTTCATAATAGCAAAACCATGGAGACAGCCTAAATGCCTGTCAGTGGAAGAATGGATAAACTTTGGCATATACACACAACGGAATAATAACGCAATGTTGAAGAATCATGATGAATCTGCAAAACACCTCATCGCATGGATGAACCTGGAGGACATTGTGCTGAGTGAAATTAGTAAATAAAAAAAGGGCAAATATTACATGAGACTACTATTGTAAAAAGGAGCTCTGGTAGTGTAGTGGTTACGAATCAGGCTGCTAATATCACGGTCAGCAGTTCAAAACTACCAGTTGTTCCATGGGAGAAAGATAGAAACCCCTGTACAGGGTCGCTGTGAGTCGGAACCAACTTCACATAACAAAAACAAGAACAACTATTGTAAAGAAGTCCTGGTTTGGCTCTGTGGGCTAATGCGTCAGACTGCAAAGTTGTTTGAACTGTAAGGTCGGCAGTTCAAGCTCACCGGGTGCTCCTTGGAAATCCTTTACAGGGTCGTTATGGGTTGGAATTGGCTTGATGGCACTTAACAACAACAACAACACTATTGTAAAAAGTCAAGAAAAGGTTTTCATGCTAACAGAAACATTTTTTGATGGGTACCAGGAGTGGCGGGAAGGGAGAATAATTCACTGGCTAGAGGATGTTGTTGTTGTTAGGTGCCATTGAGTCGGTACTGACTCATAGCCATCCTATGTACAACAGAATGAAACACTTCCCAGTCCTGGGCCAGACTCACTATTGTTGCCACACTTGAGCCCATAGATGCTGCCACTTGGCCAATCCATCTCACTGGGGGTCTTCTTTTTCTCTGACCCTCCACCTCACCAAACCAGCGACTGGTCCCTCCTTACAATATGTCCGAAGTATGAGAGTTGAAGTTTGGCCATCCTGGCCTCTAAGGAGCACTCTGGCTGCACCTCTTCCAACACAGATCTGTTGGTTCTTTTGGCAGCCCATGGCACTTTCAATATTCTCCTCCAACACCAGAACTCAAAAGCATCAATTCTTCTACGGTCTTCCTTATTCACTGTCCAGATTTCACATGCATATGAGGTTATTGAAAATACCATGGCTTGGGTTAGGTGCACCTTAGTCCTCAAGCTGACATCTTTGCTCTTCAACACTTTAAAAAGGTCTTGTGCAGCAGATTTGCCTAATGCAGTATGTCGTTTGATTTCTTTTCTTTTTTTTTTTTTTTTTAATGTTTTATTGTGAATTATATGATAGTTTACATGGGAGAACTCTAGTTTTACTTTCATTCCATCGTATATCATCTCATTGCCATGGTTCCAATCCCCTCCATGCATCATCAACCACCCAAAGGGTATAGCCCAGAAACCCGCCCCCTACACTTCCCCCTCCTTCCCCCAGTTTTTGGCCCACAGTCCCTTTCCCTCTCTGGGTCCAAAGTCCCCAGTCGCTTCATCACTCCACGTCATCATCTCTGTCTCTATCTCAGGCATCTCTGTTTCTCTGGGTAGGGTCCCACTCTCGGCTCTTCTCCATTGATGGTCTGAGAGGCCTCCGCTCCTATCCTGGAGAATCAATCACTTCCTTCCTTGTTACAAAACTTCTACCTTTGCATTTCCAACCCTCATAGTCCGTCCGGATAAGCATTATTCATTACAGTATCATGAGTTACCCATCTGTATCTCCTTTCATCAGCTCCGCCCAGACAGATTGAATAGTACCTACTGGAGGTTCTGCCTTCCGCCATGCTCCCTAGCACCAGGTTCCCTCTTGAAAGCTTGTAAGCCAGTCACTTCTTGCCTTTGTATTCCCCCCCACCCCCAAG
Source organism: Chrysochloris asiatica (assembly GCF_000296735.1). NCBI lineage: Eukaryota > Metazoa > Chordata > Mammalia > Afrosoricida > Chrysochloridae > Chrysochloris > Chrysochloris asiatica. The sequence goes on from NW_006408525.1 coordinate 31,021,042, forward strand.
CTGCCCTTCTCTGTCCACTCTGTGTGTGTGTGGGTGTGTGAATGTTTCTTGCTCGTCTGATTTATTGACTGCTGCTTCCGTGAGTGTTGCTAGTTGATCCAAGAAGAATGAAGTCCTGACAACTTCAATCTTTTCTCCATTGATAAGAATGTTGTTTATTCTTCCAGTGGGGAGGATTTCAGTATGCAATCCATACTGAAGGCTGTGGTCTTTGATCTTCACTAGTAAATACTTTTAAGTTCTCTTCACTTTCAACAAGCAAGGTCGTATCATCTGCATATCACAGGTTGTTAATGAGTCTTCATTTAATCCTGATGCCACGTTTTTTCTTCATATAACCAAACTTGTTGGATTATTTGCTCAGCATACAGGTTGAATAAGTATGGTGAAAGAATACAACCCTGTCGCACACCTTTCTTAATTTTAAACCGTTAGTGTTCCCACATTCTGTTCAAACAACTGCCTCTTGGTGGACATGTGTTAACTTAGGTGAGGGGGAAGGAATTTTTTTTTTTTAATTCAGGAAAAAGAAAGATAGCTGGGCGGGGTGGGGTGGGATGGTGGGTGTTGCTGGAGGAGAGGCAGTTTTGCTTGCCTTACCCTAGCCAACCTCTCCCCATCAGGGACCTTCTTGGGGCTGTATCTAAGCTGCTGCTGCTGCTTCCCTGGACCTGCCCTATTGCTGCCACTCAGTCCAGAGGGCTATGGAGGAGTTAGGGAGGCAGGAGCAGTGTTGAGGTGAGTAACCTCCCATTGGAAGCTTGAAATCATGTTGTTAGGTGCCATCAAGTCGACACCAAATCATAGCGACCCTATGCACAATAGAAGGAAACACTGCCTGATCCTGGGCCAACCTCACAATTGTTGCCATGCCTTAGCCCGTTGCTGTGGCCACCGTGCCAATCCATCTTATTGGGGGTCTTCCTCTTTTTCTCTGACCAAATATGATATCCTACATGGTAGAAATATTTATGCCATGGAAATCGGCAAACCCTACAAACCGGGGCTCTTCTTCCTCATCTGGTTGTTAATCATTTGCCAATACATCACTTCATGTAGGTCTGGCCTCTGCCTGCTCTTACCTGTCCAGTCCCACACGGGGAAATAAAAAAGGTTACCACAAATCATGGAGCTACTGGACAAGAGGAGATATGGGTAAAGGGGAGAGAAGGTGCCAGTTTTGGCAAAGATTCTGTGCTGTACTGGGCAAAGAAGACCTGGCAAAGAGCAGGTCCCCCATAGACCTTCTTAAGACAACCCCTTCCAACTCTGGAGCCTTCTTAGAGATCCCCAGTTAAGACCTGACTCAAATTCTTCTCAATTCCTTATTGGCTATCCCTTCCCAGGCTTCTTCTCCCTCCAGTCTCTCCGTTCCAACATCCTCATTTCTCCTGGTGGGTGTAACTTTCCTAAGAGACCACCTAGGTCATACTGTTCCACCCCAGTATTCCAGGCTCTTCTGACCTTCAACACCTCTCCTCTTTAGCTTCTTTCTCTCTGCTTACAAATGTGATTGAATCTCCCCTCCTTTTCTTATTTCCTGTATACTGTCAGTTCAACTTTCTTCCCCCTGTAACTCACAAATTCTTGATGCTCCTGGTGACTATTTATCTCCCACCTGGGTATACCCTTTGCCGTCTGATTTCTGCCTAGCACTTCTTTCTTCATGGATACCTGTTATGAATTAAATTGTATCTCCCCCAGAAGTATGTGTCTGTTTGGCTGGGCCATGATTCTCCGTGGTTTGACAGTTATGTAATGGTGTCTTTGGGCAGTTATATTACTTTATAATCATCCTCCATGATGTGATCTGATGTGATCAGCTAATCAGTTGTAAAGGGACAATGGTGGGCTACAAAACCCTTACTCAAGTCATAGCGCTGAGCAGAGTTTCCCTGGGATGTGACCTGCATCACTTTGTATCTTACAAGAGAAGTGCGCAGAGGAGACTGACTGCCCTCCACAGCCAACCGCAGAAGAGATGCACCAAATACCTACTGTCTCTGATTCTGGGTAGGGAACATCTACCATCCAGACCTAGCCTTGCCTTTAGGGACCTTCCAGTCTAGTGAGTGAGCAGACATTAGACTAGTAACTACAGGTGAGACTTATGTTGCTCCAAGTGTGGTGATGATGATGAACGACTGAGTGGCCCACTCTGAGTTTTAATTCCGGGAGCTGGTTGCACAGATGATGGAAGAGCTGAGAACTCAATAGGAGATGGAGAGGAAACCAGGAATTCCCTGCCAACCCTGGTTTGGAGGACCTGGGGAGAAGACAGTATAATCAGGGTCATTTGGAAGTAGTTGGAACCACAGAGGAGCCACAATCACCTCTACAGACACTGCTTAGGACTCAGAGGGAGGGGGAGAAATACCTTGGTTTCTCCCTTCTGTCTGTTCTCCCATCAGAATGTCTCATTGCTCCATTAGCTTTCAGGAGTCAGTCACCTGAAGTTCAGAGCAGGGTAGGGAAGGTAGGAAAGCAAACAGCCCAGGACCAGCCCAGGAACTGGACAGGAGAGGATATGAAGGGGTTAACTTGGTGGGGGAGTCAGAGAAAGTGTCCCTAAGACCTGAAAGATGAAGATGATTTAAAGAGGGGTATATAGTCCCAGCAATTGCTGGCATTTTTGGCCAAGTCCTTTTCCTAAAATTTCTAAGATTTTATGTTTTCTATCTGTTTCCTCAGCTGCTCCTTGGAAACCCTACACAGGGTTGCTATGGGTCGGAACTGACTCGATGGCTCTGAACAACAACAACATCTGTTTCCTTCTCCCATTCTTAAAAATGGAGATACTTATCAAGGTTCAGTCCTAAGTTTCTCCACTTCCAACTACTCTATACTCTCTCTTGGAGTTCTCATTCATTCTTGGCTTCATTTAATCAGTCAAAAATTCATTGAGCACCTACTATATGCCAAGGAGCAGTGATGATATCACCATTAAGTGCCTGGCTGTTAATTGAGAGGATGATGGTTTGAACCCACACAGTGGCTCTATGGGAGAAAGACCGGATTATCGCTCCTGTCAAGATTACAGTCTAGAAAACCCTCCAGGGTAATTCTACTCTGTCACATGGGTCACTCTGAGTAGAAATTGACTTGATGGCACACGAAGTCAACAACAACAACTAGACTAAGCCCTAGTGACTGAGAGAGAGGAATGAGTCAGGAGCCCTGCCTTCCTTCTAAAGCCCTGCTCTGTGAACTAAGGGTGCAATACCATGTGAAAGGTACAAGGAATCCCTGAGTGAGTTGAGAGACCAAAGGAGGTATCCTAGAAGAAATGCTACTTGAACAGATTTCTACCAGGTGCACTAGCAGGAGACAGGTGAGTGAGCTGGGGAAGAGTGATCTGGGAGAAGGAATTACATGTGTAAAGGTATGGAGACAAGGGACAGATCAAGGCATGTTTGGAGAACTGAGTGTGGGATGCAGTTGGCCCTACTGTGGCCTAGATGTGGAGAGCCTTGGCCAGGCAGCAACATTGCTAGAAGAGGGCTTTAGAAAGATTGCTCTGTCTACAATGTAAAAGGGTAGGGATAGGGGTGCTGACTTCAGACCTGTAGGTCAGTTGTGGGCTTTACAAGGTGAGAGGTGATACAAGGTATGGGTTAGAGCAGTGGCGGGGTGAATGGGAAACTGGGACAGATTAGCAAGGTACAGAGAGATTCCGTCTTGGGAAGATAAGTAGGATGGGAGAGTATGGATGTATATGAGGATCGATGAGGAGTCTGAGATGCTGCTGCTGAGTTTGGGAGCCATGGGAAGAGAGAAGATTTTGGGAAGAATCTTAAGGACTCTGGCCACCTTAATTGTCCTTTCTTAGCTTTGTTGTTGTTGTTAAGTGCCATCGAGTCGGGTCCGACCCATAGCGACCCTGTACAGGGTTTCCGAGGGTGTAAATCTTTACGGGAGTAGAAAGCCTCATCTTTCTCCCGCGGAGCGGCTGGTAGTTTCGAACCGCTGACCTTAAGGTTCGCAGCCCGATTTGTAACCACTACGCTACCAGAGCTCCTTTTATTGCCTCCCAAATTAACACCTCCAGCTCTGACCTGGATCCTAGACTCCAAACCGGAATTTCCAGGCACTCATGGAAAAGTTCCACCTTCTAGCTGCCTGGTCTCTCCAACTCTACATTGTCCCCCCAGACCTGTTCCTTACCACCTCTCTTATGTTAATAATATTACCTCCAACCCCAGGTGTCTCCATTGCGTCCTCTTGCTGTCTTACCCTAAACCATGTTGATTTCATCTCCCTAAAACATTTCGTCTCCCTAAAACAATGGCCTCGTGAGGTCTTCTTCCTTTTACTTCCTGTCTTCACCATCCCAATCCTTCTAATACCCTGCTCTGTATTTCAATGGCTCACAAACTCCTTCAAGAACTTTCAGTGACTCCCCATACTGATAAAATACAAATTCATTATCTGGTCTCCAAGGTTTTCACAGTCTAGCCCCAACTCATTTTTTGGTTGTATTTTTAACAAGTTCCCTCCAGGAGACTTTTTCTGCTACTTGTCATTGTCTCTGCCACCCTGTGTGTCCTGCACCCAGACCTTAGACATCCTTATAGACTGAGATGCATCTCTCCACCTTGCCTTGTCAAATCACACCAGCCTTTCAAATCCCTGATTAAATGCCTCCTTCTGCAAGCATTGTATTTTCCTATTATTTATCTGTCTTATCTCTTGTCACAGACAGCAAACATCTTAATGGCAGCTTATTGTCATCATATGATGAGTTGTTGTTGTTGATGTTGTTAAGTGTTTGGTGCGTCAGTTCTGACTCATAACAGTCCTGTATAGGGTTTCCGAGGAGCTGGTGGGTTTGAACTGCCGACCTTGTGGTTCACAGTTCAGTGCTATTCCTAGAGCACCAGTAAATGTGTGTTGAACTGTATTGACTCAAAGACAATTCCTCAGATCAAGAGCCTGCTGTGGATCCCTTTTGCCAACAATTTCAGAAGGTTAATGTCTTCTCAGGTTCCATCTTAGCTAGCTATCCTTATTTCGCTACTCTGCCCCAAAACATGTCCAAGTTTGATTTCAACTTTATGCCAGAGATATAACAAATGTATAATGAATCAAAGACACCTTCCCTGCTTGTAAGTGTGTCATCTACCAGGATGGATGGGTAAACTATGTCTACTAATAGCTGATATAATGTTAGTTTAAAATAATATCTTCTGTATTTAGTCCATTCTACTTTAAGATCAGAATTGTGATTTTGTTTAGAGTAGAGATGTTTTCAGTTAAAAATGCTTCCCCAGACTCCCTTACAGCTAGGGTGGCCATGTGGCATAATGCTGGCCAGTGAAATGCACATAGGAGTCTCTGTATAGGGCTTCTGAGAAAACCTGCTGAAGTGGGAAGATGGGACATACTCTTTGTCTTTTGCCCTTTGCCCTATCCCTCCAGTGCCAGGAGATATAGCAGCCAGTGTTTGAGCATGAGAATGAAAACTTCATGCTAATGATGGTAGACCAGAAAGTTAGACAGACTCTGAGTCCCGAAAGACCTCACAGAACCGTGATGTAACTGAAGACTCCAGTCTTTCAGGGACTGTTCATCTCTGGCTTTTGGTTACAGGATAAGGAACTGTGGTGGTGGTGGTGGTAGTGGTGTGCCATTGCGTCAGTTCCAACTCAGAGCAAGGCTAGCAGTTGTAAGTCTTTACAGGGACAGAGAACCTCTTCTTTCTCCCACAGAGCAGCTGGTGGATTTGAACTGCTGACCTTGCTAAGGCACTGTAGTTGCATGAAATACTCTGTTACGTGCAATACTGAAGGAGCCTCGGTAGCGTAATGGATTACGAGCTGGGCTGTTAACTGCAAGGTCAGCAGTTCCAATCTACCAGTCATTCTGTGAAAGAAAGATAAGGCTTTCTGCTCCTGTAGAGATTTCCAGCCTTGGAAACCCTTTACAGGGCCGCAGTGAGTCGGAACTCACTCGATGGGATGGCATGCAACTACCACCCACACTATGCACTACTGACTGACAGAGTGAGATCGGTGAACTTAAGCCAATTTGGATAAAGTCAATTACACTATGGCAAAAAATCTTATTAGCTAATAAAACGTATTGCATATGCTTACTAGAGATTGCATAACATAAGGAAAACATACCGAAAGACAAGACTACAGCTGGGTCAGTTGAGAGTACCACTCCTGTTTCCTGAGAAAGGGAACCTCCCTGGAAGAAGTGGAAGGGGAGGAGGGACTATAGTGGGATGGAGAGGATGCCAGAAGGTCAGTCAGGGAGACATGACTCCCCTGGCATATCAGGACTGAGGCATGTTTTACATAATTAAGATAAGGAAGGTTCACATTAGGTGGAGGGAAATCCCAGGAGATTAGGAGTAGATGTCAGTCTTCTGGAACACAAGTGATTCCCTATAGTTCATAGTTCCCTAGTGGTGCCTTCGACGGTGTGTAGGTGGCCCATGGTTGTAAGTAACACTGATTGGATCTCATGCTGAGAAAGTTATTCCCTTTTCAATTCTCTTTTAAATGTGTTTATTGCTTGAATAGAGGATCCATGGACATTGTACATATTTCATCTCCCATTTCTGGCCCCAGAACTGCACTTTGAAACCTCACTTTGAAGCCACCGTTTATACTAGTTTCTTTTGTGTCTTTCAGGTGGTGGTGGTGTGCCGCCATGTCAATTCCGACTCATCGTGGTCCTGTATAGGCTTTCCGAGGCTGCAGATCTTCGCAGGAGCAGAAAGCCTCATCTTTCTCCTGTGAAGCCATTGGTCGATTTGAACTACTGACTTTGATGTTAACAGCCCAGCTCGTAATCCACGACACTACCAGAGATCTTTTATATATTTACAAGCCCATACATTTTTCTGTTGTTGTTGTTAAGTGCCAGGAAGTTGGTTCTGACTCATAACAACCCTGTATAGGGTTTCCGAGGCTTTAAGTCTTTGCATGAGCAGAAAGCCTCATCTTTCTCCTGCAGAACAGCTGGTAGTTTCAAACTGCTGACCCTGAGCTGCCAGAGCTCCTTATAAAGTCATATAGCCTCTTTTTAAAAATTAATGGAAATGTCTTCTACACATGTGCTCTGTATTGTCCTTATTTCACTTACCATATCAGTGAGCACCAAATAGCCAGTACATGGACAGATAGCTGCCTCATTCTTTATAAAGACTGCATACTATTGCATAGTCAATTCACAATTTACCTGATCCTCTGTTGATGGAGTTTTACCTCTTTACCAACTATTTCCTATTTTAAGCATTGCTACAATAAAAATCCTTGTACCTATTTCATTTTGCATATCAATAATTCATACTTGCAACAAATACTGAGCAGTTACTATACACCAGTCCAAGCCTAGGCACCAGGGATACAATAGTGAATACCACAAACCAAGTCCTTGCCTCATGGAACTGCTGTTCTATATTGGAAAATAACCATCGAATAAATTCCTAGAAGTGGGGAATGGTTTTCTTTCAATTCTTCTAATTAAGTCAAAAAGAAAGTCTCAATTGATGCTAATGTGTCCTTAACACCTCTCTAACATTTGCTAATTTCTTTAAAACAGAGAGTGTGTTGGCTTCACTCATTGTCAGACAAGAGAGTCTAGCTCTAGTTTAATAACAATGTTTGGATTTATTTCTTACATTGTTGTTGTTGTTGTTGTTATGTGCCGTGGAGTCGGTTCGTCTCATAGAGACCCTATACAGGGTTTCCGAGGCTGTAAATCTTTACAGGAACAGAAAGCCTCCTCTTTCTCCCGTAGAACAGCTGGTAGTTTCGAACTGCTGACCCTGAGGTTTACAGCCTAATTCATAACCACTACGCTACCAGAGCTCCTTGCATAGGGAATGATATTGATTTTCTGTCTACAGTCAAAATATGGAGGTTCCTTTAAAAAAAAATTAAGTAACTTAAAGAGATGAGTTAATGTAGAGAGGAATGTTAATTACATAATAACATACGTGGCATTCAGATGTGGAAAAAAACCAGGTGATATTAAATGATTGAAGTTACATCATTGATGTAAACAAAGCCAGGAGAAAAGGCTAGGCTCTTGACACAGTATTTGATGTTCAGTTTCTGTATTCTCACTCGTCTTTGAAACTGAAATGGTCTTGCCTCACTATTTCTTCCTAGTCAGCTCATTTTTTATTATTTGTTTGGTAATTCTTATGTTTACATTCCCTGAGCTTCTGGTCACTAAAAATTGTTGGGGTTGTTTTTTTTTATAAACTGTTAATAACTTGCATTATCTCAGAAAATCTCTCTCAGTTGAATTCCCCAGATTCCCAGGACCTGTTTGTCATTGCTGACTTTGGAGATACTTGGAGGTGTTCTGCCAGGGGTGTTTGGGCAGTACCCTTAGGCAGATATTCATAGTCTGGCTGAGGATTGCCCAGGAAGTATTTCTCTTAAAATATCATATGCTGAAACAACTATCTGAAGTAGAGAGTTTTTGAGCAGATCTCAAAGCCAGACCTTCAAGCCAGATTCCCACAATTGCCAGTGGGAATCAGCCACAGCTTGTTAGCTAAAGACACAAACAATTAGCCTGGTGGTTAGAAATGTAAACGGGGATATTTCACAAATGTGCTCTTTAGCCAAGTAGGTGGTTGTAAATGTCTGTAGCAGGGCTTGTTAGCCTTCCCTGGGGCACACTGTCAGAGAGTAGGTGGCCCTTCAGTGCCCAGGGCAGAGAAACTATGTGGTAAAAGACAACAGGGGCTACCATTGAATGGAGAGTCCCTGAGTGGTTAACAGTTAAACTACTTGTCTGTTAAATGAAAGGTTGATGATACAAGTCCACCCAAACGTGCCTTGGAAGAAAGACCTGGCAATCGACTTCTGAAAAATCAGCCATTAAAAATCTCATTGCAAAAACAATTCCATGGAGCACAGTTTTACTCTGACACACACAGGCTCTCCATGAGTCAGAATCTACTTGAAGGGGACTGATGGATCGAAGTTTGAATGGAGGAGTGAAGTGGGGGGGGGGGGGGACCAAGCAGGGATCTAGGATGTGGGAGATCCATCGGAGTCCTGGTGTGGCACTGTAGGATAAGCACTGGACTACTAACTGAAACGTCGGTGGTTCAAATCCATCAGCTGCTATTTGAGAACCTTATACAGGGTCGCTATGAGTCAGAATCGATGGGATGGCACTGAGCAACCCCAACAACACTGAGTGAAAGAGGAGCGTACTGGCTCTATACAATAAGAATCAAACTGCCAACCACAAGATCGTCAGGTCGAGCCCACCAGCCTTTCTGCTTCTACAAAAGATGTTGTTGTTAAGATATACAGCTTTAAAAGCCCTATACAGGGTCGCTTTGAGTCAGAACCGACTCAGTGGCAATTAATAATAACGAACTGAAAGGGGAGATCTGGGAACTCTAATAGTGTAGTGGTTACGAGTTGGGCTGCTAACCTCAAGGTCAGCAGTTCGAAACTACCAGCCATTCCATGAGAGAAAGATGAGGCTTTCTGCTCCCATAAAGATTTACAGCCTTGGAAACACTATACAGGCACACAACCACCACCACTAAATGAAAGGGGAACACAGTGACTCTGTAAGGTAAACACTGGACTGCAAACCACAAGGTCGGTCAAACTTACCAGTCACTTGACAGTAGAGGATGAGACTTTCTGGAGACCCTATGTTGTTGTTGTTGCTAAGGGCCATCAATTCAGATCTGACCCATAGCAACCCTGTAAGGCTTCCGAGAACAGCTGGTGAGTTTGAACCACCAACCTTGCGCTCCAAACTGACTTTGCAGTCGAGTGCATTATCCCACAGAGCCATACCAGAACTACCTCAATGGCATTTAGTAACAGTAATTGAAAGGTTGGTGGTTGGAACCCACCCCACTGTGCTTTGGAAAAAAGGCCTAGCCATCTATTAACTATAAAAACTAAAATCAAGAAAACTCTATCAAGCAAGCTCTATAACAGGGGTTGCCATGAATTGAAATCAACTTGACAGCAACAGTTTGGGTTGTTTTTTTGTTTTGTTTTTACTATGTATGTATTTAAGCATTTTATATGTACTAATTGAGTTGTTCTCAGAATTTTTGTCCTTAACCATTAAAATGTTTTGAGGACCTCGAAGAGCTTGGGTTATGTAGATTGTAGCCAGTGTTGTGTTAGTAAATGTTTAACAACTGGTTTTCTGTGATAAAATGTCCTGATTTATAGCACTTGCCAATTTCCATGGTGTAAATATTCTTACCAATACTGATTCTCAGATATCGCCCAGACATCATTGAATGTGATGTGGCAAGAAATGTGCACAATTTCTCAAGCCAATGTGAGGTTACTCCAGCACACTCCTGGACTATTTCTTGGTATTAAAATTTAAAACTAAGAAAAGTATCCATTTTAAATACTACTAATAAACATATTGGAGTCCTGGTGTGGCACTGTGGGTTAGTGTACTGGACTGCAAGGTTGGTTTGAACTGCAGGGTCGGTGGTTCAAACTCATCAGCCGCTCCTCAGAAACCTTATACAGTGTCACTATGGGTTGGAAGCGACTTGACAGCACTAGAACAACAACAACAACAACAACAATAAACAATTGGCATCCTGGTGTGATGCTACTGGATAAGCACTGGACGACAAGTTCAATTTGAATTGCAAGGTCAGTGGTTCAAACTCACCAGCCGCTCCTTGGATACCCTATACACTATCACTATAAGTCGGAACCAACTTGATAGCACTTAACAACAACAACAATAAACATAATAACCTAATATTGGCATTGTTATGTACCGTGGAGTCGGTTCTGACTCACAGCGACCCTGTACATAGTTTCCGAGGCTGTAAATCTTTATGGGAGCAGAAAGCCTCATCTTTCTCCTGCGGAACAGCTGGTAGTTTTGAACTCCTGACCCTGAGGTTCACAGCCCGATTCCTAACCACTACGCTACCAGAGCTCCTTAACCTAATATTATAAGATCATAAATATATTAACAAACAATATTTTTAAGAAAATAATATTGTTTTCCAAAATAAAAGCTAAACAAATAGTATGCTGTTTGTTTATTGTTTAATCTTTTTGAAAATGTCTGTTACATCGTAATTATAGAACCAATTACAGGCTAAGAAATATCTGCCCTTAAATTCTCTGTTGCAACTTGGGTTACTCACTTTTTGATTGTACTGACTTCTACTCAATCTTCCCATCACTTGGCACTCACTCAGGTTAGCAGCCTTTCCAGATACACCTTCATCTTTCCAGACAATTCTGCATCGCCTATACTTCTGGTGGTGGGATGGGCATGCTCTCTACTTTTTCTCTTCATAGCCTGGGCTATGTGTGTTATTAGCAGCCCCTTTTCTAGAACTGTTAAACCTTTTTACTGCATCACCTATAGAAAGGGTCGGGGGCTGCAAGAGTGGAGTGTCTTCTTGTTACAGTATCCACACTACTTGTTGCCTAATTGATAGCAGTGTTTCTCGAGGCTGGAACTTGGAAGAGGCAGCCTAGCAGGTAGAAAGAGTTAGAGGGAACCACCTCTTTGAAGTGGAGCCTCTCAGCTTCCTCTATTGCTCTCGGTATGGTCCTTTTTAGCAATGACCTTCTAGGATTCTCAGAAGCGTCCTGTAGGAAGAAGTGTAATTGTAGGAGACAGAGGGAGGGAGGGAGGCCGCGCAGAAACAATTGGCCAGGATTCTGCCTGGGAGGTCATGGGGCTGAGTGTTGGCCCAAGAGACCTTTAAGGAGAAGCAAAAAGGAACTGAGAAAACAACCAGGAATCTCTTTAGCCTGGAGTTCCTGTAATTCTGCTTTGTATATGAACTTCCAGAGGCCGCTAAGGCTCCTTCTGACTAACAGGAGATGAGAATGGGAAGCAAGAAAGGCGGGTGGAGCAGCGACTTGGCCTGACAACTTTCTTGGCACTGCCAGCTTCACAGAGACTGGCTCCAGGTTTCCTCCAGGAACCCATCTGGGGCTCCTGAAAAGCAGGAGTAGGTTCTATTCCCACCAGGGTCAAATTCTCTGCCCGCCAGGTCTTAGGTCATCAAACGAAGTCATCATTACTGTCTGGAAGGCCATCTTTAAAACATCACCCTTACCCAGGAAGGAGCACCTGACTCCACAGCCATTTTTATGGTTAGGTAGTTGCCACCTTGGAAGGCACAATGAGCCTGGCCTGGACATGAACCACAGGACTGATAGGTTTCCCTCATAGGAGGAGGGAACAGGAAGGGTGGAGTGAGTTTCTTAGGGAATCTTCGTGAGGAGGATCAGGGCCATTCCTGAGGTTATGGCAGACAAATCCAGGGGTCCTTTTTCCTTCCCACACAAAACTATTGGTAGTTGTTATTAAGGTAGTTGGCCCCCAATTTATGGAAACTGCATGCACAATGGAACTATATGCTTGCTGCCTGGTCTGGGGCCATTTCCCTGATTGGTTGGGAATTGGACTGTTACGATCCAAAGGGATTCCACTGGCTGAGTTTTGGCAGTAGGTCAGCAGCATTAGGCCTTCCATCCTAGTCCATCTTAGTCCAAAATCTCCTATGAAACCTGTCTAGCATCATAACAACCTGAAGCCTCCACTGGCTTCACATGAGTACACATGAGGTGCATTGGCCAGAACTGAATGGGTCTCCCGCATTAGTGCAGATGAAATTTTGCTAAAGTCTTTGGAGATTAAAGACTATGAAAGGAAGAACTGAGCAAGATTGGGCCAAGGAAGAAGTTGAGCTATGAGCAATGATGAAGTCTCAACAAAGGTCTCATCCACCCTCATGGGAAGTTCAAAGCTGAGGTGACATCTTTAGTATTGTCTCCACTTGAGGGGAGGAGCTTGATACCATCATGTAGCTCCATCTTTGGATACTGGCTGCCTCAGGAAGAAGGTGCCATCCTGGGTGAGGCTGTTTTATTCAGCTGAAGTAATCCCCAAAGAGGGCTGACAGCTGAAGGCATCTTCCCGCAGACTTCTCAACAGCTGGGGATTTGGGTGGTGCCTCACAGCATCTGCCACAGGCGCACTGTTGAAAATCATGCTCAGACAATAGATATAAACCAGGACTGTCTCAAGTATCCACAGCAGAAAGACCTGATTGGGTGTTTCACCTGGAATTCTGCACAAATACAGGATAATACAAAACTCCTGGGCAACGCTTGCTCAATCCACGGCCTCTTCATCACATTAAAAAAAAAAAGAAGCTTTTATAGTGACTTGAGTGATAGTTTACATGGGAGAACATCAGTTTTGCACTCTTCCTATTGTATTTTGTTTCATTGCAATGATTACAATCCCCTCCCTGCATCATCATTCAACAGTATTTGCTTCTATTCCCTGTTTTTTTGTTTTATTTTTATGTACACAAAAACACTCAGGAATATATAATCGTTTAAACAACCAAAGGGCACATTCTACAAGCCAGCCTCCTGGCTGCCAGCACACAGCTTTTCTCTTTCCATGAGTCTAGAGTCCTCAGCTGCTCTCTCTCTCCACGCCATCATCTCTGCCTCCATCTCTGGTGTTGCTGCTTTTCTGGTCAGGGTCCCATATTCCTCTCATGCTCTTCTCCCTGGGTGTTCCTAGGGTCCTCTGTTCCTGAGATATAAGATTAACTACTCCACTCTTTATGTTACAAACTTCTACCTTTACAGTTGTGACAATCGCAATTAGTCATGATAACAATTACTCACTACTGAATCAAAAGAATCCTATCCCCATCCCCTTTCACCAGACCTGTCTAGACAAGATGAAAACCATTCAGTGGAGATTCTACCTTCCCCTGCACACTCTATAACTAAACTCCCTCTTGGAAACATGTAAGCCAGACACATCGTGCCTTTATAGCTTCCCCTCCCCATTTTAGGTTGCCAATGTCAAAGTCGCCTGTCCTGTCAACCTTGTATATTGAGGGGATATGTTTGATCCTTCATGTGAAGACTTCTTCCTTCTTGGTTGGTATTTTGAGCTACTACATCCATAAGTATATGTCAATTCATCAAATTGTAGCAATTTACACTTGCTTCCTTTAACAAATTTCTTTATCTTCCTCTAGTCTAGCTTTGGTCTTCAAGTCATCGAAGGTAGGTCAAATGGATACTGTCTGCAAGTTTGAAAATTCTTGTGCATCTCCCCACCTACACTTCATATTAGCTGGATGCTTCACTCTCAGCTTTAGCTTTCCATAGCTAAATCAATGTCCATGGGCTCAGGAGGTCCCAAGTCCCCCCAAGCTTCAGACCAACCAGCCTTTCCTCGTCTCTTTTTCATCACAATGTGGTTGAACTCAGCCCATATCTTCATTACTGACTTTCCCCCACATGTAGATCAATGTGGTTGCCAGTGAGCTTACATGCCTGCTCATGTGTTCCCTTTGAGTTTTAGTCTTGGAGGGGGGTTTGTTCTGCAGGGGACTTGATGGCTTGTCTGGTGACTCCCTGGTAAACAGCTTTCTTGTTCTTGTAATAAATAGCCAAACCGACTGCTGTTTTTGTTTTTGATTTTGTTTTTTTCTTGCTGGTTTTTCATCACTATTTTGCCTTCTTTTCCTTACCTGTTTCTTTTGCTTTTTAGGACCATTCAAAGCTTTTGCATGCATTGTATCATTTCACATGCATTATATTATTTACTTGACATGCATTGTGTCATCGAATTTGCTGTAAGGTAGGTGTAATTATTATTCTCATTCCCACATCCAAACTATCAACAAGTCTTTTCACGGTCTCCTCCAAAACAAGAGCCTCAAACCACTCACTTTCTCCATCTTCACAGTCTTCTCCCTAGTTCAAACCACTGTCATCAATCTCCTAACTGCTGAAACTGTTTTGCTTTTGAGCCAAGGTGGCCAACAGTATGGAACTGCTGAAAAGACAGATGACAGTGTAAATAGAAATAACAAGATAGCTTAAGGAGACCTAAGTAGAGCACCAAAACAACAAATCCAAACCAACTGCCATTGAGTCGATTCTGACTCCGAGCCATCCTCTATAGGGTTTCAGAGGCTGTGAATCTTTACAGGAGGAAAAAGCCCTCTCTTTTTCCCAAGAAGTGGCTGGTGGATTGGAACTTCTGACCTTGAGGTTAGTAGCCCAACTCTTAATCCACTATGCCACCAAAGCAAGTCAAAAACATAGTATTTAAACCGGAAAACAGCACATGATCTGAAGTTAAAAATAAAATGGAAAGGCAGGAGAGCACGGTGGCAGGGTCTCTGAGGCCTGGGTTTCTGCGGTATTGGAACAGTCCCTTATTTCTCTAGGATTCAGTTTCCTTGTTTGTAAAACGGGAGTGATGATAATAGAAGTATTAGGAAAGGTTGTTGTGAGAAGTAACAAGTCATCATATGTAAGGATTTAGAACTGTGCTTGAGGTTCACAAGAAGTATTCTACCAGACTTAGCCTTTGGCTGCCATCTTGGTCTATATACAGTTTGGCACATGTAGCTATTAGTAACCCTTCTTGTGTCCATCCCTCTTCCGCTCCTGTTTCTAACACTCCCTGCCCCACATGGAGTAATTTATTCATTCAACTAGTATTTGTAGACATCTACCCATGTTTTAAGGAACCCTGGTAGCGTAGTGGATTATAAGCTAGGCTACTAGTCACAAGGTCAGCTATTTGAATCTACCTGTCACTCTAAGGGAGAAAGGTGAAGCTTTCTGCTCCCGTAAAGATTTACAGTCTCAGAAACCCTATACAGGGCTGCTATGAGTTGGAACCGACTTGGTTGCACACCACCACCATGACCACCACCTATGCTTTATTGGTGTTGGGTGTCATCAAGTGGATTCTGATTCATACAGCTTGCATGTGACAGAGCAGAACTAGCCCATGGCATTTTCTTGGCTATAAATGTACCAGGCACTATCTACATCCCATAGTAGAACACAAGACCAGGAGCTTGTGAGTAGACTTCCCTAGGTTTGCTTTCACTGGGATGGGAAGAAGCTCCCTCCCTTGTCATTTTCTGTCTATGGTCAAGGTTGCCTGACTAAAAAGTCAGGCTCAGTTAACTCTTGTTCTCCCTTTTGGACCTTTGACTGATGGATCAGAGTCATTGGGCTGAGAGCAAGTACAATGACCCTATGGATTCTGCTTCTAGGAGCCAAAGAGAACTCAGTGTGAAAGTCCTGTTCTTGCACATGAGTGCCTTCTCCATCTGGATCCTACCTTGGCCATGACCTTAGATATCAGCTGCCCATCTCAGAAGCAGTCCTGGTAGGGATGCAGGAGGGGTAAGCCTGAGGGAGCAGGAGGCTAAGTGGGTAGAATAAAAAGGTGGAAAGCAAGTCAGGCAACAGGGGCTGGGAGGAAGAGAAGTGAGAGGATGCTGATGATGACACTTGGTGTGAATTAATTCATTAACTCATAATCCTCATAATGGCCCTATGAGGCCATCTCCTGTTATAGAGGAGGAGACTGAAGCAAAGATGATTATGAAATATGCTCAAAACTACACAGTTCAACAATGGAAAAGCTGTAATTTGAATTCGGATGGTCTGACTCCACATCCTAGAAGGGGAAGTGTGTTGTTGTTGTTGTTAGGTGCGATCGACTCATAGCGACCTTATGCACAATAGAACGAAACATTGCTCAGCCCTGAGGCAACCTCACAATAGTTGCCACGCTTGAGCTCATTGATGCTGCCACTTGGCCAATCAATCTTGCTGGGGGTCTTCTTCTTTTTCTCTGACCCTCCACCTTACCAAACATGATATCCTTCTCCAGCGACTGGTCCCTCCTGACAATATGTCTGAAGTATGAGAGACAAGTATGATCATCCTGGCCTCCAAGGAGCACTCTGGCTGCACTTCTTCCAACACAGATCTGTTGGTTCTTTTGGCAGCCCATGACACTTTCAATATTCTCCTCCAACACCATAACTCAAAAGCATCAATTCTTCTACAGTCTTCCTTATTCACTGTCGAGCTTTTGCATGCATATGAGGTTATTGAAAATACCATGGCTTGTGTCAGGCGCACCTTAGTCGTCAAGTTGACAAGGATGAAGGGTGTATGTAGATGATCGAAAAGGGCATCCTCAGGAGAGTATGAATCTGGCATATAGAGGACTCTTGATGAGTAGTATCGACTGATTGGTGGTATAGGGGCTTTGGAGTCCTGCTGTGGCACTGTGGGTTAATGCTCTGGACTACAAGGTCGGTTTGAACCGCAAGGTCAGTAATTCAAGCTCACCAGCCGCTCCTCAGAAACCCTAAATAGGGTCATTATGAGTTGAAAGCAACTCAATGGCATTTAACAACAACAACATAGGGCTTTGGGGATGAGGACTAGTGCCGACTCTATGCAAATCCCTGGTGACTGTTGTTTACAGCTGGTGAGGCATCTTTTTTATTGTTGTTGTTATGACAGACACCAATTCAACCATTTCTACATGTATATTTCAGTGACGTTTGTTGCATTCTTTGAATTGTGGAACAACTGGGGAAACATTTTATCTTTCCCGCCCAACAAGTCAGGTACTTTGATCAAGGTCTCCCAGTCTGCGGTTGTTGTTGTTAAGTGCCATTAAGTCGGTTCTGACTCACAGCAACTCTGTGTAGGGGTTCCAAGGAGCCACTGGTGAGTTTGAAACACCGACCTTGGGCTTCAAGCCACCATTTGGTCTAGTGCTTTATCCCACAGTCACACCAGGACTCCCAGAGGTAAACCTGGATTTACCAGGTTCAACTCCAGCTGCACAGGAAGGAAGGTGGTGAGATATGGGTCACAGGCTGGACAACAGTTGTTTCATACGTTTATGACCTAAAGGCCAGGTATTTAATCTCTTACTTAGCCTCACTTAACTCAGTTGCAAAGTAGTAATAGTAAGTCCATCCTTCTAGGGTTGTTGGACAGATGAAGTTACGTAGGTGAAGAACCCAACACAGGGCTGTTGTTGTTAAATGCTGTCAAGTCTGTACCGACTCATAGTGACCCTGTACAACGTTTCCGAGGAGCAACTGGTGAGCTTGAACCGCCAACCTTGCAGTTGAAACCGACTTTGTAGTTCAGCACATGAACCACAGAGCCACACCAGGACTTCAACACAAGGTAAGGACTAAATAAAACAATACAGTTATTATTGTTGCGGCTCCTCATCACAACCTTACCTTACACTGATAGCTGATGGTCTTTAATGTTGACAGAGTCTTTCTTGCTCCCATCACAAGTGTTGTTGCTGTTTTAAAAGTTTGTATGACAAAATATTTGCCATATCAACACTTTTTATGTGCACAATGCAGTGAAGTTATCTACATTCATCATGTTGTGCAACCATCACTGCTATTTGTTTCCAAGTTTTTCTATCACCCTATCACTAAGTTCCCCTAAATCCTTTCCTAGTTTGGCTTGGATTCTCTTAGCAGGTGGCAGGCCCTACAGAACCGCCCTTTCTGTTTCTCGGATGAGCAAGTTGAGGTCTAGGAGGATACTGCAACCTCACGGAGACCATGGGGCTCTGGGTGAGCCAGAAAGAGAGGATCCCTCTGGGTGGTGGCAGAGGGGGCCAAGACGCCCATCAAGGTCTGCCCACCATCCCTCCTCCCTCAGTACATCAGTGTGGTGGGGATCTCTTGGCTCATAACTGGAGTCCAGGTTCCCTTTCCAGTAGCAGCCTGACCTTGTTCACTGGAGAAAAACAGGAAGTTGAGTTCTGCCAGGAATTGAAACACAACCTTCCTCAGTTCTGGGCTGTAAGGATGCTGGATGGTGGGGGACTCTGAGGGAGGGACATGGATAGCATGTGGGGTTGAGACTTCACTGGGCTAAGCCAGGGTGGTCTGGGCCTCACTGAGGGGTCTGACTCAATCAGCTAGGCTTGCTCTGGCCTGGTCTTCCTGGGCTACCCCCTAGGGGCCTAGAGGAAGAGGTGAGGTGATGAGAAGGGAGAAGGGGCTCCTGACCTTCCAGTGTGGAGACAGAAGCACGGGGTCCAGGGCCACCTTATGGCTACTTCTGTGGGCAACTTACTCCATTAAGAATATTTTAAGATATATTTTATAACTGTGTTGATATAATCCAACCTAGAACATCATTACACTTTATTTATAACTATTAAATCTATGTTTTCTTCTGATTTAAAGATAAACTAAAATGTAAACATTTCAATGGGCCCCTGAAAGTATTCTTGGCCCAAGGCACTGTTCCTCTTGTGCCTAATGGACAAGTGGGTCTGTGAAGGAAGTTTCCAGTACTTTCTTGTTTCCAAGAAGGAATTAGTGCTCAGATGTTAGAGGGACCCCTCTACAAAATCCCAGGAGTCTCAGTTTCCTCTCCTGTAGAATAGGGGAATGACAGTACCTCAGTCCTGATGCTGTTCCAAGAAGACCCTGTGAGTGAGCACCATTGTTTTCACAAGCTTCTGTGAGCCTCAGGGTAGTGGAACTGGTTAGTACATGGTCACTAACAATAAGGTAGAAGTCCTGGTCCATCCAGAAGCACCTTAGAAGGAAAACCTGGTGATCTACCTCCAAAAAAAATAGCCAATGAAAACCCTATGGTGCACAGGTCTACTTTGACACACACGTGGTTGCCATGAATCAGAATTGGCTTGATGCCAACTGGTTTGTGTGTGCGAGCACATGTGTGTTTTGTTTACGTGCACCTCAGACCCTGGGAGGGCCACGGCAGCTGTAAGGTGCCCATTCTCAGCGATCCTGCCCCTTTTTCTTCTCCTTCCTTTCCTGTCTTTTCCTCTTGGACCCTTGCATCAGAGTTAGAGCCAAGGCAATAATGAACCGTGTTAGTCCAATTTACAAACTGCTTTTACTCAATGATCTACTAGTCCTCACAACTGCCCCGTGTTGCCTGGAGATGGTACTTACCTTCAGAGAGGTTAGATACCGTCTCCAAGTTCAAACAGCTGGGAGGAGCAGAGCGTGACAAGAGCTTGGAGTCTGTCGATTTAGATCTGATTGATGCTGACAAATCGGACACCCTAAGGTGTCCCTGCCCATCATTGTGTGTATGTGTGTGTGTTGGCTCTTGTGACAACATAGGTGACATTGATCACCCTGGCTCTGGAGGTAGCACAGTATGGGCTGAGGACCTTTTTGGGGTGTGATAATGGGTGGTACTTCTTGCTTTTCTCCCACTGGTGGGGTCCCTAAGGATCTGGACTTTCTTTGTCTGTCTTCCTCCGGACCTGGGGGGCCTGCTGACTGGCTGGTCCCTTGGCTGTGCTACTCCAGGTGCACCCCTTCCTGCCTTCTGGGCTCCGGCTCCTCTTTACTGGCTGTTTCCTTACTGGCAACATAGCATAGACATCTATCAGCTGCAGAACAAAGAGTCCTGGTGGTACAGTGGGTTAAGCACTGGGCTGTTAACTGCAAGGTCTGTGATTCAAACCCACCAGCCACCCTATAGGAGAAAGAGGACACTGCCCAAGTGGTAGCAAAGGGCACAGAGCTGGCATATGGGGCTTCCTGCTTTGTGACTGGCAAAATCAATCTCCTCGGCTCAGTCGCTGCAGCCGGAAGTCTACACCTACTGAACTTTTCTTGATGGAGTCACGGGAGGCAGAAAACCAATTCAGATGGAGAGAAAGGATTCGGGGGATCTTGTACTATCAACTTTTTGATACTTCGTGTTTTCTGCTGACATTGGTCACATATTAGGACAGTCACCGACCCCAGCTCTTCTTCTTTGGTGAAAAGGCTGAAACAATCCTGCAAAGACACCTTGCCCCCAGCAAATCATTTTTGGGGGATAGGCAGAGGTAGGTCACAAAAAACTTCAAAGGTCGTGGAGCGATACCCATAGGCCTAGCACTTGAGGCAACTTTTCAACTGGTCCACAAAAAGGTCCACTATCTTGCTGTCCTCTTGCTCCAGGCAACGCTTCCCCGTCAGGTTGGCTCAGTCATCATCTCACTTAGCTCAGGTTCTCCTAGCAGAGCCCCTCCTCGGCGGCTGGTGAGGTGGGTTGTTGGCCAGGACTGGGGGAGCCCAGTGGCCTCCTCAGTTGATCTCCAGATGTAGCCGTCCCATGAGGCGCTTCAGAAATTCTTGGACATCCTGCTGGTTGTACCCAGAGAAGGAGGGAACATACTTCTGGAAGACTGCTCAAATCGAGTAGTATTCCCAGCTTCACAGGAATCAGGGTGCCACAGGGTACCAATCACATCTGCCCAAGTTTCAGTGAGCTCTTGGGTTGGGCACCCTCCAGGTACCTCTTGCCAAAAGTTCCTTCTCAGACAGAAGTCCTGAAGCAGTGAATGCTGCTCAGACACTGTAGCACGACATTTAGGAAGCACGTGTTTCCCAGATTTCGGAGGCCAACATGGCCAGAGCCTAGGAGCAATATATGATGAGCCATCTTGTCTTTGGAGGCGAAAAGCTCAGAAGACTGAGCAGATATCACATGGAAGGCGCCATGAGAGGTAGGAGGCTCTGTTTGTATGCTGAGCAGGGTTGGGGGCCCAGGAAAGCCTCCAAGGTGGCAGAAAGAGGTGCTACGTCTCAAAGTGGGTGACTCAGGCCGAGTGCCAAGTGGCTCAGTGCAGCCCCCAGCTCTTCAGCAGCACGGTGCCCTCCCATTGGGTGCAAGTCACCACTGCTCACAGACTTGGAACCAGCTAAGTTGGTCCTGGATGGGAGAGGCAGAGCCACAGTTGGGGCAGTGATCCAGGCAAGGGAACCCCATGATCTGGCCTCAGAGAGCCTCAGAGAGCCTGAGGTCCACCTGGGCCTAACTCCAATTTCCTCATGGAAACCTGGTTGGGGAGGCAGAGGTCGTAACATACAGTTTGACTCAGGGGCTGGGTTGTGGCACTCCTTGCTTTGGGCCCAAAGGGCAAGTGGTAGCTTGGATCCCACCCAGGGCTGGAAATTAACAAGTGGCTCTCAAGTTCAGCCCAGGCGAAGCTCAGAGGCTGGGGCATTGTGGACACCACAGGCTGGACCTGTCCCCCGGTGGGGCCAGGCCCCAGCTTAGGGCCACCCCCTTCTTACTTCCGTGCAGCACCCCAAGGGTCCAGCTGCAGTTTTAGCCGAAGCTGCCACCCAGATCACTCCTGCCACAGACGCCACCGTCATCTTGTCAGCCAGTCCTATGGGTTTTGACAAATGCCCATCATGACAGTATCACATAAAATAGTTTCACTGCCTTAAAAATGCCCTTTCCTTCTGTCTCCCTGGAAACTGCATCTTTAATTGAAAACTTCTTATTGGAAAATAACTGCTTTACTATTTTCAAATATACATAATTTCACAAACAAAAATACAGCTGGTGTTCATGTTAGATTTCAGTTCAAACCCACTGATTGCTCCTCAGAAACCCTATACAGGGTCACTATGAGTCAGAACCGACTTGATGACACTTAACAACAGTCCCAGGATGAAGAGCAATTCGTAGGTCATCAGCACCATTGCAACATAAAAACTGATTAGCCCAATCCAGATTCCAACGACATTCTTCAAAGAGATGGAAAAAACTATTACAAACTTTATATGGAAAGGAAAGAGACCCAGGATAAGCAAAGCACTGCTTAAGAAAAAGAATAAGGTTGGAAACCTCTCACTCCCCAACTTCAAAATGTATTACACAGCTACAGTGGTCAAAACAGCTTGGTACCGGGACAATGACAGATACATTGATCAATGGAACAGAATCAGGCATCCAGAAATTAACCCATCCACATACAGCCAACTGATTTTTGACAAAGTACCTAAATATATCTCATGGGGATGTGACTGTCTCTTCAACAGATGGTGCTGGCAGAACTGGAAAACGATATGCAAAAGATTGAAACAAGACCTTTACCTCATGCCTTATACAAAAACCCACTCAGCATGGATTAAAGACCTAAATGTGAATCCCAGAATTATGAAGGCCATCAATGAAAAAATAGGGACAAATGTGAGGACACTAATTCAGGGAATACACAGACTACCAAACATTTTGAAAACTACACAAACAAAAGTAGACAAAACAGATGATTGGGACATACTAAAAATTAAAAACTTATGTGCCTCAAAAGACTTCACCAGAAGAGTAAAAAGGGAACCAAAGAATGGAAAAAAAATCTTTTGCAATGATACATCAGACAAGGCTCTCATTTCTAAAATATATAGGAAACTACAACACCTCTACAAGAAAAAGACGAACAACCCAATTAAAAATTGGGCACAGGACATGAACAGATACTTCACCAAGGAGGAGCTCCAGGCAGCCAACAAACATATGAAGAAATGTTCACAATCACTAGCCATTAGAGAGATGCAAATCAAAACAACAATGAGCTATCATCTCACACCAGCAATAACAGCAAAGACCAAAAAAGTAAAGGACAATAAATGCTGGCAAGGTTGTGGAGAGACTGGGATGCTCCTGCATGGCTGGTGGGATTGCAAAGTGGTCCAACCTCTCTGGAAAGCAATATGGCATTTCCTCAGAAGGTTGGAAATAGAAATACCTTATGAACCAGCAATTCCTTTACTTGGTATTTACCCACAAGAAATACGAGCCATAACACGAGTAGATATATGCACACCAATGTTCATAGCAACACTATTTACAATAGCAAAAAGATGGAAACAGCTTAAGCGCCCATCAACTGAAGGATGGATAAACAAACTGGTACATGCACACAACGGAATATTATGCTATTTTGAAGAATAACAAGGAAGCTGCAAGCCACCGCATAACATGAATGAACCTTGAGGACATTATGTTGAGTGAAATTGTTGTTGTTGTTGTTGTTGTTAGGTGCCATCAAGTCAGTACCAACCCATAGTGACCTTGCGCATAGCAGAATGAAACACTGCCTGATCTTGGGCCAACCTCACTACTGAGTGATATTAGTCAGTCACTAAAGGAGAAATACTGCATAGGACCACTACTGTAAAAGACAAAGAAAAAACCCCCATACTAAAGTGGGAAGGATTCATTGCTGGTTACCCAGATGTGGAAGGTGGGGTGAGGGGAAGGAGGGGAAGGTGGAGCACAGGGTAAGGAATAGACACAGGATAGTTTGGGTGCTAGGGATGGGGGCAAAACATAAGAAGGGGGAGGGGAATGGAAGAACAAAGCGGACAGGAAAACAATTAGGCAGGTTCACATGGGCTAAGTGGGACAGAGGTAACGAATTATGTATGCACAACCTTGGAACAACAGGGCTCTGGGATACAGAGATTGAGACATGGTCGGAATGGGGAAAAGGGGGGAAATAATGTGAAGATGCTTGGCTGTCTTTTGAATCTTGTTTTCCCTGGTATACCATTAAAAATAGACACTTGAGGGAGAGTATAAGGAATAGACAGAAATATCACCATAGAAAGCTTGTAAGTTCATCTTCTGTCTATAACTGATTGGAATACCTAAAATGGGACTACATCATGCCCAGTAAAGGAGGCTTCCTACGGAGCCTCTGTATTACCTAAGACCATAGGTGAAATCCTGAACCACATCCAGAATCTTCTGAGGTGGGAAATTTCCACTTGAAAGGACAAGAAGACCAGCCTGGAGTGGCTAGAAGAACAGAAAATACTTCTTGAAAGAAAGACCGACAGGAAAAATACAAAACAATAATGGCAGTCCAACTGATTACTACAAGAACAAGCAAGTTGTTCACCTAGGAGACATCAAGGCAAGTGGTCCAGTCCCCTAAGGGTAAACCCCCTTCCAAGACTAAGACCCAATGGGAATATACAAGCAGACACACGCTCTGATTGGTGACCACGCTCATCACCGATAAGGGGAAGTGAGGGAAAAACTTCAGTGAAGCTGCAAGCTAAGTCCTTCAACGTTCAATAGACTCCTGTGAACCTGGGTGGAGACCTGGTTGGCCAGCAATGTGGCTTCAAGACCTGGAGACTCTTGGGCCCAGAGTCAGTGACATAGAGTGGAGAGTAAAGTGTCCAGCTGATAAGAAGAGAGGGCATATGCATAAGAACACCCACACTTGCAGATAATACCCACTTGACCTGGCTTCAATGACTGGATGATCAGAGCTCAACTAAAAGAAGAAAGAAGAGGAAAAAAAGAGTAATCTGACACAATTTGATGAACTTGACCTATACCTATGGATGCAGTAGTTCAAAAGAGGGAACAAATCTTTACAGCGAGGATCATTCCCACCCCCTCCACACACAAGAGTAGACAGGGATGGGCAACTTGGACATTGGCTACCCAAAATGGGGGGAGGGGGGGCTACAAAGGCAAGAAGTGACTGGCTTACAAGCTTTCAAGAGAGAACCTAGATCCAGAGGACAAGGAGGAAGGTAGACTCTCCACTGAGTAGTATCCAATCTGTTTGGGCGGGGCTGATGAAAGGAGACGTTGATAGGTCTCTTGTGATACAATAGTGGATAATTGTTATCAGGACTGATTTTGAGGGTTGGAAATGTAATGGTAGACGTTTTGTAGCAAAAGGAGGGGAGTGACTGACTTTGCAGTTTAAGAGTGGAGGTTCCTTGGACCATCAAGGGAGGAGAGCAGAGAGCGGAACCCTACCCAGAGAAGCAGTGACACCAGAGATGGAGGCAGAGACGATGAAGAGAGATGGAGCAGTTGGGGACTTTAGACCCAGAGAGGGAGAGGGGCTTTGTGCTGACAACCAAGGAGCAGGCTTGTAGTGTATACCCTTTGGTTGGTTGATGATGCAGGGAGGGGATTGTAACCATGGCAATGAAACACTGTACGACACACGTAAAGCTAATGTTCTCCCATATAAACTATCACATAATTCACAATAAAACATCAAAAAAAACAAACAAACACAAAAACAAAAAACCCAAACTGATTAGTGTGTAGTGTGTGAACCCTTTTCAAAGCGCTTGAAGAAGAGACTGAATTTCCGTCTGACTCAGATGGTTTGGGTTAAACTGTTCATTTTGTGCTGTTCCTGATTAAAAACTTCCAACTCCTCTGGCTGAGTTCGGCTACTTCAGTCTCTTGCTATTTTGGATTTCCCCAGAATCTGAGCTGGTGCTGGATGACAAATGTGGTCCTCAGCCTAATCACTCAGCGACAATTGATGCCACAGTTCGACTCTCCTTTGCCAGAAGAGAATGGGGGTGGGAGTAGGGATGAAGACCAGGTCACCCATCTGGTAGGTGCAGAGCCTAAGAACAAATCTACAGCTGGGGAATGGGCTCTTGATGACACCAACCCCATCCACTCTGCTTGACCTGAGACCCTCAGGGGCCTCCTATGACTCTCCCAATAGAATTGGCAAAGTAGCTAACTTTGCCCCTCACCAGCCCAGCAGGGCGCTGCTGGAACCAAGCTGGCCCCTCCAGGTTGCACTTCCTGCCACTCTGGCTGAAGCAACTCCTGCTTTTCTCCCTGTTCCAGTCTCCCGTTGGCTTCCTCACAGCCTTTTTTTTTGTTGTTGTTATTAGGTGCCATCGAGTCGGTACTGACCCACAGCAACCTTATGCACAGCAGAATGGAACACTGCCCAATCCTGGGCCAACCTCACTACCATTGCCACACTTGAGTCCATCGATGCTGCCATCTGGCCAATCCATCTCGTTGGGGGTCTTCCTCTTTTTCTCTGACCCTCCACCTTGCCAAACATGATGTCCTTCTCCAGTGATTGGTCCCTCCTGACAATATGTCCGAAGTATGAGAGACAAGTTTGGCTATCTTTGCCTCCAAGGAGCACTGTGGCTGCACTTCTTCCAAAACGGATTTATTGATTCTTTTGGCAGTCATGGCACTTTCAATATTCTCCTCCAACACCACAGCTCAAAAACATCAATTCTTCTATGGTCTTCCTTATTCACTGTCCAGGTTTCGCATGCATATGAGGTTATTGAAAATACCATGGCTTGGGTCAGGCGCACCTTAG
>NW_006408525.1:31050821-31075913 GCF_000296735.1 Chrysochloris asiatica
TATTAACTGGGCTTCCCTGTAGGCGCATGGATATTATCCTATCACAGACAGCATTGTAGGTGCCATCAAATCAACACTGACTCATAGCGACCCTATGCAAAACAGAACAAAACACTGCCCCATCCTATACCAACCTCACAATCATTGTTAAATCCGAGCCCATTGCTGCCACCACCATGCCAATCCATCTTGTTGGGGGGTCTTCCTCTTTTTCTCTGACCCTCCACTTTACCAAACATGATATCCTTCTTCAGGGACTGGTCACTCCTGATAATATGTCTGAAGAATGAAAGATAAAGTTTGGCCATCCTGGCTTCTAAAGAACATTCTGGCTGTACTTCTTCCAACACAGATCTGTTTGTTCTTTTGGCGGTCCATAGTACTTTGAAGAAAATTCTCTTACAACAGCACAACTCAAATGCATCAATTCTTCTACTGTTTTCCTTATTCATTGGCCAACTTTCACATTCGTATGAGGTTACTGAAAACACCATGGCTTGGTCAGGTGCACCTGACCTGACCTGTCATCTTTGCTCCTTGTCACTTTAAAGATGTCATGTGCAGCAGACTTGCTTAATGCAAATGTTTAATGTCATTTGAACTCTTAGCTGCTGCTTCTATGAGTGTTGATGGTTGAGCTGAGCAAAATGAAGTCTTTGACAACTTCAATCTTTTCTCCATTTATATGGATGTCATTTATTAGCTCAGTGGTGAAGATTTTTGTTTTCTTTACATTGAGGTACAACCCATATTGAAGGCGGTGGTCTTTAATCTTCATCAATAAGTATTTTAAGTCCTCTTCACTTTCAACAAGCAAGGTTGCATCATCTGCATACTGCAGGTTGTTAATGAGTCTTCATCCAATCCTGATGCCACGTTTTCCTTCATATAATCACAGCCCTTGGCATCTACAAATGACCCATATTTGTGTGTGAGTCTCTGAGCAGAACCGTTTCCTTCACTGGGGGCTGAGACTTGTCCTGTCCTGCTCCCCACTCTCCACCCAGTTTAATATCCAGTGCAAACGAGGTGCCCAGTGAATATTTGCTAAATCCTTGACCCAGTGGTCAAGAATGTTATAAACATCACACAGACCTGGATTCAGACTCTACCTCATCTTGTGGCTCAGCCCCTTGGAGGCTCTGAGGTTTGTCATCTTCAATGCAGGGGAGAAGGGAAATGTTGACACCACGCACACTGGGCAGCTGTAGTGAAAAAGGAACAATGCACATAATGACCTTCACAGAATGTCAACACCCATGAGCTGCTATGATGAGGAATCCCCCTGGTGACAGAGGTGGCTGAGGCTGAAGGCCCAGGACCTAATGTGCAGGCAGATGCAGAGTCAGCAGACAGAAATGAGGGCTCAGATATGCCTGGGGATAGCAGGAAAGGATAAATCTCTTCTGTGGACACTAGTCAAAATCATGTCAAATGGGCTGAAAAATTCAACTCATATGGTTATACTCTCATGTGGAAGATGGTAAGGGAGTGGCTATGGGCCAGTTCAGGAGGTGGGAGAGGAAGAGAAGGGGCATCAGCTAGCTGGCCAGGTAGACCAGGTGCTGCTCCTGCAGACCCACTGACTACAACCTGAGTTCTTCTCCCCAAGCTGCTGCCAGGAACCAGTCTCCAGCCAGAGCCAAGGGGGTGAACAAGCACAGTGGCTTGGTTTCATGCATTCATATTCTATCTGGTGACTTTACTTGCGTCACCCAACCTCTCATTTTCAATCAGAAGCTATATACAGTGTGGTTAAGCGCATAGATTCCAGGATTGGACCCCAGGGATCAACTTCCCATTCTGATGTTTTGCATAGTATCTTGGATAAGACACTGAAACTCTAGACCTCAGTTTCCCCATCTGTGAAATGGAGAAGGACATAGGAATGGTGTGAGAGTTAAGTAATAATAGACATGAAGTTCTTAAAACAGCACGGCATATAATGTGATGTTATATTACTTCATGTCACCATCAATTAAGATGCATTCCACTTTTAAATATCATAAAGTGAAAAATGTACATTTCTAGAATTGAAGAACTATAGTGCAATGATGAGATGCTGCATAGAAAAGGTCATTATGAACACTAAAATAATTTTTATATGATAATAGCTCAAAGCTACTGGGTATTTTCTATGTGTCTGGTACTATGCCAAGGTTTTACAAGTGTTTCTCTTTGAAATAACCCCATGAGGTAGGTCCCAAGTTATCTTTACATTATAGACAAAGAAATGGAGGCTATCAAAAAATTAAATGTCTTGTGCAAGATCATACATACTATTTTGTCCACATAAATTGTGGACATTTGTAATCACAACCATATTCTTCCATGCCTCCATTGGTTTGATCTGATTTGAATGATCTTACTCCTGTGGTTCTTAAACTTGGCTGTCTTGGAGTCACTTGTAATCAGTTGTTGTTGTTAAATGCCATCGAGCTGCTCCGACCCATAGCAACCCTGTATAGGGTTTCCAAGAAGCGACTAGTAAGTTTGAACCACCTCCCTTGTAGTTCAAGCGGCTTTGCAGTCTGGCGCATTAACCAACAGCGCCACACCAGGACTCCTTGGAACCACTGGAGAGCTTTAAATAATACTATCTGGGTTCCACCTCCAGAGATTCTGATGTAATTGGTCTAGGGTATAGTCTGGACATCTGTACTTAAAAAAATGATCCCAGGGTTTGAATATGTAACATGTAAGGGAAAGAATCTTTGTCTGACTCCTAAAGTAAGGGGTGATGTCAGGGGTCTTCTAGCTTCTCATCAGTTTCTTACCACCCAAATAAAATTCATTTGACAGCAGAGACTTTCACAGCATAACAAAGACAAATGGCTAAAAGAGCAGAGGCCGAATTAATGAAAGACTGCGGCTGAATCTCATTCCTACGCATGTTCCATCAGACAGCTGTAAGATACTTTTCTGCCTTCCTAGTAGGGAAGAGATTAAACCAGAGGATCTGGGCCTTGTAGTAGAAAGAAGAGAAATGTGATCTGGCACCTGGAGACCCCGTCCTAACCCTAGCTTTGCCACTGTGTAATTATGGGCAAATCCCTACCACCCACCCATCCTTGGTCTCAGCTTCTCCATAAAATGACAGATTCCTTCGACAGCCACCATCTTAGAGAGAGAGGGTCAATTCCACAATCCTTGAGAACTAGCCTTCCAGCAATGTCCGTTCAGCTTCCCTGGATTCTAGCTTGCTCTGCTTTCTGATGTTTATTTGTTTAATACAATCAAGTTATTTGTAAAGCTTAATTCCCAGAAAGCCTCACTCTACTTTTGAAGTTATGAAGCAACTAAAAAAAAAAGTATGAGGTGTTGATAAGTAGTTGTGGGGACGAGACCAGCTTTTCAAAGCACAGAAGAGAATCATCATAATCAGCAGAAGGCTTATCTGCAGTTAGATATTGCCTAAGAGATAGAAAACATTTCCTCTCTTGAACAGGTCAACATGGATCCAGAGTCATAAGTGCTTTACACAAGTTATTTAAAGGGAGCCCTCTTCTTGTCACCAATACGAAGTTGCCTAGGTTTTATAATTCCTGGAATAAAGAAGTAGAAATTCCAAGGAAGAGACAGGAGACCTCTCAAGCACTTTTAATGAGATACAGAAGTGAGTAGGCCTAGGATGGGAAAATGGCCTGAAACTAGCCTGAAGGGTGGGCCCAGGATGCTGTCCCTGAGCTACTCTTCTTGGCTTTCAGATTTTTTTTTTCCAAGGTCATGGCCAAGGGCCTCTGGCTTTGGAGCCCCACCAGGCTGCAAGCATTGCACAAATCACAAACATCTAACGCCAACCCAATCAGGCCCCAAACCCATTTTTTTTTATCTTAGATCTTATATATTTGAGGTCAAGCTCTGCTGGACATGGAAACAAAAGGATATTTGGGAAAGAAGAGACTTTTTCCAGAAACTTTCTGGCACCCAACTCCCTACAACTCAGATTTGGGAGCATATCCAAAGGACAGCAAACATCACGAATGACTGCTCCCATGCCCTAGAAGAAGCTTTCTAGATGAAATCCACCCAATCACCTAAAAATATGTACTGGCTGAGCTTCCTTGTGCTTAGCTCTGGGTTAGATGTTAAAGTACACGTTAGAAGATACATAAACCAGGCATCATCCTGTGCTCTGAGGGGACATGAATAATCCTGTATGTCCAGCACTGTGTATGGTATTAGGTTGTGGGTCCAGAGGTGAGGGGTTCACAGTCCATGGAAAGATGACAACAGGTCCAGCCTGACTACCCTGTTGCTCCAAGGTCCTCTGGCCCCAAGAGCCTTCCCTGGACAGACGACCCTGGCTCTTGATCCCATTCAGAGTGATTATTAAATCCTCCTGCGTCTGTGCGCCCCGCCTTACCCTACCATCTGGTTAACTCAGCCTCCAAACAATTATCTTGAGTATTGAGTTTCTGGAATCCTGGTGTGGCACTGTAGGATAAGCACAGGATTGCTAACTGCAAGATTGGTGGTTCAAACCCACCAGGCACTCCTTAGAAACTCTATATAGGGTGGTTATGAGTTGGAACCAACTCAATGGCACTTAACAACAACCATTGAGTTTCTTGGCACCTCCTTAAATTTTGCTTCTGAGGCAAATACCTACCTCATCTGACCCTAATCAAGACCCTAGTAGATGACGGATACAGTGACACATAAGCAACAGTATGCCAGACAGAGGAGCACTTAGAAGAAACTTCCATGAGAGTTTGGAGAGACATTTGAGTCATTCTGATGCAGTATTTCCCAGTGTGCTCTGTGGAGTATCAATCCTGTGAGGTAATCCTCCAAAAAGAAAAGATTTTGTGGACAAAGAAGTTTTGGAAACACTGCACAGCCTCGCTCTTCTTAGAGATTCATGGTGGGTGTAAGAACACTAATGGTTGTGAGACTTGTGTGAAGAAACAAAATTTTTCTAGCTCATCTTCTATGGTTACTTGGCTGAGTCAGCTTGGGCAAGTCTCTACCAATGTTTCTTTTTCTTTTTTTAAATGTTTTATTGTGAATTATGTTATAGTTTACTCTACCAATGTTTCTTAAAGTGAAATGAGAAGGCATTTATTCTGAATCTTTTGGAGGTACTTGTTGGAAATATGGATTTCCCAGGCCTGGTGTGGCACTGTAGGATAAGCACTGGACCACAAGGTCGGTGGTTCAAACTCACCAGTCACTCCTTGGAAACCCTATACAGGATCGCTATGAATCAGAACCAACTCTACAGAACTTAACAAAAACAGCCCTGTTACAGACTTTCTGAACCAGAATTTCTTCGCCCCCAAACCCAGAATACTATCTTGAACAAACTTCCAGTTGATTCTAATGCATGCTTACATTGAAAATCCCAGGCCTTGACTTTTTCAAATGGTGTCGTAGAGAACAAGAGAAGATTAGTAAAAAAGGAAACTTGACATTCTGCAACTCATTCTATGAGACCAATATGTCCTTCATATAAAAACTATGCAAAGATATCACAAGAAAAGAAAACTACAGACCAATGTATCTGATGAATGCATATGCAAATTCTTCAATGAAACACTAATAAACTGAATGCAGCAACATATAAAAAGGATTATACATTCCTGGGATTTACTCCAGGGATGTAAGATTGATCTGACATCTAAATATCAGTTAAGTATCAATAGATATAACCTTGCTGAGGAAAGCGAAGAGGACTTAAAATACTTACTGATGAAGATCAAAGACCACAGCCTTCAGTATGGGTTGCATCTCAGCGCAAAAAAAAAACAACAAAAATCTTTACCACTGGGCCAATAAATAGCATTAAGATAAATAAAGAAAAGTTTGAAGTTGTCAAAGATTTCATTTTGCTCAAGTCAATCATCAATAGTCATGGAAACGGCAGTTAAGAAATCAAAGGACGTATTATGTTAGGCAAATCTGCTGCACAAGACCTCTTTCAAGTGTTGAAGAGCAAAGATGTCAGTTTGAGGACTAAGTTGCACCTGACCCAAGCCTTGGTATTTTCAATAACTTCATATGCATGTGAAAGCTGGACAGTGAATAAAGAAGACTGTAGAATTGATGAATCTGAGTTATGGTTGGAGGAGAATATGAAAAGTATCATGAACCACCAAAAGAACAAACAAATCTGTGTTGGAAGAAGTACAGGGGAATGCTCTTTGGAAGCCAGGATCGTTAAACTTCGTCTCTCATACTTTGGACAGATTATCAGGTGTAACTAGTCCCTGGAGAAGGATATCATGCTTGGTATAAAGTGAAGGATCAGCGAAGAAGAGGAAGAACCCCAACGAGATGGACTGGCACCGTGTCAGCAGCAGGAGAGGCCTCCTATTTTGTTCTTTTTAAAGTGTATCAATGAATTTGAGGTTGGCTCAGAACCTGGCAATGCTTTGTTCTGCTGTGCATAAGGTTGCTGTGAGTCGATACTGACTTGATGGCACCTAACAATGGCAACATACCAATAGAATAAAAGACAACATAGGGTCATAGGGTCATCTCATTACATACATAAAAAGCATTTGGCAAAACCCAATGCTTGAATTTTGTTAAAAACACTCAAACTAAGAATAGAAGTGAACTTCCTGAAACTGAGAAAGGACATCTATAAAGCCCCACAGGTAACATCATACTTAATGAAAACTGAATGCTGGAGATTCTACCTAGGGAAATTAGGCAAGAAGATGAAATAAAAGAATTCAACTGTAAAGAAAGAAGTAAAACAATCTCTATTTACAGATATCATGATCTTGAATATAGAAAATCCTAAAGGATATGCTAAAAACAAAAACAAAAACTGCTAAAAATTTTTTAAATAAGTTCAACAAAGTTACAGGATACCAACATACAAAAACAAATTTAAATTAATGATTTGAAAATAAAATTAAGGAAACAATTCCATTTACAATAGCATCAAAAAGAACAAACTACTTAGGAATAAATTTTTTAAAAATTTGAAAAGCTTATACTTTGAAAACTATAAAACATTGTTGGAAGAAAATTTAAAAGATCTAAATAAATGGAAAGACATCTTATGTTCATGGATCAGTAGACTTAATATGATTGAGTTGGCAAAACTCCCCTATCTATAGATGCTTACAGTCCCTAACAAAATCACAACCGGCTTCATGGCAGAAATTGATAAGCTGACTCTAAAATGCAGATGGAAATTTAAGGAACCCAGACTAGCCAAAACAAAGTTGGAGGACTTACACTTACTTGTTGATTTCAGTTTACTACACATAACGGTAGGCATAGACATCAATGGGAAAAGAACTGAGAATCAAGAAATAAAACCTAACATTACAGTCAATTTATTTTTGGAAAGGCTACCAAAACAATTCAATGGGGGAAAGAATTTCAACAAACAGTGCTGGGACAATTGGATATCCTCCTGAAACAGAATAAAGTTGTAACCCTACTTCACAACATATACAAATTTAACTCAAAATGGATCAAAGACCTACTGTAAGAACTAAAACTATAAAATTCCTAGAAGAAAGCATAGCATGAATATTTATGATCTTGGATTAGGTAAAGTTTTCTTAGATGTAATGCCAGAACAATATACAACCAAAGAAAGAATAGATAAATTAAACATAAAAATGACATTTTCTAAACAATAAAGGACACTATCAAGGAAGTAAAAAGACAATTCAAAGAATGGGAGAAAATATTTGCAAGTTAAATATCAGTTAAGGGTTTAGTATACAAAATACAATTACTCTTACAACTTGAAGCAACCATGAAAGATAAATAGCCCAATTGAAAAATAGGCAAAGGATTTGAACAGACATTTTTCTAAGGAAGATACAGCAATGGTCAATAAACAAATGAAAAGATGCTCAAGAAATTTAAAATTACACGTTAGGGAGATGAAAATTAAAACCACAATGAAATACCATTTCATATTCACTAAGATGGCTATAATAATAATAATAACTTATAGACAATACAAATGTTGTTGAGAATGTGGAGAATTGGAACTCTCATACATTGTTGTTTGGAATGTATACTGGTGCAGCTGGTATGGAAAACAGTTTGGCAGTTCCTCAAAAAGTTAAACATAGAGTTAACATGTGACCCAGTAATTCCATTCTTAGGTATGTAATCAAGAGAATTAAAAGCATACATCCACATATAAACTTACATAGGAATAATCATAGCATCATTATTTATAAGAGCCCCAAAGTAGAAGCTCAAATGTCCATTAACTGATGAATGGATAAATAAGATGTGCATTATTTGGCAGTACAAAGGAATAAATTATTAAATAGCTGAAGCAAGTTACATCAATGGATGAACCTTGAAAACATTATGTTAAGTAAAAAAAGTCAGACACAAAAGGTCACTTATTGTATGAGTCCGTTTATATGAAATATTCAGACTAGGCAAATTTATAGAGACAGGAAGTAAATCAGCACTTCTTAGAACTTGGTGCAGAGATGTAGGAGAGTGAGTTGGCACTGTTAAAAAGTGTGAGGCTTTTCTTGGGAGTGAGAACATATGAACAGTGTCTACTTCTTGTACAGGAAAGTAAAGAGAGATGAGGGAACTGATGGGGTGGTTTCTATAGTCTCTTAGAAGAAAGAAAATGAATGGCCCACGCGGATCATTTGCTGAAGATGTGTGGAGTGTTTTGTATGGTTGTTTTGTCTTTTTTTCCCAATTATTACACTGTGAAATGTATAGAAAAGTTGAAAGAACAGTGATCATTCATATATTTACCACCTAGGTTCTATAGTGAACATTTTACTTTATTATTATTTTTTTAAACTTTTTATTGTGAATTGAATGAAGGTTTACAGTACAGATCAGTCCCACATTCAGCGAGCTCTTGGACTTATGTCAGTACAGACTGACGACAGAGTCATCGACAGGGAATCCCGTATTAAGATGAGAATGGATTACTGGTACTCAGTCCTCATTTAAAGACAGAAACTTAACAACAACAAAACAGAATACATTACCCGAGTTTTGACAAATGCATATACCTATATAACTCAGACTTCTACACGGTATTGAATATTATCACCTCCCCTTAGACTCTTTCTCAGTCAATCCCATACACCTACCTAGGAAACTGCTATTCTGATCCCAACCCCCACCACTGTACATTAGTTTTACCTGCTCTAGGACTTCATATAAATCAAATCACATAGTAAGTACTCCATTGAGCCTAGCTTCTTTCATTCACCATGGGAAATTCATATATTTTGCTGTGTGTACTGGTAATGCAGTCTCTTTTATTACTGAGTAATATTTCACTAGATGATCATCCCACAGTTTGCTTACTCATTCTTCTGTTGGTCGTCACTGTTTCCAGTTTTTAGTGGTTATGAATAAAGCTCTAGGAACACTCTTGTTTGAGTCTTCTTTTGAAAATATACTTTCATTTCTCTTGGGTAAGTACCTAGAAGTGGAATTGTTTGATCATAAATAGGTTTAGTTTTATATATATATATAAAAAAACTACCAGATCTTTATCCAAACTGTTGTACCAATTTATACTCTGACCAACAATGTGTTAGTGTTCTGGGCATTCCACACTCTTGCCAACATCGGATGTTGGCAGTCTTTTAATTTTGGCCATTCTAGTGGGTGTATGTTGGTAGTCTTAGCTCTGGTAGTGTAGTGGTTACGAATCGGGCTGTGAACCGCAAAGTCAGCAGTTCGAAACTACCAGCGGTTCCGCGGGAGAAGGATGAGGCGTTCTGCTCCCATAAAGATTTACAACCTCGGAAACCCTATGCAGGGTTGCTATGAGTTGGAACCGACTTCATGGCACTTAACAACAACAACAACAAATAACTAATGAAGGAACCCTGGTAGCGTATTGGTTGTGAATCGGGCTGCTAATCTCACGGTCAGCAGTTCGAAACTACCAGCTGTTCCGTGGGAGAAAGATGAGGCTTTCTGCTCCCATAAAGATTTACAGCCTCGGAAACCCCGTTCAGGGTCGCTATGAGTCAGAACTAACTTCAGGGCATATAACAACAACAACAATGACTAATGATACTGGAGTCTTTTACATGTGCTTCTTGACCATCTACATACTTTTCTTTGTGAAGTTTTGATTAGAATTTTTTTGCCTATTTTCAAAAATGGATTGTCTTTTTACTGTTGGATTGCAGAAATTATATATTCTGGGTACAACAAGGCCAGTGGTTCAAACTCACCAGTTGCTCCTTGGAAACCCTATACAGGGTCGCTATGAGTCAGGACTGACTCGATGGCACTTAACAACAACATTCTGGGTACAAGTCCTTTGTCGGATAAACATTTTGCAAACATTTTCTCCCAGCCTGAAGTCTGTCTATCCTTTTCTTAATGATGTCTTTTGATGAGCAGCATTTTTAATTTGGATGAAGTCTGATTTATCAGTCTTTTATAGTTATCGCATTCTATGATCTATCTTAAAAAAAATATTTGTTGTTGTTAAGTGCTGTCGAGTTGGTTCTGACTCATGGTGACCCTGTTCAGGGTTTCTGAGGATTGGTTGGTGGGTTTGAACTGCCAACTTTGTGATGCAAACCAACCTTGCAGTTCTGTGCTTATCTGACAGTGCCACATATTTGCCTACCTGTGTATCACAAAGATATTTTCCTATGTTTTCTTCCAGAAGTTTTATGGTTTTAGCTTATAATTGAGTTTTGTGATGAACCTAAAATTAATTTTTGTGTACGATGTGAGGGAAGAATTCAAGTTTTTTGCTTTTTCATATGAATCTGGTGTGGCGCTGCAGGATAATTCACTGGACATCAAGGTCGATTTGAACCCGAAGGTGGCAGTTCAAACCCACCCGCAGCTCCTTGGAAAACCGACATAGGGTCACTATGAGTCAGATCGACCCAACAGCACTTTAGTTAACATATGACTATCTGTGGTCCTAGTGTGGTGTTGTAGGCTAAGCACTGGGTTGCTAATCGCTAAGTCAGCAGTTCAAAACCACCAGCCACTCCGCGGATCACTATAAGGCAGAACCGACTTGATGGCACTTAACAACAACAACCAATTTAGTTGTCTCAGCACCATTTGTTCAAAGACTTCTGTTGGATTGCTTTGTTGACTTTATCAAGAGTCTAATGAGTGTGGGTCTATTTCTGGGTTCTCTATTCGGATCCACTGATCTTTATGTTTATCCTTATAATAGTGCCACAATGTCCTGATTACTGTAACTTTATAAGAAGTCATAAAGTCAGAAAGGGCAACTTCTTCAATTTAGTTCTTCTTTTTTGAGATGCTTTGGATATTCTGGGTTCTTTGCATTTCTATATAAACTTTAGAATCAATATGTCAATTTCTTTTTTAAAAGTCTGATGGGATTATGATTGAAATTGTGCTGACTCAAGATCATTTTGGGGTGAACTGACATCTCAACGATTTTAGATTAAAGTAACTAAGTCTCTGTTCATTTCTGGCAATAATATTTTGTAGTCTTCAGTGTAAAGTTCTTACACATTTCTGCTAAATTCATTCTTAAGTACTTCATAGTTTTTGATGGGATTTTAAAGATTTCATTTTCTGTTGTTGGGCAGCAGATCTGAACACCAAAACAGGAACAGAAAAGAAAGCCAGCCATTCAGGGTATCTTAGGTGTGGGGAAGAGGGGATGGAAGGGCCGCCATCTATTTGGGAGCTGTTGTAGGGGTTCTGAGTGGGTCAAAAAAAATACAGCCATGTGATAGGAGGAAAGTAAGATGTGTAACACAGGGTCATTGAGTGACTTCCTTTCTCTACCCCTTCCTATGGAGGGATGTTCTTCCCTAACACTGCCCGGGAGGAGAAAGCAGACCCTTACACCCAGCCCAGGGCCGTGGGACTGTGGAACAGTGCTCCCGTTGCCCTTCTTCCCAGCCTGAACTGTATCATTCAGCCAGCCCTCTGGAAAGGGCTGCTGCTGTCATGACAGGGGGTGATGAGCAGGGCTCTTGACACAGGGAAGGTGACCTTGGTGTGGGTGGTCTGTTCTGCCCTCTCTGGTTGAAGTTGCCATGACCTCCATTCCTTCCTTAGTTGGCCTCCAACCCATGGGGAAAAGATGAAACCTGAAACTCCTGGGCTTTGTTTTTAAGTATCTTCGTGTTGGTTCCGACTCATAGCAACTCTGTATTGAGTTTCCAAGGAGCATCTGGTGAGCTTGATCTGCTGACCTTGAGGTTCAAAATGATCTTGCAGTCCAGTGCATTAACCCACAGCACCACACCAGGACTCAGCTATCAAGTTGACCCTTAATCATGGTGATCCCATGCACAATGGGATGGGTTTGTTGTACTCCATAGGGGTTTTGAGAAATAGATTGCCAGGCCTTTCTTCCTAGTCTGCCTTAGTCTGAAAGATCTATTGAGATTTGTCCAGCATCACAGCAGTACACAAGCCTCCAATGACAGATTATGTTTAAGGTGCATTGGCTGGGAATTGAACCCAGGTCTCCCACATGAAAGGGACAAGAATTCTACCACTGAGGGGGCTACAGAGGCAAGAAGTGACTGGATTACAAGCTTTCACAAGGTAACCTAGAGGCTGCAAAATGCCCAGTGAAGGAGGCTTCCTGTGGAGCCTCTGCATTACATAAGACTATAAGTGGAATCCTGAATCACATCCAGAATCTTCAGAGGTGGGAAATTTTCACTTGTAAGGATGAGCAGACCAGCCTGGAGTGGCTAGAAGAAAGAAAGACCTACAGGAAAAATACAAAACAACATAGGCTGACCAACTGTTACTACAAGAACAAGCAAGTTGCTTGCCCAGGAGACATCAAGGCAAGTGGCCGGGTCCCCTCAGAGCAAACCCCTTTCCAAAACTAAGACTCAATGGGAATACACGCTCTGATTGGTGACCATGTTTGTCACCGATAAAGGGAAGTGAGGGAAAAACCGCAATGAAGCTGCAAGCTAAGCCCCGCAACATTCAGTAGGCTTCTGTGAACATGGGTGGAGACCTGGTTGGCCATCAGTGTGGCAAGACCTGGGGACTCTTTGGCCCAGAGTCAGTGACATAGCCACAGAGGACTAGAGTGGAGAGTGAAGTGTTCAGCTGGTAAGAGAGAGGGCATATGCACAAGAACACCCACAATTGCAAATAATACCCACTTGACCTGGCTTCAATGACTGGATGATCAGAGCTCAACTAGAAGAAGAAAGAAGGGAAAAAAAAATTAAAAAAGGGAACCTAGATCCAGAGGGCATGGAGCAAGGTAGACTCTCCACTGAGTAGTATCCGTTCTGTCTAGTCGGGGCTGATGAAAGGAGATGCGGATAGGTCTCTTGCGATACAATAGTGAATAACTGTTATCAGGACTGATTGTGAGGGCTGGAAATGTAAAGGTAGACGTTTTGTGGTAAAGGGAGGGGAGTGATTAACTTTGCAGTCTAGGATCAGAGGTCCCTGGGACCATCAAGAGAGAAGAGTGGAGAACGGGTCCCTACCCAGAGAAGCAGTGATGCCAGGGGTGGAGACAGAGACGATGATGTGGGTAGATGGAGCGGCTGGGGACTTTGGACCTGGAAAGGAAGAGGGGCTGTGTGCTGAAGACTGGGGGGCAGGCTTGCGGGGTATACCCTTTGGTTGGTGGATGATGCATGAAGGGGATTATAACCATGGCAAGGAAACGATATACAATGGGATCAATGTGTAGCTAATGTTCTTCCATATAAACTGTTACATAATTCACAATAAAACATTAATAAAAAATAAAAAAAATTCTACCACTGAGCCACCACTGCCCTCACCTGGACTTTACTCTGCTCAAAATAGCTTATCCACACCCCCAGACTGGATTTCAGTTCATCCCCACTGACTACTGTCATCGTATTCTTTGTCTAGCCACTCCA
The DNA here is from genome assembly GCF_000296735.1 of Chrysochloris asiatica. NCBI lineage: Eukaryota > Metazoa > Chordata > Mammalia > Afrosoricida > Chrysochloridae > Chrysochloris > Chrysochloris asiatica. The sequence continues at coordinate 31,064,639 of NW_006408525.1, forward strand.
CCCAGTTAAGAAGTCAGCTTCCCACATCTCTCAGAAAGGCACAAAACTCCAACTCATTCTCTGTGGAAGGGTTCCCAAGAAGCAGAAAACTGGACAAGCCAAAACCTCACGCATCCTGGGTCCTGTCCCTGTCTGCTGGAAAAGATGTGTATAGGGAGGAATGCAAGAGAGTTGCCACGTTGTTAGATGAAAGGGCTGGGCTAGGCCAAGGCAGTGCTGGATGAGAGGGGTCCTTTGTCCTTCTGCACCCCCCACAAGACTCCAAAACACCTTCAAAGAAAGGTATACAGCAATGCTAGTTGCTGTGACAAGTAAACCCACAAAGATTCTGTGTATTTCTTCCTCATATGCCAGTTCATAGCATGTGTTCCTGGCCTTCCTCCATGCATTGGTTTGGAGACCAAGCTTTCTCCATCTTGACTCTACCATGCCCTGGTCATCTTCTACATCCATCTAGTAGAAAGGAAAAGAGACCCCATAACCAGCATTGCCACTTCTTAAGTGACACCCACTACTTTTGCTCAATGTCCATTGATGAGAGTCTGTCCTGGGACCACACTTAAACACAAGGGAGCCTGGGTAATGTAGTTCTGACTCAGCAGCTTCTGCCCTGTGACAACTTTACACTGGAAAGGAGAGCTCAGATTGTTCTTGCCCCATCAATGAGGGCCTGCTGAATTTCTAACCAATCTTGTAACCTTGCTTTTATATAAAAAATGTTTTATTGTGAATTGTGTGATAGTCTACATGGGAGAACATCAGCTTTACACTCATTCCATCATCCATCATTTCATTGGCATAGTTACCCTCCCATCCATGCATCCTCACCCAACCAAGGGGTGTACCCTGTAAGCCTGCAACCCACCCCCTCACCACAGTCCTCAGCCCCTTTCCATCTCCTGATCCCGAGTCCCCAGCCACACCATCTCTTGACGTCGTCTTCCCTGCCTCCATCTCAGGCCTCACCGCCTCTCTGGGTAGGATTCCGCTCTTCGCTCTTCTCCATCCATGGTCCCAGGGTCCTCCGTTCCTAGACTGATAAGTTAATCACTCCCCTCTTTGCTACAAAATGTCCATCTTTAGATTTCCAACCCTCACAATCAGTCCTGATAACAATTATTCACCATTGTATCACAAGAGACACATCTATATTTCGTTTCATCAGCCCTTCCTGGACAGGCTGGACACTATTCACTGGAGACTCTACCTTCCTCCATACCCTTTGGATCTAGGTTCCCTTTTGAAAGCTTGTAAGCCAGTCACTTCTTGCCTTTGTATCCCTCCCCCCATTTTGGGTAGCCAATGTCTAAGTTGCCCATCCCTGTCTATCCTTTGTGTGGAGGGGGTGGGAATAGTTCTTGCAGCAGGGGATTGTTTCCTTTTTGAGCTACTGCATTCATAGGTGTAGGTCTTGTTTCCTGAATTGTATCAGATGATGCTTTTTTTTTCTTTTTTTTCCTCTTCTTTCTTCTTCGGGTTGGGCTCTGCTTATCCAGTTATTGAAGTCCGGTCAAATGGGCATCATCTACAGGTGTACCCTTGCTTTTTAAGCTGTAGTGGGCTGTTTGGATGTGAGAGCTGTCCCCACCCCATTTCCAACACAGGTCTCTCATTTTCTTCTCTCTCCCTGAAGTTGTTTGGGTCATTTGCCAGCCCTCCCTACCTCATCCAGCCAACCTACATTCTCCTCCCTCTAGATACTTCTCCACATCTGACCTCCTCCAAGAAACCTTCCAGGGATCTTAATAGCAGCACTGAAGATGTCCATTGTTTGGGCGTTGTTTATCATCAATATGAGCAACAGCCAAGTTTGAGGGTAGAGATCTCCCCCTCTCTCACCTGCTTGCTGATGTCTGGAGTTCCTTCAACTGAGGACAAAGACTTTCTTTTGAGGCTTCAGAGACACATGGTTGGGGAGTGAGTGTGGCTGGTTCACAGAAAGTCCTTCTGGAGGGGATAGGGGAAGTGCAAGGGGGCCTGGGCAGGAGCTGAGAAGACAATCTACTATAGGAAGCAGGGCTGCAGACTTCATACAAACTCTGCTGATGTCTCAGCTATGTTTTACTATTGTATATGTCTCACTTAAGCTTTTTCAACTTTTTCTATACAAACAGGGGCTAATCAAATACTGCTCATATACGTATCAGATGCTCTTCATGTGTCCAACACTGTTACGCACTTTATGTTGTTGTTGTTAAATGCTGTTGAGTCAGTTCCGATTCATAGCAATCCTGTATAGGGTTTCCAAGGAGCAGCTGATGGGTTTGAACTGCCAACCTTGTAGTTAGCAGACCAGTGCTTATCCTACAGCGTTACACCAGGACTTTATAGGCATTATCTATCTGATTTATCTTCTAAACAATCTAATTCGGTAAGCTTTCTTATTTTATCCCATTTTATCAAGGAGGAAATGGCTCAGAGAAATTAAATAGCTTTCATATGAAACCAAAACCAGGTGTTGTCGAGTGAATTCCTGATCATGGAAATCCCGGGTGTATATCAAAGTAGAACTGTGATCCATAGGGTTTCCAGTGCTGATGTTTCAGAAATAAATTGCCAGGCTTCTCTTTGGTTGGTTTTTCAGGTGTCTCTATACGGATTCGAAACTCCAACTTTTCAGTTATCAGTTGAGTGCATTAATTGTACCAGTCAGGTACTCCAACTTTTACGTAGTTAGTAAATGAAGAGTTTGGGTTTGAACCTAGGTATACAGCCTCAAAGTCTGCTATTTCCTTTGTGCCTCTGTTTCCCTCTTCCCCCCTTTCACATGCTCCGCCACACTTCCCAGCCTCCCTTGCAGCTAAGTTAAAATCCTATGAACAGCTCTGACCACTAGGCCATAAGTGGAAGTGACATGTGTCCTTTTGGGACCAAAGAACTAGTATCCAACCCTCCTGTCCTCTCTTTTCCTTTAGAGATGACCACTGAGGCTGAGGTTTGAAGTGCTGGTACTATTAGAAGGAATGGTAGACCTGGATCACTGGGTCTTTGAACAAAGGACAATTGCTCTAACAGTTGCCCCGCCTGCAGCAGCTTTGTGTGAATGAAAAATAAGCCTTTGTTGTGTTAAGCAACTGAGACCAGAGGGGTTAATATGTTGCTAATCGAACCAGAACCACAACCTCTCCTGACTAATATACAGACCAGGACAGCAGATATATTTACAGTTCACCCAGCTGGTTATTGACAACCTAGTGTCCCTCAGGTCCTCTGCAGTGTAAACTCTAGAAGACTCCAGAATTAGAACAGGGCTGAGGTGACTGTCCCAAAAGCAAGCTGCCAGAGCAGCTGGGGGAATATCGAGGGTCCTCCTGAGCTCCCTGGGCTACAGAACCACCAGGCCTGATGGGGTTTCAGTTCCTCCTCTGCCCTGCATCAGGCTTTCTCACTCAGAGCTGCTTCCCTGGAGACCATAGCTTCACGGTCTCCACCCCCAGCAGACAGCTCCCAGGAGCTAGGGTCAGACACCACCATTGGTCCCTCTCCAGATGCTGGCAAAGGAGTCTGAAAGTTTCCCTGAGCCTTGCATTGTCTTTCAAATATGCCCCTGGAGAGTCCAGCCTCTTGCAATCTGGGCAATCACCACTTTCTGGCTCTCCCTGGGTGTGGCAGGCAGGAAGCTCAGGGCAGGGTTACCCACTGCTCCCTGGTCAAGTCTGACAGCAGGCCTGAGGGTAAGGTGGAGGCTTTGTGGACCCTGGACTGGCTCCGGACTAGAGTGAGGACAGGCCGGACAATGAGTCTTCATTCTCTATCCCAACAGTTCTGCAAACCACCTCAGAGTGCCTGACCCTGAGGTCCATGCTGCCTTCCAGGAGTTTCCATTCTGGAGCCGCAGAAAACCAGAGCACAGAGGGGCATAGCTGTCAGGGGCTTTCCATTGTAAGTGACAGAAACTTAGGACCATGGTAGGACCTTTAGAGAGAAAAGATTGTGTGCTTCTCTTCTTCTTTGTGTGTGTGTGAAAGTAATTCAGATTCAAATGCAAAATGTTGTTTTGTTGTTCTTAAGTGCAGTCCAACTCCTAGCAAGGAGCAGCTAGTGGGTTTGAACTGTCGACCTTAGGCTAACCAGGAGCTTTTCCTACAGCACCACACCAGAAGCTCCTTGGAAACCCTCTACAGGGTTGCTGTGAGTTGGAATTGATTTGATGGCACTTAACAATAATATGACTATGTGTTGCTGTTTGCTGTTAAATGCCATCGAATCAGTTCTGACTCATCGTGACCCTGTAGAGGATGTTTCTGAGGAGCAGCTGGTTAATTTGAACCACCTTACAGTTCAAACTGACCTTTGAGTCCAGTGCTGATCCCATAGCACCATAGGATCAGCCCTAGACTTCAAACCACAAGGTTGGCAGTTTAAACCCACCAGCTACTCCTTGGGACCCCTATACAGGGTTGCTATTAGTCGGAACCGATTCAACAACACTTAACAACTACATATATACATATAGCTATATACATAGAGAGAGAGTCCTGGTGTGGCACTATGGGTTAATGCGCTGGACTGCAAAGTCTGTTTAAACGGCTAGGTTTGAGGTTCAAGCTCACCAGCTGCTCCTCAGAATTCCTACTCAGTGTCGCTATGGCTTGGAACTGACTCAACGACACTTAACAACAACATTTTCTGTTTGCAAAAGTCTAAATAAATTGATCAAACTGAGATCTTTTCTCTTCTTTATCTTTTTATTGGTCCCCTAATTAGCTTGTGCTCTAAGTCCATGTTTTCAGTTATTCAGTACTCAGCAAATCTTCAAAAGTAATATTTTGGCCCTATGGCTGCAACTCTGGCTTCAGGTATGGTTGGATCCAGGTCCTTGCTATATATTGTATGGAATCTATCTTTTGCCATCTTCTTTGTTTTGGCTTCATTCTTGGGGAAGCTCAGACTTCTAGGACTCTGGCCTCTGCATATCAATCCCAGCTGGTCCGGCCAAAAATGCCCTGATCTAAGTGTGGCTCTGGCTGGCTCCCAGGCCCATCCTGGAACGAGTCACTGTGATGGGACTGGGGGTGAGTGTGAGGGTGTGATGCCCTGGCCTTTAGGCACACATCACAGGTACCTCTCTAGATCCTGGGGTGAAATTAGCTTCTCCTGGACCACATGATGGGAGGATGGAAACAAGTGATTTAACAAGGAAAATTGGGGTGATATGATTGGAAAATCAGCTGCACAAGACCTTTTTAAAGTGTTGAAGAACAAAGATGTCAGCTTGAGGACTAAGTTGCGCCTGACACAAGCCATGGTATTTTCAATAACCTCATATGCATGCAAAAGCTGGACATGAATGAATAAGGAAGACTGTAGAAGAATTGATGCCTTTGAGTTATGGTGTTGGAGGAGAATATTGAAAGTGCCATGGGCTGCCAAAAGAACCAACAGATCTGTGTTGGAAGAAGTGCAGCCAGATTGCTCCTTGGAGGCCAGGATGGCCAAACTTCATCTCTCATACTTTGGACATATTGGCAGTCACCGGAGAAGGATATCAACTTTGCCAAGGTGGAGGGTCAGAGAAAAAGAGGAAGATCCCCAACGAGATGGACTGGCAAAGTGGTAGCATCAATGAGCTCAAGTGTGGCAACCATAGTGAGATTGGCCCAGGATCGAGCAGTGTTTTGTTCTGTTGTGCGTAGGGTCGCTATGAGTCAGTAGCAACTTGATGGCACCTAACTACAACAACATGATCGGAAGTGCTGTAGGTTAATGCGCCAGCCTGCAAAGCTGTTTGAACTGCAAGGTTGGCCTTTCAAGTTCACCATCTGCTCCTTGGAAACACTATACAGGGTCTCTATAGATTGGAACTGACTCAACGGCACTTACAAAACAACAACAACAACATGATCAGAAAAGGGGGATGTATATTGGGTAGGGTAGCCAATGCCTACCTATTTCATGTAGGATAATGGATTGTGCCTTCAGAGAGGCATGAAGCAAGGACTGTGGGAATTCAGAGGAAGGAGGTTAATTTCCAGTTAAGGGAATGAAGAAATGCTTCGTTGAGGTAGATGCATGTGGACTGAGCCTTGAAGGATGACCAGGATTTGATGGATGAATCTTGAAGGATAGGGAGGAAAAGGTATTCCAGGCAGAGGGGAATAGTGTGAGCAAAAACCTAGAGGTACACTCTGACCAGAGAAGAGCACATGCTAAAGACAGATGAGGGAAGGCCTTTAGTGCCAAGTTAAGAAGAATGGATTGAATTTGGGAGTCAATTGGAGATGGCGCTAGAGGACACAGGGAACTTGATCTACTGCCCCTCTCCCACTCAACTTCCCTGGCACCCACTGATTCCTTTTCCTTTGGTTGTTTTCAGACAAGGCTGGAGTTTTGCAGCAGGCATGCTCACTCAGAAACAGAGGGAAAGCAAGAATACAAAGTATGATTTCTGAGCTTGGTTTCTTCTTGTCCAAGGACTGAGGCTTAGCCTTTCCTCTCCAGTTCTGTTGGTTGAGCCTGAGGCTGGGGTGGGGTTGGGAAGTGCTGCCAGCAATGTTGAGCCCTTTGGCTCTCCAAAGCCCATTTCTTGCCCTTGCTACTGCCCTGAATAGCACTTGCTTTGCAACTGCTCTGGTTCAGAGTAGGGAAGCCCCTCAATTTTCACCCCCCAAATTTCTTCCCCTGATCCCAGGACTACGCTGCCTTTGTGATTACGCTTAATGCATCACCGAAAGTCTCTGTGGCCTGCCCCAATCTCAAGTAACAAATGCAAAACTTGGCCTTAAACAAGTTTCACTTCCCAATCTGAGAAACAAGGTCTGACATCCCTAACCTTCTCTCGCCTGCTCCTTGCAAAACATCCAAGAGGTCTGTCTGACCTTTGACCCTTCCAGGCATCCAGAGTGTAGACCCTCCCTTGGCTCTGGTTGTGTATTGATTCAGCCCCTCAACTTGGGCAATGGGACTCCGCAGGTATACTCACTCCCAGCGCCCTAAGATTCTCCATCTATCCCAGTGGCCCCTGGTCCTCTGCATGCCCAGACTGAGATGTCCACGATGAGTAGGACAGAGCTTTCACCTTATTAGCATGTCTCCTCACTGTCCCCTCTCCAAATCCACAGCCACTGTACACGTAGAGGCCCTTCTCTCTCTTCAGGCACCCTGTGGAGCCCTGTGACGCAAGGTGTAGACTTTGTCACCAGACCTCCTATGGTCCCCTTCTGATGCCACCCCCTAAAGCTGTAGGGGCAGTTTTCAAACATGCTTACACATTCTTTGGCCTCTATCAAGATGTTTGCCCATGTCCCTCTCTTTGAATCAAAGCAAACCTTATGGAATATGGTGACAATAGAGTATGACCAAAACAATGTTATGTGACTTCTAAGAAGACAATTAATCTTATTTCTGGTTCTCTTGGGATACTCACCTTTGGAGCTTTTAGATACCAGGTAAACAGTGCCAGGTCAGCCTGTTGCAAGGAAGTTGATACGTGTACATGATTGACCAGCACTCTAGCCGAGGTCTCTATGGACCTAGCATCAACTGAAGACAATAAAAAAAGCTACATTTAGAAAGGAATGGGGCAAAGGTACCCGTCATGGATGCTGAGAGCTCTTTGGTCAGGACTCAATAAGTGGTAGAGTCTTGACCGGCATTGACTGGCTCAGAAACTTCATGCTGTTCAAGTCCCCAGAGACAGATGGGCTCAGGGGGCTAGAGTACCCTGATCTAGGCTTATAGTAATGAAAGAGACCCTGGCCCCAGCTCTTGAGGCATACCAACTCTCTAATTTATGGTTTGCTTTTTAAATTTTATTTAGCTCTGTCCCCAGTACAACGTGAGCTCTGTGAGGACAGGGATGTTTCTGTTGTAATCTGCTGTATATCCCTTATAACAATGTCTGGCACATTGAATACATGGCTGGCTGGCTGGCTGGATGGCTGGATGGCTGGATGGCTGGATGGCTGGATGGCTGGATGGATAGATGGAGTGTCCGTTGTTATGTGAAGATGTAATCTGCAGTTACTGTTCTTGCTGGGGATATGTAAACATTCAAGTGGGAATTGCTGGGATTGTTACTGCTCCTGGTCATTGTGAGGGCCCTGGGTGAGCACCCTAAGGCCAGGATGACAAATTCAGGCTTTCTGATACCCCTTGGCCCAGGCTCCTTGAAGACTCCCAACCTTTGGAGACCCTCTGAAGCTGGCGAGGTGAACCTTGTGTGCACCCCAATTGCAGCCCTGACAAAGTAAAACATTTGGTCTGGGGACTGGGCTTCACCCCCTTCCTTGTACCCCAGGGCTAGCCCTACTTCTGCCCAGTCCTACGGAATGGATCACTAGGGGACTTAGTCAGAATGTACCTTAGATAGACCAATACCCTCCCAACTATCAGACTTTGTCCTGAAACTCCATGTCGCCTCTATCACAGTAAGAAAACTGCTTTGTAACAGACAAGATGGCCGACTTCTCATTTCTTCTCATTCCCTCTCCGAGGGTGGCGGTCCATGCTGAGGCCTTGAGCCCAGCCTGTGAGGATCAAGGGTCTTGCACACACAGATAAGGTAGCGGTGGCCCCTGGGAGGCACCTGCTGTCTCCACAGCAAACACAGCAGAGAGTCTGTGGTGGGTCTGGTGACTAATCTGGCACCCCAGGCTCTCCTCTAACCCTGCTCGTGGTTGAAGAGCAGTTTCTGTGTCGTTAAGCAGTGGCCGCGGAGATTATCTGCAAAGGAGCAGGAGTGATGGGTGGTGGGGGGCCTGCCTTCCTTGTGCCCTTCTTCTTTTCACCTGGCTCTCCACAGAGGGAGGGAGGGAGGGAGGGAGCTGAGGAGACTAGTCTTGTTGGTCTGGAGAGAGAACTTTGGTTTTAGGGGTTAAGACAGCTCTAGAAAATCTAGTTAACCTGTGGAGAACTCCTCATCCTTCTTAGAATCCTTCCTCCTTCCACAGAGTCCTCTGCCACCTACCACCCACAATCCCCACTTCCTTCTCTTACCCAGACCACTGCACGAATGGCCCATTCCTTTACCTTAGTTGGTTGGGAAGTCTGCCAACTGTGGCCTCAGCTGGGCCCACCTCTCTAGTTAACCCTTCTTTGGACTTCCTTTACAGTCCTTCTGGAAGCCTTGAGGTGCTTAGAAATCTTTAGATGGTGTAAATTATTAACATGTTTGCTTACTGGTTCAAGTTTGCCCAGAGGTAGCTTGGAAGTTAGTCCTAGTGACTAAATTCCAAAAACCCTATAAAGCACTTTGGCACACATGGAGTTGCCATGAGGCATATGGCCTCAATAGCAACTGGTTTGGATGTCCCTCCATCTCTGGTCCTGATGGAGACACCATTTCCCAGAAGTCCTTTTAAGAAGAAGCACCTCAGGGCCTGGAAATAAAGGTGGACATCTGCATTGTTTCCTGTGCAGCGACCAAAATATTTTTCCTCCGCCTCCTTCAAACCACCCTGCTCCTTTGAGTGGACACCATCCAATGCTCCTGCTCAGGCTGGCAGCCCCACCTCCCAGCAACGACCCCTTGTTGTGTGACAGTTCAAGCTCTTGCCTCATTACCTGCCTTTCATCTCTGGCCTTATTCCCGAACACTCCAACATCCACATCCTGTCAGCATCCTGACTACCTCGCCTCCAGGTATCACTTTCTCTTCTTCATCTCTGCTGCTGACTCCCAGGATTATGCCCTAAAACTTATCCTTATTGCTAACAGTATTATATCCTGAATATTCACCGTGACTAGCTCCTCACCATACCTCCTCAGCGTAGGACCCCTACCCTCTAAGAGGGAAAGGAGAAAAAAACGTGTGGCTCCGCCATCTTGACTTCTACGGAGCAGTTGTCATTACCGTGTCCTCCCAGCACACATTCTTCTCAAGCCCCCACCTAGTGAGGGATTTCATCACCCTTCCCCTTTGCCACCTTGGAGGCCATGGTCCACCATTTAAGTGATTTCCTAGCAATGACTCTAACTCTCTTGTTGCCTATTTTCATTTTTGTCCTTGTCTGGTAGCACCTAATCTTGGCTTATAAGGTGGTCAACACTCCACTTGCTCCCGATCTGCATCAGAGAAGCAAGAAGTTGTTGAAACAATTTTACAGCCAAGTTGCCTGGGTGCATCTTCATTTCCAATGAGCACTCAACACTGCCTGGAAACTATTCCATTTTCCCAGTGTAACTGCTTTCAGAACTATCAGGTGTGGGGAGGAGACAGGGGAAAGGATGCAAGAAGGACTTAGATATTTCTTGCTGGAGCTCCAGGGTGTATGGTAGAGTGATTTTCTGAGATGGGAAAGATGGGGCAAAAGCTTGTGTGGAAGGAAAACAGAAGTTTCCAGCAGTTGATTCCAATAGTTTTGCCTCCTGAATAGATCTTAGAACATCCACTCTTCATTAACATGATTAGGTTCCAGAGGCCAGGTCGTTATGTGAAAATCAACATTATGCAAAAATGGAGGATGACCACAGCAGAACACAAGATGGAGGATGGCGACATCGCTACGTAACTGGGAGATTACATCATTGCCTAACATCCAAACCAATGAAAATCATGGCCGAGCCCAGTTGAGTCATAACCTTAACCATCACAGCCAGCGTTCTTGCTTTACATCTTGACATTTGTTACTGCCAGATGGACATTGTTAATGTGCAAAATAGATAAATTTTTTTACTGTTGTTGTAAATGTGAAATATCAGGTAATGAGATAGTTAATAAGTGAAAAATTAGGTGTAATGCAGTTTTCCACACTTCCACCGACTCAACGGCACTTAACAACAACAACTGCCTCTAGTTAGCCCATCCATCAGAAAGTTAAAACATCCATCAGAAAGTACTGGCTCCATGGATAAACCTGGAGGATATTACGCTGAGTGAAATTAGTTGATCACAAAAGGATAAATGTTGTCTTAGACCACTGTTGTAAAAAGGTTAAGAAAAGGTTTTTTGTTTTTTTAATTTAAGGTTTTTATTGTGGATTGAGTGAAATTTTACAGGGCACATCATCAGTTTCACACTCAACAATTCATATAACTTGTTTCATTACATTGATTTGTTGTTGTTGTTGTTGTTGTTGTTGTCAGGTGCCAGCGAGTCAGAACCGACTCATAGAGACCCCATGCACAGCAGAACGAAACAATGTCTGATCCTGGGCCAACCTCACCACAGCTGCCATACTTGAGTCCATCAATGATGCCACTTGGCCAATCCATCTCGTTGGGGGGTCTTCCTCTTTTTCCTCTGACCCTCCACCTTACCCAGCATGACATCCTTCTCCAGCGACTGTTTCCTCCGGACAATATGTCCAAAGTATGAGAGACGAAGCTTAGCCAT
>NW_006408525.1:31079968-31093611 GCF_000296735.1 Chrysochloris asiatica
CTGACTTCTTCCTTATTTTTCTCAACTGCATTGTATAGTGTTTTGATACCTTTTATAATCATTTTTAGGAATTCCTTCTCAGACATTTCCAAAGCCTGCCCATTTTCTAGTATGGAGTATATGTCTCCTTCCAGCTCATTTGCCTCAGTCACTTTATCTCGTTTCTGTACATATGCAGATATGGTTGTCTGCTTCTGTTTTTTGAGCATCTTCAGGGGTTATCTGTGGCCTTAATACTTAGATGGGTATGTATTTTGGTATTTTTTTTATGCTTTCTGAATACCTCCAGGTAGATGTGATCAGGGAATGGGCTTCCCTTTTCACTCTTCTTCCTGAGAAGTTTTAAGATACTACTGTTGGTCGTTTTGACGTAATTTAGGATTTAATTTTTGGCCTCTTTCCTCTTTTGTCTGCTTGTCCTGCTCCACAATCCCCGTTCAGGCCTTGTTTCTAGTTGGAAACAGTTCAGGGCCGGCTGTGGCCATTTGGTTTTCATTGGAAACTGTCTCTTTAAATTTCGAGGCGATCTGTGCACATGCATAGTAGAACCCTCCGAGGGTGGGGCTGGGGTGTCCACTAGCTCAGGCACCCCTATAGTCACCAGAATGGGGGTGCACAGACAGCAAGGGACCAATGAACAGATACCAAAAGAAAAGACTGCCCACACCTTTATCTCAGAGGTTCTGCCAGGCGTCTGTGGCCGCTCCGATCCTTTCCCCATGTGGTCTCACCTAAGATGGCGGCTCCAGGAGCAGCCGAGCGTCCCGGACTAGAAAACAATAAATTTCTTGCTTCTGCCACAAATTCCCCCAGCTGTGAGCCTTCCAATCTTCTAAATAGTCCTTTATATGTGGTTCAGAGTTCTGGGACCATCCCCTGAGCCTGCTTGGTTGGGTATTCTGTGTTGTTGATGGCGGAGCTCTCTGCTGTGCGTCCACCCGATCCGCCATCTTGTTTGTTCTTCTCAAGAAAAGGTTTTCTTGATAAAAGAAGTATTCTGTGATGGCTACAGGTGTGTGGGTGTGGGTGGGTGGGTGGCACAGTGAGGGCAGACACACATTAACCTGGGTGACAGGGCAGACAATGTATAACAAGAGAGACTGGCAGAAGAAAGATGAAGGTAGCAAGGAGACACAGGGAGGAAAGCAAGAGTTTAAATGAATAGAGGTAAATATTGATGGCACATGGAGGGGCTTGCAATCACTGTAATGAAGCAAAAGAAAGTATACGATTTGTTGAATGTAAAACTGATGATCTCTGCTCTGTAAACCTTCACTGGATTCACAATAAAAAGCTTTTATTTTAAAAAGGAATGCATTGCTCATCCCCTTCAACGTTTCACTAATACCATAGTAAGTTCTATGCTGCTGCGAGAAAGCTGTCCCTGCTCACTCTACCGACCCTCCAGCTCCACCAGCTCTCCGCTCCCAGTCAGACCTCATCACATCACTCTTTTCTTGCTTATTAATTTTCACAGCACATGTAACCTAATATTATCTTGTTGATTTGTTTTAGAATTTACTCCTGCCACCTGCCATATAAGCTCTTGTTCACCTTGCCCTCTTTACATTCCTACCACCCGAAACAGCATCTGACACAGAGTCTGACACAGACACTCAATAAATAAATGTTTGTACAATGTGTGAATAATGCAAACATCTATCTCTGCAACCCTGAATTAGAAGAATTCGATGGCACACCACTACCACTACCAGCTGCTCATAAAGGAACCACGTTAGATTGTCCTAGATAGAGAGGGAGAAAAAATGTGGAACAAAACTTAAAATCATAAAAAAACAAAACAAACAAACAAAAAAAAACAGATTTAGTGGTTGAATATAGACTGGTGGAACCCCTGAGGTCTGGAAATGATCTCACCTTTGTGGTTCATTTTTCAGCCAAATAATAGACAGGTCTGTAAGGTGGAATAATAATACTAAGGGAGTCCATACGCCTTAGAATCATCAACTATGTGAGATTGAAAGGACAGCATTTATTTAAGGACAAAGTTCAGAAAGGTTAGGAAAGAAAGAGGAATGGAAACAGGGAGGAAGTGGGACAAGAGATGCTACATTGTGTGAATTGCAGTCAATCAGGTGAACAAAATATGTATAAACTGTTCAATGGAAAACAGCTGTGCTGTAAACCTTCACCCAATTCACACTAAAACATTGTTAAAATGTGTGACTAAATGGATGTGTGTATGCATGTATACATGGATGGACGGGTGGATGGATGGATAGATGGATGAGTAGTTGAAAATATGGAGGGATGGATAGACTGATAGATGGGTGAATGGATAGATGGTTGGGTAAATGAATAGATGGATGAGTGGGTGGATGGATGGATGGATAGATAGATGGGAAGGTGGGTGAGTGGATAGATGGGTAGGTGGATGGATGAGTGGTTGAATAGATGGAGGGGTCAATGGGTGGATAGATGGGTGGGTGGATGCCTTTTTCCAGGGTTGCAGTGAGGATGGAGAGTGATTCTAGATAGGAAAACACTCTAGAACTGGCCCATGCTAGCACGTAATAGGTTTTCAGTACGTACTGATGAATGAACTCATGCCACATGAGGCAGGGTTTAGGGTATGAAAGAAGTGTAGACAAAGGGCCAGGGGGCAGTGAGCCTCATAGGAGGGATGGGGCTCTAACAGGATGAGGAGGAAGTGGGCCTGCTTATCAGGCCTTCCCTGACTAGCTCAGCTCACCTCACCCCACTCCAGCTGCATCCCATCCCCCTCATGTGTCCTGCTGTTTTCGACCTTCATTCATGAGTATGTTTCTCTCTCCTAGAAGGCCTTCTGAAGAACCAACCAACTCATCGTTTCCAGTGTAGCTCTGCTCTGCCCTGGTTCATTCACAGATGTGGATGGAAGCCTTCCATAACCATCTTCAAATCTGGTGCCTTTTCTCCAGGTTCCCACAGGCCCCTGTGCTCCACCATTTCCCCACTGCACTTACCACCGTGTATTGTGAATTTCCATTTACGCATATGTTTACATAGGAGACTGGAAAACACAGATTCCAGTCCTTTCCATCTTTTTTTAATCCCTACTAACACAGGACCCAGCGCTTAGTGGGCACTCTACGATAGTGATGATTGTGGGTTGAATTCCATAAAGCTGAGAAGGTGAAGGACACCTGGGGAACCAGTATGGGCAAAGGTATATTGTTGTTGTTGTTGTTAAGTGCCATCGAGTCGGTTCCGACCCATAGCAACCCTATATAGGGTTTCCGAGGAGTGGCTGGTGAGCTTGAACTGCCGACTTTGTGGTTCAAATTGACTTTGCAGTCCAGCACATTATCCCACAGTGCCACACCAGGACTCCGGGCACAGGTTGTTGTTGTTGTTGTTGTTAAGTGCCGTCGAGTTGGTTCCAACCCATAGTGACCCTATATAGGGTTTCCAAGGAACGACTGGTGAGCCTGAACCACCAACCTTGCAGTTCAAACTGATTTTGCAGTCTAGCACATTAACCCACAGTGCCACACCAAGACTCCAGGCAGAGGTATTTGTTGTTGTTAAGTGCCATGGAGTCGGTTCCGACTCATAGTGACCCTGTACAGTGTTTCCAAGGCTGTAAATCTTTATAGAAACAGAAATCCTCATCTTTCTCCTGCAGAACAGCTGGTAGTTTCGAACTGCTGGCTCTGAGGTTCGCAGCCCAATGAGTAACCACTATGCTACCAGAGCTCCTTCTGGGTAGAGGTATAGTGATGTGTAAATGCCTCACATTTAAGAAGAACATAGGGTATAGTGGAATGGGGTGAAGTGGCAGGTTATTTGGACCCAGATCTTAAAAGACAGCACAAGTTTCAAAAAGAGTTCTTTAGCATCTCTCTTGCTAAGGGCATGTAACCATATTGACCCAACCATCAAGGGGGCCATGGAGTTAATCATATGTGAAGTCACATTCAACCAATTTGCTCCCACTCTTCCCTCTGCCTTGCTGGTGACTTACTAATGTTCAAAACAAAGTGTCATGCTCTCCCGCAGCCAGTGCCTGGTTTAAGGAAGCTGTTGTGCTGTCAGAAGGTAAAGTAGAAGTTGGGGACGCTCTCATAGGTGACCTATCCATATAGGGTGGTAAAGGGAACTGGGATAACTTGGGGACATCCCTAACCTTTGAGGCTGACGTCATGGTGATAACCACTTGCCCACAACACATCTCGTGATGCTAGTTCTCCATAGAGGTGGACAAGGTCTTTGACATGGGGTATGTGACTGATGTTCATATGAACACACAGAAGGAACCAGGCCTTCCCAAAAGCTACAGAGAAATTAGAGTCACTCTTTCATTTGCCATGTATGTTTTCAAAGTCTCCTACTATGAGCCAAGTGGGATGCCACCTGCTAAAAAGATTCATTGATGATATAAATAGTCAAAATGGGATGTGATTAGTACTGGACATGTGTGTTTGAGGTGGGATTTATCTCACACAGGGCAACGTATCATGTAGACATGTAGAAGATGGTGCTTGCACTGGTCACTGAAAGACAGAAGATGTGATCAACAGATGGAAAAGCATTCCAGAAGTACAACACATACAGACACATACAGTGGTGAAACAGAAAAGGGGGTGAAACAGAAGGGCTTGCTTGGTAAGCAGTAGGCAGCTAGGGATGGTTCCATTTATGGAACCTCCCCACCCCACCCCCAGTGTCCAGTATGGGGCCACTTAATTCCATGAAGCAAGACAATTACCTTCAGAGGTGATTTATAGATAAGAAAGCTGGTGCTTAGAGAGACTAAATAACTTGTCTAAAGTCTCACAGCCAGTTTGTTGTTAGGTGCTGTCGAGTCAGTTCTGACTCATAGCAACCATATGCACAATGGAACGAATCACTGCCTAGTCCTGCGCCATCCTCACAATTGTTATGTTTGAGCCAATTGCTGCTGCCACTGTGTCAATCCATCTTGTTGGGGGTCTTCCTCTTTTTAGTTGACCCTCCTCGTTACCAAGCATGATGTCCTTCTCCAGAGATTTGTCCCTCCTGACAACGTGTCCAAAGTACAAGAGATGAAGTCTTGCTATCTTCACATCTAAGGAATATTCTGACTGATTTGTTGGTTCTTCTGGAAGTCCATGGTACTTTCAGTGTTCTTTGCCAACACCACAATTCAAATGCATCAAATCTTCTTTGGTCTTCTTTTTTGTTGTCCAACTTTCACATACGTATATGAGACTATTGAAAATACCATGCTTTACATCAGGCACATCTTAGTCCTCAAATAGACATCTTTATAGTATCCATTTGATCTAGCTTCGATGGCTTGATGATCAGAACTCGACTAGAGGAAGATAAAGAAATTTGATAAAGGAAGCAAGTGTAAATTGCTACAATTAGATGAACTTGACCTATACTTACGGATGTAGTAGCTCAAAATACCAACTGAGAGGGAAGGAGTCTTCACATCAAGGGTCAAACCTATCCCCTCTGTACACAGGGCTGATAGGGTCAGGCAACTGAGACGTTGGCAACCTAAAATGGGGGATGGTGGTGGTGGTATAAAGGCATGAAGTGGCTGGCTTACACATTTCCAAGAGGGAGTTTAGTTTCAGGGTGTGAGGGGGGAAGATAGAATCCCTACTGAATAGTTCTCATTTTGTCTAGGTGGGTCTGGTGAAAGGATATGTGGATAGGATTTTTTTGACTCAATAGTGAGTAATTGTTAACATGACTAATTGTGATTGTCACAACTGTAAAGGCAGAAGTTTTATAACATAGAGGGAACAGTAGTTAACCTTACATTCCAGAACAGAGGACCTTAAGACCATCAAGGGAGAAGAGCGTGAGCAAAATGTGGGACCCTATCCAGAGAAGCAGTGACACCAGAGTTGGGTTGGAGGCAATGGTGATGGCATGGAAAGATAGAACAGCTGAGGACTCTAGACTCAATGAAAGAGAAAGGCTGTGTGCTGGCGGGCAGGAGGCAGGCTTTCAGAATGTGCCTTTTGATTGTTTAAGTGATTATATATTCCTGCATGTTTTTGTGTACAAACAAAAAAACTGAGGGAACAGAAGCAAATACTGTTAACCAATGATGCATGGAGGGTATTGTAATCATTGCAATGAAACAAAATACAGTAGGTTAAGTTCAAAACCAATGTTCTCCCATGTGAACTATCACTCAATTTACAATTAAAGTTTTTTTTTTTTAATTGACATCTTTGCTGTTTAACAATTTAAAGAGGTCTTTTGTAACAGATTTGCCTAATGTACTACGTCTTTTGATTTCTTGACCCTTGCTTTCATGAGTGTTGATTGTGTAACCAAGCAAAATGAAGTCTTTGACAACTTCAATCTTTTTTCTGTTGATCATGATGTTGATCATGATGTTTATCATTGGTACAGTTGTGGGGATTTTTGTTTTCCTTATATTGAGGTGCAACCTATACTGAAGGCTGTAGTCTTTGATCTTCATCAGTAAGTATTTCTAGCCCTCTTCACTTTCAGCAAGCAAGGTTGTATCATCTGCATATCGCAGGTTGTTACTGAGTCTTCTCCAATCCTGATGACATGTTCTTCTTTTTATAAACTGGTTTCTAAGTATGGTAAAAAGATTCAGCCCTGGCACACACCTTTCTGATTTGAAACCATTCAATTTCCCTTTGTTCTGTTTGTTCTCTTGATCTATGTATATGAGTACAGTTAAGTGTTCTGGCATACCCATTCTTTGCAAAAATATCCATTGTTGTTGTTATGTGCCCGTGGAGTCGGTTCCATAATTTGTGATAATCCACACAGCGAATGCCTTTGTGTAATCAATAAACACAAGTAAACACCTTTCTAGTATTCTCTGCTTTCAGCCAAGATCCATCTGATGTTAACAATAATATCTCTAGTTCCACGTGCTCTTCTGAATCCAGCTTGAATTTCTGGCAACTCCCTGTCAATATATTGCTGAAACTGTTCTTTAATTATCATCTTCAAAATTTTACTTGAATATGATATTAATGATTTCAACGATTTCCACTTTCCCTTGAGTCACCTTTATTTGGAATGGGTACAAATATGGATCTCTTCCAATCTGTTGGCCAGGTATCTGTCTTCCCAAATTCTTGGCATAGATAAGTGACTGCCTCCAGTGCTGCCTCAGTTTGTTGAAATATTTCAATTTGTATTCTATCAATTTCTGAAACCTTGTTTGTCACTAAAGTCTTCAGTACAGCCTTCAGTACCATCAGTTCTAGATCTTGAAATGGTTGACTGTCGATCAATTCTTTTTGGTACAATGACTGTGCATTCCTTATACCTTCTTCTGATTGTTTCTGCATCATGCTTGAATTTTTTCTTCTGTTCTTTCAGTTTGAGAAATGCTGAGTGTGTTCTTCCCTTTTGGTTTCCTAACTCCAGGTCTTTGCACATTTCATTGTAATGCTCTATTTTGTTTTCTTGAGCTGCCCTTTGAAATTTTCTGTTCAGCTCTTTTACTTCCTCATTTCTTCCAGTTATTTTAACTTCTCTGTGCTCCACAGCAAGTTTCAGAGCCTCTTCTGAAATCCATTTTAGTCTTTTTAATAATGTTTTTATGTTATTTACTGATCCAGTCGAGAGGATTTTTATTTTTTTTACATTAAAGTGTCGTAATCCATACTGAAAATTCATACTGAAGGCTGTGTTGTTGTTGTTGTTAGGTACCATTGAGTCGCTACCGACTCATAGCGACTTTATGCACAGCAGAACAAAACACTGCTGGGTCCTGGGCCAACCTCACTATTGTTGCCACGCTTGAGCACGAGCACGTTGATACTGTCACTTGACCAATCCATCTCACTGGGGGGTCTTCCTCTTTTTCTCTGACCCTCCACCTTACCAAAGTTGATATCCTTCTCCAGTGACTGGTCCCTCCTGACAATATGTCCGAAGTATGAGAGACGAAGTTTGGCCATACTGGCCTCCAAGGAGCACTCTGGCTGCACTTCTTCCAACACAGATCTGTTGGTGCTTTTGGCAGCCCATGGCACTTTCAATATTCTCTTCCAACACCATAACTCCAAAGCATTAATTCTTGTACCGTCTTCCTTATTCACTGTCCAGCTTTCACATGCATATAAGGTTATTGGAAATACCATGGCTTGTGTCAGGCGCACCTTAGTCCTTAAGCTGACATTTTTGCTCTTCAACACTTTAAAAAGGTCTTGTGCAGCAGATTTGCCTAATGCAATACATCGTTTTATTTCTTGACTGCTGCTTCCGTGAGTGTTGATAGTTGATACTGGAGGCTGTAGTCTTTGATTTTCATCAGTAAATATTTTCAGTCCTTTTCGCTTCCAGCAAGCAGGGTTGTGTCATCTGTGTATTGCAGATTGTTAATGAGTTTTCCTCCAATTCTGATGCTATGGTTTTTCTTCATGTATGGTGCTCTTGTTGTCATTCCACAACTCCTGGTTTTCAGTCAGTGTCTAATGCATTAAATCTGTTCTTGAGTTGGTCTCTAAATTCAGGTGGGACATATTCAAAGTCAGAGTTTGGCTCTTTTGGATTTCTTTTAGTTTTCTTCAGCTTCAGCCTGAACTTGCATTTGAGCAATTGATGGTCTATTCTACAGTCTGTCCCTTGCCTTATTTTGGCTGATGATATTGAGCTTCTCCATCCTCTTTTCCCACAGATGTAGTCAATTTGATCCCTGTCTATTGCATCTGGTGTGGTCCACATCCAGTCTTCTTTTATGTTGTTGAAAAAAGGTGTTTGCAATGATAAGTCATGGGTCTTGCAAAGTTCTATCATGTAGTCACTACTGCCATATTTTCAACTACTGATCCTTCCTCTTTGTTTCCAACTTTTGCATTTCAGTCACCAGTAATTATCAATGCATCTAAATTGCATGCTTGATCAATTTCATGCTGAAGAAGCTGGTGGAATTCTTCAGTTTCATTATGGTGTGTTGGTGTGTAAATTTAAATAATAGAGGCATTAACTAGTCTTCCTTGCAGACATATGGATATTATCCTATCTCAGACAGGATCGTACTTCAAGATAGATCTTGAAATGCTCATTTTGGCGATGAATGCAACACCAGTCATCTTCAACTTGTCATAACTGGCAAGTAAATAATATGACTGTTGTTGTTGTTAAGTGCTGTCCAGTTGGTTCCAACCCATAGTGATCCTGTATAGAGTTTCCAAGGAACAGTTGATGAGCTTGAACCACCGATCTTGCAGTTCAAATGGCTTTGCAGTCTAGTGCATTAAACCACAGCTCCACACCAGGATTCAAATAATATGATTGTAGGATTAAAAATGACCAATGGCAGTCCATTTCAGCAATACCTCGGATATTGATCTTTATAAAATTGCATTCCATTTCAATTTTTATGACTTCCAATTTTCTGAGATTCATACTTTGTACATTTCACGTTCTGATTAGTAATAGATGTTTGCAGTTGTTTCTTCCTATTTAAGTTGTGCCAATCAGAAAATGAAGGTAGACAAAGCTGTGCTACATTCACGTCATCGTGGTCAACTCTACTTTGAGGAGGTAACTCTTTCCCAGTTGTATTTTGAGTGCCTTCCAACCTGAGGGGATCATCTGCCGACACTGTATCTGACAATGTTCTACAGCTAGTCACAAGGTTTTCAATGGCTAATCATTTAGAAGTGGTCTGCTTCTCCTTTTCCTAGTCTGTCTTAGTCTGGAAGCTCTGCTGAAGCCTGCCCCACAACGGCGTAAATCCCAGCAGTGTAGTTTCCAGCATCACAGCAGATGAGTGGTGATCCACAGCCAGTAGTGGAGCTAAATTCAAGCTCAGGTTCATCAGACTTCCAAATCTGTGCTCGTAACATCATGCTGAACTTCCCCGTAACATGTTGAAGGACCTAACAAGTCAGGGATGGTGGTTTGGACTTTACCTTAGAGGACAGATTTGCCAACTGCTTGCCGTTTGTACTCCACCTTCAAGAGAACTGCCATAGCCTCAAACTTTCATTATCTTAATGTTTGTCTCTCAATTGACGAACTTTTTTTTTTTTTTTTGCAGGGGAGGGGCTGGGGAGGCAGGGAGAACATGTACATTTTTAATTGTAAAAATTACATAAAACAGGCTCAACAATTTCTTCCTGTACAATGCAGTGATATTGATTACATTCTTCAACTTGCGCTCCCATTCTTTTTTCTTTTAGATAGCAATAGCCTTCTTTATTAATGTCTTTCTTTGTGTGTGCGTTTTTACTGTGAATTGAGTGATAGATTACATGGGAGAACATCAGTTTTATACTCATCATTTCATTGTAATGATTACAATCTCCGTACATCATGATTCAACAGTATTTGCTTCTACTCCCTCTGTTGTGTTTTTGGTTTTTGGTTTGGATGTACACAAAAACACTCAGAAATCTATAATCATTTAAACAACCAAAGGGCACATTCTGCAAGCCTGCCTCCTGACCACCAGCACACAGCTTTTCTCTTTCCATGAGTCTAAAGTTCTCAGCTGCTCTATTTCTCTCAATGGATTAACTTTTTAAAAAAAACTTAAGCTTCAGTATTTTTTTTCTTGACACCTAACATACAAGGGTGCATCAAAACTATCCAAACCCCAGTTATATTAAAATGCCCATTCACGTCCATGGCAGATGACAACATTGAACGCCCACGTGAAATGTTTCTGTCAACTCGACAAGTGACAGTGGATTATGTGGCAAATTATTCACAAATCACTCATGGCTCTGCCTCAGAACTCATCCATTACAGACTTGGGTTTCGGAAAATTTGTGTGAGATGGGCACCAAGATAAGCCATGGAAGAGCCTTTGGACATCTGCAAAGGAAATCTGGACCAATACTCGAAGGAAAGTAAAAGTTTCTTTTAAAAAATTGTTACTGGTGACTAGACATGGGTTCATCACTACAAGCCTTAGAGTAAACGGCAGAGTATGGAATGGAAACATCCTTAGTTGCCAACCAAGAAAAAGTTCAAAAGTCAACCATCAGCTGGAAAACTGATGCTTACAGTTTTCTGAGGCCAGTATTGGAACACTATCAGGAAAATGTTTAACAACCAACAGTGCTTGTTACAGTGAGATGTCTACTGAAGAGTGGAAACCTAAACTCCAGATTAAATGCAGAGGACTGCTATCCAAGGGTCTTGTGATCTTGCATGACAATCCACATACCTCTGCCCCACTGTAGACACTCTGCAGGAACTTTGTTTTGAGGTGTTAAGGCATCCTCCCTATAGTCCTGATCTTGTTCATTGGACTTTCACCTGTTTGGTCACCTGAAAGCAGCCCTTCAAGGAAGATTTACCTCTGATGAAGAGGTGAAGATAGTGGCTTGCAGCTCAGTCTAAAACATTTTTAAATAAGGGAATATGAAAGCTTGCTTACAGATGGACAAAGTGTATTGAAAAGCTAGGAGATATGTTGAAAATGATGTATTTGTCTTTTCTAATAGTTGATTAAAATAAATTCTACAGCCAGAGTGTCCATAATTTTTTACTCAACCTCATATATATGTATAAGTACACAGATCAAGTTTTATAAACCAAGCACATTCATGTAACCATCACCCATCAAAAACAATAATATGAGCCCCTAAACAGTTCCTCTTATGCCCCACCCAGGCACAACCCCTCAGAGTAATCACTAGTTGAGTTTTAACAGCATATATTAGTTTGCTGCTTTTGAACTCCATATAAATGGAACCAAAAAGAAAGTTCCTTTTCTGTGCCTGACTTTTTTTGCTCAATATTTGAGTAGTTTAATGTACTTATCCTTACTTGTGTGCAGAAATATTCCATTTTTTTGAATATCCTACAATGCATTTACCCATTCTACTGCTGATGGAGTCCTGGTGGGGCACTGTAGGATAGGTTCTCAACTGTATGTCGGTTTGAACCACCAGGTTGATGGTTCAAATCCACCAGCCGCTCCTCAGAAACTCTGTATAGGGTTATTATGAGTTGGAACCAACTTGAGGACACTTCACAACAGCAGCAGCAACTGCTGATAGACATAGAGCTTGTTTTCCACATTTGGCTATTATGAATAAAGCTGTTATGGGCATTCTTGGTATATGACTTTTGGTAAGGCCATGTATTCATTTCTGATGGCACTACATCTACGAGTTGAATTTCTGGGCATTCAGCTTCCGGGGTCATAACAAGTTATGGATAACATTGCAAAGAGTGGGAGTTTCAGAAAACTTAATTGTGCTTATGAGGAACAAATACATACACCAAGAAGCAGAACAAGAAGATACTAAAGGGTTTAAAATCAGGAAAGGTGTGCTCCAGGGTTGTATTGTTTCACCATACTTAATCAATCTATATGCTGAGCAAATAATCTGAGAAACTGGATTATATAAAGAACATGGCATCAGGATTGGAGGAAGACTCAGTAACAATCTGTGATACACAGATGACACAGCCTTGTTTACTGGAAGCAAAAGGGACTTAAAATATTTACTGATGAAGATCAAAAACTACAGCCTTCAGTATGGATTGCACCTCAATGTAAAGACAACAAAAATTCTCTCAACTGGGCCAATAAATAACATCATGATAAGCTGAAAAAAGATTGAAGTTGTCAAAGACTTCATTTTACTTGGATCTACAATCAACACTCATGAAAACAATAGTTAAGGAATCAAAGGACATACTGAATTAGGCAAGTCTGCTACAAAAGGCCTCTTTAATGTGCTAAAGAGCAAAGACATCATTTTGAAGACTAAGGTGTTCTTGATCCAAATCACTGCGTTTTCAATCACTTCATATGCATGTGAAAGTTGGAGAACAAATAAGGAAAACCAAAGAAAATTTGAAGCATTTGAATTATGGTATTAGTGACGAATATTGAAAATACCATGGACTGGCATAAGAGCCTACAAATATGTTGTGAAAGAAATAGAGTCAGAATGCTCTTTAGAAACAAGAATGGCGTGACTTTGTCTCTCATACTCCGGATGTTATGAGAAGAGATCAGTCACTAGAGGGCATCATGCTTGGTAAATTGGAGAATCAATGAAAAAGAGGAAGATCCCCCAAAAGATGGGTTGGCACAGTGACAGAAACAATGGGTTGAAACATAACAATTGTGAGGATGGTCCAGGACCGGGCAGTGTTTCATTCTGTTGTGCAAAGTTCACTATGAGTCCGAACCGACTCAATGTCACTTAACAACAACAGGGGATTAAAAGACAACAGAATTTCTCCAGGAACATTTTGAAGCCTCCTCTTATGGTCAGTTTCAGTAGAGCTGGCCAGTTTCCCAAAGCAGTTGTTTTAAGAAGAATGATTAGCGTACTAATTGCTCTATATCCTCACCAACATTTGATATTTCCAGTCTTTTTCATTTTGACTGTGATGGGTATACAGTGGCATGATCTTATGGTTTTAATTTGCATTTTCCTGATGAATAATGAACTTGAGCCCTTTTCGTATATTTGTTGGTCATTTACATATCCTCTTTTATGAAGCATTTGTTTAAATTTTTGCCTATTTTTATATATCTTTTCAACATTTCTATTGTTTTTCTTATCAACATGTAGGAGGGCTTTTTTGTTTTGTTTTTAAATCTGTTATTGTGAATTGAGAGAAAGTTTACAGGGCAGATCATCAGTTCTACACTCAACAAATCATACACTTTGTTTCATTACAATGGTTATAATCCCTTCCATGTACCATCAGTTAACAGT
>NW_006408525.1:31094381-31099020 GCF_000296735.1 Chrysochloris asiatica
TAAGGTCAGCAGTTCGAAACTACCAGCTGCTCTGCGGGAGAAAGATGAGGCTTTCTACTCCCGTAAGGATTTACACCCTCGGAAACCCTATACAGGGTCAGAACTGACTCGACGGCACTTAACAACAACATTGCTATAATTAGAAAACCAATATCACATGCCATAGACTGACCAGATTTATACTGTGATGGAGCTTAAGTTCCATAGGAAAGACAGACAAAAGCAAGTAAGGAAAGCAGAGAGGAAGTGGGGGGCGCGGTGAGCATGGGGCTACGGGATAGACTTTGGGACTATCAGCATGAGGACAGTAATTAAACTCATCAGGGTAGGTGAGCCTCTGTCAGGGAAGAGAAAGGGGCAGCGTGAGCTAAGCGCAGGGAGGATGACAGTGTTTAGAGACAAAGGGTAAAGATAATCACCAGGGGATAATGGAACCAGGAGAGCAGGAGCTAATCACAGGAAGAGAGTTTCAAAGATATGTCAACCAACACATTCACTCATTTATTCACTCAGACTTTACGTGTCCCCTTCTAAGAGTCAGGATTCAGGGAATCCTAGATGAAGGAGAAGTGCCCCTGTTCTGCTGCCTGGGAGAGATAGGTATGCCGTACAAACTATTAGACAATGCCACATGAGAAAGATTCTATTACGTTAATACACACAGCATATGTTGGAGCACTGAGGATGGAGACTCACAGTTTTGGAACACCAGAGGAAGGCTACATGGGGAAGTGAGGCTGGATGGAGAGTTGGGACAAGGGCAGTTGAGATGCAGAAAACAACTTGAGCAAGAGCATGGAGGTGTGAACATGTCCATCTGTGAGGCATCGAGGGAGCCTGGGCGTGAGTGTGAACAGGTGCAGCAACTCAGAGGACAAGACCCTGTGCAGGCGTTAAGATCATGCAGAGGGAGGGTGGATTCTGAAGGCCACCGGGGACCACTGGGTCTTAAGGCAAATGCCTGCCATTCAACAACCTTCCATCAAGTCAACAGGAGGCAGAGCTGGCTGGGGAATGCAGCGCAGGCCTTCTCCCAGTTCTCCGGCAGTTAGCAGGTGCCATCATACAGTGAGTCCTTAGCCCAGCTTCCCAAATTCTGGATCCATAAATCAGAGAACTTGCTGTGTAAGGATCCTTTAGATGGGTGGGCTCATCTGGAAGGTTTCTTGCAGGGAGGAGAGTGAGACAGGGATAGAGTCCAGGGACAAAAATGGGGGTTAACAAATGCTTTGGGGTCTTCTTGGAGGCAGTCTCTTGGAAGAAGTAAGACTGAGAGAAACCAAGGACAGTTATTGGGGCTGGAGAAGCATGGATGTGGCAGAGGGCTAAGGTCCAGTCCTGCAGTCTGCTTTCAGATTGATGCTCTGAGGGGGAAACCTGGACGAAGGGCCAGAACCTTCTCAACTCACATCATTAGCCTCATCTCCCAGCTTTGAGCCTGGAGGGGTGGAGTGCAGATGGGGGGACTCCAAGGTTCTCTTGTCGGCAAGCACCAAAGGAACCTCACAAAAAAACCTCCCTCTAACCCTTCTTTAGAGTCCTGGTGTGGCGCTGTGGGTTAATGTGCCAGACTGCAAAGCCGTTTGAACTGCAGGGTCGGCGGTTCAAGCTCACCAGCTGCTCCTTGGAAACCCTATACAGGGTCGCTATGGGTCAAAATCGACTTGATGGCTCTTGACAACAACAACAACCCATCTTTGGCATCCTGGTGGGTGGCTAGGATTATGTGTCAGACTGCAAAGTCATTTGAACTGCAAGGTTGGTGGCTCACCAGCTACTCCTTGGAAACCCTATATGGGGTCGCCATGGGCTGGAGTCGACTTAATGGCACTTAACAACAACAACAGGTGTCCTGGTGTGGTGCTGTGGGGTAATGCACTGGACTGCAAGTTCAGCAGTTCAAGCTCACCAGCTGCTCCTTGGATATAGCGAAGGACTAGCATAGTGGTTACGAATCGGGTTGCGAACCTTAAGGCCAGCAGTTCGAAACTACCAGCCGCTCCACGGAAGAAAGATGAGGCATTCTGCTCCGGTAAAGATTTACAGCCTTGGAAACCCTGTACAGGGTCGCTATGGGTCGGAACCGACTCGATGGCACTTAACAACAACAGGGTTGCTATGAGTTGGAACAGACTCTAGGGCACTTAACAATAGCAACAACCCTCCTTTGGATTTCTGGTGCGGCGCTGTAGGATCAGCACTGGACTACGAACCATAAGATCAGCAGTTCATACCCACCAGCCGCTCCTTGGAACCCCTATCTATACAGGGTCGCTATGAGTAGCAGCCTTACTGCTGGAATTATTCTTTAGGTAAAAAGCCTCTGGCGCCCCCTACTGGCAGTCCAGCTTCTAGTTTTCCAATCCCTGGGTCTCTGCTGAAGACCGAGACCTGAAAGCATCTAAGACCAATTTCAGGCGGTAGGAAGGTGGTATGCGCTGAATATGGCTGTGGTAATTACCTAACCTTAGCAGCTGCTTAGTTACTCTTCCTTCATCCTTCGTCCTCAGATGAGTGAATCTCTTTATAAGCATACCCAGGGACTACTTCTGTCACACGCCTGGCAATGTGTTGTACTGTGGTGACTTATATGTCTCTGTGATGCTGGAAGCTATGCCACTGGCATTTTAAATACCAGCAGGGTCACCCATGGTGGGCAGGTTTCAGCGGAGCTTCTAGACTAAGACAGACTAGGCAGAAGGAGAGGCAGACAATTTCTGAATATTTAGCCACTGAAAACCTTATGACTAGCAGTGGAACATTGTCAGATATAGAGCCAGAAGATGAAAAATTATGAATAACACCAGAATATTATCAGATATAGTGCCTGAAAATGAATCCCTCAGGTTGGAAGGCACTCAAAATAGGACTAGGGAAGAGCTGCCTCCTCAAAGTAGAGTTGACCACGATGATGCAAATGGAGTAAAGCTTTCAGGACCTTCATTTGCTGATGGGATACAACTTAAAATGAGGAGAAACAGCTGCAAACATCCATTAATAATTGGAACAGCTAATGTACATAGTGTGAATTTAGGAAAATTGGAAGTTGTCCAAAATGAAATGGAACAAATAAACATTGATATCCTAGGCATTAGTGATCTGAAATGGACCGGTATTGGCCACTTTGAGTCAGACAATCATTTATTATCAAAAAGAATATTTAAAGATCTATCTTAAAGTACAACATTGTCTGTGATGTTGTTGTTGTTAAGTACCATGGAGTCAATTCCGAGGCCGCAAATCTTTAAGGGAACAGAAAGCCTTATCTTTCTCCTGCAGAACAGCTGATAGTTTCAAACTGTTGACCTTGAGGTTAGCAACCCGATTCGAAACCACTACGCTACCAGAGCTCCTTTTGTCTGTGATAGGATAATATTAATACACCTACAAGGAAGACCGGAGTCCTGGTGTGGTGCTGTGGGATAAAGCTGTGGACCACAAGGCTGGAAGTTCAAACTCACCAGCCACTCCTTGGAAACCCTATAGAGGATTGTTATGAGTCAGAACTGACTCGACAGCACTTAACAACAACAACAAGGAAGCCCAGTTAATACCACTATTATTCAAATTTATGTATTAACCACTAAAGCTAGTGAGGATTAAACCCAAGAATTCAACTAACTTCTTCAGTTTGAAATTGATTAGACATGTAAATGTATTGATAATTACTGGTGATTAGAATATGAAGGTTGGAAACAAAGAGGAAGGATCATAGTTGGAAAATAAGGCCTTGATGATAAGAATGATGCTGGATATTGCATGATAGAATTTTGCAAGACCAGTATTGCAAACACTTTCTGTTAACAACATAAAAGGAGACTATACACATGAGCCTCACCAGAGGAATACACAGTAATCAAATTGACTACATCTGTCAGAAGAGACTGTGGAAAAACTCAGTATCATCAGCCAAAACAAGACCAGGAGCAGAATGTGGAACAGATCGTTAATTGTCCCTATGCAAGTTCAGGCTGAAGCTGAAGAAAATTAAAACAAGTCCACATGAGCCAAAATATGAACTTGAACTTATCCCACCAGAATTTAGAGACCATCTGAAGAACAGATTTGATGCATTAGACACTGATGATCAGAAGAACAAAAGAGTTCTGGGGTGACATCAAGAACATCATACATGCCCAGTGAAGGAGGCTTCCTGCGGAGCCTCTGCATGGCATAAAACCATAGGGGGAATCCTGAACCCCATCCAGAATCTTCTTAGGTGGGAAATCTCCACTTGAAAGGACAAGCAGACCAGCCTGGAACAGCTAAAAGAACAGAAGAAACGTCTTGAAAGAAAGACCAACAGGAAAAAAAAAAAATAAATAAACAACGGCAGTCCAACTGACTACTAAAAGAACAAGCATGTTGGTCCCCCAGGGGACATCAAGGCAAATGGTCGGGTCCCCTCAGGGCAAACCTCCTTCCAAGACTAAGACTCAAGGGGAATACATGAGCAGACATGTGCTCTGACTGGTAACCACATTGGTCACTGATAAGGGGAAATGAGGGAAAAACAGCAATGAAGCTGTGAGCTAAGCCCTACAACATCCAATAGACTCCTGTGAACCTGGGTGGAGACCTGGTTGGCCAGCAGTTTGGCAAGACCTGGGGACTCCTGGGCCCAGAGACAGTGACATAG
>NW_006408525.1:31104270-31137585 GCF_000296735.1 Chrysochloris asiatica
TAGCAATGAAATGATACATGATAGGATGAATGTAAAGCTAATATTCTCCCATGTAAAGTATCACATAATTCACAATAGAACATTAAAAAAAAAAAAAAAAAAAGAATATCATACAGGAAGAAAGCAAAAGGAGGTCATTTTAAAGACAGAAAAGACCAAAATGGATGTCCAAAGAGATTCTGAAATTTGCTTCCCAGCATAGATATGCTAAAGTAAGTGGAAGAAATGAGGAAATCAAAGAGGTGAATAGAAAATTTCAAAGTTCAGGTCAAGAAGACAAGGTAAGTGTTATAATAAAATGTGCAAAGACCTGGAGTTAGAAAACCAAAAGGAAAGAACACGTTTAGCATTTCTCAAGCTGAAAGGACTGAAGAAAAATTCAACCCTCAACTTGGAATATTGAAGGATTGTATGGGCAAAATATTGAATGATGCAGAAAGCACTAAAAGAAGATGGAAGATATACACAGAGTCACTGTATCAAAAAGAAATGGATGCTGTTCAACCATTTCAAGAGGTAGCATATGAATCAATGGTACTAAAGGAGGAAGACCAAGCTGCACTGAAGGCACTGACAAAAACCCAAGGCTCCAGGAATTGATGGAATATAAATTGAAATCTTTCAACCAAGTGATGCAGCACTGGAGGCACTCACTCATCTATGCCAAGAAATTTGGAAGCCAGCTACCTAGCCAATGGATTGGAAGAGATCCGTATTTGTGTCTATTCAAAAGAGAGTTGACCCAATGGAATGCAGAAACCAACGAACAATATCCTTAATATCACATACAAGTATAATTTTGCTAAAGATGATTTAAAAATGGCTGCAACAGTACATAAACAGAGAACTGCCCAAAATTCAAGCTGGATTCAGAAGAGGACACCGAATGAGGGCTATCATCGCTGACATCAGATGCATTTCGACTGAAAGCAAAGGGGACCAGAAAGATGTTTATTTATGTTTTATCGACTATGTAAAGGCTTTTGACTGTGTGGATCATGACAAGCTATGGATAACATTATGAAGAGTGGGTATTACAGAACACTTAATTGGACTCATGAGAAACCTGTATATAGACCAAGAAGCAGTTGTTCAAACAGAAAAAGGGGGGCACTGAATGGTTTAAAGTCATGAAAGGTGACACAAAATACAGACTACAGCCTCATCTCTCTGCCACAAAGCAGATGGTGGGTTTGAATTGCTGACCTTGCAGTTAGCAACTGAACACCTAACCCATAGTTGTTAGGTGCCAGCAAGTCAGTACCAACTCATAAACCTTCCTGCCTCACGTGGAGTCCTTTGCATGTGCAGTCCCTCTGCTTAGATGCCCTTCTTTTAACTCACTGTCCGGTGGACACCTTCAATCCTTAGCGCTTAGGCCAAACATGAATTCTGAGGAGAAACCTCAGGTCCCCGGGAATCAGTCACACCCCAGCACAACACCTTCAAAGCCCCTGTACTGTTTCCTAGCTATTATCACAAATGTAGTTCACCAAGTAGTCAGTTTATTGTCAGCTAGTTCCACCCTCAGACCTGGATGAGAAATGACCCTGCCCTGGGCCCCCTACTTTCAAATATTCCACTCCGGACCTTTTCTGTGTGCACCCTTCCCCACAAGGAGAAGAGCCGATGGGACCCTTCTGAAGTCCAAGCCCTTCCCTTTAAACCATACTCTGGATGCCAGGGACCCCAGGTCCACTTCCCAGAGACTGGTGGTTCCAGCGAGTGTGGACAGTTTGCACCAGCGGACAAGTGTTATACGTGTGTGCTCAAACCTCCCCTTGGAACAGAATGGCTCTGAGGGTGCAAAGAGAAGGGGGTAGGCCAAGGGCCAGCACTGCCTGCACCGCCCCCCCCCCCCAACACACACACAGGCATAGAACTCACAAGAACCAAAGAAGTTTGTGAGGACCTTCCAGGTCACTGAGAAAGCACATTAGTCAGAGTAGGAGACTAGACCACATTTTGTTTAATAATGTTAGCTAGGTTTATAACTTTTACACAGTTAGACGTTTGATGTGAGGCCTCCATTTGTACTTGTCTGTGCTGGAATGAGGGGTGGGCACGGGTCAGTTTCACCTGTCAGGCCATAGGCTACCCCAGGGCAGGTAGCACGTGCTGGGTCCCTGGCACAGATGAGCAGACAATAAATATTGGCTGTGAGAAACAATGAAATAATCTAAAGAAAATGCTTGGCACAGTGCAAATGCCCAATAAATATGAGCTATTATTGAATAAATGAATGGGTGAGTAGGACTTGAGGAGGTGTCAAGACCCATAAACTGAGGTGACTTGTGTGTGCTGGTGGGGGGAATACTGCCCCAGGGCTTATACATCCTGAAGATTGTGCCCTGCAGGCCTCTCCCAGCTCCTCACGGGTACCAGGAAGTTATCTGGGCACTGTAAGAGGTTTCCAGTGATATTTCCTTACCCCCCTCTCAAGAAAAAACATTGGGGTAGGTTCCCCTTCTGCCTACAGCGACCCTCCCCAGGCCCAGGTGGATCTCATTGGCTCAGTTTCTTTTCTTTGTCTACAATCCCATAGTGGGGCTGCGGGTGGGTGGGATGGGTGGGAGTGGGGCTGAGAGTATTGATTTCATCCTCCTGGGAGGCTGCGCTCTAGAATGGAAGGAGCCTGAGCTGGGAAGTCAAACCAGCTACTGGACCCTTCACAAGTCAGCTTTGTCTCTGCAAGCCTCAGTTTCCTCATCTGTACAATGGGGTGGTGTGTGGTGCCAGGGGCAGGGCATACATTTAGTAAATCCGAGGCATGCTTGCAACAACACTTGGAGGATAGGTCAGAGAAGGCAGGTGAAGACGCCTGATGAAAATGATCCACAGCCAACCTTCACTTCAACCCTGAGGTCTGAGAAAAACAGGTTTAGCAGCCCACACTCCAAGCCTGGTCAGCCCTGTCTCGGCAGCAGAGAAGTGGGCGGATGCTCCTTCATGACCCACACACAGAAGGCTTGGAGTCTCCGACAAGGCCTCGACCAGGTGAAGGCCTGAAGAAGCCAGAAAGCCACTCAACCAAATTCCCTCCAAGTATGGGCCCATCCCAGTCCCAGAAACAAATCACCCCTACACGCATTCTCCTTCCGGTACAGTAGGAGGCGCTATAGTACAGACCCAAACCTAAGGCCAAAAGAGGACCTGGAAAGAAAATCACATTTTGCAAACTGCCCACCAGGGGTCACACCATAACCTCAGAACCGAGACGTGCTGAATTCACACCGGCCTGCGGTGGAAGCCAAGGGTTTCAGAGTTCAGCCGCGTGGCCTCCAACTGCCCGGCTTCTATGTGCCTATCTCTCATCTCTAACTCCAGCAGCAGGGTGACGCCGGGCGCAGGCAGCGGTCAGTGTGGCCGGAAGATGTCAGCACACTGCTGCAGGATTAGCTCCACCACCTGGTTCTGGAACACCATGGTCATGGGCATGCTGGTCTCCTCCATCTCAGGCCGCAGTAGCGTAGGCCCGAACACGATGGCTACGCTCTGGACGGACATACGGTTCTGATCCTTGTGCTCGATCACCCTGCAGGGGGGTGAGGCGGGGGTCAGTGCCCTGAGCAGGGGGTAGGCCTGGAAGACTCCTGGCAGCTCCACCTCCCCATTCCTGCGCGGCGCCCGCTCACCTGCACAGGTGCTGAAAGAGCAGCCGCAGCGTGTCGTGGTTCGGGGTGGGCAGCGAGCGCACTAGGTCACGCACACAGCGGCTACGTTGGGTCTGATCCTGCAGCTCTGGGGAAGCAGAGGGGAGATCAGGGAGGCGAGGGGGTTCAGAAGGCTGCCAGCCGCGGCGTGGGGGATGTCGGGGCAGACCGGCTCTATCCTGCCCCCTCTGCCCGCCTTCCCCGGGTGTGCTCACTGATGGCCGCCATGAACTGGTGGAAGTGGGAGAAGGGGAAGAGGGGCTCCGGCAGCTCTCGGAAGAAGAGTTTCAGGGCGCCCGTGATAACGTGCACGTCCTCCCAGCGTCCGTTGTCCAGGTCCAGACGTTCTTCTGAGGCCGGGGAAGAGGCAAAATCAGTGACCCTTGTTTCTCTCCTTCAGCTCTGGGGCAAGAGCTGGGGACGGGCCTCACCGTGGTCCACCTTATAGCGCAGCTTCTGGATGGTGGCCAGGTTTCCACTGATGCGATACAACCCGTCGATGTCCAGTCCTGGGACGGAGGGAGGCGCTGACTCCGGGTCCGGTGGGGTGGGGTGGGGTAGTACTAAAGGCCCTGCTGTGATTTCTATACTAGGATCCCTGAGGTGTCCCGCTCTTTCTGTTGACTCTGTCCCACCCGGGAGTCTCCGACAGGGGGTCCTGGGAGGGGGCCCTGGCAGCGCCCGGAATCCCCGCCTGCCCGCCCACCGGCCGGTGCCTACCCCGGGCCTCGACGGTGCGGATGCACTGCTGCACGAAATGCGGCACGGGGCTCTTCTCGCGCTCACACAGCTCGGCCAGCGTGCAGCCGAACACCTGGTCTGGGGGAGAGGCTCGTCAGCGTCTCCTAGCTGCCGCCCCACGCCGCCAGCCCCCAGGCCCCGGCGGTACCTTTAATGTAGCCCTTGTCTCGCAGCGACTGCAGCGTGGGCCGTCGCAGCAGGAACCTGCGGAGCTTGTGCCGGACCTTGCTCAAGTCGCTCTCCTGGCCCCCGGGGCCCAGGCCGGGCCCGGCTGCTGTAGGGGAATGAGACGCTGGGGTTGGCGGGCATCCCCACAGCCTGGGCGCCTCCGACGCAGGAGAGGGTTCCCCAATGTCCCCCACCCTCAAGCCAGCACACCTGCACCAGGCCGCGCCTCGTCCTCCTTGTCCCACCAGCTTCCCAGGCGCTCCCGCGGACCAAAGTCCACGTTTCTGCTCTCAATTTCCTCTTCGGGGGGCAAGTCTATGGACTGGAACCATGCAGTCTCAGATCTGGGGGTCCTTCCAGAGTGGGGTGGGGACCCGAAATGCCCTCCCTGCAAGCCCCGCCAGAAGATTCCCAGGGAGGCAGGAAGTTCTTTCCTTTCCTTTCCTTACCCAAGTTAACTCCCCTCACCTCCACCAAAAACTCTCAGAGCATTTGCTTCCCTTATTGCATGAGCCCTTCTGATGTTGTAGACAGCTTTCCCTTTCTCCCACCCCTTTCTTACCCTGACTATTGGCCCCTTCTTCCGGTATTTCCCTCAGCTTCCCTCTATACACTCCCCAAGGTTAACGTTCCAGATGGGCCAGGGCACTGCCAACAACTGTCCCAACATCACCTCCCTCGATCTGTATCCCTCCATCTCTTAATACAGCCAAATGCGATGGGGGCCAGGGCTTGTGCCCTTCACCAGTCACTGAGGGACCAACAAGTCCTGGGGTCTTAGAGGAGTACTCTCTCCTGGCACTGATGGCAGGTCCCCAGACTCTGCTCTGGGGCCTACTGCCCTTTTGTCTGTCTTAGGGTCTCTCTGCAGAGTCTCTCCTAACAGTTCTAGTCTCTCTGCTCTTCTGAGGCACTCAAAGGAAGGGCTATGTTCACCCAAAGAAGAGAAAAAAAGTGAATCAAAGGGCTTGAGTGAAAGTCAAGGCAGCAGAAGTCGAGGGGGAAGTACAACCAATGGGGACAGCATGGGGTAGCTGAGGTGGCATCCCATTTCCACCTGAAGAGTCATTCTGCAAGGGCCAAACTCCGGGGGCTGGACTCACATACTTAAGGAAGGCTGTTTCTTCAGCAACCTTCCTGCCATCCTACTTGTCCAGTGGAGCCACAGAGCTCCCCCATCCCCCGACCCTGCTCTGTACAATGGCTGGCCACCCTTCTCCACCAGCCCCGGAGGCCCTGGTCTGCCTACCAGCTCCTGGATGCCCTGGGCAATGGCCTTGTGCCACGTGCTGATGATGGCCTCTGAGTCGTGCTGAATCAGGTACTCCGAACCATCGCGACTCTGTAGCTGAAAGGACACAAGCCACCCAGTCATCACCAGTTCCCTGGGCCTGTCACAGGGTTAAGCCCTGTAGGGGGATCCAGAGATGAAAGTGACCCATGCATATTCCCAGGAACTCAGACCTTAATGAAGCAAGGGCCTCACCCTAGGCCCTGGTGTCCACATCCCTTAAAGGAGTTGGTAACAGCATGACACTCAGTGAGTCTAAACAGCTTCCTCACAGGCATAGCTAGTGAACCATGGATCATGGATCTGAGAGCTGGTCATCCTGACTCACTGTCGGCCTCCCTGTTCCGGTCCCCTGCTCCACCTGCCTTCGCATGAGCGAACGGCCTCACTTAGAGCCCTGGCCTGAAAAACACTAAGTGAAAACTCCATGTGGGAAGCGCTGGGTCTGGCTACTAGGATGAACAGTGAGGAAAACGTAGGGAGAAAGGCTCTGAGAACAGATGACACCTGATTCAGAGGGCTCACCCCCCGCCCCCCATACCCACTGAGGACCTAGGAGCTCTGTTCCACCCTTTGCGGCAGGAGTCCATCCTGTCTCGCACTCCAGCCTGGACACTGTAACCTCTTACTTCATCAAGGCATTTTATTGTTGTTGTAAAGTGCCGTGGTGTTGGTTCCTTGCATAGAGGTTCTGAGGAGCAGATGATGGGTCCAGACCTCTGACCGTGTGGTTAGTAGTCCAGTGCTTATCCTAGAGCGTCACACCAGGACTCCATCAAGAAGCTTAAATGCAACAAGCCACCAGGGGAAATCTTTCTGCTGCAGCGCTGATTACTCAAAGCCAAGATCTTTCAGACTAGCAGGCGGGATTACCAACCCATCTGCCCATACTCCAAGGAAGAGCACTTGCGATTGAATGGATTCCCCAAAGTCCTGACAGGTGTGTAAAAGTGGAGAAAGCACAGTCCCAGAAGTCTGCTGGAGGTTGCATCCAGACCTAAAGAAGCCCAAATCTAGGCTTCCCAAGACCAAACAGATATCAACAACCCAAGCTGCTTGTCACCCACAGCTGTTGAGTAGTCACATTCCCTTCCAAAGTCTCCAAGTTACAAGGTGGTAACTTAGAGGGCTCCCTCCTCAGCCTCTGGCTCTGAGGACTAAACGTTTCAAGTGTAATGGGAATGTCTGATGTGGCAGCTCACCCCAATCCTGTTCTTTGGACTCAGTACGAGTCAGACTCAGCAGAAACTCTCTCAGACAACAGGTGACCATGTCCACAATCAGACAACACTGTCTTTGCACTTCCCTCCTTTCAAACATAAATGTAATACTATTTAAACTGCATTCCAAACGTTTTTTCAAAAAGGCAAGAACTCACCCAGCAGCTATGCAGGAGAAAGACCTTGTAATCTGTTTTCATAAAGATTATAGCCAAGAAAACCCCATGGGGCAATTCAAATGTCACATGGGGTTGCTATGAATTGAGATAGACTCCAAGACACCCTAATAACAACACCCCTTCCCACCGCAAAGGCTAATTTCAACAAACAGGTAACACAGCCTCACTGTAACGCAAGAGACAAAGCCTTGCTGTAACGCAAGAGACAAAGCCTTGCTGTGTGTCATCCCAAAGAAAGGTCTAACAACAATGCTTCTAAATCAATCATTATTTTTGGCTGCTCTCATAATCCGTTCATATTTGAAAACTTTATACAACAAAGCTGTATTATTACAAAGCAATGTATGACCTGAAGCATTTATCCTGGCAAATGCCCAGGCAAATTGAGCTTCCCTAAACTAGCTGTTCTCAGAGGTCTGTTACTGAAGATTTCTGTGGCTCTAAGGAGACAAGGAAAACCTGCTCTGAGAGGTCCCCAGGCCCAACAAGTCAGGTCATCCTTAATGATACAGAAGTTTGTATTGTCTCGTAGGAAAGTCCTACTGTTGCCTTCAGGTCACCCCTACGTGAAGGGAGGATGGCCTTCAACCATCTGGGAGGCAGGGGGCCCCCTGAGTCCTTTCAAGACTGTCAGCCCTCTCTTCAGTCAGTTTCCAAGAGTACCATCTGCCTTCTAATCCTTGCCAAAAAAGACAACCCTGGAGAATCTGCTCTGAGTTACCAAAAGTCAGCAGTGAGGTGACAACTATTGAAAACTGGGTTGAAGCACATCCTTCTAAGGTCAAGGTAGGAACATGCCTAGCAAACATGATGTCCCTCCTTAATCTGACACCCATGACAGACATTGCTAGTTGATCACAGCACTTCACTACCCTGCCATGCCTGGAGAAGGCTCCAGAATTCTTCTCAAAAAGGCTCCAGCTCTTCAGAGTAGCTCAGGAGATTAACCAGTTTTCCAGCCCTGCTCTGTGGATGCTCTGGTTCTAGAACCGCATGAAGCCTGGTCACTCATCACAAATGATACACTCAGGCTCCTTGCAGAGTGTTTTTTCTAAGCAGAGATATAAGGCATGGTTTTCCTCATGAGCCGCTCTGACAGCTCTACACCAGCCCTTTCCCTCTAAACTCACGGAGTTGTATATGAGAAATTTTTTCAAACGTAAAGCGCTAAGAAAAAGCTTTGATTCCCTCCAAAACCAGATAGGTTTTCTTTTTATTCAATAAGAACTACATAGCAGATTACTCTTCTCTTTTCACTTTGGATACCAGAAAAATAGGAGCTAATTTTCTTTTCCAGCAACAACCTTAGCACCTTTATGTTGTGTGCCCCCTAATTTCTTTGCAACTTTAACTTGTTTTGCCTGGCCCTAGTGTTTCATTGGATTCTACCAGTTCATCATTTGAGTTTTTTTTGTGAACAGCCTCAAAATTTGGGGGGACTGAGGTGCAGATAAGAGTGGTTTAAAAACAAGACAATCACAGTGTCAGGGGACATCTAAGTCAATTGACAAAACACAGTTCATAAAGGTAATGCTTTACACCCTAGCCTGGTGAGTAACGTCTCTGCAGTCTCAAAAGCTTGCAAGCAGCCATCTAAGAAGCAACTATTGGTCTCTTCTCACTTGGAGCAAAGGAGAATGAAGAAAACCAAAGACTCAAAGCAGCCATTAGTCCAGGGGACTGATGACCCACATGAACCACAGTCTCCTCTATCCTGTGACCAGAAGAGCTAGATGATGCCCAGCTACCACTACCAACCCCTCTGACCAGGGTCACAATAGAAGGTCCTGGTTAGAATACATAAAAAATGTTGAACAATTTTTTTTAAAGGTCAGACTTACTACTCTGAATGAAACTAAATGAATCTCTGAGACTATTGCCCTAACTTAAACTAGAGACCACCTTTCAGCGATATAATAGACATGTATTCCTTAAAAAAAGCACCTATATGAGCTCAAAGGGGTAACTTTACCTAAATCCAAAGAAGGGGGAGGTGGGGCACAGCACTTGGACTATGAAGGATGAGGGACTTTGAGGACCCTGGCCTGGGCCCCATTAGTCTCTTCCTTTGGGGGAAGTCTGAAAAGAGTGCCCACTGCCCGGGTTTATTTACTGAGACACAGATCAGGTTTCTCATTCCGGCTTATTAGAGTGAGTGGTCAGGGGAGGAGTCTCCTGTCTCTCACAGACCAGGGGCTGGGGTGCCCTTCTAGATATGGCAGAGGTTCATCTCCCGCAGACCCCTACTCCTCACCACTCCTGGGACCAAGAGCCAGCAAAGCCAACTCGTGGAGAGGGAATAGTAGACTCTGGGATGCTAGAAACCCTAGATTCCTGACGTGGCCGTAAGTCCTGAGAACTACAACCCCAACTCTCCCAGGTCACCTTTCTTTCATGGGGCTTTCCTAGTAATGAGGGTCCTAGGCCGTATGTGAGTCCCTTCCTTCCCTCTCCCACTACTCACCTCCAGCACGTTCTTTTTGCTGGACTTGTCTTTGGGAGCCCAGGCCAGAGAGGCTCCCCTCAGCTCCACTGTGTACTCAGGGGTGGACAGCTTGGACGGCTGCTTCTGAAGGAGAGGGAGGGAAGGTACGGAGCACCATCACGGGGAGCCCTCTGCTCAGGTCAGGCTCCCTCTGACTGCAGGGACAGGACGGGGTCCCAGGAAATGGCTCTAGGGGAGGAGGCCCAGGAGTTCCTGGAACCTGCAGAGCCTACCAGTTGGCTTGTCCATTGCTGCCTGCCCACCGGAAAAGGAAGGGGAAAAGGGACATAGCCTCATTCCAGTGAGCTGGACCTGCTTATCCTGGGCTGACTCTGTTGTTGTTGCCCCCACCCTTCAAGGCCCAGATCATTGACCCCCTTCCCCCCACCCCCACCCCGTGCTCTGCTGTCCCAGATCTAGCCTTTAGCAAGCCAGATTAAAGACCCACTGAGATGAGAGGCAGATGGGGTAGTCCCTGGGCTGGGGTCTGAGACTTACCAGGCCACTTGTAGCTGAGGTCTTGGAGTCTTTGAAGAAGGTCAGGACTCCACCCTCCAGCACAGTCCAGGAGGCAATCCAGTGTTTCTTCCTGGGTGGGTGAAGAGTGGGTAGGTCTTGGAGGTGACCCTAAGCTGAGGACCCCCCAATGTTAACCACCCCAGGAGTGAGCACTGAATTTAGGAACACAGCCTGGGGCCCTGACTATCAGAGGTGAACTCCCAACACTAACACCTGGTAACCAAGAAACCATAGGCAAATCACTTTTACTCTCACTGCCTCCATTTCCTCACAGGACCTTCATGAAGTAGCTATGAGGCCTAATAAACACTTGGCATAGAGGAAGTGCTCAGTGAACATCCTCACTAAGGCCCACCCCACTCTGGGTACACAGGGGCTCTCACCGGAGCCGTTTTCCTTTGTCCACTGTCTTGGTACGATGGAGCACACCTGCCTTGTCCAGGGTCTTGATCTTAGAGAAGGGGAAAGAGGAGACATTTAAGGAGTATACCATAATAGGAGGCAGAAGCCAGTCTCCCCTGTGCCAGCCACTCCCCATGGGCTGAGCCTGAGTCTCCACTGAAACCTCCTCACCCCACACAGCCACCTGACTGGTGGTAAAAGGTAGGGCATTGACTTCAGCTTCAGGAGCAAGACCAAGAGAAGAGATAGCTCTCAACCAACTCTGGGGCTGGGTGAAGCCAGACTTGTAGGTTCATTCAGCCCAGCTTAGTACTGGGACCTGAGGAAGAACCAGAGACAGTTCTATTCCCAGGACCTCCAGAAATCCCCCCACTTCTTTTGTGGGAGTCCCTGCCAGAGCTGTCCATGCACTCTCACCTTCTCCTCAGGTGGGCTGGCCTGGGCTGGAGTGTCATTGTCCTGGTTGGATCTGCGGATGCTTCGAGGGGCAGGGACAGGGACCTAAAGAAGAAAACAAAACAGAGCAATTGCCATAGAATCCATTCAAACTCATGGTGACCCCATGTGTGTCAGAGTAAAACTGAGCTCTGGTTTTTAAAGTAGATCACCAGATCTTTCTTCCAAGGCATGTCTGGGTGGATTCAAATTTTCAGCCTTTTGGGTTAGTTGTTGAGTGTTAACCCTCGTCATTTATGACCCCCTTCTTCTCCCCAGCACTCATTCTTACCTGAGGCAGCTCCCATCGAACAGAGGAGTCATCTGGGTTGTAGAAATAAGATTTCCCATGCTGGTCCTCCAACCTCACCCACTGTAGGAAGAGACATGGTCAGCGCCCCCTGGCCTACATCATGAGGGGAGGAAAGGGTTCCCGGACAACCAGAGTCCAAGGTAGGAGAGGCAGTGGGGTGGCTGAGGTGTCTTGGGCGGGCTGGGGCTTACAGAAAGCCTAGTAAGAGAGTGCTGAGTGAGGAAGGCCATGGGAGCTGGGCCCATCTGTCCACCTGCCCCTACCTTCTCATTGGTGAAGTGGTTGGTGTACAGCATCTGCCCATCCGCGCCGACTTGATGCGACCAGCCAGGGGGCGTGGCCGAGGGAGAGGCGGGGCCGGGCTCAGTGAGGGAACCTACTGGAGAATAGTCTTCCTCCGGGTAACTGGTCAGCGATTCTGGGTAGTCCGTGTCAGGCGTGGGCGGCTGCTCGGAGCAGGAGGTGGAGTCATATTAGCCACCCGCCCACCCCTGGCCCGGCCCGGCCCCGCCCACCCCCTCCGTTCCTAGGTCAATAGGAGTAAAGGCAGGGTCCGAGGATCCAGAGTCAGCCCCGCCCACCCATCCAGGCCCCGCCTTCCACAACAGGTTCCACCCCTCACCCTCTGACCCGGGGGCTGTGGGAGTAGAAGCGGCGTCGAAGGCTCCCAGGGCCATCCCTACCGACCCGGCCCCTCACCCTCTGGTCCCGGGGACTGCCCGGTCTGAGGCCAGACTGCATCTCCAGTTCGTCCTCCATCTCGTCCTCCCAGACCGTCTCGCCCGTCAGCGGGTTGTAGAAGAACACCCTGCGGCTCTCCTCATCCCAGTACTGACCCCAATCGGCCTCCAAGCTCTCGCGGCTGTCC
This sequence comes from Chrysochloris asiatica, assembly GCF_000296735.1. Lineage (NCBI taxonomy): Eukaryota > Metazoa > Chordata > Mammalia > Afrosoricida > Chrysochloridae > Chrysochloris > Chrysochloris asiatica. Next base: position 31,116,545 of record NW_006408525.1, read on the forward strand.
ACTGAGGCCCGGGAAGCGGCCGGACTAGCGACGCCCCCAGTCGTCTCGAAGGGCGAGTCCCAGGTCGTCACGCCCGTGTCTGGATTGTAGTAGTAGGGGCGCCCGGTGTCCGCGTCCGTGAGCGTCTCCCACGCCGGGCCGGGGCTCAGGGCCGCAGTGGTGCCCGGGGACGTAGCCCGAGGCTGCCGCTCAACGTTCGCGTACACGGGCTCCGACGGCTCGTCCGCCTGCGGGAGGAGGAGACAGGACTTTCAGGGCAGCTCCGAGGTCACCCAGGCCGGTTCCCGGCCGCCACTCGGCCTCTGCAAGTCCTGTTACCTCTGTACCCCAGCTGTAAAAATTCTGCCCCACCCATCTCCAGAAGTTGTAGTAAAGAGAGAATGAGGAAATGTTCCTGAAAGTGGTTTGCAAAGTATTTAGTGCCCCAGATGCGTGGGAAAATTGAGTTAGTTATATTATTAACACTTAGAAATGGGGACCTGGTGTGAATAAACACTGGACTGCTAACCGCAATGTCAGCAGTTCAAACCCGCAATGTCAGCAGTTCAAACCCACCCGTCGCTCCTTGGAAACCCTATATAGACTCGCTATGAGTCGCTACGTACAGACCGACAACTGACATCACTTTAACAACAAAATATAGGTAAAGGCTCTCTCACAGCTGTGTGTGTACTCAAAGAACAGAAAATGCCCTGGGCTTGGTTCCTTCCTATGGGCCCCATTCAAGTCCTGCGGCCCGGCCCTGCCAAGTACACATTTTGGGGGTCTGATTGAGAGCCCTGAGTCCTGGTGTGGCGCTGTGGGTAATGCGCTGGACTAAAATGTCGGTTTTGCACCACAAGTTTGGCAGTTCAAACTCACCAGATGCTCCTTGGAAACCTTATACAGGGTCACTATGGGTTGGAACCGACTCGACGGCACTTAACAACAACAGTTGAGTGCCCCACAATTCCTTCTCTCTTAGCAGAAAAAGCCTGGCCTAGAACTTCCCCATTGTGGAGTTAAGCAGGCCTCAGATTCAAGGGAGTGAAGAACAAGGGACCAAAAAAAAAACAAAGGTAAACATCCTGCATAAAAGAAGACAACATCACCTTGTGGTGCTCTCCCACTTAACACCTCCTGGCTCCCAATTGCCTGGAGGGCAAAGTCAAAGCTTTAACACAACACTAGAAGCTTCCATCTCTTCCCTGTGTAGTGAGTGACCCTTTGCCACTTGCCTTGAGCTTTAAATACCAGTAGCTGTGTCTCCTCCAGACCTCAGCTCATCCAAGACCTGCCAAGACCTGACTCATTCTTTTTTCACCTGGCTGGTCCCAAATCCTCCTTCAAGACACACTTAGGTGCCAGGCTCAAGACCTTTCCTGAGAATTCTTTCCCATGACCGAGGAGGTAACTAGGCTGTCCCTCCTGTGTGCCCACCATACCCAGCTCAGTACCCTCACCAGAGGGAGAGAAAAAAACTACATGATCAGAACCCAGACAACACAACAGCATTCTGGAACTCATTTTATTTCCCAAGAATACATAAAATATTACAGGGAAAAAGCAAAATTTGAAAATGGTAAATTTAGCTTAAAATTATAATTTTGTGGGGGGTTTTGTTTTCTTTCTTTTTTTTTAAAAAAACAAAACCCTCAAATGCTAGCAGATGCCATCTTGGGCAGTATAATTACAGGATTTGAATTTTTTTTTTTTTTATGTTTTAAGCTTTCCTGCAACTCAAAATTTCACACAATAAACACTTTTTAAAACCCCAGAAGTTTCCCTGTGGACTGTAACCCTTTCACTAAGCTGTAAACGCCTTGAGAAGGGAAGCAGGTCCTGTTCAGGGGTCTTCAGCAGTCACCTAAGAAAACATTTATCTAACAGATAAGCTGTTGTGTGCCAGGCATTGTTCTAGGCACCGGGAATTCAGTAGTGAACAGACAGGATAGGCGCTCTAGTACATGTGGATGTGTCTATAGCAGAGAAGGAGTGGACAGGGAGCCAAGCAAGATGATGCTATTAAATGCCGTAAGTAATTTCTGACTCATAGCAACTCTGTATAGGGTTTCTGAGGAGTGGATAGTGGATTTGAACCGCTGACCTTGTGGCCCAGTACTTATCCTACAGTGCCACATCAGAACTCCAAGTAAAACAGACAGCATATCAAAGGTGATTTGATGATCACTGCTAAGGAAGAAATCCAAAGCATGGTCAGAGAAGGAGGCATTACCATTTTTGTAAGGGGATGGGTTCTCAGGCACAGAGGGGCAAAGAGAGCTGGACACACCCCCACCCAAGTTCCTGTGTGGTGGAGACAGGACCCCCACTCCACTCCTTTCTCTTTCCCACTGTTGCCTTCATGTGGTATTCCAGTATTGCTGTCACACTAGATGGCTGGCCCTCCCCAAATACAAAAGGCCCCGTCTGCCTACCTCCAATGCCACTGTTGCTGCAGTATGGTTCCTGGGTCCTGCCTATCCAAACTCTGCCCAACCACTGGCTCTTAGTTCACAGGCCTCTCTTAGATGAGACCTTCTCTCTCTTAACAGAGGGCTAGCCTTCTGACCCTCTGGTTGTCACTGTTGGGCCCAACGACATTTGGCCTCAGTAGCTGCTGAGTTGGCAACCCATTTGCCAACTTTCTAATCCCACAAAAGGCAGGAGTTCCTGGAAAGCAAGATCTAGATGGATGAGCTGATCCCAGTTGCCCTCCAGCCAGCGATTCAATGCCCCAGAGCACATAGCCAACCCACTAAGATACTCCCCGGGCTCAGGGCAATCCCGTGGCAAATGTAAGCATCAGACACAGAAACACCTGACCCTAGGGAGAGACAAAGGTTAGGTTTCAGCAAGAATTTGTGAGAGTAAGAGTTGGAACCACAGAAACCAGGAGACTCCTTGGGAGGACAGGATAAAGGCGGTGGGTGGAAGAAGGTAGATGAGCCAGACACACCTCTACCCACCCCAGCTGGACCCACTGAGACTCTGCCCATCCCTGGGACAGGGTTGAAAGAGAGCCCATGGCTGATGGATGAGCCAATGACGGAGGCAGGCTCTATGGAGCCAGGCTGTGGGCTGGAGCTCCATCAAGTCCGTAGGGAGTCAGTCTCAGGCTGGGATCTCACAGGCACCGTACAGATGCTGGAGGTCGAAGTGTGGGTGTCCAGTGTGACAGGGCTGTCACAAGGAAAAGAAGATGCAGAGTCCCACTGTGGGGCACCACAGAACACACCAAATGGGGGCATTTGAAGGAAGTACATTCTAAAGATTGGATATGCCCCAGAGACACGTGTCCTCACTGGGCCCCTTCAGACCCAGAACGCCAGTGGAGCACCCCCCCTACACCCCCCCCCCCCCACACACACACAGTGCTAGAGTAGAGGCATTTTCCTCTTGGGCAGAGCCTCAGCAGGGTCTGATTAGCTCTTGAGGCCCGGTGGGTCAGGCTCTTCCACACCTCTGTGGGGGAAGCTGTTTACAGCGGCGTCTCTGCCCCCAACTCCCGCAGACCCCAGTAAAACCCAGACACAGCCCAGCAACAGAAACCTAACTGGGTACCAAGGGCTCCTGGGACCCAGATTGCAGTCAGATCCAAGATACATAAGGGAGACTAAGTGGTAAAGAGGAAGTGGCCTCCCACTCAGGCCAAAGGACAGTGCCAAAAGGGGTCTCACCACACGCAGCTGCCAGCTGGCTCCCCAGTACTTCCTGACCAAGGTACTCCTCTTTCTTGTCCCTGAGAAGGTGACAGCCCAGGTCCCTCCCTCAGCATCTCCCACCCTTCTCAGCATCCCTGTAGTCCCCTGTCTCAGACAGGAAGAGCCTCAGAGGAGGGATTACAAGTCCCAAATCCATGATCCAGCTCACCCCAGGGCTAGAGGATGGAGACCCAAAGGGGTCCCTCTGTCCTTATAGACCTCCCACCCCACCCCCAAAGTCTAAGCTTGCCTCCTAATGCTGGAACCCCCTACCTGCCCCCGAAGGGCCGAACTCTGCCTTCTGGTCAGCTTGGCAATCATGTCCACCATCCTGCATCCTGTGCCCAGGGACAGAACCCTGGGAAAGTCTGGGGGGTGGAGCCAAGGGGCACAGCTCAGAGCTGGCACAGGGCAAGAGGGAAACAAGAAGTTGTCTGTGATGGCGGGAGGTTGTGCTGGCTCCAGCCCATTTCCTGTTGGGGCTGCGGAAGTACTGCCTGAGACAGAGATGGTGGGCTGGGGTGGGGTGGGGGCATCTCAGATCAGGGATGTTTTTATGCTTCCTTGGAGCCCTGGTGATGCAGTGGGTAAGCGCTGGGCTGCTAACCGAAAGGTAGGGGCTTTGAACCCACCAGCCACTCTGCGAGAGAAAGATATGGCAGTCAGCTTCCGCAAAGATTTCCACAGCTTCCGTAAAGATTTTCAGCCCTGAAAACCCTACCGGACAGTTCTACTTTGTCCCCTAGAGGGTCACAATGAGTTGGACTCGACTTGAAGGTAAGGGATCTGCTTAGCTCAGTGGTCTGACAACCACTCCTTAACCCAATTCTGAATCCCCAGTGCCTGTTCCACAGAGAGAGGTGCATATTTGACCCAAGGGGTGGGGGGCAGGGAGCATTGAACAGATGGGGACAGGCAGTGGGTCCTTGGTGTGAACTGCCCTTGCCCGGCCTAGAATAGTGCTTGGAAAGGAAACAGGGCCGTGAGTGGCCTCCAGCTCCCCCCAAACCCAGAGAGGATATGATGAGAAAGAGGAAGCTTGTGTGTGCAGTGGGGGAGGAGGGGCTCCCGGAGAGGAAGAGGTCTGGACATATGTGGTACCAGAAGGAGCTGGCATCCAAACTCCGATAGCCACAAGGAGGGAAAGTGAATCTGATCACACAACTGTCTACTCGCCTGTTGCCTGGGTTTGTCTCCTCCAGCCTTGGTCACCAAGGCCCTTGTGCCTACCTCCTTCTGTGCCCCAACTCCTACCTGTGTGCCCATATGAGCTCACTTTACCTAAACACCCACATATTTCTACTCTGTGCACTGCCATACACCCACCCCACCTGCCATGTATTGAATTGTGTTTCCCCACCCCCCCAAATATGTGTCCACTTGGCTGGATCATGCTTCTCAGTGGTTTGGGCAGTTCTGTAATGATGGGATCACTTCCCCATGATGTGATCTGATATGGTCCGCCAATGTAAGGGGATTAGGGTGGGAGGCAACACCCTTCCTCAGGATACAGCCTTGATTCCATGTAAGGGGAGTTTCTCTGGGGTGTACCCTATATTCCCTATTATCTTACAAGAGACAAAAGGAGAGAGAAGCAAGCAGAGACCACACCAAGAAAGAAGAACTGGGAATGGAGTACATACTTTGGACTCAGGGTCTCTGTGCTGAGAACCTCCTAGACCCAGGGGAAGATTGATACCAAGACATAAGGAGATCTCCAAGGGACGAGAGGTCCACGGATGATGAATGGGGGCAAAGCCCTTCCCTGTCTCCCATAGGGAAAGCCTTCCCTAGAACTGGGGCCTTAAATTTGGACTTGCAGCTGCCTCAACTGTGAGAGAGTAAAAGTGTTTGTTAAAATAAAAGTCCACTTGTAGTATTTCTGTTCGAACAGCACTAGGCAACTTAGATACCATTTATGCACCCACATAAGCCCACCATGCCTGCACACTCAGTGTGCCCACCCAGGCCTGCATACCCCTACATACTCTCCAAAAATCCAGAGGAGGGGGATGAACCAGCTCCCCCACCCCACTGAGGTAAGATCCTCCTCTTGACTTCTCCATTCTTCACCCCTTCCAACTGGTGGATGTTCAGACCCTGGCCGTGCAAAGTGATATTGTAAATGAGAAGCTGTGGCCCACCTCCCAGCCCTGTGCCCCAAGGACCACTCTGTCTTCACTTAGCTCCTCAGAGACGCTGCCTGGCCACCCACCCCAGTCGGAACATTCTCCTGACCGCCCAGTTCAGACTCTGACCTCCACTCGGACCCTGGGTCCCAGACCCCTCATTCTCCATTCTTCCATTTCAGTAATCAATCCCCTACCCCAGCCCAAAGGAGCCCTGGGTAGCATAGTGGATCACAAGGTCAGTAAGTACTTCCAATCAACCAGTTAGTTGCTCCATGTGAGAAAGAAGAGGTGTTCTGTTCCCATAAAGATTTATAGCCTCGCAAACCCTACACAGGGTCGCTATGAGTCAGAACCAACTTGGTGGCACTCTCCCTTCACTCACCCGCACCCCCCAGGTCTTGTTCTCTTGCACCCACTTTGAGCTCAGGACAGGGGCATCCAAGTGAATTTGGGGTATGCACACATGGTGAGATCCCGTTCACAGCAAGTCTGCTTTCAAAGTTCTTATATCATCTCCTCAGCCCTCTCCTCTGTGCCCTGACTCAGAAGTCGGGAGCCCTAGGGAAAGCAGAGCCCACCCTTTATGCCCCCAAGCAGGGGAGTGAGCAGGAGGGAAGCAGAGTCCTCAAACTTGTCACACATATGGCACATCACACTGCTCCACCCCAAGGGACAGGGACCTGGACACATGTACACACAAATGAGAGGTCACCAGGGGAGCGCCAGCCCAGGATCAGGGAACACCCTTGGTAAATTCCAGAGCAGCCAGAAACTCTGAGCTACAGGGAGGAGCTGGGGAGGAGAGGCACAGGTGTGGAACTCAGGCCCCCAGCATTGCCCTGCAGGTAAGAGAGCAGGGTCTTCCTGTATCAGGGACCCAGAGTGAAAGTACCAGGCTGGGATCCAGAATCAGTCCTCTTCTCATTTGCTTCCTCAGAAAGGGGCTTGGTCACCATGGCTGAGGTCTCCCAAGGGGCTCTACCCCAGGGGCCATGCTGCAGGGACCAGTGACCCAGCAAACCCCACACAGCTTCCCTCTGTGGCTCACTGTCACAGAAGTTGGCTCCTCAGGCCTTCCTGCCCCTCCCTCCGTGAGAAGAGGTGCTGACCACAGTGGTTCTCAGTGGGGTTCTCCTCCTTCAACCACCCCTTTGCCTCTCAGAGGCACACAGTGGGGGAAGGGCAGGAACATATTAGAACAGACCAGTTGTCTGTTACCCCATCCCTGCACTTCTCTGTCCTCACCTAAAAACATTGGGAAGTAGGGAAGGTAGATTAGGAAAATCCTATTCGTTAAGTGATGAGCTCAAGGGTGGCAACAATAGTGAGGTTGACCCAGGATCGGGCAGTGTTTTGTTAGGCTGTGCATAAGGTCGCTATGAGTTGGTACTGACTCAATGGCACCTAACAACAACAACAAAGGTGGAGTCCTGGTGTGGTGCTGTAGGACTGGACCGCGAGGTGGTTTGAACCACAAGGTCAGGGATCCAAACCCACCAGCTGCTCCTCCAGAAAACCCTACACAGGGTCACTATGATGGCACTTAACAACAACATTAGCTAGATGGGGCTAGAAGCAAAAGAAAAGCCCCCAACCATAGGCTCAAACCCAGGAGCTGACTTGTGGAGTTGGTGAGGGTACCCAACACCCCTTCATTGTCTCGGGGAGCCTGCCAGACTGAGGTGGGGAAAGGTGACTGGTGGTGGTGTGCTGTGGAGTTGGTTTCGACTCATAATCGACCCTGCATAGGGTTTCCGAGGCTGTAAATCGGAAAGCAGGGAGCAGAAAACCTCATCTTTCTCCAGCGGAATAGCTGGTAGTTTCGAACTGCTGACCTTATGGCTAGCAGCCCAACTCATAATCACTATGTTAGAGTGGGAAGGAGTTATGACTTTCGCCTCAAGGAACTCAACAGTGTCTATGTGAGAAGTCTGGGGATGTTGTGCCCTCCCCCACCGACCTTTCCTTCAGTGCCTGGAGCCCACTTTCTCTATTCACTCCTGCTGAATCCAAAGATGTGCCTTCACCATGGGCAGCAGGAAGGTTGGAGGTCAAGTCTCAGGGCACTGGTCCTCAAACCTCAGAACTTGGGGAGCCATGCTTGGCCCCATCCCTGAGATTTTGGTGTAACTAGTTTGGCCTTGGTTCTGATATACGGCCTGTATGAGGAGCCTCCATCAAAGGTAATCTCATTACATAAAATTCCAACGTAACAGTCTGAGTTGAGACTCTGCTCTTGGTTTGGAGCAGAATTTTCATTTGATTAAAAGGAAAAAGAATGAAAGTGTCTAAAGACCTGGCTTCCTGTATAGACTTGGCCCCCATTTCTCAATGGGCAACCCCTTGTTTCTCTGGGCCTCAGTTTCTTTATCTGTGGAATGGGCTGTCATTCCTCCCCCCTCACAGGGCCCCTGAATTCCCATACTTATGGGGAAGAAAGCAGACTGCACTTCTGCTTTGCTGGGGTTAGGTTTCGATTGAATGTTTTTGGAGATGGACTCTGTCCCTGTTCTCTGGGTGACCTCATGGGGCCGCCTGCTTGGCCTGTTCCTCCAGGGTGGGGTGGGACCTGGGGTGGGGCTCCTTCTGGGACTCACACTCCCTACACTCTGAGTAAGACTGGCAGAGATCCAGGCAGGCCTGCTGGGGCCGGGAGTGGTCAGAAATGGTCCATCGAGGAACCTCTTAGCTGGTGAAGGCCAAGTTATGAGCCAACCAGGGGGGGAGGGGGAATGTGCCGGGGGTATTACCTCCTGTCCACTCCTCACATGTATCTGCACCTGTACTTGTGTACCCACCAGGGACCCCATTGCCTCTCACTGCCTCAAACCCGCTCCCTTCAACTCTCCAACAGCCCGTCCTGACTGCATGTGTATCTTTGAAAATTCAAGTAACTCAAGTTTTCCATCTTAAAAAGAAACAGTGCTCCCCAGAACCCAGCTCTGCACCCCTACAACCACAACTCCTCCTTCTCTCCTTTTCAGGGCACCTTCTCCCTGTCCACTGCTCAGTGAGGTTTCTCATCTCTTCTTCAACGACAAATTCAGTGGACGCTTTCCATCCATGTCAGGCCTGACTTCTTGGCTGCGTTTCCTCCTTAAACTCCTCATGGCCTCCTCCGTGCCCCTCCTCTTTCTCTGATGGCTCCTTCTCTGCTCTTGTCAGGTGTCACATCCTTGGCCCAACACCTCAGTACACCATCTCCAGGCTCGTGTGGAAAACTGCCCACTGGAACTCATCTTCTGTCCCCAAGGTGTCTTCCTTCCCCAGCTCAGTAATCCTTCTGTTGCTCAAGCAGAGACCTGGAGCGGTCCTGAGTCTTCTTGCTTCGTTTGCATCATCTGTTGCTGAGCCCCATGTTTCAACCTTCCTAAGCCCTGGTAGTGCAGTAGTTAAGTGCTTGGCTGCTGACCAAAAGGTCAGCAAGTCAAACCATCGTCACTCCTGGGGAGAAAGAGGTGGGTGGCAGTTTGCTCCTGTAAAGATTCAGTCTTGGAAACCCTGTGGGTCACTTCCACTCTGTCCTATAGAATTGCTATGAAACAGCAGCAATGGGGTTAAGGCTTTCAGAGGAGCCCTGATAACACAGTGGTTAAAGTTCTCAGCTACTAACCAAAAGGTCAGTGGTTCAAACCCAACAGCCGATCTGCAGAAGAAAGATGTGGCAATCTGCTTCTATAAAGATGGCAGCCTTGGAAACCCTATGGAGCAGTTCTACTCTGCCCTAGAGGATGGTTATAAGCTGGAATCGTCTTCATGGCAATAGGTTTGGGGTTGTGGTTTGTCTGTGAAACCTACCACGGCTTAGAGGAATACGAGCCCACTACTGCCAAGAAGCAAATAGACAAATCTAAAACAGACATTCTACAGGGCAATTGGTCTGGTCTCCTTAACCAGTTGGTGTCCTGGTAGAAGACAAGGGTGACAGCATTTCAAGGAAGATTTATGCCACAACCAAATGCAATGCAAGTCATCATGAGGCAGAATCCAGTTGAGGGCGATGAGTTTGGTTGAGTTTGCGGCGATTGGGATTCTGGGAATACAGTGGCTTACACATAGTCTGCTTCCCTTCTTTTCTCAACTGCAAATCTCTACTGCTCTGGTCTACACCAACAGGAAGTGAGGCAGGTGGGCAGGGTAGGGCCTGGTTGGCACAGGTGAGAACACCTGAGGTCTACACTGGAACCCAGAGAACCCTACGACCAACTGGCCCACCTAGGTAGAAGGCAAAGTGGTCCTGGTACCCCTTGTCCTGGGAGCTGAGGGAAAGCCAAACAGATGGGCAAGGTGTGCATCCTCTACCCCTCAGGCTGGGAGAGTGGAGGAGGCAGGCATCGGGAGATTTCCTGCTCATGCCCTGGCATCTGGTGCTGCGCAGACCCCCAGACCCACTGGCAGGGCCCACAGAATTGTCTGTGTTCTACAGGGGAGTATTCCAACAGCTCAAGGAGCCCAGCAAGCAGACAAAGCCATACAAACTCTATGCCTCTGGCAGCCCAATGTCTGGGGAAAACAAAATCAAAAAGCAGAAAACAGAGGCAAACCTATATGCTGCTGCAATTAGACCCCAGTATAGCTGGGACCTAAGGAGCTCTGGTAGCATAGTGGTTACAAATCGGGCTGCGAACCACAAGGTTACCAGTTTGAAACTACCAGCTGTTCCGTGGGAGAAAGAGGAGGCTTTCTGCTCCCGTAAAGATTTACAGCCTCGGAATCCCTGTGCAGGATCGCTGTGAGTCAGAACCAACTCCACGGCACACAACAACAACAACAAAATAGTTGGGACCTAGAACAGACTGAAGACACCGTTACCAATCCTGGGTCAAGGAACTTGTCAGGACAGGGAGAGAGCCACCTGGAACAAAGAAATAAGGTGGCTCTTCAACATCATACACTGTCCATCTGGATCAAGTCCCCAAAGATAAACGATTTAAATGTTGAAAATAAAAATGCCATAGAAATACTCAAGGAAGAAAACACATGTAAAATTCAATATTAAAAGAAGCTTTTGAGAATCTGAAATTCTGTTCTGCATTTCCCCCACTTTGAATCAGGATTAATCTAGAGAATCCTTGACCAAAACGTTCAGTAATGATAGCCAAGTACCATCATCTAGTTCTTCCTGTCTCATGGCAAAGGAGGCAGTTGTTCCTGGAAGCAATTAACCACACATTCCACATCCTTCTCCTGTCCTTTCTCTGTTGCTCCAGGCAAATTTGTTGTACCGTGAATGGCTGCCTGCGAGCTTTTAAGACCCCAGCCACAACACACAACACAAGGAATCAGGAGGTAGAACAAAAGTATTAAGCATGATGATATTAGGCCAATTAACTGGAAATATCCCCTGAAATCATGACCCACAATCTACAAATCAAGAAACCAAATCCCATGAGGTGTTTGGCTGTACATAAACAGTCTCAGCAGTTTCCTTTTTTTTTTCATTATAAATACTCCTGGTGTGGCGCTGTAGGATCAGCACTGAACTGTGAACTACAGGTTGGCCATTCAAACCTATCAGCTGCTCCTCGGAAACACTATATAGTGTCCCTGTGAGTTGGAACCGGCTCAGCGGCACTTAACAACAATAATATATCGACGGCACATTTTTCAATTCACCTTTTTACAAGTGTTCAACCTATTGACATCAATTACAATTATCGGCTATATAACCCTTACCCTTAATGAATGTGATTTTCCTATCACCATAAACTGAAACTCAGTGGGAGAAAGGTGAGGCTAGCTATCGGCTTCTGTAAAGATTTACAGTCTCAGAAATGTTAAGAAGCAGTTCAACTCTGTCCCACAGCATCACTATGAGCCGGACACGGACTCAACGGCAGTGGGTCCCACCCCTGGTAACTAGTAAATTTTGTTTTCTATATATTTCCCTGTTACTGTATTTTTATAAAGTGAAGGCATGGAATCCAGAATTTCTGGACCTATTTGAGAGTAGATGAGCCCCCAAACTCCCTATTTCCCTGAGACAATCTTTAAATCTTAAAACAAAAATATCCCTTAAAGTCTTCTTCAAACCTAACAGTAGTATAGTTCACTAGCAAACAATGTCGACCTTGAGCATTGTACTTTTTAAAGAGCTATCTATAAAGGAATCAAAGTGAAAAATAGCAACTCCAAAGATTATAGGGAATTTAGGAGGCAGCGAGTTTATTTAGGAACAACTTGGAAAAGGAGAGCAGGAGGACTTGCACAACCCAAAGTATGTGATCAATGTCACTGAACTGTGGAGATTGTTGAATTGTTGTATGTTCTGCTGTGTATATTACCCACAACAACAAATAAAGTCATTTTTTTAAAAAAGGCCTTTGAAGAAAATCACCAAGACATATCATAATCAAACTTTCCAAAATCAAAGGCAAGGAAAGAATCCTGAGAGCAGTTCTGGAAAAACAAAAAGTTCCCTACAAAGGAGAACCAATAAGACCAAGTTCAGATTTCTCAGCAGAAACCATGCAGGCAAGAAGGCAATGGGACAAAACTCTGAAAGAAAAAAATTGCCAACCAAGAATCATATACCCAGCAAGGCTGTCCCTCAAACACGACAACAAAATTAGGACATTTCCTGATAAACAGAAATGAAAGGAATTTGTAATGACCAGACCAACTTAAAAAATGCTAAAGGGTGTGCTTTGGACTGAGAACCAACAGTAGCAGAAAACAATCTAAGATGACCATACATGACAACACCACCCAGAACTCAATTCAGATACAGAAGTATTTAAAGTAAAACAAACCTACAAGACTAAAAATAGGAAACCAGAGCTATGAATGTATAATGAAGTCAACTACAAAGCAAAAAGAGAGAGAGAATAGTGTAGATTCAGAACTTCCAAATGGCAAGAAAGGCAAGTAGATTTCAAGATAACACAGACTATTTTAAGCAAGGGGTAAAAATAATAAATTACAGGGTGGTCTCAAGGAACAATAATACACCTGCACATCAAAATAAAAAAGAGGAAAATCAGAAAGATTTACTAAAAAGAGTCTTGGTGTGGCGCTGTGGGTTAATGCGCCAGACTGCAGAGCCTTTTGAACTGCAAGGTCGGTGTTTCAAGCTCACCAGTCACTCCTTGGAAACCCTATACAGGGTTGCTATGGGTCAGAACCGACTCCACGGTACATAACAACAACAACAACAACAACACAACAGAAAAGAAAATTACAAGAAAACCCACAAACAAAATGAACTTAACATAAAAAATTATGTGGAGAGAATACAGCAGCACCACGAAACAAAACAAAAACAAAAATAAAAAACACAGAAAAATGACATCAATCAATTCATACCATCATTGGTAATATATTATACTGAATGTAAATGAATTAAATACAACAGTCAAGAGATACAAAGAGCAGAATGGGTAAGAAAACAGGATCCTTCAATATGTTACCTACAAGTGACATATCAAAAAGAGACAGTCGAAATGCCCATCAACAGAAGAATGGCTAAACAAACTTTGGTACACACACATAATGGAATGCAAAATGTTGAAGAATAAGATGAATCTGTGAAATACCTCACAACTTGGTTGAACCTGGAGAACCTGCTGAGTGAAATTAGTTAATCACAAAAGGACAAATATTGTATGAGATCGATGTTATAAAAAGTTTAAAATAAGTTTTTCTTGATAAAATAAATAATCTATGATGGTTGTTATGGGGGGTTGTTGTTGTCAAGTGCCGTCGAGTCGATTCTGACCCATAGTGACCCTGTATAGGGTTTCCAAGGAGCAGCTGGTGAGCTTGAACCACCAACCTTAACAGTTCAAACAGCTTTGCAGCCTGGCGCATTAACCCACAGCACCACACCAGGACTCCGGTTATGGAGGGTAGGATGGAAAATTATTCCTTTCTACTCTAAAATGTGCTAGAGGGTAGACACATTTTAACATGGGTGACAGGGCAGGTAATATACAATAAGAGGGAGGTTAGCAGAGGAAAGATGAAGGCAGCAGGAGACACAGAGAGGAATACAATAAAGTGAATAGAGGTAAATTCTGTTGATGGAGGGTACATGGAGAAGGTTGCAAGTAGTGAAGCAAAGTATATGATTTGTTGCATGTAAAATTGATGCTCTGCTCTGTGAATCTTCACTTAATTCATAATAAAAAGTTGAAGAAAAAAAATGAGGCCTTTGAAACAAAGACTCAAATATGAATGTCATAAAATAAAAGATTGCCACATTTGTCTGTATAAATGTATTTAAAGAAAACTTCTATGGGGAAAAAGTGGTCAGCAGTTTGAAACTACCAGCTGTTCCGCAGGAGAAAGATGAGGCTTTTTGCAACCGCAAACATTTACAGCCTCAGAAACCCTGTACAGGATCGCTATGAGTTGGAACCAACTCCACGGCACACAACAACAACAATTAGCAAAGTCAAAAGACAGCTTGAAAGGAAACTGCACCTCACGTAATGGACAAAGGGCTACATTTCCTAATATAGAAAAAGCTCCTAGAAATCAATAAGAAAAAGGTCAATAACTCAGTAGACAAATGCCAAAGGCTATTCACAGAAAAAGAAAAACTAACAGTCTTTAAATATATGAAAAGACGGCCACCCTCACTTGAAAAAGAAATGCAAATTCAAACTAGCTTAAGAGAATATATTTTACCTAACAGATGGACAGAACACAAATGTTGTACAATACTCAGTTGGCAAGGCTGTTGGGTAATAAGCTGTCTCACTAGAAATAAACCCCAATACTTGTCAATACCTTTCATTTATTTTTGACAAAGCAACCCTCCTTCCGGGATTTATGCTATGTTTAATTGCACATATCTGAAAGATGATTCATTACAGCATTGTTTGTAATACCAGTAGATGGGAAACAATCCAAGGGCTCATCAACAGGGACAAGCTGAATGAATTATGATGCTTCCATACAACAGAAAGCCAGGTAGCTGTAGGGAAGGAAACAGTTACTCTCTACATATCATCTCCAAGCTACATTGTTCAATCAAAACAGCAAGAATAAACAAATTGGAGGACCTTTATGTAAGAGAGACAGATAACCAAGCCATCAAGTATTAGCTTGTATTTGCACAAAGAAACTCTGGAAGGATAAAGAAAGAATTCATGAACGTGGTGACTTTTGAATTGATGGCAAATATGAGATGAAAGCAAGGGCGTGTGCCTGTGAGATTTTATACATTATATTGTTTTGATTTGCTTTTTTTAACCATGTAAATGCATGAGGAGGACTCAAAACATTCATGGAAAAATGGAATGAAAATATAATGCATTTTTTCCCACAAACTTTAAAAAATTTACCCAGTTAAACAATTTTTTTTTTCTCCAAAGCAAAATAGAACTACCAGAAAATATAATTACAACTTGAACAAAAAATAAGAATGCTTAAGGCGACATCATGGCCTTTTGGTATGATGGCTAACTGACTGCAAGATCACAAGTTCGAGTCCACCAGGTACACGATAGGCGATAGATGAGGCTTTCTGCTTCTGTAAAGAGTTATAGCCTCATAAACCATATACAGGGTTATTATGAATCAGAATCGACTCCATGGCACACTACTACCACATAAAGAAATATATACCATTATATGAATTGAGGAACTCTGGTGCAGCATTGTAGGGTAAGCACTGGACTGCTAACCACAGATCAGCAGTTTAAACCCACCAGCTGCTCCTTGGAAACCCTATACAGGGTCGCTATGAGTCGGAACAGACTCAGCACGACTTAACAACAACAATATATGAATTGAAGGAGAAGATTTAAATTTAATTGAATGATTTAAATTTGTGACTGGAAGATCAAAACTGAAGAAATACCTCAACCCTCAGAGTTTACGTACACAGAGCTGGAAATAAAGAGGGAAAAGACAGAAAACTGGAATGATCAACTCAGAACTTATGTGAGTTCCAAAAGCAACAGGAAGGAACAAAGGAACCAAAAGCAATAATCAAGTGACAAATTTCTCTAAGCTGAAGATTTCCCTAACCTGAAAAACGATGTGAGTCTACAGATAAACAGCATTCTTTGCGTGCATTCCAGGTAGAGATGTGGAGAGAAAGGCCAGCCATCTAGGAGTATTACATAGAACATATATTTGATTGTTGTTGTTGTTAGGTGCCATCGAGGCAGTTCAGATTCATAGCGACCCTATGCACAACAGAACAAAACACTGCCCAGTCCTGGGCTAACCTCACAGTTGTTGCCACACTTGAGCCCATTGATGCTGCCACTTTGCCAATCTGTCTCACTGGGGCGTCTTCCTCTTTTTCTCTGACCCTCCACCCTACCAAACATGATATCCTTCTCCAGTGACCGGTCCCTCCTGACAATATATCTGAAGTATGAGAGACGAAGTCTGGCCATCCTGGCCTCCAAGGAGCACTCTGGCTGCACTTCTTCAACACAGATCTGTTGGTTCTTTTGGCAGCCCATGGCACTTTCAATATTCTCCTCTAACACCATAACTCAAAAGCATCAATTCATCTACGGTCTTTCTTATTCACAGTGCAGCTTTCGCATGCATATGAGATGATTGAAAATACCATGGCTTGGGTCAAGCACACCTTAGTCCTCAAGCTCTTTGCTCTTCAACACTTTTAAAAGGTCTTGTGCAGCAGATTTGCCTAATGCAATACGTCGTTTGATCTCTTGACTGCTGCTTCCGTGAGTGTTGATAGTTGATCCAAGAAGAATGAAATCTTTGATTAGGAACCCCAAATAAGGAAAGAAGGAGAAAATTAATAACCTGATCAAATCAGGAAGGAAAAAAGTCAGTAAACATAAGATAAGCTGCAAGTTTTATTACTGGTTAAACTAAATATGAACATATTTAATGCTCCCATTAAGAGAAGAGTCTATTTGTGTTTAAACCTATAGTGATATGATATATACAAGAAATACACTTTTTAAAAGTGATACTGAAAGAAAAATTGATACTGATTGGAAAATATAAGGATGACAAGAGATAGCAGGCAAGGGCAAAATACTATGCAATAGCATAGGATAAAAAGCAAGACTGGCCATATTAGGCAGGTGGAATTTAAGAACAAAACCCCTAAACAGAATGAAAAAGACACCCCATAATGATACAAAGGCACAATGTGTGATGCCAAAATTGTCAAAATCTATTATCTTCCAATAGAACTATAGTAAAATTTTGAAAGCAGAAACCATTCAAAGTATAAGAAGAACTTTACAGGCAGCATTTGAGTGGGAGGTTTATCAAAAGAAAAGCAAAAGATTTTCTAAAAAGGACACAGAGGAAAATGCAAGTTTGAATAACATAATCAATAAACTTAATTTGATAAATATGGAAATTTACAGGCGTTAAACAAAAAATAATATCCTTTTTCTGTATCTGTGAAAAACTTAAGAAAAATCATTACTTGGCCACACAAAAATATTGATAGTACATTTTAAAAGTGTAGATTTTACACATCTAGAGCAAATGAATTCTTTCTTGGTAAAATAGAAACCTGCCAAATATAAGTAGCGAAGTCGTGGGAACTTTAGCAGACGAATTCTCACTGATTATTGCCACTGAAAAAGCACAAGATGCAGAGGGTTTCACGGGAAGCTGAACTGTAGAAATCCTTAGCATTCACCCATTATATTCCCAGATGTCCCTCTCCTCCAATATGCTCCCCAACAGCACCTTGTAGACACACCTGCCCACCACACCATAATGGCCCATTTGTTTGCCAGTCTCTCTTAGCTACCTGACAATGAAGGTAGAAGCGAAGACCAGGCCTTATTTTTCATTGCCTCTCCCAGTGACCAGTACAGCACTTGGCATTTATTGAATAACTAAACATGTTAAATGAGAAAACAGGACACGAAATTGTGTGATGCCCCATGTTTGCAGCACTCCCCAACAATCCAACATAGACAGAAAAACAGAATAGACAGGACAAAACTAAACCGCTGCCAGTAATTCGGTTGAACTTTCCCCCTATTATTCAGATCTTTGCAATGGGGTTAAACTACACTTACAGAGAGGAAATCATGATTTGTATAATCAAACAAGGCAGAGGAATATTCTAGTTGTATAGACAAGGAAGATGGTTGGGAGGATCTGGAAGCAGGGTACCTCTTGGGCCCAAGTTGGTCTACCCTCCAGGACAGGCATAGAGACCTAGACATAACCTCGATGCCTCCCAGAGGGCCCCCAGCTGGAGGGAGAGGAGGATACAGAGCAGGGGCCAAGAGGAGACTCAAGTCTGAGCTACACAGACGTCTCCCTGGCCCAGAAAGCAGCTCTGGAAATCCCCTCAACATCAGATTCCTTCCTCAATTTGGAAACAGAGCCTCTTCAATCTAAGCAAGAGCCCTGGGCTCTGGCTCCTAGAGCACCAGCCCTGGAAACCCCATGTCTCCTGACAGCTCCCAGTAGCACTGCCCCATCACCTGCCTCCCTGCCCCCCAGGATAGATGCAGCTCTGAACCCTCTCAACACCTTGGCATGGAGCCTGGACCCTACTACCAATCATCAGCCACCTGCTGGCCAGTCATGGCCTGGCACCACCCATCGGGGCTGCCATTCAGGACTGACTGTCCATCTCCTCCCACTACTGGACACAGGCAGTTCCAGGAAGAGGAGAGACAATAGGTCCAGAACAAGGCCAACAGCAAAGATCTGCGACAGAAAGGAAGCAGAGAGGGAGGTGGGCTCATCACAGGCCCAACTGAGGAGAAGGAGGTGTTAAAGGGAGCCAGTGACCAAGAGGTGAAGAATGAGGCCCAAGTTCAAGGGAGATAGCTCAGAGAATGATGGGGCAGCCACTGGGGCAGCCGCTTGCCTGCAGGGAAGGGGGAAGGGCCACAGCTCCACTCACCTTTGGAGTGGAGGGTGGGGAGGGCTCCTCTCAGTGGCCAGGAATGTGGGGTGAGGATTACAGGGAGAGAAATAACTAAGAACCTACTTTCTCATAAGCCTGGTCAGTCACAGGTTGGGCAGCAGGACTCCTGGGCCAGCCTGGGGCTCCCGGTGAGTCATGGTGAGTCATGGGGAGAGACATATATAAGGTATGAAGGGAACTAGCTGGGCCACAGCGGGACACTGCCCTAGCTGGGGGCTGGGGGTGCTGTTGGGTAAAGGAAACCACTGGACTCATGCCTTGGCCTCAGTTCCCCTGCTGTCCCCAGACCCCCTTTCCAAAAGACTGGGCCAGAGGAGTGTAGGCGGGTCTGTCTGAGGCACAGCACCGCAGGCTGCCCTTGGAGTTTGTCCCAGGAAGTGGTGACAGTCTTGGACCTCAAGAGAAGGGAGGGGGCAGCTGGCAGCAAATTCCCTGGGTGGACGTTAGGATGGGTGTGGGGAAAGGACCAGACGAGAGTGGGAAAACAGCCTCCACGTGTGTCCTCCTTCCCTGGGCTCCTAATCCCGGGTGGGGGGGTCACTTACAGTTCCCAGGATCCCTGAGGCTCCTCACAGCCTGGCTGAAGCCTAGCAGCTCCCCTGCTCAGGTGCAGTACCTCCTCAGCCCTTTGCACAAGAAGTTGGGTGTTGGCCAGGGGATAACTCTTTCCTCCCTGTGGCTAATGTCCTGGCGGTGGGCTCAGTTCAGCTCCCTTTGGCCTGGGCCTTCTTGCCTCTGAGGCTAAGGGGCAGGAAGGGTGGCAGCACCCTTTAGGATGGCCCTCGCCCAGGGGTGGGACTTGAAGTCACAGAGGTGGAGTCTCAGAGGCCCTTCGTTGCACCTGCTTCTGCTTTGGCAGGCTTCCCTCGGTTCCTAGAGTTGTCTCCTCGGGGAAGCCTTCCTG
The DNA here is from genome assembly GCF_000296735.1 of Chrysochloris asiatica. Classification (NCBI taxonomy): domain Eukaryota; kingdom Metazoa; phylum Chordata; class Mammalia; order Afrosoricida; family Chrysochloridae; genus Chrysochloris; species Chrysochloris asiatica. The sequence continues at coordinate 31,136,114 of NW_006408525.1, forward strand.
GCTTACTGTACCTCTCTTTCTCAGAACGTTCTGCTCTGGGACACCTAATTCTCCATCTATACCCTCCGCTGCAGACAATGAGGCCAGGGCTAGGAATTCAAGCCCCTTTTCTGCAGTCCACCCCATACTCCCTGACTGTTCCCCCCTCACAGGCTTCCCTTTCCTGTCACCTAACTGCAGTGGGCCCCGGGCTGTCCTAGGTACTTGTTCCTTTCCCACTATCTGTACTCCCAGCAGCACACGTCAAAGACTTCCTCTGAGTGGCACACCTGTCTACCCACGATAGACCTGAACACACTGAAGGGGCCAGAAAAGCAGTACTGTTGGCTTTGAGCTTGTATTGTCCTCACTGGGGAATATGGCCAAGCATAATGGCCACCGGCAGAGGCTGAACCTGGTGGCCAGAGCACTATGTTTGTGTCAGGAGGCCTGGGACTGGGCGGTGTGACCTTAGGCTAGTCAACAAATCTCTCTGAACCTCTGCTTATACTCCAGTCTTCCAAGCTGCAGGAGGGGTGATGCTAACTTTCATGCGTGAGCTCTGTGGGAAAACCCAACAGACCATTAGTCCCCTCGGGTCAGGGACCATGTCATGTCTTAAGATACTGTGGTGTCCTCGGTGTCCAGCCTGGGGACCAGCACACACCAAGTACTTCTTTTGTGCTGGACGAGTGAATGGTGAATGACAAGGCTGTAAATGCTCATTTCGTTCATTTCTCCTAGGGGCTCTGCCCTTGTTGAATAACCCACCCTGAGCTGATGCCCCAGCAGATGGACCTCCCCAGTTCACAGCCCCCACCTGCCACCTGGTCTCTCTCCTTGTCCAGTTGTTCACTGACTAGACACTGTCCCCACCCTCCTCCAGGTCCCCTCTCACCCTTCAGCAATGACCCTTGCCACTCCTCCAAGGAAGCAGGACCTTCCCCCTCTACGCTGGGCCCTCCTTCACTTCTTTTTCCTCAGACTCTCATCGCAGCAAATTCTTCCTCTTTTATGTCCACTCCCCACTCCCTCCCTTTCTGGCCCTGTTGTTAGCAGTGCCATCGAGTCAGTCAGTTCAGACTCACAGCCACCCTGTAGAGAGTTCCTGAGGAGCATGTGGTGGGTTTGAACTGCTGACCCTGTGGTTCAAAGATCCTACAGTGCCACACCAGGAGTCCTACTCGCTCATGTACACATGGTGTCTCCCTTCCCTGGCCAGCTCTGGCCACAGCCTCATATTCAGTCCTCTCTGACCCACTGCCCTCTGCCCTTGGCAACTCTCCTGACCAACTCCTGATAAGGTGATTGCTGACCTCCTCTGGTGGCCACATCTTGATACATGTTTCAAGATACCAGATACTTCTGGCATTACCCTTGACCTCTGGTAATCCTTCTGGACACTTCTCCTCAGCATCTTGGCCTGTCCTTTCCTGCTTTCCCTCTGTGTTCTCTGACAAACTCCCCTACCTCCTGTTTCCTAGCTGCCGGGG
>NW_006408525.1:31137685-31225879 GCF_000296735.1 Chrysochloris asiatica
TGTCTCGGGCACTTTCTCCTCCCCACCATCTACTCCATCTCCTCCCTCTCACACCCCCAGCCTCACCATCACACAGTGAAGGCCTCCTCCTCAGTGGCACACCTGTCTACCCAACTGTCTCTTGCACAGAGGGTCCTGCGGGTCTCCCCTTACCCAGAAGGCAGTGCTGGAAAACCCCTCAACATCTGAAACCTTGGAAGGGAAGGAACCTTTAAGTCAGGCTAAAGTCATAATATGACATTTCCCCCTACCCCACCCCTTCCCTTACTTACTACACCATCTGACCAGGTGCACAAGCTGGGAAGCTAGGGCTCACCGGACTCTCCTCCCTCCCCTCTTCCCTCCCTCCTCACCAGGTCCACCAGGTCCACCTCCTAAACCTGCAAGCCCCAGGCCCAGGGGCCTTTCCTCAGCCCTGCTCCTTTCTCTGCTGAAAATCTGGCGGCAGGAGAAAGCCCACAGATCCTACACAGCCGGTGCCATCCACTCCCTGCCCCTTTCCATAGGTGCTCTGGGCTTCAGTCGCATGAGGGCAGGGAGGGGGCGGCAGGTGAGGGGTAGGACTCCAGGACCTCACACCCTTTCACATGTTCACACTCACAGAGCCCCGAGTGCAACTCAACCACAGACTGCCATCTGTCCCCTCCCGCCAGCCTCCCCTCCAGTGTTAAGCTCCCAGGGCTGAGGAAAGGGGTCATCTTAGGATCGGAGGGGTCACCTGGTACTTGATAGCTGTCCAATCAGTTCACGCTGAATGGAGGAGAGAAGGACCGGAAGGGGGAGGAAAATGGGGGAGAAGGGGCCTGCTTCTAGGCCTTGTCTGAGGAGAACACAGGTAGGCTCACCTTTCAGGAAATTCCTTCCCTAAAGACTCCATAAACAACGAAGATGAGGGTGGTGCCCTCTTCCCAGGGGCGAGAGAACCAACTCCCCACCCCTGGGGTATGTTGGCAGGGGCAGTGGGAATGAGGTCAAGCACCGTCACAGACAGTGTAATTGATCATACTCATTACACAGGTGATAAGGCAGGACCAGAGATGCTGACTGACTTGTCCAGGTCACACAGTGAACTAGGGCCAGGAGTGGGATCTATAGCTCTGCTCTCCCCCTTATAACCCTGGACCTCCTGCATTGTAGAAACTGGAGCTGGAGGAAGAAGAGGAAAAAATACCACTGGGAACAGAGGAGATTCCATCAGCGGGGTGATTCCTCAGGAGATGCCTGGCCTGCAGGTCTTCCACTCAGACAACAGAATCCTAGCTCATGGATAAGGGGGCTGCTGTCCTCACCCCACGTCGACCCACATTACCTGTGTACACTCTATGGGCCAGGCGGGTGCGGGGTTCAGAGAACAAGGCCAGTCTCCAACAGTGAAGAGCAAGGTTAGCACCTCTCATGGCAAACAACGCCTCCCACCATCAGGAGGACTGAGACTGCTGAGAGGTTTAGGAGTGTGTGGCAGAGAGCCTGTCCCGGAAATGGAGGGGCTCCTGGGAAGGAGCGCTGGCATCTGGACACCTATCATAGAGAAGCTGCTTAGCCGGCTGGCAGGGGTGCCAGGCACAAGCACCTGCTCTGCCCCCATCCCCAAACTCTGGCCACTGGCCACAAGAGGGCGGGCTGTCTTCCACAGACACTGGAGCAAAGGGAGGCTCTGACGAGGAAAGGATGCACTCACTAATAGGAGCCCAGCCAGTCTTGGTAAACTGCTTACTATTTGGCAAACACTTCCATGGGTCACCTCATTAAAGACTTTCAACCTCCCTAATCCTTAGGTATTGTCCTGAGTTTACATGGAAGCTGGGAGACATAAATGGTTTGGCAGCAGCCACAGGTGACCCAGCAGAATTATATTTGAGTCTGGTAGCTTGAAAAGAGTCCGTAGATGGTGTAACAGTTAATGTGTGACTGCTAACTGAAAGGTTGGAGGTTTGAATCCAGCCAGAGGCATCTTGGAAAAAAGGTCTGGCTATCTACTTCCCTGGTGTGGCCCTGTGGGCTAATGCACCAGACTGCAAAGTTGTTTGAACTGCAAGGTCGGTGGTTCAAGCTCACCAGCTGCTCCTTGGAAACCCTATACAGGGTCACTATGGGTCGGAATCAATTCTACAGCACTTAACAACAACATATCTATTTCCAAAAATCAGCCATTGAAAACTCTATGGAGCACAGTTCTACTCTGATACACACGTGGGTCACCATGAGTATGAAATGGTAACTGAAGAAGAGTAGAGTAGCCTCAAAACTGAAACTGTAACAGGGCAGGAAGACCAGGCATCTTGCAAACAGGAATCGTTGTCTCCTTGTCACAGCACCCTGGACTCAGTCCTGACAGGTGGCCAGCATCAGGCCTTGTTGTAATGCCATCAAGTTCAGAGACAGAAATCAGAGACTACCAAGTGTCAGTGGCCATTCATAGCCCCTCCCTCAGTCACTCATCCTTTGGGCTAAAGAACAAACTAAGACCCCAAGAGAGGAAGTGAATTGCCCATAATTAAACAGCTGGCAGCAGATAGCAGAACAGGATCTGTGCAACTTTTTTTTTCCCAGGATGCCCCTTCTGAACAGTTACTAAAGTTCAAGAACTTAGAGCTACCCACAATGATTTTGAGGATGTAAGTAAGAGTGTTTCAAAACATACTCTCTTATTTATTTCCCAAATTAACATAACTGGAATCCAAAAGGAAAATTATCTCTTAATATACTGGACATCATTCTGAAACAAGGCCATGCAAAGTTAAATAAAAAAAGAAAAAGGAACCGAAATGTTGGCGACAGCTAAAAAGAGAAGCAGATGCCGAACTTTCACATTCATCTTCTCATGTGAGTACCCAAACTACTGAGAGAAAGGCAAGGCAGGTAGAGCCAGCCACAGGACCCTGACCCCTTATTCCATATCCAGATACGTTTTGGAATACAGAATGGTTCGGATTTTAGAAAGATACTATGGTTGGGGCTGTTGTTACGTGCCATTGAATCAGTTCCTACTCAGAGCCGTCGCTATGTACTGGATTTCTGAGGAGTGGCTTGTGAGTTTGAACTGCTGACCTTGTGGTTTAAACTGAGCTTTCAGTCCAGTGCTTATCCTACAGTGTTACAGCAGGACCTGTAATTAAGCTCATTTGCATTTCTACACTACCACCCACTTGTCAGTCTGCCATACTGTGGTGGCTTGTGTGTTGCTATGATGTGAAAGCTACTACATTGCTGGTATTTGAAATACCAGCACGGTGATCCATAGTGGACAGATTTCAAAGGAATTGCCATACTAAAGAAAAACTAGGAAGAAAGGCCTGATGATCCACACCTAAAATCTAACAAATGAAAACTCGATTGGTTACAACAGTATATTGTTGGATATAGCGCAGGGAGATGAACACCTACATAGAAAAAGGGCTCAAAATACACAGTGGTGGAAACAATGGACTCAAACATACCAACAATAGTGAAAATGGGGCAGGAACCAGAACATTTAGCTCTGTGCAAGAGTTGGTTGTCAGTGGGCAACTAACAGCATCTCTTCAGCAAAACATGAATATTCATACTAAGTGGGATGTTGTTGTTGTTGTTAAGTACCAGTCTGTTCCGACCCATAGCGACCCTGTATAGGGTTTCCTAGGAGTGTCTGGTGAGCTTGAAACGCCGACTTTGCGGTTTAAACCGACTTTGCAGTCCAGCGCATTTGCCCACAGCGCCACACCAGGCCTCAGCCTAGAAAACCCTATGGGGCAGTTCTACTGTGTCCTATTTTTTTTTGTTTGTTTGTTAAGTTCCGTCGAGTCAGTTCTGACCCATAGCGACCCTGTACAGGGTTTCCGAGGGTGTAACTCCCTTCCTATAGGGTCGCTATAAGTTGATGGCAAAGAGTTTGGTTAACAATGACTTCATAACAGTTCAAGTAAATTTTTGCCACCAATTGAGTTATGAAAAACCTTAGGCCTCCCAGAGTTCTGGCACTTTGGAAATGCAGATAAAAGGATTGTGAGTCTGATTTTGTGCTGGTTTTGTGGCTAGGAACGTGAAACTTGGTATCCTGTGTTTAAGAACTGGTCCAGTGGGCACTGGACATCGAGTGGGACTTCATAAGGAAGCATGCCCCTCCTCCTCTACGGGTGGCCTACCTGGTCCCGTCGCTCCTCCGGCGGACCTCGCAGGTCCTGGATGGCCTCGTAGACGTTCTCCGAACCACTCCGCACCAAGGGTCGTGGGCACACCCACGAACCCGCCACGCTGCAGGCCTTGAAGCGACCCGTGCTCCCGAGGAGGCCGGCAGGAGGCGCAGCGGTGCGAGCCAGGTCGTCCAGGGATTGCGCAGGTCGCACAGGCGCCGCGGGCCGCAAGTAGAGGCAGGCGGGCTGGCCGGGCGCCAGGCTTCTGCGCTGGGCCTTGGCACCGAGCCGAGCCGAGCCGCACAGAGAGCCGGCGCGGCGCGGGGGCTCCGCGGGAACGCCATCGGGGCCCGCGGGTGCCGGCGCGCTCACAAACTGGTAGTCGTAGGCGAGCGGCTCGGGGACTATGGGGCCCGGGTGGGGCGCTGGCGGTGGCGGGGTGGCAGCGGGGCCGCCGAGCGCGGGCAGCTCACGGACATACTGCGCAGGCAGGTAGAAGGGGCGGTCGCCGGGCTCGCGCCTCACGTGCCACCAGTGCTCCGTGCTGCGGCGCAGCAGCTGGTAGCGCTCGTTGGGCTGGATGGCGACGCGGCGCCCATCCTTGGCCGTATACTCGAAGGGGTGCTCCACCAACACGTACACGTCCCTCTCGACTTTTGTTGTCATCGCGGCCGTGGCGCTTCTCTGCTGGCAACACGGAGGGGTGGCGTGGGAAAGGACAAAGAAGTCAAGGCCGCGGAGAAGGGAAGAACACCGCACCGGGTCGGAGTGGAGGAGGTCTCGGTTCGAATCCTGATCCTGCACTCGCCCTGTGAGCCAGGGTCTCACTTTCCTATCTATAGATTTTGTGGACTAATAACCTCTTCATTCGGTGGCACTGGTTATGAGATTTGAGTTTGGCTTCTGCTCCGTGGTGGAGAGGTTAGGGATACTAGTGATTCAACTGTTGTTGTTATGTGCCGTGGAGTCGGTTTCGACTCATAACGACCCTGTGTACAGGGTTTCTGAGGCTGTAAATCTTTACGGGAGCAGAAAGCCTCATCTTTCTCCCGCGGAACAGCTGGTGGTTTCGAACTGCTGACCGTGAGATTAGCAGCCCAATTCGTAACCACTACGCTACCAGAGCTCCTGTGTGGTGGTGGCTATGTGCCGTGGAGTCGGTTCCGACTCATAGCGACCCTGTACAGGGTTTCCGAGTGCCTGGCAAAACAGCTCAGAGTTAGGGTGATCGACAGCACAGCTGCCAAAACATTATCTGGGCCGCTGTCCTCCCGCCGCCTGCTGTTTGCAGGGAGTCTGCGGATGGCATAGCAGCGCCCCCTCCCGGCAGAATGCTGCCTGCCAGGTCAGGGCCCGGGCGCGGGCTCTGCCGGCTGCTCTTGCAAAGCTCTGCTCGCGAGATGCCCCAGCCCCGCTTAGTCCCAGGGTCTGGGCACCAGGACTGCGTTTGCCAAAGCGGGGAAACCGGTTCTTTCGGTTTCTCCTTCCCTACCCAGCGGCTTTGCCACAGACGTGAACCTGGAGCCCGGCCCGCCCAGACCGGCCCGCACCGCCCCCAACTCTGTAGCAACCACCTCCGTTCCCACAGGGAGGCTCGGCCCTCGCGGTCTGCCTACTTGCCCAGTGTTCCCTACACCGTCCCAAGAGAAAATGGACTTTGTGACCGCAGGACCCCCCACATTTCTGCAGTGATCACAATCTTCCCACTCCCAGGCTGCCTTAACCGGGATCTTGGCTGTAAATTTGCCTGTGTCATCCTCCGAAAGTGACTGGTCTTCAAACTCTTACACTGACCACACCTTCTCCTGCCCCACAAGGTGGCCCAGGACCCCAGCTTCACTTGAAGCTGAGGGACCCCAGGCATGGGATTGGGGCTCAGTGCACCACACCCTCTCTACTTTCTCTAGCTTTCATTGAGGTGGGCAAGGGGATGTAAACTGAGTCACTTAACACTCTGGACTCCGGACGTTGGGATCTGTGAGGGACCCAGAGCTGACCCAACAAGTTCCAGGGGAGAGGACACCCCTTTCACGCTACCTTCCTGGGACCACCGGTTGAGAGCACTCACTTAGACAGGGCCGGCCTTAGGGTGCCCATGAGCTGGGTGGGCGGAACTAGAGGGTGGATGCAGATTAGGTCTCCGTCATGTCTTTGGGCAGAGTTTCCAAGGGCAAGACCGAGAGACCACCAGGACCAGGAGCTAGAGAAGGGCAAAGAGAGAGAGGGACTCTCAGGAGGGACCCGGCTGTCCCCAATTTCCCAAGCAGCTCTGTCTGGGAGTAGCGAGAGGGGCCTTGGTCTGGGTTGGAAACTGGGCAAAACCCTTTGCCACCAAGCTGATCCCAACTCATAGCTCAATGCCGCGGTCTGGGTCTGTGGGGACCCTGGGGACTGGAGCACGGAGATAGAGAAGACATGGGGGAGGTGTTTAGGGTGCTGCGTTCCAAGGGGCGCGGAACCCGGGTGGGGGTGAGATCCCGCCTCTGCCCCGCCCCCCAGGTGGGATTTGTTGCTCTAGAGCCCCTGATCCCTGGCGGGCGACTCTGGGACACCCCCACCCCACCCCCCCGGGCTCAACCCCTATCCCAGCGAAGCTGTCGCGCTCCGGAGCCCTCTCCAGGGGACTGCGGCACCGCCAGTTCCCGTTCACCTCCTATCCCCAGGCCCTTGCCCGGCAGTCGCGCGGGGCCTAGAAAAACTCGGAGGGGGATTCCCAAGGCGGAGACACCCTCAGAGCGCGGTGTCCCGCGGTGGACGTAGAGGGGGCCCGGGTCTGGCTTCCTCCCCAATTCTCGGGAGGCGAAAAGGAGAGAGATGGGGGAGTGAGGAGACTCCCAGAGCTCAAGGTCGGACGCATAGCCAGGAGGTGCCCTGTGTCCACTGCCCGGGCAACGCGAGTCACAGAGACGCCAATGCCCGGGTCGGCACTGGGGGCCTGAACCCCTCTCATCCCCGGCCTACGGCACCCGGATTTCCCGCTTTTCGGGAGACTCCCCAGCGGCTCCCCTTCCCCGGCCTCGAAGTTCCAGCTCTAGTGCGGTGCGCAGGGGAGTAGGGAGGGTGGCCACCTGAGTCTCCCACCCCTCACGACCCTTCCGCGCTGCTAAACGCCCCCAGCCTGGCCCCGCACCTCCGGGCACCCGCTCGCCGGTCTCCGCGGACTGGCTTCCACTTATCCCAGCGAACGCGCGTAGGCTCGCGTCGGGCGCTCCTTCCTCGTCCGTCCCGCTCCCGCGCTGAGGAGTTTCCTGTTCAACAATATAGCGAGGGAGGCACCGGCGGAGAGCGCCGGGCAGAACTTCCTCCCAGGCTGGGTTGCGGCTTCGAGAGACAATCCCCGGTGTCCCGGCTTCCTGTCCCTTCAGGGCCGGGCCAGCGCCCCAGGAGCAGAGACGCCACCCCTCCCTCTGCATCTCCGGAATCCTAGGCCACACCTGGCTATCTCCCGGGAGGGAGGAGGAGACAGTAGGGCCAGGGTGTTGGATGAGGGGGGCTGGAGCCTCCCCACCGCCTTTTCCTGATCAGACTCACCCCCTCCTTGATCTTTGTGGGGGAGGGAGCCACTCTGCCCTCTGTCCAAAGTGTAAACTTGGAGCAACTCCTGAAGGCCAGGAACTTGGGTCCAGCCCTAGGGACCTCTACCTTACCGGAGGTATCTTCAGTAATATTCTGCATCTTTGGGAAGGCAGTCTCTTTCCAGCTGAATCGTGCATATTCTCTCTAGACTTTGCCAAGCCCCAGTCCTAGTGTCCCAGGCCTTGACTCCTGACACCATCTCCTAAAGACTGATGGTTTTGGTGGAATTGGAACCTGGCCACCCACATCCCCAATCTCCCCCACCTCCATGCCTGTGAATCTGCTAAATTTTACCCACAAGCAACTCCATTTTGTGCCAACTATCTTGGTATGTCTGAGGCCTGGTGCCACCTTGGGCTCTTCCAGGCACCTAGAGGATTTCAGCATTCACATCCCTGGTGGCCCTCATGCTTAGAAAAGAGAGGCTGGATGTAGTATGTTAAGGCCCATCCCCACTGGTTCCAGAGTTACCCAGCAAGTCAGGTAGGGTGGCAGTTGTTAAGTACCATCGAGTCAATTCCAACCCATAGCAACCCTGTATAGGGTTTCCAAGGAGCAGCTGATAAGCTTGAACCACTGACCTTGCAGTTCAAACGACTTTGCAGTCTGGACTGCACACACCACAGTGACACACCAGGACTGGTAGTAATTAAGTTTCTTGCCTGGGGTCAGCCAGGTCTCATGCCCAGCTCTACCATTTCCTGGCCTTGAAACTTTGGGAGACTTGCCATATCTCTGCATCTTTCCTGTAAACTGGGGACAGTAACACCTACTTTATAGGATGGTTAGGAAAATGAGTGATAGTTAGTACAATGCAAGGGAAATTCAGTATATTAGCTATTATTATCATAACCTTGCAGTTTGAAACTACCAGCGGTTCCACGAAAGAAAGATGAGGCGTTCTGCTCCTGTAAAGATTTACAGCCTCGGAAACCCTGTGCAGGGTCACTGAGTCAACAATCATTACTTTATGAGAGGAACCTTCCCTCTTTGGGTTGGGATTGGTGTCTCCAAGCCTCCTTTCCATTCTTTCGGCAGAAGGGGGAAGGAAGAGACAGGCGGCCTCAGGAGCACTTGGTGGAGGACACAGGAGCTGAGTCCAAAGGCAGAGCAGTACCCAAGTGATACCCCTCCTGGCCCTCTACTGGGCCTGCCTCCCCCCGGAACTCACATCCGTCTCCTTTTCTCTTCAAACCCACCACCTACTGCCCGTTGTTAAGTAACGTTGAGTCGGTTCTGACTCACAGTGACCCTGTATAGTTTCTGAGTAGTGGCTTATGGGTTTGAATCATAGACCTTATAGTTAGCAGCACTTCAAGATTTCATGTACTGCCCCTGGAGGAAGGCAAAGCTGGGCTCACAGTGTTCCCTTGCAGGCTGGGTAGGACCTTCACCAACAGAACTCTGATCAGGACCCTGAATGTCTGTAGTCCCATTTCCTTGCACTCTGATTTCCCTGCAAGTTCCTCTAATTTCCTCCTCCCATGACAATGATGCCAGTGGGGGGCTCCCCCACAGGACCCCTGGGCTACAGAAATTTCAGGTCAACAGCCAAGTAAACCCCCTTCAGGTTCATGGAACCCTGAAGTCATGAGCCCAGGACCAAGGGCCCCACTTAAGCCACTTGTCCTTCCTGAACCCCTCTCTCGATAGATAACCCAGTGAGAAATCCAGTCTGCAAGTTCCACATGTCCTAGTGTCTAGAGTCTGTACTACAACACTAAAGACCCAGAAGAGCGCCATTTGTGTTTAGAATTTCAGGCACCAGCTTCAGTTGTTATATACAAGCCCACCTTCTTCTCGGTGCTCACTCTGGGTTCACAAGCCCCTGCCTTCAAGTGTTTGCCCCGGACCTGAGCCCTTCACTGGGCCCAGGAACTGACTGAAGTGGGTGATGGATGGCAGATGGCTCTTGGTTTCCCCTCAGTGTCAGTGTTGGGATGCAGAGCAACACTAGTAATTAGAAAGATCAGATCTTTACTGTAAAAGCATTCAAACATCACACAGCAGCAGTTCTTCAATGCATTGCAAAGTACTTCTCAGGGCCAGGCCCCACTCACGAGAAATGGTTTATTGCATAAAATAACATCTTTCAGAGTCATGTGGCCACTACTGAGGTTCACATCAGCTTTCCACTGGAGGTGGGGGAAGGAAAGGTCAGCTCACCTGATGTGTTAGCAGCTTTTTGGTAATGGGGAGAGGGTGAGTCCTAATGCTGATAATCTCCAGTGGGAGAAGGTCCCACCAACCACAGGGTGCTCGGCCAGGGTTTCACTCCTGCTGGAATTGACTCACACGGCCTGAGGTGGCACTGCCAGGGTTCTGGGGTAGCTACGTGCGTGTGCTGGGACATCAATGTCAGCTACGGGAGTTGGAGGCCAGGGTTCTCTTTATGGTTTAAGAGACTGGTGCACTGGGCACAGATTTGCACCATCTTCCATGGCAAGAATGGGGCTAATGGGTCAGCTGTGTGGCAGCCTCCTCCTGCACCGCCTGCCCACCACAATGCACGACGGATCCAGCTCCACAGGGCAGGGCAGGGAACTCAGCAGTCAAGTCACCCCAAGGGGCAGTGGACAGAGTCATCCTCTGACAGTGACAGGTGTATGTCTACCAGAGGCCTCCAATTCCAAGTCAAGTGCAGGTAAGATGGCTGAGAGGGGCTGCTGGGTCCAGGAGAGGCCGGGGAAGGCAGTAAAAAAAAATAAAGCTTATGTTTCCCCCTAAAGCCCCAGGAGCCCAAACACCACTTTGAAAACAATTCTAGGCCTCACTCCAGCCCCAAGACCTCCTCAAAAGGCCATGCTGCTCCCAGGAGTTTCCAGCCTCTAGCAACGCCCCCTACTGGGCAAGTCCAGTGAAGCTTTGTGAATTAATGGCTTATAAAACAAGCTAAAAATCCTTCCACAGGGCTAGCTTCTTCCACAGGTCCCTGCACATCTCTTCACGAATGGTGGAGTCACCTCACAGTGCCGAGCCTGGCAGTCATGGTGCCCAGGGTCAGCCCCTGGCCTGGGCTTGCTGCCCTGTCTGTGGGCCCAGCCCATCTCCCTGCCATGGCAGGGGTCAGTCAGGCCGGGGTGCTTCCCACAAAAGCTCGTCTGGAGTGTCTATTGTGGCACCCTGTCCCTCTCCTTCTGTGTGTGGTGAGGGGGAGGAGGGCCTGGGGTTAGGGCTGGGAGAGATGCAGCTCCTCCCCGGGGACAAGGAAAGCTCAAAGTGCTGACAGTGCTGGTCTTGAGTCACTTCGCCACTGCTGCCATCGTTGTCGTTCGTTGTCTGCTGGGACAAGATCCACAGCTGGAGAAGAGCCAAGACTGGCATGAGAAAGGGGACAGGCTTTTCAGGAGGTGAGAGGGGAAGAGGGTGGTCAGTGAGGTGGGACTGACTGTCCTGTCTGATGGGCAGTTTGGCACATGGCACTCGAGCTACTGATGCCTGGCAAGGGCACAGGAAAGGCACCGGGTCCTGCCAACAGTCTCTGAGCAGCAGCCCTGCCCACTTCACTTGGGGTGAGAATGTCCGGGTTTCCTGGGTGACTTGTGCACAGTCAAGAATAAAAAAATATTTTCTGTTGAAATATGAAGGGGGCAGGGAACCCACCTTATAAAACTAGACCTTTTACTCAGAATATGGAATTGAAAATGTTCCCCAGCCCCAATGGAAGCCGGTGACAGTGAGGGCTTATGAGTACCAAGAGCCCCATGGAAGGGGCATCAGCCAGCGTCCTGCCCTCAGCAGCAGATGGGCAGTGGGAAGCAGTTGGGGGCCGTGAGACACCACTGAGGCTTCCTCCGTCCGAGTGAGGTTTGCGCTGTCAGATGGTCACATCCGATGCTCTCTGACCAGGAGACGAAACAGCCCAGGCTGATACAAACTGCAGCTAGGATGGCTGAGCTGTACCCTCATCCCTGTGGTCTCTGGATTAGGTGACAATGTTCTGTTCTTGGTACTTGCGCCGGCGGGCACAGCGGGGACAGCCCTTCTTCACCACGGCCTGGCAGCTCTGGTGAAGGACAGTCTTGCACTCGGCACACCTAGGGAGACAGCAGCAAATGCTGCTTGTGATGAAGGGGCAGGAGTTTGGCCAGGTGGCCCATCAGAACCCCTATCAGAATCCACAAGCCAGTGCATGCAGGCAGTCCCTGTCTTACCTGTAAATGATGTGGAATGTTCTTATATGCTCTGTTCTAGTTCAGTTTTTTTTTTAAATGCTGCCTGAAACTCACTAAATTGATTTCGTACTTATGTTTAAAACACTGTACAGCTTTAAAAACTTAGCTCTCTGCCCATTCAGACGCTGATCCTGGTCAGGGAACACCTGCTGAGAATGGATTCCTACTTCAACTAGCTCAGTTTTCCAGCCCTACTTGGACTGGGATGAACATTTGGTGGATGAATTTCCCATTTAGAGGCTTCTAGGCTATGCTATTAAAAGCATTCAAATACATGAGCAATCACTGGGAACAAGACAATAATTACAGCAGCAGAGGCGGCGGCAGTGTGCACCACCCACCAGGTGCCCACTAGGTGCCAGCCCTGTGCTACACTACAGGGCAGAAACCATTCACAGAGGGAGGGCCTGGGCCACCACTTCTGTAGGTCAGTGGATGGCATGGCAGAGCTCTGTAAGGGCTTGTCCAAGGTTGGATCGGAGCCAGCCTTGACTGCTCAGAGTGTGGGCTGCTCTGGACAACCTCCACCACCCCTTAGCACCTACACAGAGTGAAGGTTCACTATGTGTTCCTTGGTCTTGGAACTTGGTCTGCCACCCTGGAACACTCGGGCCAGGCTGAGCATGGTGGGCTGGGGTGACGCTGTCCCACATACCTGACCGTGGTGTCAAACTCAAAGGGGAAGATGATGTCATTGTGGTGGCAGATCTGGCAAATGAAGCCCCGTTGGGTGCACAAATCGCAGTGATAGACGTGCTGGGAGGCAAAGTCAATCAAGGCCTTGAGGAATCCTTCGTATGCACTCTCGGCAATCTGTGGAGGAGAGTGCAGGCCACCAGGCCGCCAGGCCTCTTAGTCAACAGTGCTGACACTGGGCCTGCTGGGCCTACAGCCACCTGCCTGGAGAATGTCCACTTCAAAGTCTCACTTAGGCAAGAAAACCTCCCTGAGTAGGTGTCTAGCCCTCATGCTCTGAGATTAGTGGGGGATTATGGGACTCTCTAGGCTCTACCCTCCCCAAACTCTCCCCCAGGGCCCTTCCACCCATTGTCCACCAGATCAGGGAGGAGTCTGGATACTGAGAAAGGCTGAGGAACCCAATGATCCTAGGGTTTGCTGGAGGATCTGGGGGGCTTATGGGGGCCTTATGACTGCCTCAGGAAGCTTGGGCAGGCAACAGGGCAACACCATTCTGAGGTACTAAGAAGTTGAAGAGGCCTACCCCCACTCATACTTCCATCCCCCTTTCTGATACTCCCAGGAGACAGCTCCCACCAGAGAGGTTCAGGAGTGGGAGGCGGGCATACTCTCTTACCTGTTGGAGGTCAGCAACACTGTACTTGTGGGGAAACTCCAAGAGATAATTCCTGTGGTTGAGCCTTTCAAGAAAACAGAAGAGATTCCTTAGCAGAGTCTTCCTGACCTAGATGCCCAGTGGTTTTTGTTTTTATTTCTTCAGCTGCTAAGCAGATGAATACCCCCCTGCCTGGTCCTGGGCTGCAGGAGAGCAAAGTGAGGCAGCCTGGGCTTTGGACCTCAGTCAAGCTACTTAAGCCCTCCGAGCCTTGGGTTTCCTCATGTGAGAAATAAGAGTTGTTTTGAGGAGTAAATCATTTCAAGAATTTGGCGGAGTCCAGAGCACATGAGAAACAATTGACGATAATGATGATGACGAAGGGGTGACAGCTAACACTTGGTGCCAGATCTGGAGGGAAGAGCTTTACATACATTAAATCATCTGAGCTGCACAGCATTCTGGGAGGTTGGTACTATTAGAATCCTCATCTAAGAGAAGAGGAAACAGAGGCACAGAGGGGTTAGTTAATTTGCCTGAGGTCACACAGCTAGTAAGTGGCAGAGCTGGAGTTTGAATGCAGGAGTCTGGCTCCAGAGCCTGTGCTGAATGTCTCCACAGGTTGGCTAAGGCAGTCACTGCCATTCTACGTGCCAGTGCTGGGGACAGAAATGCATAGGACACAGTGGCTGTCCTCCTACAGGCCTAGTGTAGCAAAGGACAGACACCCAAGCACCTGGCTTTGGTGCTACATGAGAAGAACATGCAGATCCCATTTTAAGGCGGGGGAGGGCTGCAGAGGATGAGGGCTGCCTCTCACTTCCAGCACACCAATGGCAGAGCTCCCATGGGGACATCCTGAGGGACAGAGAGGAGGAAACACCTGCAGAAGTCCATGCCTGGCCTTGCTCTGTGTGGGGGGTGGGGTGGGGGTGGGGTGGCAGTGGTGGTGGTAACTGGGGTGGGAGAGAACGCTCCAAGTCAGAGGATGTTTGGGAACCTGCCCCGGGACACTGAGGGTCACACGGGGAATCTGGGGCGGGGGGGCGGAGCGGATATAGTATATGGACTGGAGGCTTAGCTCTGCCCCACCTCATGCCTTAGCTGTGGTCCAGAAAAGACCAATCTGGGGCAGAGATGGTGGGGCCCATCAAGTAGCCAAGCCAGCCACCCTGTGCCACATGGGGTGGGGACACTGCCAATTGGCCCTCAGTTTACCATGCTGCTTTCCCTCAGTGCTTGTCCAGCTGTCTGCCGGCAGGAAACTGCCACTGATCACCAGGAAAATGTGGGGGCTGGCTCTGAATTGGCAGGAAGGGAGGAGCTGAGTGTTTGGAGAGTTGTCTCTTTCAACTGCCCTCTGTCCACTGTCCTGGAAGCCCTGGGGGCCAGTCAGTCCCTGGGCTTCCCTGTGAGCCACCACCATACCCTGACCTGTCACACTCTTAGCTAAGCAAGGGCTGGCAGCCGGTTTCTCTCTACAACACTGGGCTGAGGCTTTAGGAGAAAGCACTGGCCCCAAGTAAGAGGCCACCTCTCATCCTGGCCTCTGGCAGAGAAACCCGGTGTGCAGACAGATAGACCCCTCTCTGTGCTCCTTGGGCCAGAGACTGACTCCCTGTGGAAGGGATGTAAAGAATTTTTAGGTTCCCTGGAAGAAGGTGGAAGATGAGAGGAGATGGCTGCATCTTAACTTCTGTAACCAATACAGTGATGGGGGCAAGGGGGGGAGCGGGGAGGTGTGGTGGGAAGTGTCAGTGTTACCTGTCTCCTCTGAGTCCCAGGTTCCTCTCTCAGTGCACGCAGCCAGGGCACTGCCACTAGCAAAGGGGAACTCCACCCTGACTTCACCAATGATTCTTCTCAACCCACCTCTTCCTCTCCTCTCCTCTCTGGCTGACTCAGTCCCCGCACTCTCATCTCCCTGGGTTAATTCCTTTCTGCCCAGACCCCATCGGCTTCAGTCCCAATCAACTGCTGCCACAGGGGTCTTTTCTAAAAACCAGGATCAGAACATGACAGTTCCCTGCTTAAAACTCTTCAGTGGCTCTCCACTGCCTACAGTGGGCACACAGGACATTCACATCTGGCTCCTGAGGGCACCGGGACCATCACCACAGTGCAGCTGCCCTGGGAAGTCCCCGTGAGCCACACTGCCTCTCACCTCCATGGTACAGGTTCCCTTAGCAAAGCTAGGCCTCTCCCTCCCTCCCTCCTTTTTTATTTGTTTTCTAAAGGCCAGTTCAAGATCTGCATGACATCATTTGTGTAGTAGAGGTAACTGTTTTCATGTATGAATAGACAGAATGAAGTCTGAAAGAATGCTCTATTGATATTGATGGATGTGGGAATGGAGAAGAGGTGATTTGAATTTCTTGCCTCTCCTTGTGATACTGTTTGACTATTTTAATATTACCCACTAGAGATTATCTCTGTAAAGAGAAACTTTTTTTTTTTTTAAAAAAAGGAAAAAAAGATCAACTTATCCTAGAATGTTCTAAATACAAGCTCTTAAATGTAATATTCATGGTAACCACTACAATTAACAACAAAGCACAAAAGCAAGTCAGAAGTAAAGGACAAACACAAAGAAGGCTTGTTGTTGTTGATGCTAATGCCAATGAATCAGTTCCAACTCATAGCAACCCTGCATAGTGTTTCTGAGGAGCGGCTGAGTTTGGCTCAAACTGAACTTGCAGTCTAGCACATTATCCCGCAGCACCACACCAGGACTCCAAAGAAGGCTTAAGACACACATAAAACAACAAAATGGCAAAAGTAAGTAACTTATCAGTAATTATGTTGTTGTTGTTAGATGCCATCGAGATGGTACCAACTCATAGTGACCCTATGCACAACAGAACAAAACACTGCCCAGTCCTGGGCTAACCTCACAATCGCAGTTACACCTGAGCTCATTGCTGCTGCCACGGTGCCAATCCATCTCACTGGGAGTTTTCCTCTTTAACTCCGATCCTTCACTTGACCAGACATGATGTCTTTCTCCATTGACAGGTCCCTCCTAATAATATGTCTGAAGTATGAGAAACAAAGTCTGGCCATCTGGCTTCCAAGGAGCACTCTGGCTATACTTATTCTAACACAGATCTGTTTTGGCAGTCCATGGTACTTTCAATATTCTCCAATACCATAATTCAAATGCATCAATTCTTCTACAGTCTTCCTCATTCACTAGCCAACTTTCACATGCATATGAGGTTATTGAAAATACCATGGGTTGGGTCAGGAGCACGTTAATCTTCAAACTGACATTTTTGTTCTTCAACACTTAAAAGAGGTCTTGTGCAGCAGATTTGCCTGATGCAATACATTGTTTGATTTCTTGACAGCTGTTTCCATGAGTGTTGATGGTTGATTTGAGCAGAATGAAGTCTTTGGTCTTCTGCTTCAGCCTAAATTTACATATGAGCACTTGATGGTCTGTTCCACAGTCTGCCCCCGGCCTTGTTTTGGTTGACAATATGGAGTTTTCCCACCATCTCTTTCCACAGATATAGTAACTTGATTTCTGTATATTCTATCTGCTGAGGTCCATGTATATAGTTGTTTTTTATATTGTTTGTTTATTAAAGGCATTTGCGATGAAGAAGTTATTGGTCTTGTAAAATTCGATCATGCGTTCTCCAGCATCGTTTCTATCACCAAGGCCATATTTTCCAACTACTGATGCTTCCTCTTTGTTTCCAACCTCTGTATTCCAATTGACTCTGAAGAAGTAGGTAGAATTGTTCAATTTCATCATCACTGACTTTAGTGGTTCGTGTGTAGATCTGAATCATAATGGCATTAACTGGTCTTCCTTGTAGGCCTATGGATATCCTATTACAGACAGCATTGTACTTTAAGACAGATCTTGGTATGCTCTTTCAGATGATGAATGCAACGCCATTCCTCATCAATTTGTCATTCCCAGCATAGTACACCATGTGACTGTCAGATTCAAAATGGCCAATACCAGTCTATTTCAGCTCACTAATGCCTGAGATCTTGATGTTTACGTGTTCCATTTCATTTCTGAAAAATTTTCAATTTTCTTAAATTCATACTTCATACATATTTTCCATGTTCTGATTATTAATGGATGTTTACAGCTGTTTCCCTTTACTTTGAGTTGTGCACCAGCAGCCAAGGAAGGTCCTAAGGGCTTTACTCCATTCACATCATCACAGCAACTCTCCTTTGAGGAGGCAGTTCTTCCCCAGTCACATTCTGAGTGCCTTCCAGCCTGAGGGGCTCATCTTCCAGCACTATCTCTGACAATATTCTGGTGCTGACAGTGTTCCACTGCTATTCATAAGGTTTTCAGTGACTAAATATTTGGAAGTAGTCTGTCTCTCCTTCTTCTTAGTCTGTCTTCTTGAAGAAGCTCATCTGAAATCTATCCACCATGGTGACCCTCATGGTATTTAAAGTACCTGTGGCATAGCTTCCAGAATCACAGCAACATGTAAGCCATCACAGTACAACAAATTGAAAGGCGAGTGGTGGTCAGTAATTATAGTGAATGTAAATGGATAAATGTGCTAATCAAAAGGCAGAGTTGCAGAATGGATTAAAACAACCCCAACACAATCCAACTATATGTTGTTTACAAGAGATACATCTTGAACCTAGAGACACAAATAGGTTGAAAGTGAAAAGATGGAGGGGGGGTGATGAATATTCCATGCAAATAATAATCAAAGAGTGTTGGAGGGGCAATCTTAATACCAAACCAAGTAGACTTTAAGACAAAATCTGTCAGAAGAGATAATGATGGACACTATAGAGTGATAAAAGGGTCAATTAATCAAGAAGATTTAACAATAATAAACATATACCAACATTAAGGCACCTAATACATAAAGGAAACATTGATAGAATTGAAGAAACAAATAGACCACACTATAGTAACAGATGGAGACTTCAATACACCACTTTCAGTTCTAGACAGAACATCTAGAAAGAAGATCAACAAGGAAGCAGAGGACCTGAATGACACTAGAAACCAACTAGACTTAACAGATACATACAGAACACTCTACTCAAAATCAATACGACCTACCTGCTACTCCAGGGCACATGGATCATTCTCCTCTACAGACCATATTTTAGGTCACAAAGCAGGTCTTGATAAATTTTAAAAGACTGAAACCATACAAACTATTTTCTCCGACTATAACAGAGTGAAGCTAGATATCAGTAACTGAAAAACATTTGGAAAATACATAAAAGAGAAATTACACAACACACCATTAAACTGCCAATGGGTCATGAAGGAAATAAAAGAGAAATCACAAAATTCTTTGAGTCAAATGAAAATAAAAACACAACAAACCAAAACTTATACAATGCAGTGAAAGCAGTACTCAGGAGAAATCATATAGAGCAATAAATGCATTCATAAAAAAAGAAAAAAGAACTCAAATTAACAGTCTAAATCAACAACTCCACGAACTATAAAGAGAAGAACAAACTACGCCTAAACCTACCAGAAGAAAGGAAATATCAACAATCAGAGCATAAATAAACAGAAAAATAATATAATCATTAAAAGCAGTAGTTGGTTATTTGAAAAGGTGAATAAAATTGACAAAAGTTTAGCTAGTAACTAGAGTGACAAGGAAAAGTTGCAAATAATCAAAACACAAAATGACAGATGTAACATTCAACTGACTCGGTAGAAATAAAGAGAACTATGAATTTAGAGACCATCTCAAGAACAGAGTTGATGCATTAAACACTAATGACTGAAATCCAGAAGAGCTGTAGGATGACATCAAGATCATCAGGAAGAAAGCAAAAGGTCATTAAGAAGACAAGAAAGAAAGACCAAAAGGGATGTCAGAAGAGACTCTGAAACTTGCTTTCCAGTGTAGAGATGCTAAAACGAATGGAAGAAATGAGGTAAAAGAGTTGAAAAGAAAATTTCTTAAGGCAGCTGAAGAAGACAAAATTAAAGACCTCTATCAGCAAAATATTGAATAATGCAGAAAGCATCAAAAGAAGATGAAAGGAATACAGAGTCACTGTACCAAAACAAATGGTTGATGTTCAACCATTTGAAGCTGCACTAAAGGCACTGGCAAAGAACAAGGCTCTGGGATGGAATACAAACTGAAATCTTACGGATGCAGCACTGGAGACACTCACCCATCTGTGCCAAGAAATTTGGAAAGCAAGGTTAGAGTTAGGGTTAAGGCAATGCAAAAATCATAGAACAGTAACGTTAATATCACTTGCAAGTAAAACTTTGCTGAAGAGAATTCAAAAACATCTTCAACAGCACGTCAACACAGAACATCCAGAGATTCAAGCTGGATTCAGACTAGAACGTGGAATGAGGCATGTCACTGCTGACAACAGATGGAGCTTGGCTGAAAGCAGAGAATACCAAAGAGATGTTTACTTGTGCTTTACCGATTAAGCAAATGTTTTCGACTGTGTAGATCACTCCAAGCTACGGATAACATTGCAAAGAATGGGTATTCCAGAACACTTAATTGTGCTCATGAGTTTCGAACAGAATAAGGGAATACTAAATGGTTTTAAATCAGGAAAGGTGTGCATCAGGGTTGTATCTTTTCAACATATTTATCCAATCTGTATGCTGAGCAAATAATTCAAGAAACTGGATTATATGAAGAAGAATAATGTGGCATCGGATTGGAGAAGACTCATTAACAGCCTATGATATGCATATGATACAACCTTGCTTGCTGGAAGCGAAGAGAAAGGAAAGCAAAGGGGAACTAAAATGCTTACTGATGAAGATCAAAGACCACAGCCTTCAGTATGGATTGTACCTCAATGTAAAGAAAAAAACCCCTCAGCACTGGACCAAGAAACAACATCCATATAAACAGAGAAAAGAGTGAAGTTTCAAAGACTTCATTTTGCTCAGATCCACTATCAACACTCATGGAAGCAGCAGTCAAGAAATCAAACACCATATATTGCAGTAGGCAAGTCTGCTGCACAAGACCTCTTTAAAGTGTTGAAGAGCAAAGATGTCAGTTTGAGGACGAAGGTACACGTGACACAAGCCATGGTATTTTCAATAGCCTCATATGCGTGTGAAAGCTGGGCAATGAATAAGGAAGACGGAAGAAGCATTAACACGTTTGAGTTATGGTGTAGGGGATGAATAAAAGTACCATGGACTGCCAGATGAGCAAATAAATCTGTGTTGGAAGAAGTTCAGCCAAAATGCTCCTTGGTAGACAGAATGAGATTTTGTCTCTCATACTTCTGACAAATTACCAGGAGAGATCAGTCCTTGGAGAAGGACATCGTGCTTGTTAAAGTAGATGGTCAGAATAAAGAAAAGGACACCTAATGAGATGGACTGCACAGTGGCAGCAGCAATGGACTCATGCATAGTAACTGTGAGGATGACACAGGACAGGGCAGTGTTTCGTTCTGTTGTGCACAGGGTTGCTATGAGTTGGAACTGACTTGATGGCACCTAACCACAATTATGACAGAATATTATATGCAACTGTATGGAAACCAATTGGATAACTTAGACAAAATGGACAAATCTTAGAAGCACACAACAAGAGGAAACAGAACGTCTCAGAAGACCCATAACAAGTGAAGAGATCAAAGTAGTGATCCTGTCTCCTAAAAGTCCTGGATCAGAAGGCTTTCCTGGAGAATTCTCACAAACATTTAGAGAAGACACCAGTACTATTTACACTCTTCCAAAAGACAGAAAAAGAAGGAATACTCCATAATTCATTCTATGAAGCAAACATAACCCTGATGCCCAAACCAGAGAAAGACACCACACACACACACAAAAAATTATAGACCACCATTCCTTATGATAAAGATGCAAAAATCCTATACAAAATACTAGTGAACAGAATCCAACAGTATGTTAAAAGAATCAAACACCATTACCAAGCCGGAATTACTCTAGGAACACAGGGATGGCTCAGCATCAGAAAAACAACGACAAAAAATCAACATAATACAGCACTAAAGGAAAAGAATCACATGATCATCTCTCTAGATGCAGAAAAAGTATCCGATAAAATCCAATAGCATTTCTGATGAGAATCCTAAAGAGGACTGGAATAGAAATTCCTCAATACGATCTAGGCATACAAGAGAGTTTCTTCCAGGAACTTTTTGGAACCGTCTTGTATATGAAAACCTAACAGTCAACATTACATGCAATGGAGAAAGAGAGTTTCCCCTCGAAATCAAGAACAAGAAAAGGGTGCCTGCTTTCACCACTTCTATTTAATATTGTATTAGAAGTTCTTGACAGAGCAAAAGGACAAGAAAAAGAAATAAATCATATCTAGATGGAAAAAGAAGTAAAAGTATCTCTATTAGTGAATGATGTTGTTGTTAAGTGCCGTTGAGTCGATTCCGACCCATAGTGACCTTGTATAGGGTTTCCAAGGAGCAGGTGGTGAGCTTGAACCACCGACCTTGCAGTTCAAACGACTTTGCAGTCCAGCGCATTAACCCACAGTGCCACACCAGGACTTCCTAGTGAATGCTATGATCCTATATATAAAAAAAAATCCCAAAGAATCTATAAGAAAATTTCTAGAGCTAATTGAGGAATTTAGAAAAGTGCAGGGTACATGGTCAACAGACAAAATGGAATGCTGGGAAAGTGGGATTCCCACATGCAGAAAAGATGAAACAGGCCCCTTGCCTCATCATGCTGTTGTTGCTGTGACCATCGAGTCAGTTCCGATTCATAGCGACCTAGATAGGGTTTCAGAGGCTGTAAGTCTTTACATCACATATGAAAACAAATAGAAACTGGATTAAGGACCTAAATGAGCAAAATAAATCCATAAAATTCTTACAAGAACAAGCAGGGACCATACTGTCAGGATTGGTTTTCAACAACATATTATCTAATACACTAATAGAAGCATGAACAGCCAAAGACAAAAGAAATCAATGGGACCTCATAAAAATGAAAAACTGTTTATTAGAAAACTTTACCAATATATGAAAAAACAACTTATTGACTGGGAGAATAGTTTCAGAAATCATATATGTGACAAGAATGTAATTACCAAGATGCTCCTCAGAAACCCTATACAGGGTCACTATGGGTCACAACCGACTTGACGGCACTTAACGACAACATGGATGGAAGGCAGGGGGAAGTAAATGAGGGTTAATGACTGAAAAAAAAATCTCTTAAGGTTAGGGTTGCATAGCTGACTATTGTAATTACTGTTAATAGATAACACACACCTGTAAAATGTTGACTTGGTAGACATTGTGATAGATTTACAGTAATGACCAAAAAAGAAAAGAGAGAGAGAGTAGCTGCTGAGGCCGTTTATATACAACCAAGCATCTCATGGGATTCGGTCCTTCGGTTTGGAGGTTTAGGGTCCTGGTTTCCTGGGACATCCCAGTTAGCTGGCCTAGTAATGTTTGGTGCCTCATTCATGGGGTAGTGCCTGGGGTTTAAAAAACTAGCAAGCAGATTGTCGCAACTATAAAGTAGAAGTTTTGTAGCAAAAAGGGGTGAGTGGTCGACCTTACAGTGCCAGAGCGGAGGACCCTGGGAACATCAAGGGAGAAGAGCGAGCACAGAGTGGGGGACCCTACCCAAAGAAGTGGCGAAGCCAGAGATGGAAACATGGAGAGATGGTGAAGCTGAGGATTCTAGACTCATGGAGGGAGAGGTGATGTGTGTTGGCGGCCGGAGGCAGGGTGTGCTCTTTGGCTGTTGGAATGATTCTTTATTCCTGAGTGTTTTGGCGCACATCCAAAAAAAACCAAAATGAAGCATGCATGGAATTGTAATCATTGCAATGAAATGAACTGATGTTCTCCCATGTAAACTATCACTCAATTCACAATAAAAACTTTAGGAAACAAACCCCACAACAACTAGCAAGCTGCCATCCAAGGCACAATTGGTCTCTACCTGCCTGAAGCAAGAGAGGAAGAGAGTCAGGCATGGAGGGTAAGGAGAAGGTGGCTAACTGCTTTTATGAACAACTGTCTCCTTTGCGATGAGGCCTGAAGATCGCGATGGTGCCTGTCTATCATTACTGAACATTTAAATGATCAAAGATTCAATAGAAGAATTATGATTCCAAGGGGGAAATACAGATTTCAAATTTTCATGGACTCTACACCTCATGGAGCCATGGAGAACTGAGAATCCCTGAAACTACTGCCCTGAAATCATCTTTAAACCTGAAACCAGAAATAACCCCTGAAGCCATCTTACAATTAAACAATCAAACCACTAACTACATAGCAGATGTGTATTCATTTGGTTCAAGGGAAAGGCAATACACAATTAGGGAGAGGTCAATATAAAACAGCAAAATAAGATAACAGGAGGTTCCTAGAGTAAAAGGCAACAATGGCAAATAATTATTAAATACACAATCCTGTAACACTGCAGTCCTGGTGTGTCGCTGTAAGGTAAGCACAGGACTGCAAGGTCAGTTTGAACCACAAGTTCGGTGATTCAAACTCACCAGTAGTTCCTTGGAAACCCTACACTGGGTGGCTATGAGTCAGAACCGACTCGTTGGCACTTAACAACAACACCATAAATCAAAACTGACTTGCCAGCACTCAAAACCAACAATTTCTGCATATATATTTGTACGTACTGCAAACATACGAGGGGGCTTCAAAAAGTTCGTGGGAAAAACGAACTAAAAGATAATGGAATTTTTAGGGCAATATTTTCCAACAAACTTTCCTAAGAACAAAGTTGAGAAGGGGTGGAAAGGTGGGTGGAATGCAAATAGGAACTGCAGGGCGGAAGTAGAATGACTGTGGTTGCAGCCAAGGGGATTGTAGTCATTGAGATGAAACACAGTGTGTGATTTATTGAGTGTACAGCTGATGATCTTGTCTGTAAACCAGCACTCAATCTCAATAAAAAGTTAAAAAAAAGATAATGGAATTTTTCCAGGGAATTTTTGAAGGCCCCTTATGTATTGTTGTTAAGTGCTTTTGAGTAGGTTCCAACTCATAGCAACCCTGAATAGGGTTTCCAAGGAGCAGCCGGTGAGTGTGAACTGCAGACCTTGTGGTTAGCAGACCAGTGCTTATCTTACAGTGCCCTACCACCCCCTGTATGTACATGC
The DNA here is from genome assembly GCF_000296735.1 of Chrysochloris asiatica. NCBI lineage: Eukaryota > Metazoa > Chordata > Mammalia > Afrosoricida > Chrysochloridae > Chrysochloris > Chrysochloris asiatica. The sequence continues at coordinate 31,161,948 of NW_006408525.1, forward strand.
ATATAACAAAGCATAGAGGGGGTAAAGTTACACAAACATTTTACCAAACCCAACAACCCTGAGGGAAAGAGTTACTGGGCTAGAGGGCTTAGAAACAGTCTCAGGGGATATCCAAGTCAATCATGTTCAGCTGTTGTACTAGGAGTCTCCTACTTCATGTGGAGTGAGTGCCTAGGGTTTAAAAATCTAGCAAGCAGCCATCCAAGGCACAATTGGTCTCTACCTGCCTGAAGCAACAGAGGAAGAGAGTCAGGAATAGGAGGGTCAAGAGTAGGTGGCTAATTGCTTTCATTACAACATACTCCATAAAGACACTGCTGTAAATCTTACTTTGGGGAGTACTAACTGGAGTCTTAAACACTTGATGGTGTCCATCTAAGAGACAACTATTGGAACTATTTGCTTCCAGTTGGGAGCAAAACCTGTGAAGAAAATCAAAGACTCAAAGATCCAATTTGTCCACAGGGCTAATGAACCACATGACCAATGCCTCCACTAGCCTGAGAGCAGAAGACTCAACAATGCCCACTCAGCTCAGGATCACAACAGACAGCTGTGGACAGAATGGGAGGAAAATGTAAAACAAAATCCAAAATCATAAAAAAGACCAGACGGAGATTGGTGGAACCCCGAGATTATGGCCCTCAGATACACTTCACACCTGGAACTGAACCCACTCCCTCAAATGACCCTTCAGCTAAACAACAGACAAGCTGGGAAAGAGAACACCATCACCCACAAGGAACGCATCTGCCTAAAAATGAAGGTCAGAGGACAGGAAGGGGCAGGAAAAGAGGGAAAACTGGAAATGGGGAATCCAGGGTCAACGTAGGAAGAGTGCTGTCACACTGAGGGGGCTGTAGCCGATGGCATGGAACATGTGCATTAACTGTGGAATAGGAAACTAATTCACTTTGTAAACTTTCACCAAATCCACAATAAAAAGTTCTGGAAAGGAAAAACAAAAACAAACCGAAACCAAAACCAAGACTGTTTAGCTTAATTAGTAAACAATGTCTGCCTGAAGCAGGGCTGGGGAACCTCGTCTCTGCCAAAATGTATAATTCATACGAAATTATCAACTTAAAAATTAGCCTGCTACTTGCGGGGTGTACCCTTTGGTTGTGTGAATGGTTATATATTCCTGAGTGTTTCAGTGTACATCCAAAAAACAGGAAATGGAAGCAAATGCTGTTGAATGATGACACATGGAGGGGATTGTAATCGTTGCAATGAAATGAAATACGATAGGATGAATGTGAAGTCGATGTTCTCCCATGTAAACCATCACTCAATTCACAATAAAAACTTAAAAAATGAGCCTGCTATATTTGGTCAAACAGTTAATTAACTCACCCCCAATGTGATGGCTGGTGTGGCACTGTGGGCTAATGTGTCAGACTGCAAAGTTGTTTGAATTGCAAGGTCAGTGGTTCAAGCTTACCAGCCAGTCCTGGGAAACCCTATATAGGGTCACAATGAGTCGGAACTGACTCAATGACACTTAACAACAACAACAATGTGATGGCTAAGGAGCTCTCTGGTAGCACAGCTGTTACAAGTCAGCCTGCTAATCTCAAGGTTAGCAGTTTGAAACTACCTGCGGTTCCATGGGAGATGAGGCTTTCTGCCCCCATAAAGATTCACAGCCTCAGAATCCCTATGCAGGGTTACTATGTGTTGGAACCAAATCCATGGCACATCACCACAACCACCAATGTGATGGCTGGAGTCCTGGTGTGGTGCTGTGGGATAACGCACTGGACCACAAGGTTGGTTTGAACTACAAGGTCAGTGGTTCGAATTCACCAGCTGCTCAGAAACCCTATACAGAGTTGCTATGATTCAGAGTCGCTATGAGTCAGAACCAACTTGACAGTACTTAACCACAACAACAATGTGAAGGCTGAAACAGTGGAGGTCTTGGAAGGACCAGACCAAATGATTTCATGGCCCTTACATGGCCACTGGGCTGGACATTCCCCACCCTGCTCTCTGGGACTAAACTGACAACAGCAAGGGTAGACTGGAACCTTAGGGAAGGCTGTGAGTTTAGGTTAATGGGGAAGACAAGAGAGAAGGGTTTCAGAACTCAAAGAATGTCATCAATGTCACTAAAACGCACATGATGAAACAGTTTAGGTGTATGTTTTGCTGTGTATATTCTCAAAAACAACAAAAGAAATTTGAAAGGAAAAAAGGTCTCTGTGAACCCTCTGTTGAGATGCCATCTCCTTTGGGAGCTTTGCTGGTCCTTTGGGTGCTGCCCAGGCTGGTCAGACGTCCTCCTGCACAGCACATGCCACGCTGTGCGCCACACCGACAGCAGGCCAGGAGGGCACAGGAACACCACTGCAGAGGTGAGGAAGCTGGGGCTCAGAGAAGTGAGCCAGCTTTCCCCAGAGTCAGCTCCTGCACTCTCCCCATTGCCTCATGTTGTTCCTAAAATCAAACATCCACAGGCACAACCCTGCTTGCCCCAGGATGGGTACACAGTAGGTGTGCAGATCTGCTGCTCTCAGATGGGAACAGCTGGCAGCCCCCAGCACAGGCTGGGCCAGAGCCAAGTCAACAGGCCCAGTGAACAGACAGGAGTGGTTCCTGTGAACTAAGAAGTCTGCTTTCTGGTTCAGCTTCTGCTCTGCTCAGCAGGGCGGAGGTGGTAAGCAGGAACCCACCTTGCAGGCACCTGACCTACACAAGGTATGCAGGACTCTGCTTGTGCCAGGCCCCTTGACCAGGGAGGGTGACAAGGCCCCACCTGACCTGAGATTTCACCACCCGCTCAGGGGGCAGACTCCCTGGAGCCCTCACAGGATCTCATAAAGGTTGGGAGTGAGTCAGCATCATCTGAGAGGCAATATCCAGCCATCCAGCTGACAATGGAGGCGGGCAGAGCCTCACAGCACCCCTCAGTAGTGGTCCTCAGAGGACTTCCTGTTCTGGGCCCTTTGGAGAGGACTGGGCTCAGCTGGCTGCTCTCTGGGGCCTGTGAGGGGCCAGCCAATCAGCCTAGCCTAAAGAGACCCCTGTAGCAGCCTATCCCGAAGAGCCCAGCAGACATGCACTGGATGCTGCAGATTGGCCCTTCAGCAAGGTGGTCTTTGTGCCAGCCCTATGGGGTGGGGGGCTCTGAAGGGCATGCAGGAAACCCGCAAAGGCAGACGTCTCACACAAGGCAGTTCAGTTCCTCTGCTGGAGGCCTGCCCTCCTGAAGCCCCAAGCCAGCAGGGACCCACAGAAGGCTATAGTTCTGGGCAGTGACTGCAGAACTAGGGGGTATCTATGATGAGGCACAGAAAGGTCAAATCCCTGCTGAAGACCAGCATTACCTCCCACCCCTGAGCACTGAAGCCCCCAAGGCCCCGGGCACCCTTTCCTGAGCCTTTTGGGAGGATTGCTGCCACAGACTGGCTGAGGATGGGAGAAGACAGGGCAAGACAAGCCTTCATGGTCTGGCCCTCACCCTCCTCTCTCCACACCTGCCCACTTCCCTCCTCACTGTGGCCACGCATAATGTTCTCGTTCACAGTCTTATGGATGCTGAGTTTTCCATCTGCAACACTCCTTCTCCCTTCTCTTCCTCTTTTCAACTCCTACTTCCTTCTTCAGGTTTCCACCTCCTTAAAGAAGTCTTCTCTGCCATCCTCTGGTCCCAATCTAAGTGTCCAGCTCTTTCTCTCCCAGGCCTCACCCCTAGTTTCTCCTCTGCCTTCCCCACCAGACAGAAGCTGGGAATGGTGTCTACTCTCTTCAGCTATGTATCCCACACAGCAAGTCCAGTGCTTGGCACTTAGTATAGTCTCAATTAATATTTGTTGAGTAAAGAAATGAATAGATGCAACAAACAAAAAACCACTCCTGAAGCATATGGTAATTTGCCTACCCTCATGGGATGGGAAGGAGATCTCAGCCCAGCCCTGGTATCTCTCCCAGGAGATGCCTTGCCTGGGCTTTGTCACTACCCCCAGCCCCCACCCACGTGTGTGTGCCTGTGTGCCTCCACCCTTGCCCAGGGTGCTCACCTTTTGCTTAGCTCCTTCAGGGCTCCACTTCGGCACAGGCCCAGGTAGTCCCCCAAAAGCTTCAGCTGCTCCCGTCTCCTCCTAATGAGGTGCATCCGCTCCACATGCTCGTACAGAGAGGCGTTCACCAGCTGCAGGTTGATGAGGGGCTGGGCCCGGATCTGTGTCAGGAACTTCAGGGCCTGCCGGCAGATCTGGAGACACCACCAGAAATCAGTCGCCCAGGCACCATGCTATCTACTCACTCACCCATCCTTCCAACAACGTTCCAAGAGAAGGAATGTGATCTTCCATTTTACAGATGAGGAAACTGAAGCTGGTAGGGTCAGGGTTTGAACTCAGTTTATCTTCTTCCATGGCAAAAGGCTGCTGCCCCTCCCCAACCATGTTGAGTCCCTTCCCCCACTAGGCTTCAAAGACCCTTCCCACTATTTCCTGTTGTCCCAGCCCCCATTTTCCTGCCTAAAGGGAAGAGGCGCTGTGCTTCCCCACCAGGCCCTGACTCAGGAACCAGGTGGGCTGAGTCAGGCTCCAACAACAGGAAACCACAGATCTGACACTGCTTAACAAGAGGTTTGCTCCCCAGCTCTCACCAGAAGCAACAGCTGGGGGCTCCCCACGTCTGTGTGTGGAAGAGCCAAGTGTCCAGTCTCAGCCTCTCCCAACCAGCAGCCCTGAAGGTTCTACCATCAGCCTGGTGCTAATGACAGGGCAATTATTGGACACGTACTATTTGCCAGACACTGGGCTTGGGCCTCGACCACATCCTCTGTTAATCCTGCTAAGAACCCAAGGCAGAAGTAAGTCATCAGCCCTGTTTTACAGATGAGGTAAGTGAGGCTCAGAGAGGTTGCAGTGACTTAACCAATCCTGCCTTTTGTAGGTGTTGTCTCTGCACGCTGGGCTGCCACACTGACCACTGAGAACCTTCTCTCGCTGCAGTTTCCTCATGGCCATGATCAGAGGATGAAGGGACTAAGGTGTTCTCTCCATCTATTCCTGAGACTTATCCTGTGTTGGGCTTTGGAGTCAGGAATGGGTTTGAATCCGGTCTCCAGCATGTCTTAGCTGTCACACGTGGCCTTGTCACATGTATTTAATCTCTGACTCAGTTTCCTCATCTGTAAAGTGGGGATAATAAAAGCTCCTACACCATTTGTGGGGAGTGTGGTGGCACTGGACTGCAAATTACAAGATCACCAGCCACTTCACAGGAGAAAGGTGAGGCTTTCTGCTCCTGCAAAGACTGACAATCTCGGAAACCCTATACAGGGCCACTATGAATTGGCACTTAACAACTTCATTTGTATGATTGTGAGTTTAGATTAAAGGCGACAGTCCATACACACTCCTGGCCCAGGGCGTGTAGCACATCCCCAGTAAATGTGAGCTACGATCAGACTCTGCGGGTGCCTAGCTGCCCCCTTGAGAGAATGTCACCAGACCTCAGGAGAGCTGCTTCTGTGTTAGGGGCTGAGAAGGTCTCTGGCCTCCTGTCTCCCAGCTCCATCAGCATGCCTCAGGTCTTGTCTCTTTTCCCAATCCCTAGAGCTCTGAGGTACTAGCCCCCTCCAGTCTAAGACAGCCCGATGGCAAACCCCACTGGTGACAGGGATCAAACTGCTGCTCTCCAGTCCCAGTGCAGCTCTTCCCACGCCTCAGCCTCGGGCCTTGGGTGAGGCTCCCATGAACTAACACAAAGGAATGTGTAAGGAACACTGCCAAGTGCTATGGATGGGCAAGGGCTCGGTGCCCCCCAGGGACTGTTGTAGCCTGTGGGCGAGGAGACAAAGAAAGAGGCCTCAGCCCTGAACCAACAGCCCGCCAAGTACCAGCTAGATCTAGGCACAAGTGGGTCAGTCAGCATGGTAACAGCACACAAAAGGCCCCAAACTCTAAGCCAGCCACTTTCCATTGTCATGTCTCTGTTCTCCTGCTGGTCAGTGATCTTTGGAAAGAAACTGGATATTCCTGACCTCATATAAGCCTAGAGATTATTTTAATTTTTTACTTAGAAAAAGAAGCCCTTGTGGCATAGCAGATTGGGCTGTTAACCAGAGGGTCGGCAGTTCAAATCCACCAGCTGCTCAACAGGAGAAAGATGAGCCTTTCTAGTCCCATATAGATTTACAGCCTTGAGTCATTTTTAGGTTGAATTTCTTCTAACAAAGGTAAATAACACAAAAAGCCCAGTGAAGTCAACTTCTTTGGGGTTTCTCCTCCCCAGGATGCACAGGTTACCAGGGGAGGAGCAGGAGGCACGAGGAGCAGGAGGCACCAAGCAAGACTGCATCCCCATTCCACAGTCCTTTCAAATAGAACGGACTCTGAGGATCACCTGCCCTGCCCGCTGATGAGCACACAACCACAGGGCAAAGCGTGCACATCTGGCTGGCCTTGGGTCTGGAGAAAAGCAAAGAGCTTCTTCCTCCTCTTTCATGTCTGCCTTATTAGAATCTGTGCCTCTGGAAGAAAGCAGGTTTGCATCCTTTGAAGCACATTGAGTGAATTCAGGGCAGCAGGCATGACAGGAGAGGCAAAGGGCACTGTCGTTAAGTGACAGGCACAGACTGCCCCAGCGGACATGCATTCTGAGGTTTAGTCATCACAACAACCTCTACACACACACACTAAGTCCTCTTTACAGGATGAAAAAAACCACAAACCCAACCACAACCACTGTCGTCCAGCCAATTCCGACTCATAGAGACCCTTCGTTGTTAAGTGTTATCGTGTTGCTTCCAACTCATAGTGATCCTATATAGACTTTCCAAGGAGCAGCTGATGTATTTGAACTGCCAATCTTGTGGTTCTCAGATAAGTGCTGATCCTCCAGTGCCACACCAGGAGTTGAAACATAACGGCCTCATGGGGTTTCCAAGGCTGGAAATCTTTACAGAAGTAGACGGCCACATATGAAATGGCTAGTGGACTCAGTCAGCAGCTGAGCACCTAAGCACTGGGCCACCATGGTTCCTAGACGAGGAAGTCAAAGTTAAATAATTGGCTCATGGTAAAGTGACCAAAGTTAGCCAGAAAAGAGAAAAACTGGAAAGATCTTAGACTGTATCTTATCCAAAGGCATTTGGTGAACATAAAAAAATGTGCCCAAGATATTACAATGCTGTTGTTGTTGTTGTTAAGTGCTGTTGAGTCAGTTCTGACCCATAGCGACCCTGTATAAGGTTTCTGAGGAACAACTGGTGGGTTTGAACCACTGACCCTGCTGTTAGCAGTCCAGTGCTGATTCTACAGTGCCACACCAGGAATCCAGATATTACAATACTAAGTGAAAAAAGCACATTATAAAGCAGCATGGGTCCAATGCTGTATAAAAAGTAGATCTAGTCACTTAAGTTGTTAAGTGCCTTTGAGTTGGTTTTGACCCATAGTAACCCTGTATAGGGTTTCCAAGGAGTGGATGGTGAACTTGAGCCGCCGACCTTGTGGTTCAAACTGACTTTGCAGTCCAGTAAATAAGCACCACAGAAAAGGCTGTCGCCTGCAGGGTGACTGTTTCAGGGTGATGACATGAGTTTGATTTGTCTTTGGGCTTTTCTGTCATTTTAAAACATTAAACAATAACTATACTCTGTACAGGGTCGCCATGAGTCAGAACCGACTCCACGGCACACAGCCACCACCACCACACTTCATCTTTACAATGGGGGGATCCCCAGAAAGTGCTTTCAAAAACATGATTTTTAATGAATAATAGTAATACAATATGAAATAGGTGAAGCGGTTTCAGGGCCTGTAGGGCCGGCAAAGGCAAGGTGGGTCACTCAGGGAAGAAACAGTTGGCCAGCCTGTCCATGCATCCATGCATCCAAGCATCCATCCATGCATGCATCCATCCATCCACCCATCCATGTATCCATCCAAGCATCCATCCATGCATGCATCCATCCATCCACCCATCCATGTATCCATCCAAGCATCCATCCATGCATGCATCCAACCATCCACCCATCCATGTATCCATCCAAGCATCCATCCATCCATGCATCCATCCATCCAAGCAAGCATCCATCCATCCATGCATCCATCTACTCTGTCATGTCTTTGTTCTTTATCACCTAGCTACCTGCTGGTGCCTCAATCAATTTTGTCTGCAGTCCTAGAGCAGCAGACAACCATTCTCAGATACCCATTTGGGCACCAGGGCAGGCACTGACAGACCTCTGTTCTGGGGCTGGGGACCAACAAACAGCCAGTTTTTCTCTTGGTCAGCTGCCCCACATCACAAGAATGGAACTTATGACACCCCCCCATTAGCTGAGAAGCAGCGGTGAAAACGGGTAACCGACCTTCTGTCTCTCAGCAGTCCTGGCCTCACACTTACCGGGCGCTTGGTGAGGTCCCAGTTGTGGATGATCCTGGCTGGAATCACTGAGGCATCATCTTGGTGGCAGATGTCACAGTAATAGAGGCCAGAGAAGGCACAGAGTTTGGGTCGTACAAATGAGAAGCCGATTTGCCGGGAGCAGCCTGGGGAGACAGATGGTGGGAGAGTGAGCAGCTGTAGTCACAGGCAGCTCCTGAACCAGAGTCGCTACTCGGGTGGAAAGGACCTGCTATTTAACCTTTGTGGTTTTGTTTTTAAAAGAAAAGTACAAAGATAAAAACCACCACCACTCATATTCAACCCTATTCATTAACCTTTACAACAAAACACTTGTCTTCACTTTGCTAAGGTAACTGATGCTCAGAAACCAGCCCAACGTCACACAGTGATTAAGTAGCATAGTTGGAATTCGAATTTGGGTTTGGTTGGTCCCCAAACCCACATTCTCATCCATTACCCCTATCTGCCTTTGGTCAATGTACCCACTACTTGCTCACTAATGCCAACCTGCCCTAGAAATGGGAACAACTAAGTCAGGCCTCAGGAAACAGGGAAGGAGCTGGAGACAGGCGGGGATGTCAGCAGAAGGCAGGGCATCCTGAACACTGCCTGGTGCCAGCTGGACCCCCAGAGCTCCACCTACTCCTAAGAGGGTGCAGGGCCCAGCGTCAGCTCCTCTGGAGGCCCCTCCGAAGTTGGGGACAGTGGTTGATGCAGTGGCGTGTGCCCAGGGCAAAGAGCAAACCCCGAACCCATGTCCCGCCTCCCTCAGAACTGGGATAAAGGCCTTTTGGTCTCGGGACAAGGAGGACCAGTGCTTCTGCTTACCAGCTGCCTCATCTTCATCCAAGGAGACTCACCAAATTTCTCCAAGATTTCATTTCTGTATCTGTGTAATTTACCTACTACTAGCTAGCTTAAGGTGATTACAAAGTTTATATGACACAAGGTTTTGTTAAGTGTCCTGTCAACTAGGAAATACAATCCCCCGTCGATGGTCAGTGTCTGGGCTTCCAGTGCAGAAAGGAAGGGCAAGCTTAGTCCTGGCTGGCAAGTGGGCAGGAAGGAGTCAGTGAGAGCTGCCCCAGCCACAGGTGGGGAACCTTCCTCTCTGAATCGGGCACCTACAGGCTAAGAGCACTGTGTGAGTGTTGGGGGTGGGCAGGGGAAGAGCGGGGCTTGAAGACTTTCTACAGAAACCTCTGTGGTGCCTGGCTTCTCCCAGCCTCCTGGGGAGCCAACTGCAGCTCACTTTTTCCCAGACACCTGAAGCAGCCTCCACCCTGACAAGCTCTACCCTCTCCTGTTCTGGCACTCTACGGCAGGGCAGCCTCCTGCCAGCTCCTGGATGGCCCCCGAGATGGACAATCTGGACAAGGAGGCATGGGAAAAACTAAAAATAAGGCGTGAACAGTAAAAATTCATGCAGCTTTGAAAAGTATGGGTCGGGGGGAGACCCTAGGGGATCCTGGCTAAGAGCGCAGGCCCTCATTCTGGCTCCACCACTTAACTTGCCATGTGACACTGGATAAGGTACTGCCCAACTCCCTGACTCAGTTTCCTCATCTCTAAACGGTGATGATGGAGAACTTCTCCCTAGAGGGTTGTTGTGAGGATTAAGTGAGGTAATCCAAATAAAGCATTTAGCCCAGTGCCCAGTACATAAGTCTTAGATTTGATGATGATAATAATGACATAATGGGTGTACTGATTTGTACTAATATCTGTAATGCATAAACAGAAATAGAGACAAAGCTGTGCTGTCTAATGATAGGCCACATGTGCCTATTCAAATTGAAATCACTTTTAAAATTCAGATTTTTCATTACGCTGGTCATATTTGAAGTGCTCGGGAGCCACATGTACAGGCAGAGAACACTGTCCGCATCACAGAAAACTCTCCTGAACAGAGCTGGCTAGCATGAGCCCATTTGTGCAATTAAAAATAAATTGTGCGCACTTACAAAAACATTTGGAAGGAGACCATGCCTCTTACTATGAAAGAATGTATCATGGTAGTAAGACAATCCAGGGTGGCATGCTTAGCTTGCTGGAACTCTGAGTAGAGGGCAGCAGATAGCTGGAGCTGCTACCCACAGGCTCTGCCCATCAGCAGGAGGTGGCAGGAGAGGGAAAGGAGAGAGCGGGCTGCCCCAGTGGGTGCTGGGAGGTGCTGAGCCTACAGGGTGGGGTGCAGGCCCTCAGGGAAAAGAGGAGAGGGGTGCAGAGCCTAAACCCAGAGCCCACAGGAGACAAGCAGCCTAGGGGCTGGCGGGAGAGTGTGTCAGCACCTGCGCAGAAGCAGCCCTGGGAGTCAAGACCTTTCTCAGTGGGGATGGCCACCAGGTACTGCAGCAGAAATCCGTTCTCCCTGGTGGCAAACTTCAGCACCTCCTGACAGTTTTCGTCTAGACTCCCGCCGAGCGTTACTGCTTCCTCAGCCGTCTCCAGGTAGGATGTCAGGACCTTGCGCACCAGGTCCCTCCAAAGGGCGGCCTCCTCAGCATTCCCAGCCTGCAGCTTTAGGACAGCCTTGGCAGTAATGATTTTGAAGCAGGATGGGCCCCCGAGGCTCGTGTCCGGCAGGATGTCTCGGATGGTCTCCACCCCGTGGCTGTCACTTAACATCTTCTCGTTGTTCTTCACACGGAAGCATTTCAGAGACTCCAAGGACAGCGAAAAAACATAGGGCACCCAGGTCCTGTCCAAGTACAGGTACAGAAGGGATTCCTTAATAGCATCTGGTTCTGGAACTTGGTCAGATGACCAATCAAATTGAGTGCCCTGGAAGACTTCAGGCTCCGAGAGGGGGTCCAAGTGGGAGGGGAGGCCCTCCTGGAGGGCTTCAGGGAGGTCCTCGGCCTGGTCTGGGTACTGGATGTTCACCCACTCATCCTCGTGCTGAGGCCGGCATTTCTGCAGAGCTTCCCGCACTCGGTCCAGCCAGTCCTCAGCTTCATCCTGCGAGGATGCCCGCAGGGTCAGCTTCTTGCCAGAGAACAGCAGCTCGAAGCGCCCATCGCTGTGGGCTGGCCCCACAGACTCACAGCGCAGCAAGGAGCAGTTCTCTACACAGGTGCGCTCCTCACCACTCAAGTAGAGGCGGAACTCCAGTGGGGAGAGCTCGCAGAAGAGTTCTTTCCAGATGCCCATGGCTCCCCGCCGCTCCACTGTGCCCAGCTTCAGGAGGCCCCGGAATGGGTTGGACAACCCTAGAGGCAGAAAGAGGCATGTTAGACAGGGGCCTGCCCCTCACCATGTAAAACATCTTCTGGTGCTGCTGTCCCAGTGGGTATGGGCAAAGTGACAGCACCGGACCCAACAGTCTGGAGCACAGCCAGCTGGAATTCTAGAAGCCAGAGGAGAGTATTTATTCAGTGTGTTTATCCAAGGCTCTGCTCCCCAACACTGTTGATGCTGCTTCCTATATTTCAGAGAAAACAAACCACTCAAAAGATGCCCTCCACACACCCCTCCCTACACAGGCTGTCCCTCCAGCTTCTGTGCCGGGAGGGATGAATGGATTGTGCTTGTCTGAGGTCAACCCCCTCATTTGTGCAGGCGAGCTGCCCCTCCCAGTCGCCTACTCGACAAGGACATCCCTACAGTACTTCTCCCCTCTCCCAGGTAACTGTTTTCCCTTCTCTGCTGGATGATTCCACACAAACATGTTACTTCTCCTATCTTTAAAAATACCTCTCAGCTCCACTCACAGCTCTAATTGGCACCTTGTTTCTCTGGTCCCCTGAACAGGAGAATTCCTTGAGGAGGTACTGAAACTGTTTCCAACTCTGCTCCTATTCTTGAACCCACTCAATAAGTCTTCTGTCCCCTCATCTCACTGAAACTGCTCTTTGTAAAGGCCACCGATGTTCTCCTGGTTCCCAAATCTAAAGGCCAACCCTCTGTCCTCATCTTGCCTGACCTACCAGCAACACTGGACACACTCAACCTTCCTTTACGCCTGAAACATTTCCTTTTCTTGGCTTCGGAGACACTGCTCTTGGGTCTTCTCCCACATCACTGGCTACTGTCTCTCCGGCTTGCTGCCCCTCCTCTTCTGACCTCTAAATGTTGGAGTGCCCAGAGCTCCTGGGTCCCCTTCTCTTCTCAATGGACACCTACTTCCTAGCTTAGGGCTTTAAACATCATCCATATACTATGGACTCCAGATTTCATCCGTAGTCTGACCTCTTCAGAATCATCTTCCATCGGCTCCATGTATGTCTAGTAATCATCTCAAACTTGGACATTTACAAAAATGAACTCCTGATTGTCCCACCTCAAACCCGCTCCTCATCTCATTAAAAAAAAAAAAAAGGCAAACTTAATCCTTCCAGTGGCTTGGGCTAAAAACCTTGGAGGTATCTGTGATTTTTTTTTTCTTTGTCTTTCACACTCTACATCCAATCCATCAGCAAATCCTGAAAGCTCTACCTTCAACACATATCTAGGATCCTCATTTCTCCACACCTCTACCACTACTGCGCTGGTCCAATCTCCCATCATCTCTGGTGTGGGATGTGGCAAAAACCTCCTACCTGGTTTCTTTCCCCATGTGGTCCTTCACATAGCAGTCAGGATGTCCCTTATAAAAGATAGGTCAGGTCAGGGCCCTCTGCCCATAACTCTGCAATGGCTGCCATCAAAAGCCAAAGCCCTCTCAGTGGGTCACGCAGTCCCCCGTGACCCTTCTCTGACCCCATTTCCTCTGCTCCAGACACTCTGCTGTTCTGTCACCGTCACAGGCTCTTCACATTTGTTTTCTGGCTCGAAGCACACAGATCACCTTGTGCTTCCCTCCCTTGTGTCACATGTCCTCAAATGCCACCTCATTAGTGAGAGCTTCCTTTCAGTACACCCCCCACCTGGCACTCGGTGACTTACTGTTCTGGATGGCAGTGGGGGGGGGCACAGTACTTAGCTACCACTGATTATACTGTATGTTCACTTGCCATTTCCGGATTTCCTGTTCTCCCCCAGAATATAAATCTCATCAAGACGCTGCTTTGCTTCCTGTGTCCCCAGCACCTGGCACATCACAAATGATCATAAATATTTGCTGAATGAATGAATGAATGAATAAGTGAGGGAATGCTAATATGTGCCACATTAAGCTCCCTCCCTGCTACCCTGGGGTTTGCCACCAGTCAGGGGATCTGGAGGACACACAGTTGCCTCTCTCCCAACTGGGACTGGCATTGGCAATTTTGAACTACTGTATAGGGTACCCCCCAGGCCCTTGGAGGGTTCAGTTCCCCTGCTCCTCAGGGAACCTGGTGGCCTATGTGCAGAGCACACCCTCTCTGGCATAGTTATAGACCATAATCACCACAGGGGCTGAAAGGAAAACCAGACGGAAGTCAGCATAGAGATTAGGGTCCCACCCACACTACCCAGCCAGGGACCTGGAAGCTGGCCAGAATTCTCTGCTGGGTCACAGCAAACAGAAAATAAGGAGAGAAGGACTGTCTCAAGGGCAGACTTTTGTTGGTTTGTTAATCAAAGAAAACCCACTATAAGGACTACAGACAAATTGTTAAGTGCCGTCGAGTCGGTTCCGATTATAGCGACCCGGTATAGGGTTTCTGAGGGGCGGCTAGTGAGTTTGAACTGCCGACCTTGCAGTCCAGTGCATTAACCCGCAGCGCCACACCAGGACTCTAGGTTATGGTTATTGGACAGAGTCTGGAATTTCACAGGTTTAGAGATCAAGCTTGCCTCCTTTTAAACAGCACGCAGAGGGCACAAACCAAGAGTGCATCTGCTCCGCTATCTCAGATAACGGCCTTTGGAAGGCGCAGTTAACACATCTGGGGTTTCAAGAGAAGGCTGTTCTCTGGGCCACCAAGACCACCAGTGTTCTCTATAAGCCCAAGTTTTCAAGAGCACTTCCAGGGCTGCACTACTCATTTCAATATAGGAAGCAGTACTTTTGTTCTCTCTAGGCAATTCTGAGCACGATTTTATTAAGATTTTATAAGAAAATATAGAGCTTTTTCCCTGAAATGTTTTCCTGAATTACTAAGCGAGCACTCCTTATTATTACTTTCTGGGAAGAGGTTTTTCTTGAGAGAACAACCTCACCCCCATTTGATGAGGACAACAGGGGACGCCATCAAGTCACATACCCATCTGTCTCCGGTGCACCACCCAAAAGTTCTTATGATCCTGTGAGGGGGCAGCTTTGATTTTTCTGCTTTCTGGGGAAGGCACGCTAGCTTTGTTTAAGGCCCCCATGGATTGGCTTTTTCTTGATCCTTGAGAAAAAGGCTTGTGGAGAGCAGGCCTTGACTCTGGAGAACCTTTGGAAGAAGCTACATTGTGATCTGAAAGACTTTCTGTGGGTTGCTCCTGGGGAGGCCGGTAGAAATCATCTTCTGAGATCCAGCTCTTGCTTTTCTATTAGGAAAGAAGTAAAGACAAGACAAAGGTTTTGTTTGTTTCGTTTTGAATTTTGAATTCACATAAGTGTACAATTCAGTGGTTTTCATACATTAATAGAATCGTGTGACCATCACCACAATTTAAATGGAAAACATTTTCTTTACTCCAAAGGGAAACCCCAGGCCTATTAGCGGCTACTCCCCATTTCCTGTCAAGCTCCCTAGGCAATCTTTAGTTTCTTTTGCTTCCTTGGAAGGTGTTGCCTGTTATGGACATTTTCCATGAATGGGATCATACACCGGAGATCTTTCATGACTGAATCTTTCACTTAGATGTTTTTATGGTTCATCCATGTTGTACATGTTTCAGTACTTTATTTCTTTTTATTAGTAAGTAACATTCTATTGTATGGATAACCCACATTCTGATCATTCATTCATTAACTGATGAACATTGGGTTGTTCCTACTTCTTGACTATTACACTGCTGTGAACATTCATGTCCACACTTTTATGTGAACCTAAGTTTGTAAATTCTCTTTGGTACCTCGCTAGGAGTGGAATTGCTGGGTAAACCTGTTTACCACTTTGAGGAACTGCCAAGCTTCCCCATCATGTTACATGAGATTTCTCCACATCCTCACCAATACTTGTCATCAACCATCCTGTTGGGTGAGAAGTGGCATGTCATCATGCCTTCAATTTGCATTTCCCTGACGAAGAGTGATGCTGAGCGTCTTTCCACATGCTTGTTAGTCATTTGCATGTCTTCTATTGTCCGTTTTAAAATTAGGTTATTTGTCCAATTTACCTCTTTTTCTTTTGTTGTTCATGTTTTGGTGTCATGTTTAAGAACCCACTGCCTAATCCAAGGCCTTGAGGATTTACACCTATTTGGTCTTCCAAGAGTTTTATGTTCAAGCTCTTCCATTTATGCTTGTGAGACCAATTTTGAGTTAAGTTTTGTGTCTGACATAGGAACAGACCCAACGTCATTCTTTTTTCATGAGGACATCCAGTTGTCCCAGCACTATTTATTGAAGGGGTATCAGGTCTTACAACTCTGCTTGTAGGATTTGAGGTGAAGAAAGCCAAGTCCTACTGGCTACCTCACTCTTTGCTGCTCTCTTCAGACTACAGGCCGCTGGGCCCGCCCCATTGCTCTGCTGCTCTCTCTGAATTTGGAGTTGCTCACTGGGCTGTGAGAATGAAGTATCTAGCAGCTTCCCCCCCACACTATTTCAAGCCCTTTCTGCCTTTTTGTAACTAAACATGAAGCCAGCTGGATGGCCCAAGTGACTGTCTACACAGAGGAAATGAGTCACACAAGCGGTAGGAGCAGCCCAGCAATTTTGCTAAGTGTCACCAATCTCACCCTGACTAGGCTATTTCCAACTCTGAAATCAAGGCATACTTTCTGCTCTGACAGCCAGGGAGGTGTTGTCAAGCTGTGCGGTCCTGAGAGGTTTGGGTTGGGCAGCTGAAGCCACTGAGACATTACCAGACCTCCTGTGTGACGAGTGGCCAGTTCTGAATGAGGTGCTTGGTGGAGGCCTCACAGAGCTGGACCTCCAAGGCTTCCTCCTCAGGGTCCTCAGAACTGCCAAGTGCATCCTTCTGCCCTGGACAGGGTGGCTACTGGGGACCCTCTATAAAATCAGATTCTAAGTCCAGCTTGCCTAGATCAGTGAGACACAGGAGAGCTCCCTGAGTAATATGGGCAGGAAGAGCAAGCCCAGCAACCATGTGGCCTTCCTGGCAGCCCCCCAGGTCTAGCCTACATACCTGCAACCATGTAATACCCGCCCCGGGCCTTGCTAAAGGCTCTGAAGGGAGAGATCGCTGTCCTTTAAGACTCATGGCCTCCTCCTAAAAGCCTCCACGTCCTTCTGTGTTAGCCCCATCGTAACATCTACAAGGCTGTTCAGAACCATCATTTTTCTTGGTATCTCCAGCAAAAGTGCCTGGCACAGTTATAAATGATGCAAGAATAAATCACGATTATCCACACATCCTTCACATAAAATAGCAAGGGTAGTGTCAAGTAACTGGAGGGAGGGAGGAGACAAGTGGGAGTTTTGAGATGAAGGGTGCTCACTGGTGAAGGCTCCTATCTCTGTTCAGCAGGAGGAGGACCACCAGGAACTGTCCAGTCAGAGCTGCTGTCTAGGGACCATCTTTTGTCCTCTAGGTGTACTGGCACTTCAGTGTGACCCTGCCTCCCCTGCCTCTCCAGGGTCCACAGGCATGAGCAAGAGAGGAAAAGTTGGCATGAATGCCACAATTTCCTTTTCTTCTACATGTCCCCACTTCTCACTCAGGGCCCCACAGTGTCAGCTCCTTCCCTTTTGAGAGTGGGGAAATCACTAGGCTTTACCACAGACCAAGAATCAGAATAAGAGAACCCCCAGGCATCACAAGACAGAGAAATGCCACCGCAAGCCACTAAAAGTACCGTGACACTAACAAGCACAGCCAGCTCCTGGAGAAGTGTCAGGCTGAGGGGTGACATGGCCACGTCTAGATGGCTTTCAGAAGGACAAAGGGCCTGCCAGGCGCCATCCCTGGAGGAGCGAAACACATGGCCTAAGTGGGTGCTTCATAAGGGTGGGGGTTAGTGTCAAGTTGTAGAACTGAGAATGTCCTCTAAGAAATCAAATCCTGACTCCTCTTTCTTGATGGTAGTGAGATCCCCCTTTCCGCCTCAGGGATGGCTCATTTTCAGCCACCCTAGGGAGACACCCCCACCCTATCCTTCTTGGCAGTAACCACAGCTATGTGATAATTAGTATGTGGAGGGTAGTGGTGGCTGTGTGCCATCGAGCTGGCTCTGACTCACAGTGACCCTATAAAGGGTTTCTAAGGCTGTAAATCTTTATGGGAGCAGAAAGCCTCATTGTTCTCCTGAGGAACAGCTAGCTGGTGGATGTCAGTGGCTGACCTTACAGTTAGCAGCCCTTACTACCAGAGCTCCTTGATTTATGTGGATTGTGTTGTTGTTGTTAAGTGCCATCGAATTAGTTCCAACCTAGAGCGACCCTATATAGTATTTCCAAGAAGTGCTGGCGGGTTTGAACCACCGACCTTACGGTTAGCAGTCCAGTACTTATCTTACCACCAGCACTCCTTGGAAATCCTGTAAGGGTCGCTAGGAGTAGGAACCGACTCAGTAATGCACAACCACCGCCACCACTTATCCTACAGCGCTGTACCAGGACTCCTAGTACGTGGGTAATTGTGTCTAAGCGAGTATCTGTCCTGTCCCATCACTGTACTCCAAACACCACGCACACAGTAGGAGGTGTTTTTCCTCATGGCTCAAATTTCTGCCAAACAGTAGAAAAGTCTACAAGGGAAATAATAACACTAGTGAGGTAAACACACCTTAGAATAACCAGCCATTTATGATCAAAAGGGAAGCATTTTCCCAAGAACAAAGTTCAAAAGGGTTGGGAAACAAGGAGGACCGGAAACAGGAAGCATGGGGAGGAAGTGGGATAAGTGATGTTACATTGAGAGGATTAGAATCAGTGAGAAGAAACTAAATGTGTATGAATTGTTGAATGTAAAACTGATGATCCACTCTGTAAACCTGCACTCAAGTCACAATGAAAAGCTGAAAAAAACCTTTTTTGAAAGGATGACTGAATGGCATTTAAGACTATGAAATGACCTCTATGTCCCGCCACCCTCCCCCACAAAAATAGAACATGAGTAAGTGAAGAAGCATAGGAAAAAGAGACCCACAGAGGCAGAGACATAGGGCAGACTCCCGCCCTCTCCAAAAGGCAGGGAGTCCACCAGGCAGGCTGCAGAGTAGGTGCCAGTGACTAGCCACTGAGTGGAGGAACAATGAATTGGCACAACTCCTCTGTGAAGAGAGATACAGCAAGACAATCAGCATGTGACACTGAACCACAGCACCAAGTGCTTCGAATCCACATTTCCCAAGCAACTATCTTCATCAGCCTCCCCTGAGGCTGCCAGAGAGGTACAGCTAACTGATTGCACTCTCCAAATGTTAACAGTTGGCACCTTAAGAGCCTCTTGAGAATCCAAGAAACAGTTACTAGTGCCTACTCTTGCCCAAATACAGAGCTCAGTAGTGACACTACACATGCAAAAGAATGAAGCCAGATCCCTACCTCACACTACACATGGAATTAACACGGGTGTACATTTTTGTGGCCTTGAATGGGCACTGGGCTCTTTAATATAACACCAAAAGTACAGCAACAAAAGATAAAATAGATGACAGAGGACACTGTCAAGAAAGTAAGAAGACAACTTGTAGAGTGGCAAAAAATATTTACAAATTCTATGTCTGATTTGTTGTTGTTTAGTGCCATCAAGTCGGTTCCAACTCGTAGCAACCCGATACAGGATTTCTATGGCTTAAAGTCTTCATGGGAACAGAAAGCCTCATTCTTTCGAAAGCGGCTGGTGGATCTGAACCGTAGATCTTGTGGTTTGCAGTCCAGTGCTTAGTGTATGAAGCCACCACACTCCAGTATGTCTGATTGTTGTTGTAAAGTACCATTAAGTCGGTTCTGACCCACAGCAACCCCTGTATAGGATTTTCCAAGGAGTAAGCAGTTGAGCTTGAATCGCTGACCTTGTGGTTCAAGCCAATTTTGCAGTCCAGTGCATTAATCCACACTGCCACACCAGGACTCCATGTCTGATCAGGATCCACGATACATAAAGAACTACAACTCAACAATAAAAGGACAAATAGCCCACTTGAAAAAATGGGTAATTTGAATAGACATTTTTCCAAAGATTTATAAAAGACCAATGTTGTTGCTATTGTTACATGCTATACAGTCAGTTCTGACTCATAGTGACTCTGTATAGGGTTTCTGAGGAGTGGCTGGTGGGTGTGAACCACCGACCTTGTGGTTAGCTGCCAATAACCTCATATGCAGTGCTTATCCTACAGCGCCACACCAGGACTCCAAAACTCCAATAAGCACAAGAAATGATGCTCAACATCATTACACATTAAGAAAATGACAATCAATACCACAATGAGATGTCCCTTCTTCCCCATGAGGATGGCTATAATCAAAAAGACAGACGATAACAAGTGTTGCCAGTGATGGGGAGAAACTGGAATACTCACACATTGTGGGAGGAAGTGGACAAGTGATATGAAACAATTAGGCAGTTCCTCAAAAAACTAAACACAGAGTTGCCAAAAGTTTCCAAATAGTCCACTCCTAGGTATGCAACCAAAAGAGCTGAAAACATACATCCACACAAAAACTTTTGCATGAATGTTCACTGCAGCATTATAACCAGAGTGGAAATAATCCAAAAATCTATTAACTGATGAATGAGTAAATAAAATGTAGCCATCGAGATCAGTTGTTAGTCAAGTCTAATGGAAACACCATGTGTTTCACAGTCAAATTCTAATCCCTCCATATGGTTTTCAGTGGATAATTTTCAGTGTAATCCCTCCATATGGTTTTCAGTGGATAATTTTCAGTGTAATCCCTCCATATGGTTTTCAGTGAATTAATTTTCAGTGTAATCCCTCCATATGGTTTCAGTGGATAATTTTCAGTGTAATCCCTCCATATGGTTTCAGTGGATAATTTTCAGAAACGGGTTTCCAGGCCTTTCTTCCAATTACCTCTAGATTAACTCCAACCTTTCAGTTAGCAGTTGAATGCATTAATGAATGGCTTGTACTATGCAGACACTTACAGTATATCCATAAAATGGAATATTATCTGGCAATAAAAAGGAATGAAGTATTGCTACAAGCTGCAACGTGGATGAACCGTGAAAGCATTATGCTACATAACAGAAGCCAGCCCCAAAGGCCACATATGATACACCTGCAGGTATATAAAATGTGCACAATATGCAAATCTACAGACACAGAAAGTAGATTTGTGATTGTCAGAGCCTCACAGGAGTAAGGTGACTGGGGAGTGCAGAGTGACTGCTAGTGAGCAGAGGGGTTCTTTTATTGGGAACAAAATATTCTAAAATTAGATTTTGGTGATGTTGCATAACCTTGTGAATATGCTAAAAAAAATGCAAGAAACCCATGGACGTGTATACTTGAACTGGGTGAATCGTATGGTATGTGAATCATATCTCAATAAAGCTACAAGATCCATATAAATGGAAAAATATTGACGTTGCCAAAGACTTCATTTTGCTCAGATCAACCATCAACACTCATGGAAGCAGCAGTCAAGAAATCGAAAGACTATTGTATTGGGCAAGTCTGCTGCACAGCTCTTTAAAGTGTTGAAGAGCAAACATGTCAGTCTGAAGACTAAGGTGCGCTTGACTCTGGCCATGGTATTTTCAATAACCTCATATGCATGCGAAAGCTGGACAGTGAATAAGGAAGACTGTAGGAGAATTGATGCATTTGAGTTACAGTGTTGGAGGAGAATACTGAAAGTACCAGAGGCTGCCAAAAGAACAAACAGATCTGTGTTGAAAGAAGGCAGAGTGCTCCTTAGAAGATAGTATGGCCAAACTTTGTCTCTTATACTTTGGACATATTGTCAGGAGGGATCAGTCTCTGCAGAAAACATCATGGTTGGTAAAGTGGAGGGTCATAGAAAAAAGACTTCCAATGAGATAGATTGGCACAATGGCAGTAGTCATGGGTTCAGGTGTAGCAATGATTGTGAGGCTGGCCCAGGAATTGGCAGTATTTCATTCTGTTGCACATAGGGTTATGAGTCAGTGTAGACTTGTTAACACCTAACAACAACAACAAAGTTGCAAAAAAGGGAGGGGGCCTCTGCTTGTCTATTCATAGTCCTGACCTCTTGCTGATCTGTATGATCCGGACACTAATAGTTCAAAGGAGGATCTTATGTATGATGATAGTTTCAGTTTTGTGTCAACTTGACTGGGCCAGGATTCACAGTGGTTTGTCAGTTAAGGCTTAGTAATACCCATGGTGAGATCCACTATGAGCAGTCAATCAACTGAAAGGAACTTTCCTCGAGAGTGTGAACATGTTTGTTTACTGCTGGGTCTGGATCTTGCGTCTGACTCATCCTTTGACCTCTAGTTCTCTGAACTTGAGCCAGTGGCCTGCTCTGTTACCCGCTGATACTGGAAGTCGTCAGCAGCCTGCCACCTTACCTGCCAGACCTGCCTGCCTGTCACCTGACCCGCCAATCTTGGTTCATCAGTCCCTACAGTTATCTGAGTTAGAAGTCTGCAGCCTGACAATGATAAAGGGACTTTGGACTTGCCGTCCTTGATGGAAATCTCTCTTCTTATGTACGTACACAAGCTTCACTGATTTTTGCTTCTCTAGCTAGCCCAGTCTAAGACATGCAGAGAGGGAACTGACAAAGCCAGACCACTGCTGGGACACGCTCTGGGCTCCGGGCATCCCAGGCAGTCACCAATTTCCTAGCTCTGCCTTCATGGCCATTTTGCCCTCCCATGTAGAGTTTAACTGTGAAGCCCAGAGAGAGAGGCACCCACACCTGTACACAACTCTCACCTTAGCACCAACCCCACCCCACACTACGCTTCCCCCTTCCCGAGGACAACCTCGTTCCCTCTGGTAGTCTTAGAGGCGGCCCTCCCTCACCCTGCCTTTGTAGGCAGCTGGGGTGAGACTCCAGAGGAGCAGACACCACACACATACCTTTCTCACCAACGCTCTTAATCAAAGTTAATCTGGGAAACTTCAAAGGCTAGAGAAGAACAAATGTAAAATGTGAAAGGCCTTGGGTTCACAGCCTCTGCCAAGCACTTCACTCCACAATAAAACTAAGTTGTTGGCTAGGATGCTCCCCGACAGTGTGTGGCTCTGTCTGGGCTCCCCACATCTACCAAGATTTCCAGAAGGGCTTCTCAGTGCCACCTTGAGTTACCAGTGAGCTAGACTGACTGTTTCTCGAACAGTGCTATCCGATGGAAACACAACATGAACCACACATGTGATTTTTAAAGTCTAGTAGCCATAGTAAGAAGTTCTGGTGTGGTGTTATAGGGTAAGCACTGAATTTCTAACTGAAAGGTCAGCAATTCAAACCTACCAGCAGCTCCTTAGAAACCCTGTGTAGGGTCATTATGAGTCAGAGGTGACTCGAGGGCACTTCACAACAAGCCACATTCAGGAGCCCTGGTGGTGGTGTAGGATAAGCATTGGACTGTTAACCATAAGGACGGCAGTTTAAACCCACCAACTGCTCTGAGAGAGAAAGCTGAGGCTTTCTACTCCCGTAAAGGTTTATACATGACCACGCAGGTGAGCAGCATGCCGCCCATCATGACCTACTTATCCTGGAAAGCCTGCTTCTCAATGATCCGCTAGGAGTCAGAATCGACTTGAAGTCTGTGGGTTTGTTTGTTTTTAATTTTCTTTTTTTAGCAGCCACATTAAAAAATGGAAAAGGTGAAAATAATTTTATTTTATTTAACCCTATATATCTAAAATAATTGTACAATGTAATTAATAAAAGTTATTCAGATATTTTTGGACTGGTGGTGGCGGTTATGGCCGTGGAGCTGGTTCCGACCCATAGCAACCCTGTACTGGGTTTCTGCGGCTGTAAATGTTTATGGGAGCAGAAAGCCTCATCTTTCTCCCACAGAACAGCTGGTAGTTTCGAACCGCTGACCCTGAGGTTGTCAGCCCGATCTGTAACCACTATGCTACCAGAGCTCCTCGTTTTGGGACTAGCCACATTTTAAATGTTCAATAGCCAGCCACACGTGGTCAGTGACTGGTGTATTGCAGAGCACAATTTTAAAACTGGGAGTATGTTGCAAAAGGAGTATTTTCAAAGCACAGTAATTTATAAAAATATGAATTTACTAAGCAACAAGTACTAAGGGAGGAACTGCGGCTCAGGAGGGGAAGTGACTTGCCCGAGGTCTTGTGTGGGTAAGTAAGTGGTGGTGGCCAAGAACAGAGGCTGTATAGTCAGATGAGAGGTGGATGTGGGAGCCTTTCCATTCCAGCCTGGCTGACAGCCACTACTCCCCTAGCATGAACTGTGCCCCGTCCTAGAATGCTGAGGACTACGGTCTCCACGCACGGTGAGAGAGGGCAAAGGGAAGAAGGCAGAGGTCATTTGGAGTCACTCGCTGGATACATCCTACAACAGCTTTAAGACACGTCACCAAGACCTCCCCCGGAAGGAACAGCTGTACCACTCACCGGGCTGGTGGGAGAGGACACCGCAAGGTTCCATTCAGTTCCATCACCCTTGAGGGGCTTCTCTGGACCACTTCCTGGGCAGACTGCCCTAGTCTTCTCTCTCACAAGACTAGAAGGCTTCCGGTCTGAAATGTCCCCTGATGGGACAATTAGGGCAGTGCACCGCTGTGGCAAGCCCAGGATGCCAGGCAGCTCTGGCTTGTGGTCACCATCTGGAGTACGAGAGGAGGCTTGGGCAGCAAGGGGCTCTGCAGGCAAATCAAACTGGAGGTGTGTGCTGGTGTTGAGGCTGCGGCCCAACAGTGAGGCCTGGCGTGCGGGAGTCTCAGATTCTCGGCTTGGTCCGTTGGTTGGCACAGAGTTTACCTGGGCTTTGCTGAATTCCGACAACACCCTAAAAGTTTTGAAAGAAACCCGTGTGACTGGTTGTTGGCTGGACGCTCAGCTTCTGGGGCAGTGATAAGAATGGAAAACTGCTGTTAGCTGGTTTTGTTAAAAGCTCTCTCCCAAGACTGCGCTGCTTTTCCAACACTCCCCACCCAGGAGTTAGGCAGATTGAGTGGGCAGGTTGTAAAAAAACCTCACAAAGCAGAAAAAAGAGGATTTGATACAAATTCTCCAGAGAAACCGGCCCCCAACAAATTCCAGGGCAGAAGCATCTCCCATAGTTAGAATCCGCATGTCTTTTACTTTCTGAACAGCCTAATTGTGGGCTGAGAGTTTGCTCAGCCAAACATGCCAGTGTGGGTATGTGTGTCCCCAAATGCCATCGGTGGCAGAGCAGAATCAGCAGAGACTTCAAAACAAGTGTCTCAGCCCGAGGCAGATCTAAGGGATGGCATGTGCCCTGCGTACCACTTAAAGGGGGGTGCCACTGGGAAGTTTCCATCAACCATCACAGCAAGTGAAAATGAAGACCTCTCTATTGGAGAGTCTCCATGGGTCAAGGCAGGTTCTGAGATCTTATTCAGCTGAGCATAGAAAGAGAAAAAACTGAGAAAAACCTAAAAGACTTGGAGCCCATCATAGACCAATTTTCATCAGTGAAAGCAAGGCAGGTGCGCTGCCATTTGCATATGGTGCCATCGTGTGTTAGATAAAAAATAACAAGCTTGACATATTTCTGAACTGATATTAAGGTGTCAGATGTTTGGACAGGAACACAATTTCAGTGATTGTCAAAGGTGCCGTTTTCCATAAATAGGCCTCTGGTCTTAGGGCTGGGTTCCAAATGGCACAGCAGCCAAGCATCAAGACTCTGGGACATGAACCTTGGTGAAGTGAGAAAGGGTCAAACAAGTTTTCTAAGTGCGAGATTCATTTTGTTCTGGGACCAGTAACTGGGGTATCAGGGTAGGGATGGGGGTGCATAGGCTGGATTAGGTGTGGAATCAGGGAAACCTCAGTGCTCCCAGAAAATACAGCTGAGATTAGTGTACACAAGTGTGCAAGGGTGTATGTAGACCCTGGTGTGGCACTGTGGCTTAATGTGCTAGACCACAAGGTCACTTTGAACCTCAAGGTAGGTGGTTCAAGCTTACCAGCCGCTCCTTGAAAACCCTATACAGAGTCTCTATGAATCAGAACCGACTCGATGGCACTTAACAACAACAACATGTAAGTATACGCAGGACATGTACCTATTTACTCTCTTCGGTACTAGCACTTCCTGCCCCCTTCACTGGTACTTCTTGGGATCACAGGAAGCCATTCTTACTGTGTGTGTGCATACACACATGCTCCTGGGCCTTTTAGAATGTACACTGGTTAATGACTTCTTCTCTCCCTCCCAAGGTTTGTGAAAATGCACGTTCCATTTCTGAAGTCAATCTATTTGCCATCTCCTCCTTGATATCAGTGCAGTATGTCATTGAGACATGTAGGTTCACAAGGCAACAAAGCTGCCTGGATCCCAAAAGACTGGGATCTGCTTAGGTTGGGCCCAGAAGACTCATCAAACTCCCCTTAATTTGGGCTTATGGAAAAGAGAATTTTAGGGTTCTGTTGCTTGTTTGATTGCCTTCCCACTGAGCTCTGCTCTTACCTGTACCATCCTCACCACCCCAGCCTGTCACTGTCAAGCCATTACTTCCGAGAACAGAAGAACAGCCCATACAATTACGGACACTAGATTTTCAACATGGACACTGTTATGGATCGAACTGTATCCTTTCCCCACCCCCTACCCCCACCCCGACACACACCAAATATGTCAACTTGGCTGGGCCATGGTTCTCAGTGGATTGGCAGGTACATAATGATGCCCTGATCTGATGTAAGGGGAGCTCCAAGCTGAGGTATGGTCTGCATCACCTTTCATCTTGCAAGAGATAAAAGGAGAGAGAAGTAAGCAAAGGCAGATTAACTTGACTAGTACTGAGAAGAACCGCTGCGAACAAACAGAACCTGTCCTTTGGACCCGGGTTCCTATGCTGACAACCACCTAAACCTAGAGGAAGATGGATGCCAAGACACACAGCGATCTCCAAGGAATGCTAGAAAGAGATCTGGCAGAGAGAGAAAGCTTCCCCTGGAGCCAGCAGCCTCCGTGAGAGAATAAATGCCTGCTGGTAAGGCCACCCACTTGTGGGATCCCTGTCCTAACAGCACTAGAGAACTACGCCAGCCACCAAGACAGTTTAATAGGGAAAGGACAGTCTCTTCAAGACACAGTGCTACAGGGCAGGGAATAGACACAGGATAGTTTGAGTGCTGGGGAGGGGGGCAATACACAAGAAAGGGGAGGAGAATGGAAAAACACAGGGGATGGGAGAACAAATTAGGCAGGTTCGCATGAGCTAAGTGGGACAGAGGTAAATAATGATGTATGTATAACCTTGGAACAACAGGGCTCTGGGATACAGGGATTGAGGCATGGTTGGAATGGGCAAAAGGTGGGGGAAATGTTAAGATGCTTGGCTGTCTTTTGAATCTTGGTTTCTCTTGCATACCATTTATAAAAAAGACACTTGAGGGGTAGAGAAAGGAATAGCTAGAAATATCATCATAGAAAGCTTGTAAGTCCATCTTCTGCCTATAACTGATTGTTGTTGTTAAGTGCCATCGAATCAGTTCCAATCCATAGCGACCCTGTACAGGGTTTCCGAGGCTGTAAATCTTTACGGGAGCAGAAAGCCTCATCTTTCTCCCGCGGAGCAGCTGGTAGTTTTGAACTGCTGACCTTAAGGTTCGCAGCCCGACTCATAACCACTATGCTACTTTATAACTGATTGGAGTACCCAAAATGGGTCTACAACGTGCCCAGTAAAGGAGGCTTCCTGCAGAACCTCTGCATTACATAGGACCATAGGTGGAATCCTGAACTGCATACACAATCTTCTGAGGCGGAAGTTTCCACTTGAAAGGGCAAGCAGACCAGCCTGAAGTGGCTAGAACAGAAGATACTTCTTGAAAGAAAGACCAACAGGAAAAATACAAAACTAAACAATAACAGCAGTCCGACTGATTACTACAAGAACAAGCAAACTGCTCACCCAGGAGCCATCAAGGCAAGTGGTCAGATCCCCTCAGGGCAAACCCCCTTCCAAGACTAAGACTCAAGGGGAGTACATGAGCAGACATGCAGTCTGACTGGTGACCACGTTGGTCACTGATAAGGGGAAGTGAGGGAAAAACAGCAATGAAGCTGCAAGCTAAGCCCTACAACATTCAATAGACTCCTGTGAATGTGAGTGGAGACCTGGTTGGCCAGCAGTATATGGCAAGACCTGGGGACTCCTAGGCCCAGAGGCAGTGACACAGCCACACAGGACTAGAGTGGAGAGTGAAGTGTGCAGCTGATAAGAAGAGAGGGCATATGCATAAGAATACCCACACTTGTAGATAGTACCCACTTGATCTGGCTTCAATGGCTGAATGATCAGAACTCAACTAGAAGAAGAAAGAAGAGGAAAAAAAAGTAATCTGATACAATTTGATGAACTTGACCTACATCTATGGATGCAGTAGCTCAAAAGAAGGAACAAATCTTTACAGCGAGGAGCATGCCCACCCCCTAGGTACACAGGGTAGACAGGGATGGGCAACTTAGACATTGGCTACCCAAAATGGGGAGGGCTACAAAGGCAAGAAGTGACTGGCTTACAAGCTTTCAAGAGGGAGTCTAGATCCAGAGGGCGTGGAGGAAGGTAGAATCTCCACTGAATAGTATCCAATCTGTCTGGGTGGGGCTGATGAAAGGAGATGGGGATAGCACTCATGTGGCACAACAGTGAATAATTGCTATCAGGACTGACTATGAGGGTTGGAAATGTAAAGGTAGACATTTTGCAGCAAAAGGAGGGGAGTGGTTGACTTTGCAGTCTAGGAGTGGAGGTCCCTGGGACCATCAAGGCAGAAGAGTGGAGAGCGGGACCCTACCCAGTGAAGCAGTGACACCAGATATGAAGGCAGAGACGATGACATGGAGAGATGGAGTGGCTGGGGACTTTAGACTCAGAAAGGGAGAGGGGCCGTGTGCTGACAACCGGGGGGCAGGCTTGCAGGGTATACCCTTTGGATGGTTGATGATGCATGGAGGGGATTGTAACCATGGCAATGAAACGATATATGATAGGATGAATGTAAAGCTAATGTTCTCCCATGTAAACTGTCACTCAATTCACAACAAAAACTTAAAAAAAAGAAAAGAAATGGTGCTAGGACAACTGAATAGCTACATACACACACAAAAAAAAGTTATAAAAAGATCAATTCAAAGTAGATCACAGGCCTAAATGTAAGAGCTAAAACCATAACACTCTTAGAAGAAAACATAGGTGCAAATCTTAGTGGTTTTGGATTAGACGATGAGCTCTTAGATACTATGGCAAAAGCACAAGCAACCAAAAAAATAATAGGTAAATTACACTTCATCAAAATGAACACTTTTGTGCTTCAAAGGACACTAGTAAGAAAGTAAAAAGACAACTTAGAGAGTAGAAAAAAAAAATTACAAGCCATAAATCTCATAAGGTTCTTATAACTCAACAATAAAAGACAATCAAATTGAAACATGGGTAAAGAATTTGACTATACAGTCTCTAAAGAAGATAAATGGAGTCCTGGTGTGGCACTGTGGGCTAATGCGTCAGACTGCAAAGTCGTCTGAACTGCAAGGTCAGTGGTTCAAGCTCATCAGCTGCTCCTTGGAAACCCTATATAGGGTTGCTATGGGTTGGAATCAACTCGACAGCACTTAATAACAACAGCAACAAAGTACATATATAAACGAACAATAAGAACATAAATAACTGCTCAACATTGTAAGTCACTGTTGTTGGCAATGTGTGCATTGAGTCCTATTATATAGGGTTTCTGAGAGCTGCTGGCAGTTTTAAACTACCAACCTTGTGGTTAGCAGTTCAGTGCTTATCTTACAGCACCACACCAGGGCTCTCAAAAGCTATTGTTGTTGTTGTTAAGTGCTGTCGAATCAGTTCCGACCCATAGCAACCCTATATAGGCCTATATAGGGTTTCCAAGGAGCAGCTGGTGAGCTTGAACCACTTGCAGTTCACGGCTCTGCATTCTGATGCATTAACCCACAGTGCCACACCAGGACTCAAAAGCTATTAGGAAAATGAACATCAAGACCATAATGAGATAGCGTTTTACATTCAATGGAATGGCTATAATAAAAAAGATAAATAACCACAGGTATTGACAAGGATAAAGGGAAACTGGAACCCTCTTACACTGCTGGTGGGCATATAAAATAGTGCAGCCCTGTGGAAAACAGCTTGGCAGTTCCTCAAAAAGTTAAACATAGTGTTGTAATATGACCTAGCAATTCCACTCCTAGGTATATACTCACACGCAAAAGCTTGTGAGTAAATGGTCATAGCAGAATTATTCATAAAAGACAGAAAGCAGAAACCATCTGCCTTAGCTAACTCATGCTGCCCTAACAGAAATGCCACACGTGGGGAGCTTTAACAAACAGAAATGTATTTGCTCACAGTTTAGGAGGCTAGAAGTCTGAATTCAGGGGGCTTGTCCATCCCGGAGAAAGGTCCCTGTCTCCTTTGAGTTTCTGCTCCTGAGCAACCTTCATGTGGCTTGGCATCTCTCTTCCCCCATCTCGGCTCTGCTCACTTGTTTAATCTTGCTTATATTTCACAAAAATTTACTCAAGTTACATGCTAAATGAATCCTGCCCATTAACTAACAATGACAACATATTCCTGAATGGAATTATAACCACAGTCACTTTTGCTTTACTAAGCGCCATCAAGTCAGTTCTGACTCAAAGCGACTCTGTATAGGGTTTCCCAGGAACAGCTGGTGGGTTTGAAAAGCCAACCCTGAAGTTAGCAGTCCATTGCTTATCCCATAGTACCACACCAGGAATCTGAACATAGTCACAGAAGTTAGGATTTAAACATTATTTGGGGGACAAAATTCAACCTATACCACCACTCGATGTCCATTAATGATGAATGGGTAGACAAAGTGGTATATCCATACAATGGAATAGTATTCAGTCATGACACCTGGTACAACAAGGATGAACCTTGACAGCATTATGCCAAGTGAAAAAAGCCAATAGCAGAAAACCACATATTTATATGAAATGTCCAGATTAGGGTACATCCATGGAACCAACCCAATGGCACAACAACAACAACAATGCCTAACAGGTATGTGGTTTCTTTTTAGGATGATGAAAATGTTCTTAAATTAGAAAGCAATGATGATAATACAACCTTGTGAATATGCTAAAAGCTACTGAACTGTCACTTCATTGGATGAATTTTATTGTATGTGAATTACAGCTTGTAGTGCAGTGAACTGAGGTCATATGGACCTTTTAGCCACTGTCTTTGCAACTCCCACCAAATGGTTGGGATTTCGAAAAGCAACTGATGAGTTTGAATTTCCAACCTTGCAGTTAGCAGTCCAGTGCTTATCTTACAGCACCACACCTGGATGCCATATGACTAGGTGGTGTTGTTAAGTGCTGTTGAGTCAGTTCTGACCCATAGCGAACCTGTACAGGGTTTTCCAAGGAGCAGCTGGTGAGCTTGAACTGCCGACCTTGTATTTCAAATCGACTTTGCAGTCCAGCACATTAACCCACAGCACCACACCAGGACTCCAAATGACTGGGTTGTTGTTGTTAAGTACCATCGAATCAGTTCTGATCCATAGCGACCAGGTATAGGGTTTCCAAGGAGCAGCTGGTGAGCCTGAATCACACACCTTGCTGTTTAAACCAACTTTCCAATCCAGCACATTAATCCACAGCGCCACACCAGGACTCCAAAATGACTGGGTAGGGAAATGAAAATGAGAGGTGTCGTGGCCCACAAAGGAGACTGGATAGCTTGATTAATAATATAAATAAGGTATGTGGCAACCTTGGGGTGGGACCATGCAAATAAGGTATATGGCATCGTAGAGTGTGGGCTCCTCAGTTTTACCATCCTGTTAGGCTTAAAATGAGCCATCCCAGAGGCGGAAGGGCAGATCTTGCTACCATCCAGAAAGAGGAGTCAAGAGTGGAGAGCATCCTTAGAGCACAAGATTCCTGCACTGAGCCGCCTCGATCCAGGAGACAGAGAGCTGTGGCACTGAAGTCAGTGAGAGATGCGAGAGGTAGACGCAAAGAAGCAGAGGCAGTAGACCTCGCCTAAGACAGAGCGGTGGGTGTCCTGGTCCATGGACCAAGAAAGCTGAGAGCTTTGAGATAGGCTCTTGGTGGAGCAAGGTGCCTTTAGGTATTTCTACGGAGAATTAGGTTGGTGTGGCATTGTAGGATTAGCATTGGACTATGAACAACAAGGTTGGCAGTTCAAACCCACCAGCTGTTCCTGAGACATGCTATACAGGGTCGTTATGAATCAGAACTGACTAGACGACACTTAATAAGGTTTGCTTACCCACAGAGCTAAGAGCTGAGTGCCTTCGGGCCAAGGAATACTGGCAGAGTGGGGGGGTCCTTGGGCATTTATAAAAGACCCTGCCTTGCCAAAGCTGGGCAGAGGTCAAGGGGCCATGGGACCTGAGCCTGAGAATACAAATAACTATCCTGAGTCATTTCTGATCCTGAATTTTAACCTGTTACTTCCATAATAGATCCCATTATAATGAGTATTTTCTGTGTGGTCAGTACAACAAACTATTGAGCCCAGCAGAGAAGCAGAGAGTGTTATCGGAGGGATGGTTGGTTTTAGAGTTATTAAAAAAAAAAAAGTTGGAGGGTGGAGGCATGTGTGACCTCCACTTTATAGGCATCAGCCTTGGACAGCTGGTGCTGAAGATCTTGATTTTCTCTGCTCCTTGTGAAGTTAGAGGAGATCGGACACCAGGCACATGCTACTCTTAGCTCAATAAAAAAAAAAAGAAAAGGTAACCAATCTTAGAAGGGCATAAAAGTGCTTGTGGAAAGCTTACAAGGTGAGTGGAGGGCGGGGAAAGGCAGGTGACTCTGACTTTAAGGTCCCCTCTAAAAAGATACCAACCCAAGAAAGCAGCCTGCAGGGAAGGAGCAACACTGAGGTCTGGAAGCAGGAGTACTTTCCACAGACAAAGGGAAAAAGAACATTTACCATCACCTGTACATGTCCAGAGGAGTCTTGGTGGTGCAGTGGGTAAGGACTGGGCTGCTAACTGCAGGGTTGTTGGTTCAAATCCATCCGCAGGCTCAAGAGAAAGATTCCGTAAAGATTTATAGCCTTAGAAACTCTATGGGCAGTTCTAACTCTGTCTTGTAGGTCACTATGAGTCAGAAATGACTGGCTAGCCATGGGTGGGTGGTATGGTATATGTTGAAACCACAGTGACAGAATGGGGCCACCTTCTTAAATGAATGAGGAAGGCAAAGTTCTGATCAATGCCCCCTTATGAGGCCCCAGCTCATCACTGCTGTATGTCCCATGACAGGTTCCTAAAGTCCGCAGACCTTAATTCCCTCAACGCTAAACCAAGGTACAATACTCACCTTTTGAAACTGTGACAAAGGTGAAATGAGGTAACAGAGGTAAAGCACTTAATAGAGTGTCTGGCACATAGTAAATGCTTGCTAAATGTTACTTACAACAGAGCCATTGTGGGTGTCTTTATTATCATGGTAAGAGACTACTTAGCTTCCAAGGACACAAACATAAAATTCAAAAATACAAGCTGAATTCCAAAAATCTTCTAACTAACATTATTATAAATCCTAATCTATAGGAAAGATTTTAATGATAAAGTAACGTGACTGTTAGAAGAGAGTAATTTAATGCCTAATGAAACAGTTAAGAAACTTGTGTGATAAAACAACTAGTGCTTCACCAAATCAAACAAGGTCAAGGAGAAATCAAGTTCACAATGAGGAATAATGGCGTCAGAAGAAGCAGCACTCGTGTTCAGGACCCAATGGAAACGCTAAGAGAGATGTGTGCATCACGCGGACAGAAGGGCCAGAGATGAGATTTTGATGGGAAAAAGAATTTCAAGAAGATGTAACAAAGAAATGACTAAGGGAAACTGCTATGATCCTTCCACTTCTCTGCCTGAGGGCAAGGTTTTTAAACATTTTCTATTACATAAGTTGAAAATTTTGCATTTTAATTTCGACAACAATCTTTAAAAGAGTACATATAATAGAGATGTAGGTGTGTATATGTTTATATAGCAAGGACCCCTGGTGGCTAGGCAGGCACTGCTCTGCTAGCTGTAAGACTAGTGGTGCAAATCCACCAGCTGCTGTGCAGGGAGAAAGATGAGTCTGTCTGCTCCCATAAAGACTGACAACCTCAGAAACATACAAGGTGATGATGAGTCAGAAGCAACTCAGTTTGGCGTGGCTGGTTTATGTATATGTATGTGTATGTCTGAGAGTGAGTCAAAAATTATCCACACTCTGGTACATTAAAACACCTATCCATGTTCATGGCTGATTCCAACATGGAGCATATCCATGAAATGATTCTGTCAAATAGATGAGTGACAGTGGATTATGTGGCAAATCATTTGAAAATCAGCCTTGCCTCTACCTGCGAAATAATCCACAACAGACTTGGGTTTCAAAAAGTTTGTGTGAGATGGGCACTGAGGCACCTCACAGAAGAGCAGAAACAGAAGGGTTTGGACATCTGCAAACAAAAGTTAGACTGATACTAAAAGGAAGGTCAAAGTTTCTTTAAAAAAATCGTTACTGGTGACAAGACATGGATTCATCATTACACACCTGAGAGTAAACAGCAGATTATGGAACGAAAACATCCTCAATTGATGACCAAGAAAAAGTTCAGAAGTCAGCCATCAGCTGGAAAACTTATGCTTATAGGTTTCTGGGATTCTCAAGGGCCAGTATTGGACTATTATCAGGCAAAAGGTTCAACAATCAATAGTACTCATTATAGTGAAATGCTCACTGAAGAACCGAAGCCTAAACTTTGGATTAAGCACAGAGGACTGCTATCCAAGGGTGTTGTGATCTTGCATGCCAACATATGCCCACACACCTCTGCCCACACTGTGGACACTCTGCAAAAACTTCATTTTGAGGTGTTAAAGCATCCTCCCTATAGACCTGATCTTGCTCCATCGAATTTCACCTGTTTGGTCCCCTTCAAGGATGAAGATTCACCTCTGATGAAGAAGTGAAGTACATTTATGGCTCACAGGTCAGTGTAAAATATTTTTTAGTTAGTGAGGGAATACAAAAGCTTGTGAACAGATGGACAAAGTGTATTGAAAAGGAGATAAGGTAAAAAATGATGTATTTGTCTTTTCTAAAAGTTGATTAAAATAACTTCTACAGCCAGAGTGTGGATAATTTTTGACTCACCCTTGTGTGTGTGTGTGTGTGGGGGGGTATATATAAATATATACCCCCCCCACACACACACACACACATATATATACACACAGAGAGACAGATATACACATGCAGAAAGCATGGCCTGAACAGTCTGGATGTCCGCTTTATAGATTAGTCCTGCCAAGTGACTCTGAGCCTGCAGTTTTCCTGAACCCTGTGTCTCCACGTTGATGTCACATGGACGGTGCTGGAAGTCCAGAGCACAGAGAAGAGCACAGAGGTGGGCAGCAGATGCTAAGAGTCATTTTCCCCAAGAGAAGGCCTCATGACAATGACATCCAACAAAAATGACCAGCCAAAGTTTTTGCAACACTTTACACAGGGATAAGGGGTGGGAACTGATGTCACAAGGTATTCAGAAATAATTGACAACAATGCCACCCACTGACCACTCACCATGGGTCTGGACTGTTCTAAGCAGTTTATCCATGTGAATTCATTTAATCTTCTCAGAAGGAGCTCTGGTGGTACCATGGTTAAAAGCACATGACTGTTAACCAAAAGGTTGGCAACTCGCATTTCCTTTGAGGTAAGAATTCTTATCCCCACCTTACAGATGAAAATATCATAGTCAAAAATATTGAATAAGGAGTTCCAGCAAGATGGCAAACTAGGCAGACACACTACAAGGACCCTCTACAACAAAGATACGAGACAAAATTCAATAGACACAGATGAAAATTCTGGTACCCTAAACTTCAGAAGAAAGGTCAGAGAGGTGGCTGGAGTGCTTGCTTGGAGGAGAGGCTGCAGGGATGGTGAGAAAGGGAGACTACCCGGTGAATGGTTGGCCAGACGCAATTCAATCATCGTGTGAGAACTCTGGCAGCAGACAAAGGTCTGTCAGAGCAGATTCGTTCAGAAGACTGAAAAGGTGCTATCTCTTCTTTTCCCCCATGTTCCCATGGTGACCCAAAGTGTGGGTAGCTCTCACCTCCATTCACCCTAGCACAGACCTTGCTCTCCAGGTTGGGAGCCATGTCAGAGTGAGGTGGGGGCGATTGTACCACTTTGGTGCCTGGATTCAGGTGGGCTAGACTCCAGACCTACATAACCTACAAAGCCATCAGACTAGCATTTAACCAATCACCCTGTCCCCAGCTTCCCTGTGGTCCTAATAGTCACTGAAACCAGCCCCATCAAGGGCCCCGACGAACCACTTCTGGATTGAGTGCCCTGAACACAGGTAACACCAAGGCCAATAGAAACTGCACCTAGGACCAGGAACTCTGCTGTCACATCCTTTCCACAGCCACCTTGTGAGTCCCTTTAATTGCAGGAGCCCCCCAGTGATTTCTCCTCTCCAGGTCCAACAACTGCACTGTGTAATTTTACAAATATGACAATCCCACAATGCCCCAGAGACAACAAACAATTTTAGCTCACACAAAGCAACAAGAGAGAATGGTTCAAACAAATGACCAAGATGCAGAGCCAAAAGATGTTTCTGAAGAAGAAAAAGATTCTGAAGAAGAAATGGTAATGGAACTAACTGAAAAACAGTTCCAAGCAATGACAGTTAGGTACCTTTGAGGGATCTGTAGAAAGATTGAGGAAAGCAAGGAGAACACAATAGAAACTTCAGAAAATTCTGGAAAACATTACAAGATTAAGCACATAAAATAACTGCAAATTTTGAAACAATACAAAACCTGTGATCAGCAATCTAGGAGACTAGTACTAAGACCTCAGGAATGGACAATACATTGAAAGGGGAAGGAAGTCGATGTAAAACAATGGAAGCCCGAATTAGTGAGCTTGCAGATAAATCACTCAATACTAGAATGCTAAAAGAACAATCAGAAAAAAGAATGAAAAAAATAAAAAGAAAGCCTAAGCGTTACGTGGGACACCATAAAGAGAAACAACTTGCGGGTGATGGGAATTCCAGAACAGGAAGAGACAAGTACATAGAAAACTGTCAAAGAGTTACTGGAAGAAAACTTCCATAACATCATGAAAGATGAGAAGATAAGCATATAAGAAGCTGAAGGAACTCCAAACAGGATAGATCACAAAAGAACATGACAAAGACATATCATAAGTTTTCCAAAATCAAAGACAAGGAAGGAATTCAGAGAGCGGCCTGGGAAAAACAGTTAGTTACAAAGGAGAGCCAATAAGACTAAGATTGGATTGCTCAGCAGAAATCAGGCAGACAAGAAGGCAATGGAATGACATGTATAAAACTCTGAAAGAAAAAGACGGCCAAGCAACGATCCTATACCCAGCAAAGTTGTCCCTCAAATATTACGACCAGGCCAACTTTACAAAAAGTGCTAACGGCTGTTCTATGAACTGAGAATCAACAACAGCTGACACCAACCTGAGATTCCCATACATGACAATACCACTAAGAACTCAATCCACATATAGAAGGATTTAAAGTGAAACAAACCTAGAAAACAGAAAATAGGGAACCAGAGTTACCAATGTACAGTGAAGTAAACTAGAAAGCAGAAAGAGGGAATAGTACAGATACAGAAGTTCCAAATGGCAAAGAAGTCAAGTAGATTTCTAGATAAAACCAACTGTTTAAAGCAAAGAAAAAAAAAATTAATAAATTACAGGATAACCTCAAAGAAATATAATACACCTGCACATCAAAATTTAAATAGAGGAAAATCAGATTCAGTAAACATTAACACAACAGAAATGAAAATGACAAGAAAAGCCACAGGCAAATTGAACTCAGCACAGAAAATGAAGTGAAACAAAGACTCCAGCAGCACCACAAAAAACACACACAGAAAAATGACAATCAATTCATATGTATTGATAATTACACTGAATCTAAATAGATTAAATGTTCTAGTCAAGAGACATAAGAGTAGAATGGATAAGAAAACAGATCCTTCAATAAGCTGTCTACAAGAGACAGCCTAAATGCCCATCAACAGAAGAATGGCTAAACAAACTTTGGTATATACACACAATGGAATACTATGAAACATTGAAAAATAATGATGAATCTGTAAAACACCTTACAACATGGTTGAACCTGGAGGACACTATGCTGAGATTAGTCAATCATAAAAGGACAAACAGTGTATGAGACTAATGTTGTAAAAAGCTTAAAAAAGGTTTTCTTGATAAAAGAAATAATCTATGTTGTTTATGTGGGGTGGGGGGAGGGAAAATTATTCACCGGCTAGAGGGTAGACTCATGTTAACATGGGTGACAAGGAAGGCAGTATACAACAAGAGGGAGGTTAGCAGAGGAAAGATGAAGGCAGCGGGAGTCATGGGGAGGAATGCAATAGTTAAAGTGAACAGAGGTAAATACTGTTAGCTGTTGGTACATGGAGGGGATTGCAACCATGTAATGAAGCAAGTATGTGATTCGTTTAATGTAAAGCTAATGATAAACCTTCACTCAATTTACAATAAAAAGTTAAAGAGAAGAAAAAATGGAGTGAAAAACTGATAAGTGGAAGTCTCAGGCAATCTGGCTCCTGGGTCCAGGCTCTTAACCTCTACTCTGTGCCTGTGATAATAACAATCCACACCTGTGGTGTTTATGCTAACTTTTCCCAAGAGAGTGTGGTCTTTGTTCTCAGCTCCTAGGGGATAATCTCTAAAACCTTGAGTTTTCCCCATTAATCAATGTCTTTGATGCAGGCTCCAGACCCTATCGACCTAACAGGTTATGCTAGCAAGTTGACTCTTGGATGGGGGCTGTCCAGGCCAGAAAAGACCACCTCATGGTCAACCTCAGGTGAGAGGAACTAGAGTTTCAATTATACAATGAGACCCCCCATAAAAGCTCTGGACAAGGAAACTCCATGGGCTTCCGGACTGGTGAAAGACACAATACATGTGGGAGGGTAGCCTGTCCCTTTTTGGGACATGGGCGCTCTGCATTGGGAACCCTTCCTGACCAAAGCTTCTGGGTCTCTTAATTTGCATCTTTTCTCCTAAAATAAAACTAATATCATAACTATAGCACTTTCTGTGAATTTTATGAATCATTCAAGTAAATTATTGAACCCAAAGGAATAGCGGGAGCCAGCAGGTCAGAAGTGTGGGGGACTGGAAGCCCCTGAGTTTATGGTTAGTATCTTGAGGAGCTAGAGAGAATGCCTGAAGTTGTAGCTAGCAGGTCAGAAGCGAGGGTGGCACAAGGCTTAGGCTAACTTGACAGTCTTGAGGACTGTGTCCTTTATGTGAGATCGGACCTAGCACAGAACAGAAGTGACAAGAGAATTGAACTGGAACTGAGTTGGTGGCAGAAATGTGATATTTTAATTTTTTCCTCATGAAACTCGAAGAAACTTCTAGGAATTGTCACTCCTCATTCATCTATTCACAAGGCAAGCTACAATTTGCTTTTGGCAAAAACCAACTCCTTATATTAAATTAGTAATATTTATTTTTAATATTATGTGTTTTTTAATTTATATTTACTCTGCAGATGATTTGATTTTTAAAAAATTTATTGTAAACTGAATGAAGGGTAGATGTTTTGATTTTATTAACTGTTTGATTAAGCTGTTTTGTCTAATTTGAAGCTAATAAGTATTTTGGTAATATAATTACAATAAGAAGTCAGTGAGAATCTTGTACCCTTAAAACATACATTAACAGAAATACAGCCTCGGGCTCAGATTCACTTCTTGTCTCAACTCCTGTGGGCACTCAGAGACTAGCTCCAGGGCCAGCTCTAAGAAGGATGGTGCTGGAGGTGTCTGTGCTTGTCTGGGTGTTTAGTGGTAGTCAGTTCCTCATACCACTGTGCAGTGTTCATGTCTGACTCCAGACCCTTCTCCCCTGAGTTCCTCCACAGGATCCAGAATAACACTTCCCACTCAGGGTGGATGGTCACTGATTCAATAACCTTAAGCTGGAATTTTCCAGTCATAAGACTCATGAAAGATAAAGGCGAGGCACATGATCAAGAAGAGCTGGCTGGTTTGTGCGAGGAGGTATACATATGCGAAGAGCTAAGACAGGTGAGAAGGAATAAGTCATGTCATGAGACCAGACGTCTGTGGAGAAGAGACGCTCCTCTGCAAGGTTTCCGATCAAAAACCCCATTCCCATGTGCCAGTGCTTAAAAGTCCTGCATGGAGCCTATCAGACATTCTCATGTATGCAACTAAAGGGGAATTGATTTGATTCTCAAACAGCCCTGTGAGGGCATTTCCATTTTACTGATGAAGAGACAGAACCTCACAAAGAGTCTGTAATTTGTTTGATATTACCAGACGTGTACATGGTGGGATACGGCTTGAAGGCTCCAAGTCCAATCCAGCATTATTCTCACACCAGAGGGGACCACTGTAGGGACCTGAATCAAGGTGGAAGCAGGAGGAGAGGAGAAAACCCCCAAACCACACCCACTGCCATCAAGATTTCGATTCATAGCTACGTTAAAGGGCAGAGGAGAACTACCTCACAGAGTTTCCAAGGCTGTAAATCTTTACAGAAGCAGACTGCCACAGCTTTCTCATGCAGACTGGCTGGCAGATTCAAACTGCTGATCTTTGGGTTAGCAGTCAAGTGTGTAACTACTGTGCCACCAGGGCACCTAGGAATGGACAAGAAGATTCTAAGCAGAGGCTGATGGAACAGGGATCCAACTGAAGGAGGCGCTTACTTCAGTTAATAAGGTTACCATTTTTCACCTATTAGATGAGAAAATAACCCAAAGTTTGGCGATCCCTTCTGTTGGCAAGGCTAAGGGAACAGAGACACATTCCTAATGGAACGTAAATAACTAACATCTATAAAAATTAGTTTCAGCTTTGGAGTCCTGGTACGGCTCCATAGGATAAGCACTTAACAACAGCAAACTGCTAAAAGTAACATTTCTGAGCAAAGGATAAAACAATTTGGAATTTTCATGTTGTTGTTATTAAGTGTCACCAAGTCAGTTCTGATTCATAGTGACCCTGTATAGGGCTTCCAAGGATAGGATAGTGGACTTGAACCACCGACCTTGCAGTTAGTAATCCAATGTTTTTTCTACAGAGCCACACCAGGACTCCCATACATAAACTACAATCCCTACATATGTAGTTATTCACAGGAACACTGACACCACAAAAGACTAGAGGGACAGATTAAATAAACCAAAGGACTTTTGTACACTGGAACAATGTTGTTATTAAGTGTCATCGAGTCAATTACAACTCTTAGCAACCCTGTATAGGGTTTCCAAGGAGCAGCTGGTGGGTTTGAACCACCAACCTTGTGGTTAGCAGTCCAGAGCTTATCCAACAATGCCACTCCAGGACTCTACAATGGAACAACAGAAAATAGAAACAGACAACACAACAAAAAAACAACAACAAAAGGAAATTCTGTTAGAAAAAGACCTTTTCCTAAACAAGGCATAGGACAGTGTATATATGCTACCTTTTATAGAAGAGAGTAGGGTAGTGGAAACTAAGAAAGAAATTTAAACAAAGTAT
This sequence comes from Chrysochloris asiatica, assembly GCF_000296735.1. Lineage (NCBI taxonomy): Eukaryota > Metazoa > Chordata > Mammalia > Afrosoricida > Chrysochloridae > Chrysochloris > Chrysochloris asiatica. Next base: position 31,203,102 of record NW_006408525.1, read on the forward strand.
TCATATTTATTGTAGATGTATTTAGAAATCTGAGAGCAATATGAATGAAATGAAAAGTTATGGCCATGGGGTGGGAGGAAGGAAGAACAGGTGATGACAGACAGGCATGGGAAAGACTTTTCACTGTGTGAGTTATAGATTTTCTCCCACCATAACTCATTACCACGAGGTAATTCTGACTCAGAGCAACCCTATAGGATAGATCAGAGCTGCCCCAGAGGAGTGCCAAGACCGTCATCTTTACAGAAACAGATGCCACAGCTTTCTGCCGCAGAGCAGCTGGTGAGGTCAAACTGCCCACCTTCTGATTGGCAGATAAGCACATACCACTGCACTACCAGGGCTCCTCTTTCTCACCATAAAGATGGAGTTCTCATTCAAAAAATGAATTTTTAAAAAGACTGTAAGTGGAAGGTTCAGGCACATGCTGGCTTGTCCCCTGGTGTCTGCCCCTTCCTCCACAGGCACTCAGCTGTCTCCTGTCACTACCTCACACCCAGCCGATGCATCCTGCTTCACTGCATTTTCTGGAAGTTGTAGAGTATCAACTTGAACTGTTAAGTTTCTTCCCCTCTAGATGAAAATGTCCTACATTCAAGTATTTCACAGTGAAACTCCGAGAGCCAAAATAACTTGCCACTGGACATCGGGGGTAGAGCTGGACCTTGAATTAGCTCTGGGTCCTAAGTCCACTCTACCCACTGCCCCCAGGTGCCTTCCAGTTACAGCTCCTAGCTCTGCCAGTTCCTCAAAAGGGATGATATCTCCTTTATCCTTCTTAGCACCCCAACAGAGTTCCATGAGCAGTGACAATGACAGATGTCATGTGACGGTAAGAGGGACGGAAGGAGAGGGAGAGAGGAAAAGAGAGGGACTCACTCTTGCAGAGACCGGTCAGAATCCTCAGCATTTGTTGTCTCCAGGTCTGAGTCATAGGACATGGGCTCTTCAGAACGGTCTGGACTCTTACTGCTATTGTCCTGGAGGAGACAGCTATCAGAGTTCAGGCTGCAGGACAGCTGGGATGAACTGGCCGTGTCCAGGCTGAGGGAGGAGGCAGTGAGCTTCCTGTTCCGCCGGATCTTATGGCCTGAGTGCTGGACCTCGATGTCCTCTGAGCCTGAGGAATGGGATATTGAATCCAGAGACTCCTTCCGCTGGAGTTCTGCACCAGAGGTAGTAAGAGGGTCGAGCTCAGAGAGTGGGCAAAGCCCAGAGAGGGCCAATGGGGTGAGTGTCCACTCATTTAAGATGGCAGACTTGTAGGAGAGCTCGAAGGACAGAGATGTGAGTCCCTGCAGGAAGCTAAGGAGAAACTCGCCCTCCTCGGCATCTCGCAGCAGCGCTGTGGGCTGATAGTACTCGCATAGCCAGGCCCGCTCCTGGAGGAGCAATTTCAGGTAGCATTCCATCAGTCCATCATTGAGGGCCAGTCGAAGCCATGCTCGGCAGCGGCCCACATCCGTGTTGACAAAGACCAGGTGTTCCAATTCTGAGATTATGTGTCTGGGAAGGGGGAAAACAGACTTGTTTCAGAGAACTACAAATCACTGAGATGTCTCTTCAGTCACTAGTTATTAAGAACCAATCATAGTGGTTACAAATATACATTGTTGTTGTTAAGTGCCATCGAGTCAGTTCCAACTCATAGCGTTCCTATATAGAGTTTCCAAGGAGCGGCTGGTGAGTTTGAATCACCGACCTTGTGGTTCAAACCGACCTTGAGGTCCAGTGCATTATCCCAGTGCCAAATGTACTGCAAGCATACATGTTGTTGTTGTTAAGTGTCATCGAGTTGATTCCGACCCACAGCGGCCCTGTATAGGGTTTCTGAAGAGCTGCTGGTAAGCTTGAACTGCCAACCCTGCAGTTTAAATGGCTTTGCAGTGGGGCGCATTAACCCACAGCTCCATACCAGGATTCCTAAGCATGATAAATTCCTGGATGAGGGTGTTTTCAGGGGAATTTAGAAATATCTAAATTATAACCCCCAAGTTTTTGAGGTTGGTGTCATGAAGGATAATTGCTTTGTTTATTACAACTACCCCTGATACCCCTGGCTTTTATCTGTTCAGTAAGACACACCGGCTGAGCATCTAAGGGCAAACTCCTTGGAGCTGTGAAGAAACAAAGACAAGACGTGGTTTCTGCTCTTAGCAAGTAATTCCCTTTTGAGGGTGACTCAAGCCCTATTTTTAGTATCATTTCAGGGTAAGAGTGAGTAAAAGGCAGCCATGAAGGGTTTCAAGAACAGACAACAGTGGAAGGAGAACCTTGTAAGCACAAGGATAGAGAAGCAAGAGACTTGTAAGAAGAACGGGGAGCACTCCAATTACAAGTGAAGGGGATTCGATTGCAAAAAGAGGTAGCAGAGGGTCTTGAGTATCAAGTTGATCAGGTGAAGTGGGGCGAAGGTTCCCACAAGAGGCTATGCATCAGAATCACCTGGAGAACTTGATCGTGGCACAGCTACCAAGACCTCAACCCCACCCCGGTAACCCAGACTCCAGCAGGCTGGCAGCAGCCCTTGGATGGCATTTAGGAACCTATGGGCTACAGGTTTTGTACAGGAAAGTGACTTGGCTGTAAATATGCAGATTTCAGAAGGGATTTTTCTGAATACAAAGACAAGACCCCAAGTCTACCAAACTCAGTTCCTGAATCCCTCAATTTGAGGCAAATGCCCCTCCTCTGAGCTACCCTAGTCCCCCTGTGCATGTCTCCCTCATGGGCTGACCACACTCTACTGGACACAGTAAATGTTGACCTGCTGATGAAGTAATGAAAGACAGAATGAGATAAGGGGACAATGAGAAACCACTGTCAGCCAGCAGAGGTAAGAAACTGACCCATGGCAGTGGGGGTAGGCATGGAAAGGAAGATCCGAGGCTGACAAGGCAACTTGGGCCTAAAAGTGGCATTTAATAGCCCTTAGAGGCCCAATGCCAGATACTTGCTCAAAGGGAGTTAGAGGGTCAGAAAGCAAACTGTCTCACAGATGAATATTCAGAAGTTCTACCTGGATTCTACTCCTTAAAAACTCCCATCCCTAGTTACGAAGACAGTAGTCCCCCCTTTTCCATGGGGAATAAATTCTAAGACCCTCAGTGGATACCTAAAACCATGGATAGTATTGAACCTACTATACCCTGTTTCTTCCTCCACATACATACTTATGATAAAAGCTTAATTTACAAACTAGGCACAGTAAGAGATTAACAATAATAAATAATAATAAAATAGGACCATTATCAAGTAAAATGAGGGTTCCTTAAACACAAGCACTACCATCCTGTGACAGTCAATCTGACGAGTGAGAAGGCAACGGAGTGACTAACAGGCAGGTAGTGGCTACAGTGTGAACTGCCCAGACACAGGTGATTCACATCTGAAGTGGAACAGTGGGGGGTTTCATCGTGCTACTCAGAGGGGTACATAATTTAAAACTTAGGAATTGTTTATTTCTGAAATTTTCCATTTACTATTTTCAGACCATGGTTGGCTGTGGATATTTTAAAAAGAAAACTGCAGAAAAGGGGGACTACTATAACATTCAGAGACTCCTGCTGTGGCGCTGTAGGGTCAGCACTGGACTGCTAACCACAAGGGCAGCGGGTCATATCTACCAGTGCTCCTTGTAAATCCTACACAGAGCTGCTATGAGTTGGAACTGACTTGATGGCACTTAGCACCAACAACTATAGCAGTTAGCACAAAGATGTTCACACATTCTAAGGCAAGGCTGGAAATTTTATTTTATAAAGGGCCAGATAGTAAATACAAGGGGAATTTTAAAAATCTGTGGGAACACAGAAAAGACAATGGAATTTTTCTAAAAACTTTTGGGAGCACCTCTCATATTTGAGGTTTGAAGTCACTGTGTGGCACTACAGGATAAACACTGGACCACAAGGTCAAACCCACCAGCCGCTCCTTGGAAACCCTATTCAGGGTTGCTATGAATCAGAACCAACTTGATGGCACTTAACAACAACAACAACAAGCCATACAACCTCTGAAGCAATAAATCTGCCTTGGTCAGGAAAAAACAGTCACAGATAATGGGTGTAACTGTGTCCCAATAAAACGTGTCATATAAAAATAGGTAGTGGCCCAGGTAGCTTGGCAGCCCTCACCTAAAGAACAGTTCTCACGTTTTTCACATTATGACTAACGTACCTGAAGTCAACAGAAGAGGCTATTCCTGCTAGAGGAAACTAGCCCTGGGGCTGAGGGGCTCAGAATCAAATGGCACCCTGGTTGGGAAATTTGGCCTAGGAGGAAGCCTCCAATTCTCTCTACACTGAAACACAGAGAGGCCCTATAAGCTTTCCTCACAGTTGAAGAGGAACAGTTAAATGTCCCACACTCAGAAGCTCCTCCCCAAGCAAAGGCTCTCCAGGCTGAGCTCACTTGTGGGTAACGGCTTTCAGGAGGGGCCAGAAGACAGGCTGAGGCAGGGGCTTCTGGTGGGTACGTTTCTTCCTCTTTCCTCCGGCCTCAGCTCGGACGTGTTTGGCCTGCAGGCCATGGATAAACACGGCCTCCAGGGCACTGCACATGGTGTTGGCATCTCCATCTTCGCTGGTGACCACTGTGTCTGAGGACACGTACTGTTTCTGCAACGCCTTCACTGATCCCACCAACTTCTTCTTGATGACCTAAAGAGTGCCAAACATTACAAAGGCCCTTAAAGAAACATTCCAGGGGAGTAACTCTTTGCCTATTGGCAAATATAGCTGCAAACACACAGGTAATCTATCTTAAATGGATTTTTTTGGGGGGAGGGGGAATTTAAGAGGGGTGGTAAAATCCTATTTTATTACCAATAAGATGAAAGAGAAAGACAGGATATCTCTTCTTAGAGCCTGCCTCTGCTCTGTTCTCAACCCAAGGCCTCTTGGGATACAGCCCATTCATTTGGAAGTAAGCAGAGCTGATGAAACGGTGGTCTCTCCTTCCTCCCCAACCTCCTCCCCATCCTCCCTCACCACCTACCGGGATGGCAGCCCGGGGGTCCAGTCCATTCTCCCCCACTGAGAGCATCTCCACTCGTGCAGCAACTCCCACGGACAGTCACATGACACCTGCAGAGAAAGACGGGCAGATGAGCAAGCTCCCCTTCCCAAAGTCCCCTCTCCGCAGAGGCAGGTCAAAGGATCTTACTCAAACGACAGCAGCAAGGCCTTCTGAATACAAGACCAGACACCAGAGTGGATTCTACGGAAGTTATAAACAGGAAGGAAAAATGTCAGAGGGCTCAAACCTCTGGAGGAGGCCCATGTGCCGTTCAGGCGGATCTACTCCTAAGAGTGGGTGCTAGAAGGGCTCTTGATATGAAACACTGGCAAAATGCCAGCATCCATGGGATTTGTGGTGGAAGGGGAGTGGCAGAGAGTGGCAGGCTGAGTTAATTACAAAGATGAGGGCTCAAGAGGGGTGCTGCAGCTGAACATGCCAAGGATGCATCGGGATCAGGAAGCAAAAGCTCAGAATTCATTCAGGGCCTGAGTTCTGAAACCACCCCTCTAACAAGTGCTTCCCCCCACACCCCCTCCGCTGCCACCCTGACTCCTGCTCCAGTCTTGTGCCTATCAGCTCAGCCTTGAAAAGCATAACTGAAATTGCTTCAAAAGGGGAGGGCTCTCCTGCTGACTTCTGTTTTTCCCTCAGGCTATGAAGGTCAGGATTTGGCAGCACAGAAATTTGGCTAAATGGGGCCAACAAGGGTTCTAAACTGCTTTGCCTCAAACCAGCCGGGCATGCTTAGGCAAGGTATCAAGCCCCTCTGATGGAGATATAAACGTGTGTTGTTCTACGGGGAAAATGACCCCTAATTTCAATATATTTTATATAGACCCCTTTTTAAGTCTTAACGGGACAAGGACAAATCATCTGAATGAGAGAGCGCTCATCAGCATGAGGCCAAAAAATGTCCAAAGGATTCACAGCCACATGGCCAATTACATGAAGATGAAAACAAAAGAAACTCATCAAAAAATCATGATTGGTGGCAGACAGACTGGACTGTGGAAGGGGGCAAAAGGGCCCAGAACTGGAATGTGTATACTATTACAGATTAGAAAAGTTGACAGGATTGGCTCCCGGACCCTTTGACCACCTTAGCTTATTTATGACTCAGGTCCATGTGGCCCTGGTACCCTAATTTTCATTAACGGTATGCCCAAACAAATCCCTGAGGATGAGACTGCCCTTCCCTGGACAGGCTAGGGGAGCTGTAGTAATCCACTTTCAACAAAACTCTACCTGAGGGAAAAGCTTTTCACATTGCTGGTTAGAGGTCAGAAAGAAGACAATGAAGATCAAATTAAGGTCAAGACTCAAAACAGATTTCCAGCTCTCAAAGTAAACCATATTGCTGTTTGTTGTCAAGTAACATCAAGTTGATTCCGTCTCATAGAGACCCTATATAGGACTTACAAGGAGCAGCTGGTGGATTTGAACTGTCCATCTTGTGGGTGGCAGTCCAGTGCTTATTATACAGTGCCACAGTAAGACTGTAGTCTTCCACAAACCAAATGCCCTGTTCTTTAAAGTCTAACATAATGTAAAACACCAAACACAAGGTTTAATATATACCATGGGCTCCTGGTGTGGTGCTGTACGGTAAAAGCACAGGACTGCTAACTGTAAGGTCAGAGGTTCAAGCCATAGGTCAGTCGCTCCTCAGAAACCCTTATACAAGGTCACTATGAGTCAGATCTGATGGCACTTAACTACAACAAGGGAGTGTAGTAGCTCCACAGGATGAACACTGGATGATGCATGGAGGGGACTGTAACCATGGCAATGAAATTATCTATGTAAAACTAATGTTCTCCCATGTAAACTATCACATAATTCACAATAAAAAATTTAAAAAAACAAAAAAAACACTAAGAAAGACACTGGATTTTTTGGAGCCACCTTCATTCGGGTGGAACCACAGCCTAGTATACAGCAGCTAGTTAAGTTTTACCTTGAGCACTGGGCTCTTCTGGAGAACTGTCTAACTGCAGGGCTTTCAACAGACTGATTTCATTTTGGGTTCAAACGCACTCCAGTTGTGACCCTCTGCTTAGAATTTGCATTTCCACCCCTGATATACTGAATCCGAGTCTACATTTATACAAGATCCCTGGTACCCCAGGTGTACAGAACATTCAGATGATTCCGTACACCTGAGGTAGAAATCAAAGAGGCCTGGTGGTGCTATCGGACACACACTGGACTGCTAACCCCAGCATTGACAGTTCAAACCCACCAACGAATCCGCAGAAGATGAGGCTTTCCAGTCCTATGAGGAGTCACAGCCTTGGAAATCCGACACAGGGTCTCTAAGAGTCAGAACGGCAGCCGGTTGGGTTTGCGGATGGAACTATAAATTCTCAGCAGCTGACAGATCTGGAATGAACTGGTTTGACATCTGGTTTCAGGAGGAAGGAACTCTAGGGTGTGACTGGAAGTTGTGTTTTAGGACATATGTTGTTGTCAAATGCCTTCGAGTAGGTTACAACTCAGCAATCCTGCACAGGTTTGCCAGATAATGGTTACGAGTTGGGCTGTTAACCTCAAGGTCAGCAGTTCGATACTACCAGCGGTTCTGTGGGAGAAAGATGATGCTTTCTGCTCCCATAAAGATTTACAGCCTCGGAAACCCTGTACAGGGTCACTAGGGGTCAGAACCCACTCCATGGCACATCACAACAACTACCGGTGGGATTGGACCAGTCACCGTGTGGTTAGCAGTCACTCCTTTAGGACACATGACATATTCTTCATGATTCTGGTTTTCCTACAGTTGTTGTTGTCAGGTGCCATCGAGTCGAAACCGACTCATAGCGACTCATAGGTTTTCCTACAGACTGACCCTGAAACCCTGCACATGCCCTGAATGTCTCTCATGAGAAACCAACATGGAAGGAATCGGCACCGGCCTTCAGACTACTCTGCCCCACCCCTGCCTACAAGGGGACTTCAGAAAGTGGGTGGGAAAATTCCATTACCTTTCAATTCCATCTTGTCAGGAACTCTCTGAAGCCCTCTGGTATATACAACTCTTTTCATGGGTTCTCCTCTCTGTTACGCCTTCCTAATACTTTTGGTTTGATGTTGTCTGGTTCAAATTGTATTTATTCACAATTCTGTTGGTTGTTGTAGTTGCTAAGTACCATCAAGTGGGCTCCGATTCACAGTGACCCGATATAGGGTTTCCAAGGAGCAGCTGGTGGGTTTGAACTACCAACCTGTGGTTAACAGTTCAGTGCTTATTCTACAGGGCCACACCAGTTCACCACGCAATTCTGTTACACTCATTTCTGGTGTTTCTCTGAGCATTGACGCCTAAGGTTTTTCCCTCCAGACAGAACCTTCAATCTCTATAATCACCCCTCCCTCTGCCCACTAAAAGGCCCTGAGGCTGTAAGTCTGGGTTCATTGTGGCCTCATTAACTAAATAAGAATAATAAAGTATTCTTAACCACAGAAACTACTGCTCTGAGATAAACTTTAAGCATAAAGCAAAAATGCTCCCACCACCCCCACCCTCACCCCTGCCCCCAGAAGTCTTCTAGAAACCAAGTAAGAGTTTAGTGTAACTAGTAAAGAATGATGCCATTGTGCTTATTTAGGGACCCTCCTCTACAGGGGATGAAACTGACCACAGCTGTTTGAAAGATTAGACAGGAGCCTAAGGAGACAGTGAGCTGATGTGAACCGTGATGGTGATGGTTATGTGCCATGGAGTCGGTTCCGACTCATAGCGACCCTGTACAGGGTTTCTGAGACTGTAAATTTTTACGGGAGCAGAAAGCATCATCTTTCTTCCGCGGAACAGCTGGCAGTTTCGAATTGCTGACCTTGCGGTTTGCAGCCTGATTTGTAACCACTATGCTACCTCTACCGGAGCTCCTTGTTGTGAATGGAGGAAGAACAATGGAGGAGGTACAATTCAGAAGAGGAGGGTGAGAAGCATTGTACAACTTGGAAAATGGAATCACTGTCACTGAATTATACAGGTAGAAATTGCTGAATTGGTGTATCTTTTGTCCTGTATGTTCTTAACAACAACAAAAGGAATAACAGAGTATTCTTAGGATGGGGGTGTTCTGGCCAAGTAATCCTGTGTTAAACCAAATGAAATTGAAGCTAAGAGATCAGGCAGGGCCAGTCAAGTAACTGTCCCCTAAAACAAGGGGTCAGAAAGTCACCAAGTGACTGACACAGCTCAGAGGATCCAGAAGAACCAGCCACAGAAACAGGAACAAGACTGGGGCTCAAGCCGTAATTCAGACCACACCTTTCAATGAAGAAAGCCAAGCTGCCCTGCCTCCCCACATCTGTTCCGTCACACATCAGGGGGGCAGGAACCCAGCTCAGAGGCAGGAATCTGACCACCCAGGGCACAAAAAAATCACCGGTGGAATGGGGCTTTGCGTCTCTTGACTGCTGTTATCCTGTGGTCCAGACCCCAAAATCTACCATCATACTGGGCTGGTTTCACTTCCTGTTCCTCAAGTACCAAATCCAGAGAGGTGTAACTTCCAAGAACCCATACAATGATGGGAGTAAGCAGAGAACTTGAGCAACACCATAAAATGCTCTCAAAAGATTACAGCGACCTATGGATGCAGTAGCTCAAAGGAGGGAACAAATCCTTACAGCAAGGATCATTCCCACCCCCTCCATACACAGAGTAGACAGGGATGGGAAACTTGGACATTGGCTACCCAAAATGGGGGACTACAAAGGCAAGAAGTGACTGGTTTACAAGCTTTCAAGAGGGAACCTAGTTCCAGAGGGTGTGAAGGAAGGTAGAATCTCCACTGAGTAGTATCCAATCTGTCTAGGCGGGGCTGATGAAATGAAATGTGTAAAGGTCTCTTGTGATACAATAGTGAATAATTGTTATCAGGACTGCTTGTGAGGGTTGGAAATGTAAAGGTAGACGTTTTGTAGCAAGGAGAGGAGTGATTAACTTTTCAGTCTAGGAGCAGAGGTCCCTGGGACCATCAAGGGGGAAGAGCGGAGTGTAGGACCCTACCCAGAGAAGCAATGATGCCTGAGATGGAGGCAGAGACGATGACGTGGAGAGATGGAGCAGTTGGGGATTTCAGACACAGAGAGGGAGAGGGGCTGTGAGCTGATGACCGGGGAGCAGGCTTGTAGTGTATACCCTTTGGTTGGTTGATGATGCATGGAGGGGATTGTAACCACGGCAATGAAACGATATACGATAGGATGAATATTGTAAAGCTAATGTTCTCCCATGTAAATTATCACATAATTCACAATAAAACATTTTTTTAAAAAAGATTACAGTGAAAGCCTGGGCTGGAGAGATTGCCGTCCTTTCACAATCTTCAAGCCTTTCACAATCTTCATATGATACAGAGGCTAAGTCTACTTCTACCCCTTGTTGTTGTTGTTGTTAAATGCCGTCAAATCGGTTCCAACTCATAGCAACTCTGTATAGTGTTTCCTAGGAGCATCTAGTGGGTTTGAACCACCAACCTTGCAATTCAAACTGGCCTTGCAGTCCAGCACATTATGCTGCACTGATTTATCCTTATACGGCTCTCTAGAATGAGTGGAGCCAAGTTTTTCTGGTCTCATTCTGTAGCTTCATTTAATTCTAACAGCAATCTTGGAAGGATGATTATTCCCACTTTACAGAAAAGAAAACTGAGGCACTGCAGAAGTGGGTCTCAGGGAAGGGACAGAATTCTATGGATTCCTTGTTTCAAGTCTTGTGGCCTTTCAGTCGAATCAATGTGTCTCAGGTCTGTGGCACAAAGAGTTTCAGGCAAAGATCACGTACAGATATTTATAGGATAAGCAGAAGTTCCATGTTCTCTGCAATCACATCCCAATTAAAAAATGGGTGCAGGACACGAATAAACTCAAGGAAGACATTCAGGCAGCCAACAAACATGTGAAGAAATGTTTAAGATCATTAGCCATTGTTGTGTTGTTGTTAAGTGCCATCAAGTTGGTTCCAACTCATAGCAACCCCATATAGGGTTTCTGAGGAGTAGTTGGTGGGTTTGAACTGCCAACCTTGTGGTTCACAGTCCAGTGCAGATCCTACAGCACCATACCACTAGCCATTAGAGAGATGCAAATCAAAACAACAATGAGATATCATCTCACACCAGCATTAACAGCGAAGTTCAAGAAAATAGAACACAACAAATTCTGGAGAGGGTGTGGAGAGACGGGGACCCTCCCACACTGCTGGTGGAACTAAAATGGTTCAATTACTCTGGAAAATGGTATAGCGCTTCCTTAGAAAGTTGGAAATAGAAATACCTTATAACCCAGAAATCTCTCTACTTGATATACATCCACAAGAAATAGGAGCCAGCACACGAATAGATACATGCACACCATTGTTCACTACAGCACTATTCACAACAACAAAAAGATGGAGACAGCCTAAGTGCCCACAAATGGAAGAAGAGATAAACTTTGGTATATATACACAATGGAATGCTATGCAACCTTGACGAATAGCAACAACTCTGCAAAACACCTCATACCACGGATGAACCTTGAGGACATGCTGAGTGAAACAAGTCCATCATAAAAGGACAAATATTGCACAAAACCATTTTCTCTACAATCTAATGAGGCTTAAAACCACAACTAAACAGTGTGGCCGGTCAGCTCTACAGCCCACTCACCTGAGCCATGTTCCATCCTACAGGACCTAAGTTTCAGAGCTGCCTTTCTTAAATGTTCCAGCACACAGGAATACATTTCCTGGTTGGTTTTCTTCATTATACTGCCTGGCTTTCTATATATGTCCAATTTCACTTCCTTTAGAAACCAAAGAGTCCTGCTATGGCACTGTAGGCTAGGCATTGGACCTCAAGGTTGGTTTGGACCACAAAGTTGGCAGTTCAAACTTACCAGCTGCTCCTTGGAAACCCTATAGAGGGCTCACTATGAGTCAGAACCAATTCTACGACACTTAACAACACAAAACAACAACTGGAGACCAAGGAAGAGAGGAAAAAGAAGAAGGCCTTAGATGAAGACTTACATTAAAAAAAGAAATGGGTAACCTGGCTTCACTGCTTTCAAATGAGCTTCCAGAGCATTCCATCCACCAGTGAACAGCAACCTCCGTAGACGTCTCAGTCACTCCCAACAGCCTGGCCTGTACTGGCTGTTCAGATCAGCCTGGTATAAGCCATCCAGATGCTATACCAATAGATGAGTCATGTTTTTTTTCAGTTGGAAAAGAATGACAAAATTGTTAGTATGGAAAAGAATGACCAAGCTATCTTCTGATTCAGACAGGCAGCTGATCTGTCAGACACATGAGCACTGCATAAGTAAACAGCAGCTTCCTTCCACTTGAAGAAATCCAAGTTGGATTTCAGAACAACTGTCCTGTGAGGGATGGGGATGAAGGTAGACTCTGAGCATTTAAATGCCAGCTGAAGGGAGAAAATTTCTAGAAGCTTGTGATTCTCAGACCAAGGGTTAGTGGGTCAGGGAAGAACTGTGAAGTTGATGAACATTGTATAGATTTCATTCCTTCCTCATTTCTTCCATCCAATATTCCCATCTCCCCTATAGTCCTGACCCGTATTCCTCAGGATTCTAGCCAGGACCAAATGCTGAATAATATGTATTAGTCCCAGATTTACAGTGCACTCAAGTTACAATCAACTGCAGTAAGCCCGTCATTTGTTTGGGTTTTGTACATTTTATTATGAGTATTATGCACTACAAACCATGTTGCAGCAAATCATCTGTTGATCATTCTCATGCCAGCCCCCAAAGACAAATAAAGATCAGATTTCTAGAGATACTGATAATAAAAGCAATCACAATGAAAACAACAATGGCAAAATGAGGTATCTGATTTATGCCAGATCCAACTTACAACAGAGTTCTCAGAACGGACCCGGTTGCAAGTCTGGACTACCGGTAAATGAAAACAGGAAGTTTGCCCGACTCATTCATCATTGCATCTACTGTGCCTAGAACAATGTCTGACACACAGTTGTTGTTAAGTGCCATCAAGCTGATTCCAACTCATAGCAACCCTGTATAGGGTTTATGAGTAGCAGCTGGTGGGTTTGAACCATTAACCTTGTAGTTAGCAGTCCAGTGCTAATCCTACAATGCCACACCAGGACTCTATGTTGTTATTGTGAAGTGCCGTTGAGTCAGTTCTGACTCATAGCAACCCTATATAGGGTTTCTGAGGAGTGGCTGATGAGTTTGAACCACCAACCTTGCAATTCAAACTAACCTTATGGTCAAGTGCATACCCTACATCACCACATCAGGACTCCATAATAGTACTCAAAAAACACTTGATGAATGAAATAAAAATAAGGTATAGGGCAATACTAGTTCCATTTCGTCGATTGTGGGACGTTAGGATATACAACTTATAAGTGGTAGGGACATTAGATTCAGTTTTTCCATTAAACCAAAGTGTAGACAAGACTGAAAACTGTTCAGACTTATTATACTTTAATGGAGGCATACTAAAGTAGAGCCACTTTCAATATTTAAGGAACTAAGACTATATTGGTAAAAGGGCAAACACAGATCATGGGTTTTCTTTGGGGCCTTTTCAAATTATTGGATGAAGATGGCCATGCCTTGTAAACTAGGCCACCAAATTTGGATAGGATGTACACCAAAACGTCCCAGGAGATTAGTATGGGGCCTGGGTGCTTCAGGAATGTCTCTGCCTCAACTACTTCAAGATAACTTGGCTCCTGTGTTCATAAGTAAGCTAAAATGATCAAAACAAAACAATCTAGAACCTGCAAAAAAAAGAAAGGAGGGAATTCAATGAGCTCTGTAGCCACTTCAGAACCCACTCACTTAAAATCTTCACAAAATGTCACACTGCCGCTGGCGCCCAACATGTCCCCTGTGCTCAGTGTTGGGACTTTCAATCAGCCCTGGCAAAAAGAAACAATGGGTTCTGTGGCCATGGCCAGCTTTATACAGTGGGATTCTGAGGTTCTCAATGCCAGCACACCTGCCAAAAGGAAGTGAGGGCTCTGCTACCCTATGCCTAATGAGTTGAATGAGTGATTGTCCCTCAGCTCCCAAGTACTTGGATGATGATACCTACTATTCCAGCAGCCAGAATACTCTGAATGCTAGAAACACAACCCTGGGAATAGGTATAGGGACTCAAGAACTGGGAAAAACTTGGACCCCAAAGGAGTCTACTCATTGGCATGGATTTACCACCTGAAGCCCTACATACACCCAATCAGGCTGCTGAGTCTCTGTCTGGTTCTGAGCAGGCACCTAGATTTGGCTGCCAAGGGGCAGCTGGTGAGGATGGCAGGGGATGAGGTTGAATGGGCACTGGTGTCAAGAGCAGAATGAGAAGAGTGGAGTGGGGATAGCAGAAGTGAAAGGACACAAAAACTGGTTATATTTGAGAAGACTGGGTGAGGGTGAACAGGAACTGGGGCAGTTTAGCAAAGAATTAGGGAGTAGGCTGTCTTCAGGATGGTTGGCAATGGAGTTATAAAGTGAAAGGTGAATATGGTGGGCTAGGGAACTAAGGACCATGTCTGTGAGGAGAAGAAGAAGATACAAAACCTGGGATAGGACTGAGATCAGAGTTATCAAGAAGAATGGAGTGAGTTCAATAGGCCACCTACTTTGCTCATGGTTCTTAAATGAGAGTAAGACACAGGTGAGCAGACCTCAGGGAGCAGAGCAGGCGTATATGGAAGGGGCTAAGAAAACTAACCAGAAAAGGAGAAATCAGAATAGTCAACAGGAGAAATCAGAATAGTCAACAGGTAGTGCACTAGGATTGCTGGAGGGGTGAGGATGAGATGGGACTGTAAAGAATGGGATTGAGATCACAATGGCAGCCGGGTCAAGGGTGAGGCCGCTTTTAGACAAGAGTGATGGGGGAAGGGCTGGGGTCAGATCAGGATGGGAGATGGGAGGGCACGGTCCTGCAGTGGCAACGTAGGCTGTGGTCGGAATGGGGCGGATTGGGCCCGAAACGAGCGCAGGGTTTGGCTTGGGGGCCCTAAGTCGAATAGGCTCTACTTAGCAACCAGGTTTAGGACCACAAAGGGGGCTGGAGGCCCAACGTTTGCTAGCGTCTCAGCCGCGCCGCCCCTCAGCTGCCCTCCTAGTCCCCTGAGCCCTGACTCACCAAAGGGAGCGGTGAGGGGGCCGAGGGATACTCCCAGCCGCTGCAGCCCCTCAGCTTCTAACTCCAAGCGGCGGTCTCACTGCCACTGACAACAGGAAACAGCACCAGCGGCGTCTGACGCCATCACGTAGGCTCCGTCCTCTGGTCCCGCCTCCAGTCGGCAGAGCCAATCGTAGCGCTCGGTAGAGTGGCGGGGCGGAGTTAGCCACTCAATTGCCTGCAGTTCCCGGCCTCCTGAGAAGAAGCTGATCTGGAGACTCCGGATCCGAGTACTGGTGCTGGACGCCCGCCTCCCGTAGGTTATGCGTCAGCTCCTGGCTTCTGAGTTCCTGACCTCACCTGGCCTCAGCACCATCTGCGTCACCTTGGAGCTGTCGTCTTGCCTCCCTGAGCTCTTCAGCACAGCCCGGCGCTAGGAGCCGTTCCCCAGAGACTGGCAGGAAAAACACATATGATGACTACACTTAATGCCCGCGGAGCGCCCTGAGATCCCCTGGGGGCTCTTTTGTAATCCGCGCACCAGCCCCCTGGGGCACATAGCTCAAAGGTCCGTTCATTCTCTTCTTGCCACATAGGTAGTTGTTTTCTTTCCGTTTTAGAGTGTGACATTTCTCTTTTAAATGGACTCAGAATAGTAACAACCGTGGCGAGCTGCAGATATGGCTCATATGTTTGGGCACCTTACCCGGCCAAGCAGTGGTCAGATGAGGTCTTGAGTATGAGCCGGAAAGGGATTAGGTATCCCTACATGTCAGTACTAAGATCATACAGGAGTGCCTCTACAGACCTTGACTGGGGTTCTAGACTCCATCACACTCCTGGAAGCAGAGTAGCTGTGCTTCTATTTTAATGCCACTGTTGGGGGCATGTGCATACTGCCTGTCCCTTCTGTGATTCTCTCTCCAGAAGTGAGAATCGCCCCACCTATGTTTTAGGGTGGATGAGTCTGAGTGCATTTCGGAGAAGCAATCAGTTGGTTCCGATTCATAACGACCCTGTATAGTTGCCAAGGCTGTGAATTTTTGCAGGGAAGAAAGAAAGCCTCATCTTTCTCCCGAGGAGCAGCTGGTGAGCTGGAACCGCTGACCTTGTGTTTGGGTTTGCAGTCCAGTGTTTATCCTGCAGTTCCCCAGCCGCTCCCCTCCCCCACGTTCCAGAGCAAGATTACAGGTGAAGACATAGAGACAAAGTATTCCTTTGGTGTTAAACTAGATTTAAGCGAGATGGTGTGCTGGGTCAAAAATAGTCTATGTTATTGTTGTTAAGTGCTGTTGAGTCGGTTCCGACCCATAGCGACCCTGTATAAGGTTTCTGAGGAGCGACTGGTGAGTTTGAACTACTGACTTGGCAGTTCAAAAGACAATGCAGTATGGTGCATTAACCCACAGCGCCACACCCTTTTATTAAGCACACAGTGTTGTTGTTGCCGTGTGCCAGCCACGGAGCCACTTCCAACTCATAGGTATAAGCGTTTTCCACAGTGTCTGGAGCAAAGAATCTCATCTTTCTCCCTTGGAGCAACTGATGGATTTGAACTGCTGACCTTGCAGTAAGCAGCCCAAAGTTGACCTAATATTACTACCAGCACTCCTAACCACACAGTACAGAGATCAATAGAACCCATCCACTCCTATGGCTATTTTTGGTAAATCATTAAATATATACCCAGACAAGTTCCTTACTTACTGCCTCTCCTGGGGCTTGTCTGGGAATTTCAACGACATTCTTCATGAGGGCAAACTGCCTTTCCTGGGTTTGCCCTGGACTGTAGGTTGCTGATCACAAGGTCCGCAGTTCAAACCCACCAACCACTTAAAGGGAGAAAAAAAGAGGCTGTCTGCTCACTTAAGAATTTACAATCTCCCAGTCCTAGGGAATCACTCTACAGTGGGATTCAGGAATTCCCCTGTCAATTTCCTACCATCATTTCTGATAGATAGATGACTAGAGGAAGTTGGGATGACAGCTACGTGACAGGCCTAGGCATTGGCTCTAAAGCACACTAGAGGGCAGAATCTAGGACAGAGGACTCGGGAGAAATGGACACTAACCACTATGGCAGAGCATTCCCGGAGAATTGAGGATGGCATCATGTTCTGGGAAAATTGCAAAGTAATCAGGTCATGACTGCCCCGATACAGTAATCCTATGTGTTGTTGTTAGGTGCCATCCAGTCAGTTCCAACTCATAGAGATCCTGTACACAACAGAATGAAATACTGCTTGTTCTGTGCCATCCTCACAATTTTGTAATGTTTGAGCCCATTGCTGCTGCCACTGTATCAATCTATCTCATTGGGGGTCTCCCTCCACTTTACCAAGCATGATGTCCTTTACTAAGATTAGTCACTCTTGATAATATGTCCGAAGTATGAGAGATGAAGTCTCACCATGCTGGCTTATAAGGAGCCTTCTGGCTGTACTTCTTACAAGACAGATTTGTTTGTTCTTCTGGCAGTCCATGGTACTTACAATGCTCTCCTCCAACACCATAATTCAAATGCATCAATTCTTCTAGGATCTTCCTTATTCGCTATCCAACTTTCACATGCAGATGAGGCAATTGAAAATACCATGGCTTCTGTTTAGTCCTCAAACTGATATCATTGTTCTTGAAAACTGTAAAGAGGTCTTTTGCAGCAGATTTAACTAATGCAATAATATTTGACATAATTTCTTGACTGCTGATTCCATGAGTATTAATTGTGGATCCAAGCAAAATGAAGTCTTTAATACCTTCAATCTTTTCTCCATTTATCATGATGTTATTTATTGGTACAGTTGTTAAGGATTTTTTTCTTTACACTGAAGTGCAACCCATACTGAAGGCTCTAGTCTTTGATCTTCATTAGTATTTTAAGTCCTCTTCACTCCCACCAAGCAAGGTTGAATCATCTGCATTTCACAGGCTGTTAATAAGTCTTTCTCCAATCCTGATGCCACATATTTCTTCATATAATCCAGTTTCTCGGGTTATTTGCTCAGCATACAGATTGAATAAGGTTGGTAGAAGAATATAACTTGGGCGCACACCTTTCCTGATTTTAAAGGAACAGAACAGTAACACTAACAACAGTCTTTTGGTCTATATTTAGTTTCCTCATGAGCACAATTAAGTGTGCTGGAGTACCCTTTTTTTTTTTTTTTTGCAGTGCCACAGCTGTAGTGGTGGGCAAATTCCAAGTCCATGGGTCAGATAAACCAAGATTGGAAAGTCAGTTGGCAGGCAGGCAGATCAGGCAGGTAAAATGGCAGTCTGCTGACAGCACCCAGGATTGGAAGGTACTAGAGCAGTCCATTAACTCAGGTCCAGAAAATGAACCAGATGCAGGATCCAGACCCAGCAGAAAGCAAGCAAGTTTTGCCCAAGTGTCCAATATATTGGAAGCAAGCTACAACCCTGAGGAAACTTCCTTTGCGACAGAGAGGTGATTGCATTATATAGATCTCAGTAATAACTACATCTCAACTGCCAAACCGCTGAGAATCCTGACTCAGTCAAGCTGGCATAAAACCTTAATTGTCACAGACCTACTCTTAACTTCACAAAGGGGAGAAGGAATCACCATGAAGAATACAACTGCTTCAAGGTCAAACATACCTCCACCTGCTAAACTTTTACCTATCCTGACTCCAGCAAGTCCTTTCGTGACATTCTCTATTTCGCTGGTGGACTTGATAATTCCTTGTACGGCCACACATAACTCGCAGATCATAGTCACAGTTATAGGACTTATTACCAAGTAACAGGTTACAATTCAGATTGTAACCAAACAGGAGCAACTTAAGATACAGTTCTTTGGTCAGGATAGCCTCTTCTCTGGCCTTTCTTTCTGTTCTTTGCCCCTTGACTCCTCAGTTTGGTCTCTGGCCCTGCTCTGACAAGCGTTACAAAGTTCTTTAGCTCTGTTGATAAGTGCTTAGAAGTACCACCACTCTTCCAGAAAGCCTCCTGCTAGAAGGTGCTCTGTGGGTCAGTATGCCCACTGTAGCCACCTTGTCCAGTGGTCTGGGAAGCCCACCTTGCTATCTAGGGCCAGTTTCTTTGTTCTGCTGTTGCTGTTTCTCTGTTGGGCTTGCCACACTCCCTTAACATCTCACACCTTCTCCATTGTTACAACTCTTGGCTCATGGGTCACAACTCTCGGCTCATGGGTCTAAGAGATCCTCAGTGCTCTATGTCTAAAGGATGTGCTCCACTCTTGGCTCTCTTATTTTTTTTTTTATTGTGAATTGAGTGAAGATTTACAGAGAAAATCATCAGCTTCACATTCAACAAATCACACGCTTTGTTTCATCTTAATGATTGCAATCCCCTCCCTGCAACAGCAGTTATCCTGCTTCCTCCCTGCGGTTCCTATCTCCATTCCCCCCTCCTTCCCATCCCTTCTCAACTTTGTCCTTAGGTAAATGTTGCCCCTTAGATTTTAAATGACTGATCATTCCATAGTGAGCACGCCTTAATAGTGTTGTTGTCCCCCTATGTACCTACTTACTGCTTGGCTGAAAATTGCAAAAACTCACAAGGGTGAGTTCCATTCCAGACACGAAGGGCGATCGAGGGTCATAAGCCCAGATTCCTCCAGTCTCCTTCTGACCAGTAAGCCTGGTCCTTTTTTGTAATTTTGAATTTTGTCTATCCTAGACCTTCCAATGTGATCTCTTTCAGAGCAGTTGGTAGTGGTAGCCAGGCACCATCTAGTTTTTCTGGTCTCAGTGTTGTGGTGTGATGTTCACTTGCTCCATTGGTCCACTGGACTAGTTGATTCCAAGCATCTTCGATTCTCTTCACACTGCTTTCTTGCGCACACGGAGAGACAAATAGCTGCATTTTCAATGGCTGCTCATGAACCTAGTCACTTACTCACCAAAGCAGACTGTAGAACATTGTCTTTGTGGACTATGTTATGTCAATTAACCATGGTGTTCCCTGAGACTAGATCCTGAGCCCCAAGGCACAGGAACTCTGTCTTAAGATGTTTGATAATATCTAAGAAGGTTTTTTTGTTTTTGTTTTTTAATCATTTTGTCTCATTTGCTCCACCACATTCATAGGTGTGTTTTCAGCAAAGGTAAATACCCATACACAAATATACTCTTTAAACCCTTATGTATTCATGGGTATACTCCCACACCTGTTCAGCCTGTATATCTGTCCATGTATCTAGCCGCAGAACACTGTTGTTCCTTGCAGACCTTGCAAACCTGTGTCTTCGCATGTCTTCATCATTCTTCTGCCAGCCTCCTTCTTCTTGTATGTTGCCCTCCCCATAACCCAAGCTAACACGCGTCTACCCTCTAGCCAGCGAATTACTCTTCCTTCCCTCCTACCCCTGGCAACCATCAAAGAATATTTCTTTTAACATGAAAACCTTTTCTTCAGTTTTTCCAATAGTCATCTCATATACTATTTGTCCTTTTGTGATTGACTAATTTCACTCTGCATAATATCCTCCACATTATGAGGTGTTTCTAAAATGCTTCAACATTGTATTGTATTCCATTGTGTGTATGTACCATAGTTTGTTTATCCATTCTTCCATTGATGTGCATTTAGGCTGTCTCCATCTTTTTGCTATTGTGAATGGTACTGTGATGAACATGGGTGTGTATAAATTGACTTGTGTTCTGGCTCTTATTTCCTGTGGCTATATATAGTAAAGGAATTGCTGGGTTATATGGTAATTCTATTTCCAACTTTTTGAAGAAGCACCATACTATTTTCCACAGTGGATGCACCATTTTACAGTCCCAACAGCATTGGAGAGGGTCCCAGTCTTTGCACACCTCGCCAGCATTTGTTGTTTTCTGTTTAACTTTGCTATTAATGCTGGTGTGAGATAATATCTCATTGTCATTTTGATTTTCATCTAACTAGTGGCTAATGATAGTGACCATTTCTTCATGTTTGTTAGCTGCCTGAATGTCTTCTTTGGTGAAGTTTCTGTTCATGTCCTCTGCCCATTTTTAACTGGGTTGTCTTTTTCTTGTAGAGGTGTTGTAGTTTTCTATAATTTTAGAGATTAGTTCCTTGTCTGATATATCATTGCAAAAAATTTTCCTAGTCTGTGGGTTCACTTTTTACTCTTTTGGTGAAATCTTTTGATGCACATAAGTGTCAAAGTTTTAGGAGGTCCCAGTTATCAATTTTGTCTTCTTCTGGTTGTATGTTTTTAATGTTGTTTTGACAGTGTACTTATGCCATGTATTAGAGCTGGTTCTTCTTCTTGATAGCAGTGATTGGCCCTGTTTAAGTCTTGGGGAATGGCAAAACTGACCAATCCCCTACAAGGGTTATATATACTTTATTTGCATTATTAGCAAGTTGTCCAATCCCCTTTATAGGCCATCAGCACCTTATTTGCATAGTCCAACCCAATCATTGTGTGATAGTCACAAGACTATGCATGACTTTGTTATTGTTGTTAGGTGCTGTCAAATCAGTTCTGATTCATAGTGACTCTAACTACTACCTAATGAAACACAGCCTGGTCATCCTCACAGTTGCTATGTTTGAGCCTATCGCTGCAGCCATGTATTAATCCAAGAGGGTCTTCATTTTTTTTCTCTGACCCTGTGCTTCACCAAGCATGATGTCTTCTCCAGGGACTGGTCCCTCCTGATAATATGCATCAAAATATATGAGATGAAGTCTTGCCATCCTCACTTCTAAGGAACATTCTGGCTGTGTTTCTTCTAAGACAAATTTGTTCATTCTTCTGGCAGTCCATGGCATATTCAATATTCTTCATCAACACCATGATTCAAATGCATCAGTTCTTCTTTGGTCTTCTTTATTCGTTGTCCAGCTATTGCATGGTTATGAGGAAATTGAAAATACACATGGTCAGGTGCACCTTGGTCCTCAAAGTGACATCTTTACACTTTCTTTAAAGAGCTCTTTTGCAGATTTGCCCAGTGCAGTATGTGGCGGCGGCTGCTGCTGGTTGTGTGCCAAGGAGTCAGTTCAGACTCATAGTGACTTTGTATAGGGTTTCCAAGGCTGTAATTTTTTACAGACCAGAACTGTGGATTACTTGGTAGATTCGAACTGCTGACCTTGATGTTAGCCAGCGAACTCATAACCTACTAAGGTACTGTGGCTACTTAACACTAAAGCCAGTGATGATGTCATTAAAGAATTCTCCCGATTTCTTCAGTCTGAAATTGATCAACATGCAATCAAGATGTATTGATATTAGAAGCTCTGATATTGTAGTGGTTAAGAATCTGGCTGCGAACCTCAAGATGTATTCATATTTACTGGCATTGGAATGTAATGGTTGGAAACAAAGAGGAAGGATCAGTAGCTGGAAAATATGACCTTGATGATAGAAACAATGCTGGAGATCGTATGATAGAATTTTGCAAGACCAATGACTTCTTCATTGCAAATACTTTTTTAAAAACAACATAAAAGATGACTATACAGATGGAACTCACCAGATGGAATATATAGAAATCAAATTGACTACATCTGTGGAAAGAGAAGGTGGAAAAGCTGAATATCATCAGCTAAAACAAGGCCAGGGGAAGACTGTGGAACAGACCATCAATTGCTCAGATGCAAATTTAGTATGAAGCTGAAGAAAATTAAAACAAGTCCACAG
>NW_006408525.1:31236609-31237465 GCF_000296735.1 Chrysochloris asiatica
AACCACATAGTTCATGGTTCAAAGTCACCAGTCACTCTTCGGTAACCCTATACTGGGTTGTTATGAGAATTGACTCAGCAGTACTTAACTACAACAGTGGTTTTAGTGAGGCGTTGTAAGATAAGCACTGGACAGCTAACTTGCAAGGTTGGCAGTTCAAACCTCCTCAGAAACCCTATACAGAATCACATCGAGTGATTCCATAGCACAGCACTTAATAACCAACAGTCCCCCTTAGTCCTCCTCTGTGTTCACAGCCTTGCAGTCTGCAGTTAAGCTCCGCCCCAAGGCTGAGGTGTTGTATTCCCAGCATCAAAGAGAATGAAATGCCTGGTGTATAGTAGGCATTCAGTCACTATTCTAACTTTTTATTTGCATCCCTGTTATGGATTGAATTGTGTTCCCATGTGGATATGATCCCATCTGGGAGTAGGGCTTTCATATGTTAATGTGCTTGTATCCATGTGGAGTCAACCACATTGGGGATATAAAAGAAGCCATTTAGGCACAGAAGCAGGTGGAAATGGGCAAACTATGATGTCACATGCCATCTCCAAGAAACAGAAAGAGATTTCCCCCCAGACTGAACAGAGAGCTTGTCCCTACAGCTAGTGCCTGGATTTGGACTTCTAAGCTCCGAAACTGTGAAAATACCACTTGTGGTATTTCTACTAGGAACATAAAGAAATTAAGACAATCCCCTAAGCCAGATGGCTGTCGCTACAGGCCCTAATGCTGTTTAGTCAAGTGTCTCTATCTGTCCCTGGGATAGGGATCTGTTGTTGTTAAGTGGCATCCAGACGGTTCCAGCTCATAGCGACCCTGTATAGGGTTTTCAAGGAGTGGCTGGTGAGTT
>NW_006408525.1:31238200-31240309 GCF_000296735.1 Chrysochloris asiatica
CAGGTCCTTGTAGCACTGGACCTTGGGTGAGATATAGGCAGAGGACATTGCTCTGTGTCCACTCTGGGGCTTTGTCCACTGGCATCTGTAGCACTTCTGCCAAGCAACTCCATGGGATAACCGGAAGTGGGCTTGAAGAAGGCTGGAATATGGTATTCACACAACCAAATCATATGGTCTTCTATTACACAGCACTTATTGTATGTGTTACGTGGCTCATATTTACTGTATTTACATTGGACTTTCTTATCACATGGCTAGAATTGGTTATAGACATTACAAATTTTAATATGAGAAAAATAGGTATTTTACAAACAATGCTGAGAAACCAATATCAGAAAATAAAATTTGTGAGAGGTCTGAGGCAGGATGGGGTTTCAGTCTGTTGTCATTGTCATCGGGTGCTTCGCTTATCTCACCAGCCTGTCTCTGCAGCAGAATCTGTGATCCCAACCTTCTCCATTATGACTTCGGTGAGGTCCCTGGGAGAAGAACAAAGCCAGTGGCTCTTATTCTTGAAAGGAACAATTAAACTTTTCATTACCTCCTCATTTTATTGGTATGATAATGTTTCAATTTTATTTATTTTGTTGTTACTGAGACTATACATACCCAAATACACCAGTGGACAATTCGGTGGCATTTATAACAGTCTCCAGGTTGAGTAACCATTCTCATCCCCCTTTTCTGTGTTTCTCTGCCCCCATCAACTGTCCTCTAAGCACCCTAGCTAGTCTTTTGAGCTGCTGTTGTCTGTTTGACCCCATGTAGGTAGATCTTGTTGTTAAGTGCTGTTGAGTCGGTTTGAACCACCAACCTTGTGGTTCAAACTGACTTTGCAGTTCAGCGCATTAACCCACAATGCCACCCCAGGACTTCAGGCAGATCTTAAAAGGGTATAGTACTTGAGGTAGACATTCTTTACAAGCTAAGCCAATTGTTGGTTGGTTTTTAAGAAGACCTCAGAGGATATATTTGGTTTAAGGTTTAAAGATGATCTCAGGGCAGTTGTTTTAGGGGTTCATCCAGCCTCCATGGCTCTAGAAAGCCTAGAGTCCATGAAAATTGCAAACTGCTCTGCATTTCTTCCATTTTGATACCTCTTTTTAGACAAGAAGTTTCAATTGTCCCTGATCATTTACCCTGTGTCCTTGTTGAAAATCTCATCCCCTCAGAAGAATCCTTGTCGTGTAGTTTCTGTGCCATGTTTTTCTTACGTTTGACGTTGAGAGGTCTATACATATCCTTGAGCCAAAGTGGCCGCCTTCTCCAGAAAAAGCCTGCCTGCTAGGAAGGAGAAAGGGAACAATGAGCTTCTGCCTGTCTCCCCTGCTTCCTCCCACCACCGCAGCACTGGGTGCGCCCACCCGCATACCTGACTTTCAGTTTCTGACTTGCATCTCCTGTACAGCAGACTCCAGAAAAAGCCCCTTGGGGATAACACCTATGAAAGGCAATTATTGATACCTACCATTTTTCATGTGTCTCTTAATACATACCTCTGGTTTTAACAGGACTCTAAATTTCCCACCACCCACAGTCCCAGTTAGCACAACCACCACAGACGTGGGGACTGAGAATGGCTCCACACACTAGACTTCTAGAAGCCCTCCGTGTCTGTCCACAGGCCCAGAGGATCCCTGGGCAGACCGCTGGCCTGGCTTAGAATTTTCAACCCCACTTACTTCCTTGACAAAGTGCCTTTGTGCATTAAACAAGCTGCACAACCATGCTAGGCAGCCCTCTCTAGACACAGTTCACATCCATCCCTTTCAGATTTGGTCTCACGTGCTTCAACCTCCTAGAGGAGGAGGGAGAGTGATGGAGAAGATGCTTCTATTTTTCTAGCTGCTTTAACCAGAAACCTGATTGTCATACTGTAGGTGATCATTGATGGGTGAGTGGGCTGTGAAATCAGTTTAAAGGTCATCATGACTAGCATTTAAAAAAACCAACAAAACTGAACAGAATAGAAAATTCCAGAGTGCACAGTGTGTACTAAATTTGCATTTGAAAAAAAAAGTTGCCATCAGCTTAACTTCAACTCATGATGACCCCATGATGTCAAAGTAAAACTGTGTCCCTTACAGAGATAAATAGTGATGCATG
>NW_006408525.1:31241969-31243496 GCF_000296735.1 Chrysochloris asiatica
GGCCTTGAAGGAGACCAGCCCTCTTACTCAAAGACAAGGCAGACTTCCCCAATCATTTCCCAGAGTTCCCTAGGAAGGCCCCTGACCCACCACCAGCAGGAAGAAACAAGCCCAGCAGAATTCCCATCAAACTCAGCATGGTCTGTGGGGCTAATTTTGCTAGAGCTAGACAAAATAACAGGATGAATGTCTCCTGGCCAATCTTTGGCAGTATCCCTACTGTAAATTGAGGGGCTTGAGAAAAGGCACTGTAAGACACTCCTCTCATCCTCAAATTCTATTTTAGACATTCTCAGATGGTGAATGTTTTGCTGTATATATTCTAACCAGAGTAAACATTTTGAAAAAATCCCCAGACTAATATTTACCTTTGGGATCCTTCTTCATCTTCCTTAAAGGCTGACCTATGAGAATAAATCTGTATTGGAAGAAAGCATGTTCATGGTTACCCCTCACATCTCCAAGCCTTTATTCATTCCTTTTATTTAAGCCCTCTCCACTGCTAGATGCTAACCTTTTTGAGCACAGGGATTCTATCCTGTTTAGCAGTTCTTTATTCTTCCTCTATACATAGCTTAGGATCCGGCATATATTTTAATATATTTTATTGGCTATTTTAGATAATATTTATCATATAATTCCTGATAAATGATGGATATGATCTAAATAAGATCCTAAATTCTTAGAAGTAGGAAAGGAAGGAAACCTCCTTAATTTGGTAAAAATATCTACCAGAAATTTAGACAACAGAATTGCTTTAAGGTAAGGAATTAGGAAGCCAATTACTACTGCTACTATTCAACATTGCTTCAGAAGGTACTAATCAACACATAAGTAGGATGTAAATATTAGGAAAAGAGATAAAGCTATCAGTATTTGCATGTGAAATTAGAGACCACCTAAAAAGCTCAGGAGATCAACTACATTTCTTGGGAGTATGAGAATTTGGAAGGAGCCCTGGGAGTGCAGTGGTTAAGTGCCCAGCTGCTAACTGAAAGGTCAGCAATTCAAATCATGGAAGATGTGGTAGTCTGTTTCCATAAATAGTCACAGCCTCGGAAACCCTACGGGCCAGTTCTGCTCTATACTCTAGGATCGCTATGGGTCAGAATCAACTAGATGTTAATAGGTACAGGTACGGGACATGTGAGAATTCAGTGAAGTGGCTAGATAGAAATCATACAAACCTCAACAGTTTCCTGTGCACCACCCTACATTACTTAGAACATGTGCTGACACTGCAGTAACAGTAATAAGACAGTATGTGTGAGTTCATACACAGTTACATGCACAAGATGAACAGGTGTGAGAAAGCAAATGGAACTATACCCACATATCGAGAACATATTGGTTTGGCAGAGGCTATTTCTACATATGTATTTGTATGTGCTGCAAATATGACCATGTATCTATAGATACATATATCAAACAGCATACATGGGGAAAGCTATGTAATCTTCTTAGCCATACCAAACGCTTTAAGATGCTAATAGCTGCTTGTCAGGAAATGAATAAATCATTATAAAA
>NW_006408525.1:31245040-31246543 GCF_000296735.1 Chrysochloris asiatica
ATTTCAGGGGTAGTCTCATCTGGTACAGTAGCATTGTGGGTAGTAGTGCTCTCTGCAGGTTCTGACAAAACTAATTCTGGAAAGGGGTTTTCTGGAGAACTCAAGCCTCCTGAAGATGAAAACACTTCTCGTGGAGGGGAATTTATGAGGCTCCTCAATGCAGGGAAAGCAGGTCTCTTTCTAAGCATGAGCTTATGGAGGGAACCTTTTTTTTTTTAACCTTTGACTTGGTTTGACCTTTGGTCTTCTATGAACCATATGCAAGTGAGATTTATGGAAGATGTAATTTTTTCCAGAATGTGATACTTTTTTAGGAACCTCCATATTCTTAACTCTAGCATTTGCATCTTCTAAAACAAAAATGGTGTAGGTCAAGTCTTTTGATTGGTTTCTAACTTCAGGTGGGGCTTTTGAAGGAGGCAAGGTGAAAGGCATGCCCTTTGAGTATTGTTTCAGGAAACATGACTACTGTCTTATGGTTCTTGATGAATGATGGCTCTGTGTTGAAGGAGACTTCCCCTAACTTCCGCGGCCTCCGTACCTGATTCAGTTGCTCCAGTCCCCTCGATGCTGGCTTCCTGAGCCTTCTGGCTTTGGGGGTGTTCTCCACAAATGACTTGGCCCTCTGTTTCCTCTTTATGGTCTCATCTTCAATTGCTTTGAAGTGCCTTTTCTTCATGCCCCTTGGCCTCTTGAGGACTCTGTTTACCCTCTGCAATCTTTTCCAGACACCCGTTCTCTGGATCTTTGCCAGATGGTTTTCCCAGGGCTGAGCAGTTTCCAATTTGGGGGGAAAGATTTGGCGTTTAAATTTGGCACCTAAAAGGTTGGGTTGCATAAGCATGGCTATTTTTTCTTTATTTTTAACCTCATCATTTTTTTCTTGAATTTCTGCATCTAACAAATTTTCCAGAAAATAGAGTTTCCTCAGTTTATTTTTGTAAGTTGCATTATTGGGTGCAGACTTAAGAGAGGGATTCCTTGTGTTGTTTTGTAAAGAATCCAGGGCCCTACCTCTGTCTTGCACATTTGAAAACAACAGTTTAATGCATGGTAATGGTGTTGATTCTATATCTTCTAGATTTCCTTCAGAGAAATACGGCAATATGTAATTGAGGGCACTTATAACATGATTTTCATCATTAAAGTCTTGCTGCTCATTCAGGACAGTTGACAAATTGACACCGCTTTTGTCTAAGGATGCCTTCTCTGGCTCAATAGCCAGCTCAGTGCTGGAGTTCTTCTTCCAGGCTTGTAGTGCCTTCATGAACGTTCCTTCCGTTGCACCAAGAGATGCTTCTTCACCTGTTAAAATAGAAGAGACTACGTTTGATCATGTAAGACTGGTGAGATGGTTTTTTGTCAATCGTAGCCATATATCCTAGCTGAATAAATGAGGAGTCAACAAAAATTTGAGGAGAACAATAAATCCAGATTTATGTTCATAACTAGCAGTGATGTTCCATTATAAGTGTGTCTACTGTGTCCATCCTGGTTCTTTGG